>NC_039363.1:58708261-59339306 GCF_003573695.1 Papaver somniferum | reverse complement strand
CAAAGGCATTCCAACCATGCCATCCGCACCACCGTGCCAACAACATGCCAACCATGCCAGCCACACCTCCGCGCCAAAGGCATGCCAACTAAGCCAGTCGCACCAATGGCATGCCAACCATGCCAGCTACACCTCACGCGCCAAAGGCCCAACCATGCCAGCCACACCGCCGTGCCAACGGCATGCCAAAGCCATGCCGGCCATGCCGCTAGCTGCCAAACGGAGGGTTGCAACAATCAACGACTACCCTTCCCTCTGAGATGCACATATCCGCCGTACAAGTTCGCCACCATACGCGTGGCAACTTCTGAACCAATGCCAAATTCCACGGTTTATGCCAAAACCCTAATTTGGCCACGCCTAAAACATGCCAAAGCCATGCCGGCCACGCCTCCATGCCGCTGCCTACCAAACGGAAGGCAACCACAATCAACGGCTACCCTTCCTCCTGAGATGCAAATCTCAGTCGTCCAAGTCTGTCACCGAACTAAAAGACTTGTGACGACTTTTTTGGCCACAATGCCAAATTCTTTGGCTTGTGCAACCAAAACCTAACTTTGGCCATGCCTCCTGAATTCTTCTTGAGTTTTACTGTCGGGCTGTTTTCACCCTCTAAACAAGCCCGAAACCTAAATAATCCCTCTTGGTGAGATATAGAATTCTTTTCCAATCAGAATGGATGGGCGGACCGTCAAAATCCGAGTCCGTACGGGAATTCTACAACGATTCTAGTAAAGGGCGCTAATTAGGGTTTCAACATGTTAAACCCTAATTTAGACAAAGCCACACGCTGCCAGCGGCTCCCTTCCAAGCCGCAAGAGATTTCCTTCCAAGCCGCAAGCGCTTCCCTTCTAAGCCGTAAGTGACTCCCTTCCAAGATGCACGCTTCCAGCGTCTCTCTTCCAAGCCGCAAGCGACTCCCTTCCAAGCCGCACACTGCCAGCGGCTCCACTTCTCGCCAAATCCATGCCGGCCATGCCTCCATGCCACCGGATTCCAAACGGAAGGTTGTAACAATCAACGTCTATCCTTACTCCTGAGATGCAGATCTCATCCGTACAAATTTGCCACCAAACGACTTGTGGAAATCTCTTGGCTACGGTGCCAACTCTTGGCGACGTGCCAAAACCCTAACTTGGCCACGCCAAAGCCATGCCAGCCATGCCTCCATGCCGCTGGATACCAAACGGAGAGTTGTAACAATCAACGGTTACCCTTCCCTCTGAGATACAAATCTCAGCCGTATAAACTTGCCACCAAACGACTTGTGGCAATCTCTTGGCTACGGTGCCAAAACCCTAATTTGGCCACGGTGCCAAAGCCCTAATTTGGCCACGCCAAAGCAATGCCTCCATGTTGTTGGCTGCCAAATGGAAGGTTGCAACAATCAACGACTATCTTTCCTTCTGATATGCAAATCTCAGCCATACAAGCTCGCCACTAAACCAAACGACTTGTGGAAACCTTTGGCTAAGCTGCCAACTCTTTGGCCACGACACACACTTAGCTATGCCAATTCTATGGTCACGGCACCAAACCCTAATTAGACACGCCAAGTACATGCGCAAGCCATGCCAGCACCGTGGCCACGCCACTGGATACCAACGGAAGGTTAACCACAATCAACGGCTAACCTTCCTCTCAAGATGCAAAATCTCGACCGTCGAAGGTCACCACCGAGCCGGCAAGCCTCCCAAGCTCAACTTGCCAAACAATAGCAACATGCTACACAAAATACTCGAGACATAAAAACATGTCACAAACTGGGGGATGCTCATCAGGGTATTGGTCTGGCGGTTTACGGCGTGCGGCGTACACTACGCCCGTTACAAGAAAGTGTCATAAGAGTGAGGCGGTTAGTAAATACAAGAAGTAATGGTGAAACGTTTCCTTCATTATGGAAACATCAATTCCAGGCGTTACCCGTTACCGCTTCTTCCATTTACTCAACCGTTTTCACTTCTTACGATACCAGGGTACGTTTCGTTGCGATTTGTATAAATAAGTCTCACATATTTCCACCAAAGGACAAGTTTTGGTCAGGAGAATACAACACTCAGAAATCATCTGTTAGATTTTCATATTGCTAGCGTTTCACTTTCTGATACAAGTCGTAAAACAACCACTCTTCAAGAATCAACTATTCTGGTCTCAACACTCTCTTTGCTTCCCTCCCCAAGACCAACCATTCTCCTCCACTTTGTGACCGAAGCAAGTATGGAATGACCATTTTTTGGTTTAGGCCGGATTTATACATATTGATCTCTCGAATCTAAAGTACTCCCTGCAGTACATTGTTTAGGGTTTAAACTCGTTTCTCACCCAGACACGAAATTATCAAAATCGACAGAAACCGTTTTCACCCTCAAATACCAGTCTTTTGAATTGCATCGACAAATTCTCCCATTACACTCTGCGGATGTACAGATACTACTCTGTAAACCACACACGTTCACTCGAAGCAATGACCTCATTTATGGATTTTAATATGGTTGTAATCGAAGTTGCAGCAGTTTTGTCCTTCCTCACTTATGCCTCACTTATGATTTTTGGGATGATATGAATGAAGTTAGAAGGTGGTGAAATGGTCCAAGTTGTATAGATGGGGATATGAACGCAGTAAGAACTAATGAAGAGAGAAACATAGGGGATGGACACAACAAGAATATGACGTTTCTTAATAACTTCATTACGGAGCATGGACTGATTGATCAACCTTTGATAGGGCTCTTAGTCTTATTGGTAGTGTATACAAGATACTTTCTAAACTTCTTGCTGAGAGGTTGAAGAAAGTGATGCATGATCTTATATCTGATTTCCAAGGTGACTTTATTCATGATAAGCAAATTTTAGATGGTGTATCCATTGCAAATGAGTGTGTTGACAGTAGGTTGAAGTTTAATAATCCAGGAATTCTTTGTAAGATTGACATGGAAAAAGATTTTGACAATGTCAATTGGAAACCTTTGTTTACAATCTTGCAGTTACATAATTTTGGATCTTAATGGATACCTTGGATTAGATGTGTCTCTCTTCCTCTCATATTTCTCTATTGGTGAGTGAAAGTTCTTCTCAGAAATTCAAGTATAGCAAAGGCTTACGACAAGGTGATTCTTTGTCACCCTATTTTTTCTTGTTGGTGGTTGAGGTTCTTTCGAAATTGATTAATGATGCAGTGGCTAGAGGTCAACTCCATGGCTTTCAGGTGGTTGATAACGGGAATATGATTTCTCATCTACAGTTTGCTGATAATACCCTAATTCTCATTGATGCAAATGTGGATTAGGTTAGAAAAATGTTTATTATCTTAATTGTTTTTGAAACTCTCACTGGGATGAAGTTAAACATGGAGAAGAGTACTATGATTAGCGTGGGTGCTAAGGAAATTGTTAATGTTTTAGCAAAGGAACTCGGTTGTAAATATGAAAAGTTACCTTTTACTTACCTTGGTATGCCAATTGGTGCTCACTGGAGAAGCACAAATGATAATATTTTAGAATTCGAATGCAACAAAAACTTGCATCTTGGAAGAAGAGAAATTTGAACAAAGATGGGAGATTGGTTCTTATCAAGAGTTGCTTAGAAAGTCTACCCATTTACTTCCTCTCTTTGTTTCATCTGCCAGTAAGCATTGAGAAAAGAATGATAAGGATAATGAGGAATTTCTTGTAGGGGAGTGGATGGAAAAAAGAAGTTGGTTTGGGGTGGATGGCCAAAGATTTGTCAGCCAAAGGATAACAGTGGTTTGGGTGTGACAAACCTTAGAAAAATCAACCATGGTTTGCTGGTTAAGTGGATATGGAGGTATTCATAGAATAAATACAGTTTATGGAGGAAGATAGTGTACCAGAAGTTCAAGAAAAGTGATGAAGTGCTCATGTCGTACGTGGATAATCTCCCTCAATGCACAAGATTATGGAAAAATATAGTTAATATGGTTCCAGTAATACAACAATATACTCATTTTACTATGAGGAATGGTAGGGGGTTCAGTTTTGGAAAGATAAATGGTTGGATAGAGGGAGTCTGAATGAACTGTTTCCGGTGATTTTTAAAGCAGTCAAATACAAAGATGCAACTATAGCTGAGGTGTTGGGTTTGAATGGTTGGTGTTGTACTTTTAAGAAGCAGTTGAACACTAATGAACAACTCTAATGATATTTGCTCAGAAGAAACTTGACAGTGGTGCCGAATCTGGTTGAAGATGACGATGAAGTGCAGATCATGGATAACTTCAGTTCCCATAGGTGTTACGATCTTCTTGCTGGCGAGTTTGATGCTTGCAGTTTTGATAATCATTTATGGAAGAATTGTATTCCTCACAAAGTAAGTTTCATGCTCTGGGCTTGCTTCCATAACTCATTTCCTACTAGGGATATGCTAAGACATAGAGGTGTGGACATTGAGTCTGATATTTGTCTTCTCTGTAATGCTGAGAGAGAATCTGCAGACCACATGTTCTTGCACTGTCCTTTATCTTTTGCAGTCTGAGATTATTTCATTAAATATTTTAAGATATCATGGCCGATTCCTATCGCTTTGTTTCAACTTTTCGATGCTTGGGAGACCAATGTTTTGCATGGAAAAGGAGAAGAAGTGTGGAAGTTAATTCATTATGCGATTTGTTGGATTCTGTGGAATGAACGAAATGATCGTGTTTTTGGTGCAAGGAAGAAAAGTGTGGAGGAAGTGATTGACCCTGTTAAGCACACTGTTGTGTTATGGTCTTGTGACTCTGAAACTTTCGAGTTCATTAATCTCAGTTACATATGGAGTAACTGGGAACTTGTTATGTCTGTGTGATGGCCTTTATGGATTTGTAATGGCTTTTGCCTGTTCTGAACTTTACTTTCTGTAAATTGTCCCTTTTATTCTTAATACAACCTTCACGTTCGAAAAAAAAAGAAGGCTTGGTCCTTCCTCATATAGTGTCTTTGTTTCAGGTGAGTCAGATCCGTTCAATCACTAATTGGCTGTAAAGAGATCAGTTAAATTCTGTCGAGTTATGTGGAAAATTCCCCTTTTCCTTCCATGGAGGGGATATGGTTTCAGATATTTAAATTGATTTTAAAACAGCTGCTCTAAGAGGGAAACCTTGTGTGTCAATTTACGAAGAACGGTCGAATGGTCAAAAACGGTATAGTGTATATGCTGGAGTTAACACAATTCTAGTAGTAGTATTTTTTGATTGTTCGACGGAATGGGCCTCTTCAAATTTTTTTAGACCATAGAATCCAAATTCTGCTAATTACACCATAATATCTTTCATATTGCAAAATAAAATCGACTTGTGTGTTGTATCCTACTTGTGTGCTTGCAGTCCAACGTGACTAACCTTTATTAAGAATAAGTTCAGTAACAGACTTTCAGAAGTTAGTTTCTTATACATATTTTATTAACTCCAAGTAACGTAAAGGACAGTTCAACCCGGTTCCTAGAAAAACATGGTGGTGGGTTGCTAGATGGGCCCCCTTGATGGTTACCTTTAGACCACGAGAAATTCGGGTTATGTCTCCAACCAGGGTTATAGATATTAGAGTATGGGTCAAACTTGGGTCGATCCTCATATTTAGAGTTCATACCACCATGTAGGACACTAACCTGGCCACAGATAGTTTCATTTGGGTAAAGCAATGGACAGTGAGGTCCAATATGACTTTGACCACCACAAATATATGGTACATGGATAGGTTCTGGGCTCACTGTTACAGCTCATAGTCTGGTTGGACCCTTGGTTCATCTCTAAGGCCTCTAGACGCCTAAGGATATCAGACCCATTATCAACTTTATTGACCCTATGGATAGGGTTCCTAGTTATTTCGGGCTCCCTCATTGAAGCCCATTGACGAGTCTTTTCATCTAGCTCGATAAATTCATCAAAACACACATCTGGGTCTTGATGGGTAAATTCTCCACCACTAATTGTTTCTACCTACATTGTGGTTTCACTATATATGCTCTTATATAAAATTTGGGCCATGTGGTCTTTCTCAAAGCCATAATGTGGGAATTGTTATAACAACTCATTAAACCTTTCTACATAATCGTGTAGGCTCTCGCCTATTTTCTGCTTAAAGGTTTGGATAGATTCCTAACAGCAACAGTCTTGTGGTGTAGGTAGAACTTCTTAACAAAGGCCTCTACAAGGCCATCTCAGGTGGTGATTGTTTTAGAGGGAATCAAATGGTACCACTCATTGACTCTCTCTTCTAGGGAAAAAGAAAACAAACGCAACCTAAGCACATCTTTTGTGACGTTCAGATAATTCATTGTGTCACAAATCATCTCGAAGTCTCTTATATGGGGTATATGGGTTTTCATTTTCTATCCCTATAAATTTACGAAGCATGCTAAATGTCCCAGGTTTAATGTCAAATTTGACAGTAGTAAATGGTAAAACAACTCCTGGGTTACGTACCACTCTAGATGGGTTCATCCTATCTCTAAGGGTTGGTCGGCGGGGCTTCATCATTTTGATAATTGTAGCAATACATACATCAATCTTGATATTCTTTCAGAAGAAATCCCAATCGGTCTGGAATAAAAAATGGATCTACCTATTTCTATTGGAATTTTTTTTCCTGATTTTTCAGGTTCCACTATGTGTCTAGCCGCGTACACATCTCAGGCGTCTGAATCATCTTCCAGGTTGACATGCTCTTATTGTTCTCTCAAAGGTCATGAACTTTCAAAGTGTTTCAAGTTCAAACACAAAACGAGATATGTCAACAAATGTCAACGAAGAGCGAATCGATTAGAAAACAAGCTCAAACTTGTTCAAAAATCATCAGAGGTATGTAAACGCATCTCTTCTTCAAAGAAGTTAGTTTCCAATGAAAAAGACTAGATCATTAGAGAGAAATTTATGGTTTAAACACTATGAGAAACAGGGCTCTCTGAATTCCTTTCGAAAAGGATATGGTGGACATATTATTGTTCACCCTAGCACAACTTAATTGTGTTGGTTAGTGCATCTTGTCTCATGTGCCTGATCAAAAGAGACAAGATTATGCACACCTCAGGCTTTAGGAAAAGAAAATTCTTTTAGATTTTTATTTTATTTTTTATTTTCATGGTTTTGCTCTGCTGAGCATTGTAAGTCTGTAATTAGTGCCTCTTTTCATATCTAATTGATATTGGAAAGAACTTCCCTATTCAATAAAAAGAGGGTTATTCTCGACAATTCTACCCTCTTTAGGGTTGAGAGTTGTGCATGCGCAAACTTGTGTTTAAAAGTTCTGTAACCCTACATTCCTTTTTCCTTCTCTTGAAACTCATTTTATTTTAAGATTTCTTGTTGAGATTACCTTGTAATTTCCTCTCACAATTCCACTTTTATGGATACCCCAAGCATTATGCCTTCTGATGGAAGAGATGTTAATGTGGTTGTTAAGACATCAATCATGAAGGAAAAAGATAAATCTCTGTTACCTCCAACTTTGAAAAGAAAAAGAAGGAATGTGAGGAAGCCGGGAGCTGTTCCTTCAAATTCTCAGAAGTTGTCTGGTGTTCTTGAAGAGTCGAAGGAAACAAGGGAGGAGATTCGGGAAATAAAGGCTATTGCTTTTAGAACTCTTGAAATTCAGAAGGCCCTGGTTCGGCATCAGTTCAAAAGGTTTGTTGGAATTGACTCCTTTATTCATGAACCTTATGTTCCCATGGCTGTTGACAATAAGGAGTTTGGGGACGATAAAGAATTTTTCATAGGTCTCAATGTCTAGGAAACTTCTTATGAGAATTTATTCTTGTGTTTTAAGAAGGATAACTAGGGTTTGGAATAGCCATTATTGTGAGTACACATAGCTATTGCCAATGGTTTTAGATTTATTTATTTGAATTCTAAAGTTTATTTGGAAGATGATTTCTGCAGTATTAATTTTTATGGTTTTATATATTGCAAATTGTTATGGGATATGTTGTTTACGTCCGTGAACCTTGACTGTCCCATACTTGTTCAAAAGTTATCTCTATTATGTTGGTATGAAAGTATTGATAAAAGATAAAATGAACTTTTGACTGCAAAAGTTAAGCCTTTTATGTTATTATGCAAATATTGATGGAAGAAAGGATGAACTTTTGTTTACAAAGATTAAATCTATTATATGTCATTGTGCAAATAGTGATGAAATTAGAATGAATCTTTGATTATTCCGCAGTATTGGTCTTTCACTGATCCACATCTTTGTGCATATACCGCGTGGCTCCGTAAGTTCTCCTATGTTGAGCATGACGAATTGAATTGATCATTTTCCTTGTGGTTAATTCAATTGAGATTTTTGGATACAAATTCATATTCTTATGTGATTTGTAAATGTCCAAAGAAATCCTTCTTTTACTGTAAAAGTAAGGTCGCTCTTGTTGTTCTTTCGGGTGTGACATTTTATGGGGGAGGATTCTTAATTGAACTTGTGCTTAATTGCCAAATCTTTGTGCGGAGTGCGGCTGTGGAATATTGTAGGGATTATCTTGTATCTTTATAAAATCCTTGATGAATGCATTTAGTTTCGGCTATATGATTGCATCTAAACAAGTTGATATGTTGTTCTCTTTTGGTCATGAAGTATCTCTATGAAAATTTCATGAGGATCCCACTAGTTTTCGTACCTTTGCCAATTTATATTGACAAAAATGGGGAGAATTAATTTGTAGTTCACACTACAAATACATATGGTTTACGGATCATTATGTAAGGGGGAGTGGTTTTCATGTTGAGATGAAGTATTGACTAAGGGGGAGTGTTACATATCACCATAGTATTATTGTCAAAGTTGTGATACAATTGGACTTTGATGTTATATAATGATACTATGACATTGTATAACAATGATTGAGAGCAATTGTTTTCTCATTGTTATTGCTACGGATCTTCAACAACAATGATGCGAAATTGGACACATTTGGAATCATTGGAGTACTTGGAAGTGACGAAGATTTCGAGTAATGTTGAATAACCAAGGAGATCAGGCATTTGGATGAGAAACTACAAAGTTTATTTATTTTATAATCCATATGTATTGATAGTTTTGTCACTAAAATTGACAAAGGGGGAGATTGTTAGACCACTGTTCGGTCAAACTCGCAAGCGTTGCTATCTCAAGCTTGTTTGTCAATGTTAGTGATCAAAACTATAAGTCTTGATTTCTAGTCTACTTATAGATGTCTCGGACTAGGATAGATTGTGTATTTGAGCATTAGACTTCACGGTGTTCATCAATTGAATACGAAGAACTACTAAGGCGAGATTGTGGAACTTCATCAACAAAAGGTACGTGGAGACTAAAACTCTTCTATCACTTGGAAAGTTTATTTCTACTATATCTCCTATATTGAGACATAAGTCGCATTACGATATAGTTTTCTATTATACACATTTGAGATTTGGAGTTGAGTTTAACTCGCTTACATATTTCTCGGAATATGTGTTGGTAAGCTTTCGCTTCAATCAAGTTCATCTTGATCATGTGAAAATCGCCGAGTAACATCTTACATGGTTTGTGTAATACAATCATTTGGTGTAGACTTGGAATGTCTTGTTATGATTATTTCAATAACTTGAAAATTGCTTTGATGCTAATAGTGTGTGAAAATGGTTATTCTCATCCTCTAAGAAAGTTTCAATAATTGAAATAAGAGTTTAGAATACTTAACCCTCATTGGATTATAAACATATTGTGCATTCTTGCATGTATGTGATCCATGACCGGAACTAAAGTATGCATACCCGTAGACGTACTTGAAGTTATGAAATTACGTGTACCAAATAGACATACCGGTACGCATACTTGTATAAGGTATAGGTCCGGGAATTTCTGTTGGGATTTGGAAGTGTACTGAGTATGTGTACCCGTTTGCATACTTGCGAACCCAAACTCAGACCGGCTACTTAAGTATGCGTACCCATTTGCATACTTGAGTGGTGAAGGTTCTAAAATCGGTTGGCTCATGAACTAATAAATTTATATATTAAGGAATGCATTCTTTGCAAACAGTGGCTATAATGTTCACGAAATTATTCGAGTGAATCAAACCGATTTTTCTTCAATTGTGTTCTTGTATACTTCTATGAGAATATAGCAATTGAACAACTCTTTAACTGGTTTCATTTGAGTCATTTGAACTAGTTATGGTTAAGATGAATAAGGTTGATATGAGAGTGTTCATATAGCTAACCTCGGTTAAATACGGTTGAGCCAACATAGTGTACACGTTTAGGTACGGTTACATAAACCTAAATGAGGGTACATTTCATTTGTATATAACAAGCTAAGTTTGATCTAACGGTTGAAAGATATTAGCTTGAATCTAATCAGGTTTTCATATAACGGCGAATATTGAATGCTTTGTTACCAAGGTAACATTGATTGCAAACCCTGATTTGATAACTATATAAAGGAAAACTCTAGCAACTAGGAAACTTAATCCCCACACCTCATGTGTGATACTAGTTGCATCAGTTAGATTCGATTCTCCTTTAACCTTAGGTTTTTCACGAAACCCTGTAGGTTAACGACTTGAAGACTTCATTGGGATTGTGAATCCAGACCCAACTATTTTCTCTGAGTTGCGTGATCTGATCTTGTTGTTTCTATCGTGTTTGAGTATTATATTCTTTAAGATTGGATCGAGATCTAATATCCGATAGGCAGGATAAAAAGTAATCACAAACATCTTCGTCTCATCGTTTGTGATTCCACAATATCTTGTTTCGCTACCATACAATTAAGATTATTGTGAGGTAATTGATATTTCTAGGCTGTTCTTCGGGAATATAAGTCTGGTATATCAATTGGTTCATGTTCACCTTGATTTATCAAAAGACGGAACAAAACTCGTAGGTATTTTTGTGGGAGACAGATTTATTTATTCCTATAGACTTTTCTGTGTGAGACAGATTTGTTTATCAAGTCTTCGACTTTGGGTCGTAGCAACTCATTGTTGTGGGTGAGATCAGCTAAAGGAATCAAGTGCGTAGTATCCTGCTGGGATCAGAGACGTAAGGAGCGAAACTGTACCTTGAATCAGTGTGAGATTGATTAAGGTTCAACTACAGTCCAGTCTGAAGTTCATTGGTAGTAGGCTAGTGTATGTAGCGGCTTAATACAGTGTGGTGTTCGAATCTGGACTAGGTCCCGGGGTTTTTCTGCATTTTTGGTTTCCTTGTTAACAAAACTTCTGGTGTCTGTGTTACTTTTTTCCGTATTATATTCTGTTATATAATTGAAATATCACAGGTTGTGCAATGAATCGATCAATTGGGAAATCTAACCTTTGGTTGTTGATTGAAATTGATTGATCCTTGAATATTTGTCTTTGGTACCGTTCAAGTTAATTATCTTATATTCAATCGGGCTCGCAAACTCCTATTTGCTGATTGCAGATTGAATTGAGAGATAGAGATATAAAACTCTTTGATATACATTTCTATAGATTGACTCTAACTATCTAGTTGATTCTCTTGAAAGTATATTGGATTTTGTCTATTCATATTTCCAAACGAATTGTTGAGTGTGGTTGTTAGACCCCCCCTTTTTCACCATCTTTTTTCGATATTGATAAGAATTTCAAGTTAGATGTATACAAAGTCAAAGGCATTTAATAGTTTGTTGGCATGAGAGGAAACCAGAAGTAACACATACACCAGAAGTTTTGTTAACGAGGAAACCGCAAATGTAGAAAAACCCCAGGACCTAGTCCAGATTGAACACCAAACTGTATTAAGCCGCAACAGACACTATCCTACTATCAGAACTTCAGACTGGAATGTAGTTGTGGTCGAATTAAACCGTCACAACAATTCAGATACGATCGCGCTACTTACACCTCTTGAATCCCAACAGGACTCCGCGTAATTGATTTCCTTAGCTGACGTCCTTTACAGCATAAGAGTTGATTCAACTCAATTGAAGACTTTAATCCTATATAAGCCTATATGTGAATTTCGTTCTGATCAAATATCGAGGTGAGGTACGAAATCGATTGAAACAGACAAATTCTAGTAAACCCAAAATCCGACCTTATGAATTCTGAAGAGTAGCATAGATTATTATTCACCTCACAAGTCGAAACTTGTGGAATCACAAAGTTTGAGATGAAGATACTTTGTTGTTGTTCACTATCTATCTTGTTTGTTGGAGCAAGCTCAAAAATCAAAAAAAGATCAGGATACACGAACTATCAAGATAAAGATAGTTGGACATGGCTTTACGAATCCCTAGGTGAAGTCTTTTTAGTCGCTAAACCCTATAATAGTTTTAAGGAGAGGACGACTCTAGTTTACAACTAGGACACACATGAATAGTGTCAAGGATTCAAAAATCCCAGTTGTTTGAGGTTATCCTTATATAGACTTTCAAGATCAAGATTGCTTTAGGTTTAAGCTAAGATATCTTTGGAACCAAGCAATCAATAATCACCGCTAGAAAAAAAAAAAACTTGACTTGAGATTAACATAGTAGAATATACACTCTGGTTAGGATTAACCATAACCGAACCGTGTACAATGACATGTTCATGAAGGTTAGCCGAAACTAGCCAATTGAACGATAAGCTTAACCATTTTCATATAACACTTTAAGACTTTAATCTTGAGTCAAAAATGTGATCAATCATGTCTAGATAGTGTTCTGAGTTTTTCAAATGCCAGTTATCTCATAGAAATAATTTTGATGCATCTGAAAATATTCGACAAGGTAAGTACGTGTATTGTACCTGTTCGTGAATATCGTTGCCATAGTACGTGTACTGGGTATGGATACCCTTAAGACAAAAATAAGTTCATGAACTCACAGATCTTTTGTGGTTTGCATATACTGGATATGCGTACATTTTCAGTTTTGAAACCAACAGATCTTTTCCGGTTTGCATAATAGGTATGCGTACCTTTCCTGGTTCACGATCAACAGACTTTTTATGGTATGGATACCAGGTAGCGTTCCAAAAAGTTCATTCAGAAATATAGATATGTCGGTACGTGTATTGGGTACATGTACTGCGGTTCTGGACTTATAATAGTTCTCCTAGTATGTGAACTTGTATGCATATTGTCATGTATCCAGATTTACAATAGTTTTGTATCTCTCTGATAATCGATTCGAAAAATTCCAGAATAACATCAATGACACATATCACTGTTTTAGGCTATATTCAAATGATTAAATCTTGAATCATGATTAGGTTATAAACAATAAATTGTTCTAAACCAAATTCATTAAGTATGAACAAATGTTCTTAAGTTAGTCATATTTCGAGAACGATATTCAAGATAAACCTGACTCAAAATTTCTATTATGCATGTATTGTCTAATTTAGTCATGCGACAGTGTCTCAAATATAAATAAAAGGTGAAAACTCGAGAAATAGGTGGTTCATCCTTCACTGACCTTTTGATGTTGAAGTTCTCCAAAGATCCTGTTGATCTTCGCCTTCAAACGGTAGAATGCAGTATATCCGATTCTCAACTACACAATTCTATCCTAATCCGAGATCTGACTAAATGTAGACTATAAATCAAGATATAGTTTTGACAACTAAATTTGACAAAAAGCATGAGATAGCAACACTTTTGAGTTCGACCGAGAAATGCTCTAACACAATCATATAAAAATCACCTAAAAACATCGAATTTCAATACACTTACTAGGATCATTGAACATTCTTCAACGTTGATCCATGAATTCTACGATGGACCTGCAGATAAGATTGGTGTCTAATGTTGCTCCACGGTTGTTTACAGTTGGTGCTAACAATATTAACATGGAAATTGCTGTTAAAATTGCACGTGGCAACATGAAACACTTCAAGGTATGTTGCATTCCATTTGTTTAGGTAATCCTTGGGTACCTCAAACGTTAGGGGAAAAAATCGATTTAAGTTTAAACTTAGAACGAACTGTCGCCCTTGAAAATAACGTTAAAATGTTAGTATTATGTGGGGTCATCATGTCAGATAATGTAATACCCCTAGTTAATAATCATGAATTATAGTTTAATTTCCTACTTGGTAAATGTGTATTGGAAGTGTAAGATAACTCACGTCCATCCTTTTTTGTGATAGATGGGTTTTCCCCTTATCATTTGGGAAGGGTTTGGTTATAAGTTGTCAAACTAGGGTGTTAACAAAACAGATAAACCTAGCTTTGCATAAGACGTTAGGGATCATAAAATTGAGGAAAAAAAGAAACAAAAGAAAACCCGCCGTGCGAAAGAATAAGGAGTTAGGGATGGATTGATTTCTGATTTCGTTCCCTCGTTGGTTTGATTCGTCTCTTCTCTCCACTTAGACGCAAGTTTGTTCTTGATTTATCAGTTTGATTGTGTTTATTTAATCTTCCTATTTGTATTGGTAGTTCGAAATTATTCTTAGGGTAAACAATAAATCAACCCGTTTTTGGAACCCTAAATTGCATATGAATTGCATAATTTGTTTTGCTTATATATTAATTTCCAACCGTTGGTTTGTGCTGAATTTTTGATATGTTGTATTTCGGTGTGTTATATACCTTCGATAAACTTTTGAGGGTGATCGTATACTGTTAAGACCTTGAGTCAATTGATTTTATTAACTCCATTTCTGTAGAATTCTGATGTCGAGTAGTACTGATTTATCTCTTGTATGGATTGTCCAACCGTTAGATTATGCTAGGTTTTTGATATACGGTTATTTATAACCTTATAAACATCTTGTAGAAATTTCCTAAGGATCGTACATGGATAGGTACCCCATTTTCCCTCAAAATATTGACTTCCTCTACATATTTTCATCCTAATCCAGACTTAAATAAGGCCTGGTATATCAGGACTCGACCGTTACAATTCCTTGAATTTTTTATATGATTCACTCTAGGTCCTTGTGAGGTTCCTGTAAAAATTTTGCGACGATCAGGTAAGCAGAACGTCTGTTGTTGTTAGGAAAAGTTAGACAGTACAGTTTGCTTTGCTTGTTTCGCTTTGCTTGTTTCGCTTTGCTATATTCATTCTTGGTATGTGTTGTGTGCTTGGATGTTTCCAGTATGTTACGATGGACGATATCAGGGATACATGTATGTGAGTTCGGTGGGCAATGGTTACTTGTATGTTTTGGCATTTGTCGAGATAAGGGCTACATGTATGTGAGTCTGGTGGGCAGTGGTGACTTGTATGTTTGTTAGTTTCCGAGATCAGGGCCACATTTATATTGAAAATAGAATGTGCGTCGCGGTGGGCTGTAGTGTGATTTTTTTCCCCTCAATTTTCTGATCCCTAACGTCTTATGCAAAGCTCGGTTTATCTCTTTTGTTAATATCCTAGTTTGAAAAATTATAACCAAACCCTTCCCAAATGATAAGGGTAAAACCCATCATTCACAAAAAGGATGGACGTGAGTTATCTTACACTTCTAGTACACACTTACCAAATAGGAAATTAAACTATAATTCATGATTATTAACTAGGAGTATTACAGATAATCAGCCAAACTAATACACATCATTTGTTATAGTTACATGGACCACAAAGTTTATATCAAAAGGCATTACCACGTCATATCATGTAAAGAAAAATCCTTGATGATTAAATAGAAAAATCAACATAGTTAAAGTTTATACGTTGACAATTTTGAATCGAACTCGAAAACAGTGTATGGATCGAAGATACTAAGGCAAACTCTAATGGGAAGTAAAGTAAACCGTTGGAAACTCCAATCGGAAGTAAAGTAAATTGTTTTAAAGAGTTCACAAAACCATCAAGTCCGTTTAGGTACCCTCAAATTTGTGGGGGTTGTTATACATAGTCTCTCTGGTCATTGGATTACTGAGTATCCCATCCGGACATTAAGTGACCGGATAGTACCATATGTTTTCCTCATTCAGTCATTGTGCGGCCGGCTGTGATTTTCATTTGTTTGCATTGATGTAATTAACAACAAATATTTTTGTTCCTAATAAATAGCCACAATTTTTGTTCGATTTAGCATCGAATATAAGCGTTGCTAATTTAATATAGGTATCTATCCATGACCAGATGATACTTTTGTAATCTTTTTGTAAAATATTATTCGTACTATGAAGGATTCAATGGAGTAATTCTTTTATTTTCTCATAGTAGGTTTTAACTCCACTAATTAATTGGTGAGGGTTAACATATATATGGATACAAACGCGCAAATGAAAATTCTAATATCGTACGGTAATCAACCAACCAAAGCAAAACTTGTTCATGAACTTATAAATGAAAAAGGGATGTAAAACTACAGTTAGGGTATACAGAGTCATATATGATAAGAGTAGCAAAGTGGGAAATGAGCCGTTTACAATTCTGTAGTGTTTTATATATGTCGGTTTGGGAACATGTCCAAACTGTGTAATCATATTGAAATGTTGCTAGTTCCACAAGCTGCTAGAAGAATAAAGAATTTACGTCGATCATATTTCCAATAGCATGCCAATAGAAAATAACAATAAAGTATTTTACCATGCAATTCAAGCACATAACTCAAACTTTCCAAATAATATAAATACAACTAGCTTCTCTACTGATTCAAAGAGTATATACAATATAACAGAATAAATTTTTGTTTCTCTACGGTCGAAAACTTAATCGAACAAAACAATTTAACATGATTAATAAAGTAAATCTTGATAGCGAGCAATAAAAGAAAAAGGAAAACATAAAAACTTATGGATAGTTTCAAAAAAGAGAGAGATATAAATCGTAATTAGTGGAGAAATTCAAGTGATTATTACCAAAATTTTATGATATACAAACGTACGAACAACCTTCCCAGTGATTGTTCTTATTTCAGGTATGAAGTACTGTATTTGATAAAATTCAGATAACAAATATACAGAGCACGCTGGTTTGGGTGTTGATATTCGGAGCCAAATTCTTGAACGTGTATTCCAAAAGGGCACACTTCTACCCCTTCGATCTTTATTCTTTTGAAACATGAAAATTACTTGGAGGAAGTATTTTTCAGTACATCCTAGTGGAATTCCTAAAAGCAATATTATGATTACTCAGATTTGGCTATTTTCCCGTAACAAAGAGAAAGATAAAATACCTCGTATTTGTAAGGAAATTCTGAAGAAGAAAAATTATTTCTCGAAATATTTCAGAAATGGCTAATTCACTTCTAACATTCTGTCAACAGAAGACACAACTCTGACTATAAGTTAATCTTCTCCTGGGATTTGGAATATTGACTACAATTACTTCACATGGTACTTGCAGAAACAAAAGTGAAGTTGTAAATCGATCATTAACCGTAAACATGTACTGTAACTAAAAAAATCACCTCATCAATACTTTTCCCATGGATCCGAGCCCTTTCTTGTTCCTCCTATCTTAAACGCTCGAAAATCCATATATCTGTGTGAGTTTAATATTTTGGGAAGATATTTTATACCAAAACCTTAGGTAATACCTTGGTGTCTCCACGTATTCACCACCATGGGTGGTAGTTCTCATGTTCATGTTCTTTCGATGGAAATGATTTCCTCTTCACCCACTAAGTACTTATCATCTACCATATCCCAATTTTACACCAATTTCATCAACAAGATTTCTACCAAAACATACCAAGCTAAAATAGGAACACACAATTGGGGGATACTAAAATTAATTGGGAGATATAAATTACTAACCCCATCCAATAGTGTCTGCTAAGAGGTATTTTTTCGGGGATGAATTACTAAAATACTCTTTGGTATAATTAAAAACCTATAACTATAATACCCTTCTACCTAAATAAAAACTTAAAACTGAAAATCCCACGTTTCCATCTTCTGTTCCAGCACTCCTCTAGGCTAGGGTTTTGAATTTTTGTTCTTCTTTGTTCTTCATCATTCACACGAACTCGTCGTCGATTACCTGAATCCATAACCATGCCTCCACGAAAGAAAACCAATGCACAATCAAAATCAGTTGCTCAACAACACAAGAAGAAAGGATCAATCGGATTGCTCTTGAAGAAGAAGAAGAAGAAGAAGAGGAGTATTATGACCATCAAGCTCTCGAAAAAATGTCTTATGTGAGAAGGTAAGTGATTCTGAGCTGTTTCACAAGTGATTTATAAGTATGAATACCATGCCGGTATAAGCTTACGACATTGATTATAGTATGAATACCATGCCGGTATAGGCTTACAACATTGATTTTATTTTGAATACCATGCCGGTGTAGACATCAAAAATTACCTGAAATTGGATGTTTAATTCCGACATTGATTTTAGGTTGAATACCACGCCGGCATTGGCTCATGACATTGTTTTAAATTTCACGTCTATGCCGGCAGTGCTCTTTTGATGTACAGAAATAACATGGGAATTTTAAAACTTCCGGCATTTTCGAAATTTCTTCATCTATGCCGGCATTATGTCCCGGCATGGTCGAGTTGTCGATAGACAATGCTGGATTATTAGTAAAAAGACTACATAAAACTTTCTATTTTTTGTTTGTAAGCCGATGTAGTTTATTTTTAAATTCCAATACCGTTTTATAGTCTCGACATAGACGATTTTTCGTTAAACAATACCGGCACATGTGTTTCAATGCCCCTATTTAGTATATCTATGTCGACTTCAGATATGATTATTAGTTATTGTTTATTTATTTCGTATGTCTTTTGATATAGGGCTAAAGCCAAGGAACTTAAGAAGAAAAAAAAGTAAAGATGTTAGCGTTAAGAAAAGAAATAAGAACACTCTTGAAACTCCTGAGTCTCTGCCTCCTCGAGGGAAAGAATTTGGTCGCAATAAGTGTTTGGGTGCAGGCTCTGCAAGAGGGAAAGTTTGGGAGAGTAGTGATCGTAGAAAAATAGTAACCGTGAGCGTACTGGAGAATCAAATGATGGTCACGATGAAGAGGAAGATGATGAGGTTGATCCAAATCTACAAGCAAGCCAAAGCGAAGTTTTAGAGGAAGACAGTGGGCCAAGTCAACAACCGAGTGATCGAATATGCTTACTAATGTTTCTTTTATGGAATTAGTTAGGTCATGAACATGTGGAACATGTGTTTATTTGTGTGTCTTGTTAAACTCTTTCCTTGTTTGGTTTATGTTTGATTTGTTTTCGGTTTGAAACATCTTAACTTTGGAGATGGTTGGTTAAACAATCTTGAAAAAGCGGGGGTCTAACAACCTCACCCAATAATTCCCTTAGCAATCTGTATGGACTAACTCCAATATACTTTTAAGAGAATCAACTAGACAGTCAGACTCAATCTTAATAAAAAGTATATCAAGGAGTTATATCTCAATTTCTCAATTCAATACTTACTCAAGCAAATAGAGATCTGGGAGTCTAATTGAAATACAAGAGAAGTTAATTTGAACAGTACCAAAGAACAATGTTCAAGAATCAATCAATTTCAATCAACAACCAAAGGTTGGATTTACTAATTGATCGATTCAACACACAACCTGTGATATTTTAATTAGATAACAAAATATAATGCGGAAAAGAAATAACACAGACACCAGAAGTTTAGTTAACGAGGAAACCGCAAATGCAGAAAAACCCCGGGACCTAGTCCAGATTGAACACACATTGTATTAAGCCGCTACAGATACTAGCCTACTACAAACTAACTTCAGTCTGGATTGTATCTGAACCCCAATCAATCTCACACTGATCCAAGGTACAATTGCGCTCCTTACGTCTCTGATCCCAGCAAGATACTACGCACTTGATTTCCTTAGCTGATCTCACCCACAACTAAGAGTTGCTACGACCCAAAGTCGAAGACTTTAATAAACAAATATGTATCACACAAAAAAGTCTACAGGAATAGATAAATATGTCTCCCACAGAAATACCAACTAGTTTTGTTCCATCTTTTGATAAATCAAGGTGAACAAGAACCAATTGATATACCAGACTTATATTCCCGAAGAAGAACCTAGAAATATCAGTCACCTCACAACAATCTTAATCGACTAGCGAAACAAGATATTACGGAATCACAAACGATGAGACGAATATGTTTGTGACTACTTTTCTATCTTGCCTATCGGAAAAATTAATCTGGAGCCAATTTTACAATTGTACTCAATACGATAGAACCAGCAAGATCAGATCACGTAACTGCAGAGAAAATAGTTGGGTCTGGCTTCACAATACCAATGAAGTCTTCAAGTCATTAACCTATAGGGTCTCGATAAAAACCTAAGGTTAAAGGAGAATCGACTCTAGATTATATAACTAGTATCACACAGGAGGTGTGGGGATTAGGTTTCCCAGTTGCTAGAGTTCTCCTTTATATAGTCTTAAAATCAGGGTTTGCAATCAATGCTACTGTGGTAACAAAACATTCAATATTCACCATTAGATGAAAACATGATTAGATTCAAGCTAATATCTTTCAACCGTTAGATCGAATCTTAGCTTGTTATACACGAATGAAATGCACGTTCATTTAGGTTTGTGTAACCGTACCTAAACATGTACACCTAGTTGGTTCAACAGTAGTTAACCAAATGGTTAGCCATATGAGCACTTTCATATCAACCATATTCATCTTCACCATAACGAGTTCAAATGACTCAAAAGAACTAGTTAGAGAGTTTTTCAATTGCTTAGATCTTATAGAAGTATATAAGACACAATCGAAGCAAAATCGGTTTTGATTCACTCGAATCGATTCATGAGAATTATAGCCACGATTTGAAAATTAAATTCCTTATTATATAAATGTTTTAGTTCATGAACAAACCAATTTTAGAAAGTAACACACTTAAGTATGTGTATGGGTATGCGTACTTAAGTAATCGGATTTGAGTTTGTTTTGGTTCTCAAACTCAGCAGAAATTCACAGACGTGAACTTTCCGCCAGTATACGCACGGGTACGCATACTTAGGTAACCGGATTGAGTTGGTTTTGATTTCCAAACTCAGAAGAAATTCACGGTCGTGAATTTCCGCTAGTATGTGTACGGGTACGCATACTTACCCAGTCTCCATCAACCATTTAGTACACACAAAAGTATGCATATATTTGGTTCCCGGTTTTGGACTTATACACTAATGTGCGAACACACTATATGCTTATATCCAAAGATGGTTACATATTCTAAACTCTCATTTCAATCATTAAAACATTCTTAGAGGATGTTATATAGAGGTTATTCACACTTCATTTTTCATCAAAGCGATTTTCAAGAGATTGAAATATTCAACATGACTTTCGTCACTTGTAAAGATGAACTTGGACAAAGAGAAAGCTTACTAACACATATTTCGAGAAATATATAAGCGAGATAAACTCGGCTCGAAATAACAAATGCTTATAATCGAAGTCTATATAGAAATACGACTTTTGTCTCAAGATAGGAGATAGAGTAGACAGACTTTTGGTGATAGATAAGTTCAAGTCTCCACATACATTTTAGTCGATGTAGTTCCACCAGTTCCTTGAGTAGTTCTTCGTCTTTGCATGATGAATGCCGTGGAGTCTAGAGCTCAACTACACTTTCTATCCTAGTCCGAAATTTAGCTATAAGTAGACTAGAAATCAAGACTTATAGTTTTGGCAACTAAACTTGACAAACAAGCTTGAGATATCAACGCTTGCGAGTTCGACCGAGCAGTGCTCTAACAATATCCCCCTTTGTCAATTTTAGTGGCAAAACTATCAATACATATGGAATACAAAATAAATAAACTTTGCAGCTTCTCTTCCACGTGCATGATCTCCTTGGTTCTTCAACATTACTCGAAATCTTCGACACTTCCAAGTACTCCAATGATTCCAAAGATATTCAATGCAACATCATCGTTGTTGAAGATCCGTAGCCATAACAATTAGAAAACAACAACTCTCAATCATTGTTACACAGTGTCATAGTATCATTACACAGCATCAAAGTTCAATTGTATCACAACTTCGACAACAATATGGTGATATGCAACACTCCCCCTTAGTCAATACTCCATCTCACATGGAAACTACTCCCCCTTACATAATGATCCGAAAACCATATGTATTTGTAGTGTGAACTACACATTAATTATCCCCTTTTTTGTCAATAAAATTGGCAAAGGTACGAAAACTAGTGGGATCCTAATGAAATTTCCATAGTGATATTTCATGACCAAAAGAAAGCACATATCAACTTTTTAGATGCAATCATATAGCCAAAACTAAATACATTCATCAAGGAGTTTATAAAGATACAAGATAACCCCTACAATATTCCACGGCCGCACTCCCCACAAAGATTTGTCAATTAAGCACAAGTTCAATTAAGAAATCCCCCCCATAAAATGTCATTCCCGAAAGAACAACAAGAGCGACCTTACTTTCACAAGAAAAGAAGGATTTCTTTGGACAACAACAACTCACATAAGAATATGAAGTTGTATCCAAAAAGATCAATTAAATTAACCACAAGAGAACTCATGATTAATTTAATCGGAAATGCTCAACATAAGAGAACTTACGGAGCCGCACAATATATACATAAGATATGGATCATGGAAAATAAATACTGCGGAATAAACAAAGATTCATTTTATCTTTCATCACCATTTGCACAATGAAATACAATATACTTAATCTTGTAAACAAAATTTCATCCTTTCTTCCATCAATATTTGCATAATGACATAAAAGGCTTAACTTTTGTTTGTCAAAATTTCATTCAATATTTTATCAATACTTGCATATCAACATACGACAGACTTCACTTTTGACCAAGTATGGGACAATCATAGTTCACGGACGCAAACACATATATCCCATAACAATTTGCAATATATAAAACCAAAAAGATTAATACTGTAAAAATCATCTTCCAAGCAAACTTTAGAATTTAAACAAATAAATCTAAAAACATTGAAGATGAAAAACGTTTGACATAGCTATGTTTCATCACAATAATGGCTATTCCAAACTCTAGTTATTCTTCCTAAAAACACAAGAATAAAATTCTCATAAGAAGATTTCCTAGACATAATAAAAACAACTTTTAGAGAACATGATTCGAAAAAAAAACATAGCCAGCAACCAAAGATTGAACATGGACGAGCTCATCAGTTTCTTTTGTCAGTTCGTTTTTCATAAATTCAAGATTCCTTGTTGCAATTCTAAGTTGTTCACGTACGACCTCAAAATCTCTAAGAAGATTTCCTACCAGTTGTGATGACATCTGAACTGGTAGTTTATTTTCATGATCAACAACATGATAGCAGGTTATGAAAACAGGGTTTTCGTGAAACTCGATAGTCTTGCCCTTCTCTCCATTGTCTTCCTTGTTGCATCCATCCATTGTGCACACAGAAATCAGGTCAACCTTTTGACGTTACAGAACGTGTATGTACCAAAACGGAGTATGATACATATATATGTATATATATATAAGTGTTTCATAGGAAGCCCTAGAGATACTCGTATACGTTCCTTGTGGGTCAGGTGTACGTGCACTTATGGTTACAACCTTGGTACGAGACCAAGAGAATAATGGATCTAAATTTAGAAAAAGTCTTGAAAAACTCAAGAATCATTCTAAACAAAGGATGCCATCCTTAGTTCAAAGGAACATAAGAAAATTATTGAAAATCAAGGCAATCAACAAGGAATTATTCTCAAGAGTGAACGAAAAAAAACATTACATCATGTAAGGTACTGGAGCAAGGCTCAACAATTTTATGATCATCGTTTCGTAAAGAAAAAAAATGAAATATATCAACAACTACTTTCTCAAGACACAAAGGCTTCTTAAGAATTATGAGCATACTTCCATATTACAAGAAGGATGTTGCATTGAGTAGTCATGTTGTACTTTGATGAGCTTTTTGCTCATCAAGAATATTGACTTTTTCTCTCTTTCCTTCTTGAAGATTTTCAGAAAAATCACTAGGATTAGTTGAAAGAGATTTAACCAGAGGTGAACAAGGAATACCTGAACCTGTTAATTTCCTTGCCTTTTTGATGCTCTATTTGAGTCTGTTTATGCTGATCTTGAGCTCCGAGACTCAATTATTGATATGAATGAAATATGGAATAGACACCTCGTGTTCAATGTCTTCTTTAGAAGGAGATAAGGAATTTGGCTTTTCTTTCTTTCTCCTATGCCTTTTTATCTTCTCAGAGTAATTTAAAGGGTCAGTTGTCCGCCTGACATTCTTCCTTCTACAATTGTAGGCATTTTTTGTCTCAAAATCATAATCCAGAAATGACTCATCACAGCATTTCTCTTGATTGCAGACACTTCCTTTTACTTCAGCAATATGAGAAATAGGTTTAATTACTTCTTTAGACATCCATGCAAGAATGTTGTGAAGTTTATCATCCTCAGTCGAAAACGACATCTTCGTTCAAGATGTCCTTTATTTACGCAATAGTAGCAGTTAAAGTATTTGTTCTTGACTATTCTCATGCGAGTTAAATTTGAAGGAGTACTATCCTTGTTCCTAAGACCGTCGGCTGCTGGAAAGGTTCTTTTACATGAAGAGTTGTCATTAGCTTGAACAAAATTGATCTTATCAGTACTTAGAGCGTCTATTCCCTTATAGCCCAGACCACGTGTATCACGATGTTCTTTACATGCTCCAAGCATATAAGATAATTTTGTAGAGCTAGAATTGAATCTTTTCAGATTGTCCTCCTGTGATTTTACCTTATTAAGGAAAGCAGCGAGATCGGTCTCCAAAGATTTTTCTCTGGCGAGGAGACTGAGTTCTCTGTCATTAAAACATTTTGTTGAGAGTCATATCTTGCTTCAGATTCTGCAAGTCTTTCTTTCAACCCAAAGAGATTTCGAAAGAGATTATCACATTGGGACCTTTTTGAGCGTAAGTCTTCTTATCGATCTTTAACGGTAGATTGTAAAAGTTTATATCCATAATCATAACCTTTAAATATTTTTCTCATCTTTCTGTTTTCTTGACAGAGAGGTGCCAAATATTTTCTCAAGCAATCTGTTGACTTCTTTTTTTTCAAGGCATGGTCAAAGAGCTTGATATATTGAGAGACTTCCTCATCAATAGTTTGTCCTTATTCTGAATCACTCTCATCTAAAAGATCATCCAACTGTTAATCAAGACACTTTTCCTACTTGAAGGCAGATTTAGACACAGAGGAAGGTACAAAAGGCTTCTTAGATGTCTCCGAATATTGAAACATCTTAGAGGAACTCTGGTCTGGTGTTGCGTTATCAGAGAGATTAGTTCTGTCCATATAGTCAGATCGCTACAAACACAGACTTATGAGGTCTTTAAATGTATTTTCCTGTTCTGATACCAATTGAAAAAGTGGGGGTCTAACAACCTCACCCAATAATTCGCTTAGCAATCTGTATGGACTAACTCCAATACACTTTTAAGAGAACCAACTAGACAGTCAGACTCAATCTTAATAAAAAGTATATCAAGGAGTTATATCTCAATTTCTCAATTCAATACTTACTCAAGCAAATAGAAATCTGCGAGTCTAATTGAATACAAGAGAAATTAACTTGAACGGTACCAAAGACCAATGTTCAAGTATCAATCAATTTCAATCAACAACCAAAGGTTGGATTTACCAACTGATCGATTCAACACACAACATGTGATATTTCAATTATATAACAAAATATAATGCAGAAAAGAAACAACACAGACACCAGAAATTTTGTTAACGAGGAAACCACAAATGCAGAAATCCCCGGGACCTAGTCCTGATTGAACAGACACTGTATTAAGCCGCTACAGACACTAGCATACTACAAACTAACTTCGGTCTGGACTGTAGTTGAACCCCAATCAATCTCACACTGATTCAAGGTGTAGTTCCCTCCTTACGTCTCTAATCCCAGCAGGATACTACGCACTTGATTCACTTAGCTGATCTCACCCACAACTAAGAGTTGCTACGACCCAAAGTCGAAGACTTTAATAAACAAATTTGTATCACACAGAAAAGTCTACATGAATAGATAAATTTGTCTCCCACAGAAATGACTACGAGTTTTGTTCCATATTTTGATAAATCAAGGTAAACAAGAAACAATTGATATACCGGACTTATATTCCCGAAGAACAGCCTAGAAATATCAATCACCTCACAATAATCTTAATCGACTAGCGAAACAAGATATTGCGGAATCACAAACGATGAGACGAAGATGTTTGTGACTACTTTTCTATCTTGCCTATCAGAGAAATTAATCTCGAGCCAATTTTACAATTATACTCAATACGATAGAAACAACAAGATCAGGTCACGCAACTACAGAGAAAATAGTTGGGTCTGGCTTCACAATCTCAATGAAGTCTTCAAGTCGTTAACCTACAGGGTCTCGATAGAAACCTAAGGTTAAAGGAGAATCGACTCTAGCTTATACAACTAGTATCACACAGGAGGTGTGGGGATTAGGTTTCCCAGTTGCTAGAGTTCTCCTTTATATAGTCTTCAAATCAGGGTTTGCAATCAATGCTACCTTGGTAACAAAGCATTCAGTATTCACCGTTATATAAAAACCTTATTATATTCAAGCTAATATCTTTCAACCGTTAAATCAAATCTTAGCTTGTTATACACAAATTAAATGCACGTTCATTTAGGTTTGTGTAACCGTACCTAAACGTGTACACCTAGTTGTATCTACAGTAGTTAACCAAATGGTTAGCCATATGAGCACTTTCATATCGACCATATTCATCTTCACCATAACTAGTTCAAATGACTCAAAAGAACTAGTTAGAGAGTTGTTCAACTGCTTAGATCTTATAGAAGTATACAAGACACAGTCGAAGCAAAATCGGTTTTGATTCACGCGAATCGATTCATGAACATTATAGCCACGGTTTATAAATTGCATTCCTTACTATATAAATGTTTTAGATCATGAACAAACCAATTTTAGAAAGTAACACACTTAAGTACGCGTACTTAAGTAACCGGTTTTGAGTTTTTTTTGGTTCTCAAACTCAGCAAAAATTCACAGACGCGAAATTTCCGACAGTATGCCTACGGGTACGTATACTTAGGTAACCAGATTGAGTTGGTTTTGATTTCCAAACTCAGCATAAATTCACGGTCATGAACTTCCGCAAGTATGCGTATGGGTACGCATACTTACCCAGTCTCCATCAACCATTTAGTACACACACAAATATGCATACATTTGGTTCCCGGTTTTGGACTTATTCACTAATGTGAGAACACACTATATGCTTATATCCAAAGATGTTTACGTATCTAAAATCTCATTTCAATCATTCAAACATTCTTAGAGGATGTTATATAGAGGTTATTCACACTCCATTTTTCATCAAAACGATTTTCCAGAGATTGAAATATTCAACATGACTTTCGTCACTTGTAAAGATGAACTTGGCCAAATCGAAAGCTTACCAACACATATTTCGAAAAATAGATAAGCGAGATAAACTCGGCTCGAAATATCAAATGTGTATAATCGAAGTCTATATAGAAATACGGCTTTTGTCTCAAGATAGGAGATAGAGTAGATAGACTTTTGAGTGATATATAAGTTCAAGTCTCCACATACCTTTTAGTCGATGAAGTTCCACCAGTTCCTTGAGTAGTTTTTCTTCTTTGCATGATGAACGCCGAGGAGTCTAGAGCTCAACTACACTTTCTATCCTAGTCCGATACTTAGTTATAAGTAGACTAGAAATCAAGACCTATAGTTTTTGCAACTAAACTTGACAAGAAATCTTGACATAGCAACGCTTGCGAGTTCGACCGAGCAGTGCTCTAACAAATCTAGTATAGTCATTTGATTTATAAAGTTTATTACGTAGGTATATGATATGACAAGAATTCTGCACATTGCAACGTATATTATATGTACAAAGGAAATTATGTGCATCCGGGAAGACGTCGTCTATTGCATTCATTAATGAGTCATCGTTATCGGTTATTATGACCCTCAGAAGATGATTTTCCCGGACGAGTGTGATTTCAATTATCGTAATGCCCATTTATAATTATAATCCAACTCGTCTCGCATTAAAAACCAATCCAATGTGAATGATACCTTGTCCGATGTTTGCCCCACGATGTTGAACAATGGCATATGGTATTTGTTTGTCTTGTAGGTGTATTCCATCATAAGAACACCAAAGCATGTATGAGCCAATTTTTCAATCAAGGGATGCGCAAGGAATATTTGAAGGGGCTTTTCATCCGGAACTCTTTTAATGATGCGCGTGTAGTTGTGATCAAAGACTGGCCTCTCAAATTCTTGCATAATCGTCTTACCTTCTCATTCCACTCTTCTAATAGTTGCTTGTGTACTATAAATTATTCGCGGGGAATAAACGTTAGTGCATCCTTTGCCTTGAAGCTGCTGAGATTTTGTCTTGGTTTAAGACATGCTTCGGTCAATCTTTTTACATCCTCCATTTCATGAGGTTTTAGCTTCACAACTAAGGAGTGACCAACAAAAATATCCGGGTCCTCGTGGTTATGGCGGCCGAACCACACCGAACATTTCTATTCACCTCCTATGAAATTAAATAAAAGCTTCAAGGGGCAATTATCCTTCCTCGTACGAGTCTTGTATACCCTATTAGTATTCTTTGGATATACATAACCCTTTCTCTTGTTGCTATTATTCTCCTTGTACGACCCACTTCTCTCGCAAGCCATCTCAAAACGAATCTTTGAACCTTCGGTATTCTTCACCGGCACACACATATTCTTACGATCCGTCTATTTAGACCAATCAATTGCTTCATGTTTAATTTTATTCCCTACATAAGGACAACCACGGGAGATTATAAGGTTCATTATAAGTAATCCCTAAGGTTCAAAGTACTAGGTGAAATGTATTCTTTGGTAACATACCGAGCGAATGTTATAATATTAAGACGTATCTCGACCAAGCGGTCTTGCATTTGTTGAATCATTATATATCACAATATAAGAAATGAATGAAAAAAAAATAATTAGTTAAAAAAAAAAAAACTATGTTGGCCTACAATTCTGGCATGCTCGACATTTTACCAGCATTGCCGACATGTTATCGAATTGACCGACAATCATGACCAAATTTGAAACAATAATGGCACAATAATTTCATTGGCAATCAACGCCGGAACTAACGTCTCTGGAACTCTTTTTAAATAAAGTTCAATGCCGGTACCATGTGCTGGAATTCTTGAATAATAACCAACCACGCCAATATTTCACTGTGGAAGTCATTGATTCCTGTATTTTTTAAAGGTAACGGTATAGTAAGTTTATTATTAGACCACGCCGGTAGAATATTCTACGGAATATTCCGTGGTAGATAAAAAGTAACTTTTATATCGGCATAGAGTTTTTATTTTTAGACAATGTCGACATGAATTTCAAAATGGGGATATTGTTTTTTGGCACGATGTAGTATGATTACCATGCTGGTGTAGCTGTTGCCGGTATTGTATTCATACTGCGGCCATGCCGGCACTGACCAGATGTAAAAATGGCGAAATCAAAGATAAATAAGTCGAATTTCAAAAAATTAGCACCTGTACATGTGTATTGGGAGTGATTGTATGTGTTGAGCTTGTTTACTTTATTGGGTTGGTTATTACGTAATTCTCCATGCTCATAAAAATCATGATTCAAGGGTGGAATTGTGAATCGTTGTCATTAGCAGAAGATTCAAGATATACTCCTTGTTGTAGTTGAGCTAAAGATTCAGCAGCATTTCTCTCTTCACTATCATCCACCATTTTCACCCAAAACCTATCTCTCAAAATCCTCCCCCACCCCCCACTCTCACCTCATCCAAATCATAATACACTAATCATTTAATAAATAATCTTATAAATTTTCTAATTATGATTAACCACTTAACCTGATTAGTGAAGGGTATACTATGAGTTAGTTAAAATATATGGATAAGGGGTGTTTCTGATTTACTATTTAAAACCGGTTTTTGTCTTTTTTCTATAGTCGCCAATTAGTTTAGGTATCCTCCAATTGTGCGTTCTAAAATAGAAAACCACTGTAACAAAAAAATTCCAGAAAAATTGAATATAAGCTTTTATAATTTGTTCAAATCTTGTCTAAGAAATGAGACTTAGTTAGGGGAAAAAAGGGGGAGTACTAACGACTTTCTTCTCCGCCAAGGATATCGACTACATGAACTTGATGACTACTAGGGAGATATAAATTTTGTATACACCTTCAAATCTTCTTTATCTAATAAAAATATATATTTTTATATTAATTTTGTGTATATATTACACAACCGAAACTAAATAGAGAAAATAAAAATTAAACTACAAAAATAGAAAATGTGCTGATGTTAGTTATATTATTCTCTCACCAAAGTTTCAAGCAGAAAAACACAGACTCCCAAAAGAAAATATAATAAAAATGTCAAAACCAAAAACAATGATAATAATCGCCTGTTTTACTAAGGAAACTAATAGAAATAAATATTAAAAATCAAAATTGTCTTGATATTATTACCACGATAATAAAGTATTCATTATTTAATTATATATATATTTGCAGAATGGGTTTATATATACCTTGATATTGCTTGTCCTATGGCTATAACAATAGCATGCATGATCGAGGAAATCGGGGTTATCTGCATAACAAATAATGAAAATTGATCAGAGAGAACCCTAAATCCCAAGAAGCATAAAAAATCAAGAGAGAGAAGCAACGTAAGGATTTAATATTTTCTCGAATGCTCTATATAGTGAGACATCCAACTCTTAATCTCTACAGTTAGAACTTTATTTTGGAAATATTATTAGTGAATATCTATAGGTTTATTTTTATAGATAGTCACATTTATTTGCTGTATATTTTTTAAAAAATATCGAGCGTCTTCTGGACGTCTAAAAATAGAATTTTTTTTTATATTTTAGTTTTATTTTGTAGAAAATGTTTTATAGCCGGAGAGACACCATATCCATAATTTTCATAAAATAAAGACTTTGTTTTGAAAGAAATATTGATCCATATCCAAAAATATCAAAAGTTATTTTATAATAAAATTACTTGTTCCAATAATCACACAGACTCAACAACTGCAAAATCGAATTCTGAACCTCTCACCCGGGTATGCACATGCCCTTAAGCTATTCACACGGGCTTGTGGACTCTCAGCTTCCACCTTCAATACCAATGACACTGCCCTTCATTATATGAAATCCATCGCATTTTTATACTTGGCCCTCGTTATATGAAATCCATCGCAGTTCTATACTTTGGTGTTGTAAAGAAAGCTATACCCACCAGTTTTTCTCTTACAGAACGATATTCTAACCCGTGGCAGTGCAATAGGGGAGAACACTGTATGGATTTATTAAAAGTTGTTCCTATCAGTGGGATGAACCAATCTATTGGACCAAGACAATTCAGGTTAGTGTTACAATATCACCTGGGTATACCTTTATTTGTTGAGGTAGTAAGTTTTCTAGCTGTGGAAGAGACTTGGACATATAGCGTGACCACGCCCTACACTGTGCAAGTGATGTTGGTCTCAAATTTAGGCATAACTTGCTCAGAGATGACATTTCAGATATGTGCTACAAGGCAGGTGTTGTCGCAAGAAAAGAAGTCGCATTTCGCTTTCTCTCAGACACTCCAAATGCAAAGGATTTAAAACCCGCCGATGTTCTTATCTACAATTAGGAAGATGGGAAGGACGTTTGTTTTGATGTCACGGTTGTATCCCCTTTTACGTGTGCCAGAACACACAACTTCCAACTGGGTCATGATATCTCTTCTGCGGTTTCGCATAAGCGAACCAAATACTTTGACAAGTGCTTGTCACATGGCTATAGGTTCAATGTTTTGGATTTTACTACCTTTAGTGAGCTTGGAGAAGATGTTATCATATTCATGGAGATATTGAGAAACTGCTTTATTAGTCATGATGCTAACCATAGAATTGGTGGCTCTATGTTTTATAGATTAGGCATTATTATTCAAAAAGGTGTAAGCGCCCAACTTGTCGCTCGGCTACCTACTACCGACTTTTTCTGTGATGTGTAATGAACCCTTGTAATACTCTTTCTGGTATTAATAATAATCAGTGAATAAGTTTCGCCATGACTTAGTTCGTGATGTTATTGCTGATATTTGTTTCAAAGCTGGTGTTCCTACCCGCAAAGAAGTTGCTATGGGTTTTTCGTCAGTGGAAAACAAGGATCTTCGTCCAGCAGACATCCTTGTCCTTAACTGGGAAACCGGCCAAGACGTGTGTATGGATGTTACAGGCGTCTCACCCTTCACTGGAGATGGATTTCGTGCTTTCGTCCCAGGCCAGGCCATTTCGAAAGCCATTTCGCGTAAGAGGTCTAAATACTTGGACGAATGTGTTTCACACGGTTATGGTTTGGGTGTCTCGGCTTTCACTACTTTAGGGGAGATTAGCGAAGATATTGTATGTTTTTTCAAGCGTCTGAAAATTTGCTTAGTTAGTAATGATACTGGTAGTGGCCTTGGTAGTTTTATTTTTCATAGATTGGGTACTGCTATTCAAAAGGGTGTTGGTGCCAGCTTGTCGCTCGGCTGCCAACTAAAAAACCTGGTGTGTAATTTTTATGTTTACAGATAATCACACAGAAAATAATAATGAAAAATATATAGTGTATATAACTTTACATTTTGGTTAGCCCCCGTCTATTTATTTTTTGGTATATTATTGTCAATAATAAAATAAAAATAATACTACGTATATTGTGCATGTCTAGCTAGAAATAGTAATTATCTTTGTTTTGTTATTTTTGGAATGAATAATATTAAGAAAAATAGTATTCGAACTCGTTTTTCTATTTTCTCCACAATTTTTCCTTTCGGGATTGATGTTTATGGTTTTGCTTGATATTTTGTTTTTATAGAGGATTGATGTTTAAAGTTTTGTCTGATAGTTTTTTCTTTAGTAATTTTGTATTTTTAACTATTTAACATGATTTGATAATTTTTCTGGGCAGGAAGAAGTACACTTTGATCATAAACATGTATTTTTATTTTAACTTTTAATCACTAATCATTAGCAGCTTGGAATTGTATTTAGGATTAGTTTAGTTTTAAGAAGTGTATCGGACATTGAACACTTTTTTCTTAAATTTATGGTCGATTTAATTTTGTGATGAAAATCATAATGCATAATTTAATATTAATTGTTTAACGGTGAAGAATAGTATAAATGCAAATTTATTTTGATAATTTATACGTATGTACGATTTTTTCTTAATTTATTTGGTAACTTATGAGAAAGATTTAGTTATTTTAGGAAATAGTTTTTAATAAATAAGATTGTCCATTTTATTATGGGGCAAAAAATATATTTTTAAAATTCTTTTAGTCCGAAACTATATAAAAATAATCAGAATGGTGAGGTCAGAATCAACCATAAGCTCCAGCGAACGCAATTTCTTTTTTTTTTTTTGATTTTTTTTTACCCGAAACTTTATGAAAAAAAACAAAAAAATATCTTTTACTATGAGAATATGCGTTTTTATTGTTTTTTCTTCTTCACTTTACTACGAGAACTAAAAAGGGAAAAACAAACATTAAGGCATTACTTTTCGTATAAGACAAGAGGTAAATCATTAGTTTTCTTAACTAATTATTTTGATTAGTTAATTAATTTCTTTAACTAATTGACTAATTACAAGAGGTAAATCAAAAATTAAGGAATACTAATTATATAGTTTTGATTGTTCGATTTTTTTTCTTTTTTGTTTAAACTAAATTTAACGCATCGATTTTTATTATGATTTTTAATAATTTATTTAATTGTACCTAATGATACTTAGGTATGCCTACGGGTCTAAAAATCATGAAGATCTCCACTGAAAGAGAAATAATTGAATTATTTGATACTTATTATCAGAGACTTTGCTTCTGCAAACTTTGGGTTTTACTCATAAACAATAACTTTAACATTTCTTTTGAGTCATCTTTCTATTGTATTACAGTTATAATCATTATATAATAATTAAAATTGTTTAATTTATTTACAATGTTAACAAGATGGTTTAAGAGTAATAAAACTTGTGTATAACCTCGAGGTTTTGATTGAATCTTGTATATAACATTACGGTCCGCGAGTTATGACCCAAAAGGTGTCACTATCCATCCACCAAAAACCCATCAAAATAAAAGTAACACAAAAACCCAAAAAAACAAAAGTACCACAAAAACCCCAAAAAAATTGATGAAACGTCGTAGAATTTGATGAAACCAATTTTGAAATTTGGAGTTTTTGTATCAAGTTTTAAAAATTTGTGGTTTTTGTATCAATTTTGTTTAAGATGGAGTTTTAATGGATCCCAACATTTGAACGGGGTTTTTGTACCACAAGTTTGGTCACCTTGGGTTTTTATGACTAGTTCTGATAACATTATAAGAATTTATACAACCTTCCCCTAGATTGTGGCTTTTTATTTCCCATACTTGTAGAAGAGATAAAAGGAGTAAACCATGTATGATTAGTGTATACACATTATTGTATTATTTCCCCGACATCTTTTGGAAAAAAACTTGTATATAGTCATCTTCTTACTGTGTTTCGATACGTACTAAGTAAAATCCTAATTTACGCTTAAATATACATCATAAATAGTTTATGTATGGTCCAACATTACATATTGATATGTACTTAAGGAAAAAATGTATGATGTGTCACAAATACATATTGATATGTACTAAACGAAAAAGTATATAATCGCATACTGCATATTGATATGTATGATCCAACTGTACAGATCAATATGTAGTAAGTAAAATCCCATTTTACGCTTGTATCTTATCAGTAGATTTGGTAACTCGTCTTCATTAATTTATGCCAAAACCACTTTGACGCCAAACAACTCTATATAGATAATCGTAGGACACGGTCTTCTAGATCTGTCAAACTCAGGGGCATTCACTAACTGATAAAACACACAACCATAACCTGAAATTTTATAATAATAATAATAATTTTACCTGAACCCATTATACCTACAACTCCTACACTAAATATGTGGGAATTATCCCCACTTGCATCGGTGTTTACAACGGTTTGACGACGGCGTCTGGGAGGAGGACAACATTACATATTGATATGTGCTGAAGGAAAAAGTGTATGATCCCACAATACGTATTTATATGTAAAAAAATAATAGTAAACCAAATCAACTAATGATCAAACTAAGTGTAAATAAAAATAATATGATAATCAAATCAACCAAATAACATGATTACAAATAAGATTCAAAATCAACAAAAACCGATTACATGTATGTTACAAATCGATAAACCAAAAAAAAATGGCAAATCATGAAATCGAGTTGATCATCATGATTCAATTGAAAAGGAAAAAAATCAAAACATATAAAAGCAATCATACTTTGTGATTAAATAACATATATTCAAAAACAAAACCTAAATTCTTAGAGCACCTGCAAAAGTAGAAAGAAAAACAGGTCTGAGCTCGATCAAAAGCAGAAAAAATTGTTAGTTGATTTGATTTTTTTCTCCTTTATATATTCGTCACACAGAAGGTCGCTTTTGGATTATTTTTAAAAAAAAAAAAACTCCTCACATTTGTATAGACATGTGATTAAATTTTTTGGTCCAAAAATATGTTTTTAGACTACCGATTAAATCATCTCTAATGGATGTGCTAGACATTTACTAGGCTCATAAAACTAGTAGTAACTAGTAACTCCTAGCGGTCAAATAATACTAGAAGGAAAAAAAAAACAATGATTTCCCCTGAAATTTAATATAAAATTAAACCACTTGTTCCAAAAAAAAACGCTTAAACGATCATAAATTTTAAAATTGAAGCAACTGACTATTTATGTATTCTAACAAGAATATGACCCGGGCCATTGGTGTTACTATAAAATGGGAAGTTATTAACACATACAACAAGGTAATGTTCTCTTCTTCATTTTTTGCAACAATGTTTACGTTCTTTTTTTAATAAAAATAAAAAAGGGTTTGCGGCGTAGCTTGTTGCTCACTTGCCTAGTATGTAACTATTTTCTTCATTCTTTAATCTCTAATAAAAATGATGGTTTCCCTAAACACACTTTTTAACACATGTGATGAGACACAGTTAGTCTCTCATAATACATATACATTTGATTTTGCTACTTTATATGCGTTGTTAACACACTCTTTGGTACTTGCCACTTTACACATCATTTTGATGTAGAGTTCTATACCCAGAAAAACTAACAAATACTGAGCTTATTTCCACCGTTACACTTTATATGACTTATTTCACTGTTGCTCAGAGATGATTTTCATATGACCATGTTATACTAAAATAGTCTTATAATTTGTGTTATAAATTAAGATAACACATATTTAAGTCACGTTGCTTAAACATATCAAAATATTACAAACTGGAGAAACACGAATACTTAATGATCGATTTGTAAACTTACAATTAAATGATTGCAAGTTGAAATATTAATCCAAAAGAAATATACTATTAGAACATTTCTCGGTTAACCTCGCATGCTGTTGATATCTCAAGCATGTTTGTCAAGGTTAGTGATTAAAACTATAAGTCTTGATTTCTAGTCTATTATAGCTAAGTATCAGACTAGGATAGAAGGTGTAGTTGAGCTCAAAGACTTCATGGTGATTCATCGTACAAGCAGAATAACTACTCAAGGAACCGGTGGAACTTCTCGACAAAAAGGTATGTGAAAACTTGAACTTATCTATCACTCAAACTCTACCTCCTACTCTCTGAGACAAGAAGTCGTATGCTATATATATAGACTTGGATTATACACACTTGGTATTTCGAGCCGAGTATACCTCTCCTATCTATATCTCGAAATATGTGTTGGTAAGCTTTTCGCTTCGATCAAGTTTATCTTTACCATGTGACGAAATTCATGATATGTTTCAATCATATTGAAAATTGCTTTGATGAGAAATGGTGTAACAACTATATAACTCTCTCTAAGAATGTTTCAATGATTGAAATGAGAGTTTAGATTACATAACCAATGATGGACATAAGAATTGTTGTGGAAACACATTTATGTATAAGTCCTATTCCTTGAACTAAAGTTTGCGAACTTTGTTGATCAAGAGAAACCGGAAGAATGGCTTTGCCAAGTCCGCGAACTCAGTCCGCGAACTGCCGAACTTCTCATCCCGAGAAATTCTGCTGGAACTGACGAACTAGCTGCGTCCGCGAACCCAGTACGTGAACCGGCGGAAGGTCTTTTGCCGAGATTTTCTGCTGGAGTTTGTAAACTCTGCCCGGTTGCTTAAGTCCGCAAACCTAGTCTGCGAACTTAAGAAGGTTATATATCTAAAGATGATTTCTGAACTTAAACTTAAAAAAACTAAGGAATGCAGTTTGCAAACTGTGGCTATAAAAGTTCATGAACCGATTCAAGTGAATCAAATAATCTTTGCTCCAATTGTGTCTTGTGTAGTACATAAGATTTACTTACAATTGAACAACTCTCTAACTAGTTCATTTGAATTCATTTGAACTAGTGATGGTGAAGAAGAACTTGGTTGGTATGAAATGCTCATATGGATAACCTTTTGGTTAACTATTATTGAACCAACAAGTGCATACGTTTGGGTACGTTTAACAAACCTAGAAGTGTGCATTGTCAAGTGTGTGTAACAAGCTAAGTTTTCGATCTAACGGTTGAGAAATATTAGCTTGAATCTAAATCAGGTTTTCATCTAACGGTGGATATTGTTTGCTTTGTGACCAAGGCAAAACCCCGATTTGAAAGACTATATAAAGGAGACATCTAATATTGTGCAAAACTAATCCCCACACCTTACGTGTGATACTAGTTTGCATACTAGATTCGATTCTCCTTTAACCTTTGTTTTTTTTCTTCTAAAACCAGGTTAACGACTTAAAGATTTCATTAGGATTGTGAAGCCAGACCGATACTACTTTTATCGTAGTTGTGTGATCTGATTTTACATTTTCTATCGTATGAGTACAATCAGATTGATTGGCTTGAGATTCATATCTCCGATAGGCAAGATATAAAAAGTAATCACAAACATCTTCGTTTCATTGTTTGTGATTCCGCAACATCTTGTTTCGCAACCATACGATTAAGATTGTTGTGAGGTAATTGATAACTCTAGGTTGTTCTTCGGGAATATAAGACCGGATTATCAATTGGTTCCTTTTCACCTTGATTATTATCAAAAGACGGAACAAAACCTTCAGGGTTTATCTGTGGGAGACAGATTGATCCTTTGATAGACTTGTCTGTGTGAGACAGATTTATTTATTGTCAAAGCCTGCGATTTTGGGTCGTAGCAACTCTTAGTTGTGGGTGAGATCAGCTATGAGAATCAAGTGCGCAGTATCCTGCTGGGATCATAGGCGTAGGAGCATAACCGTACCTTGGATCAGTGGGAGATTGATTGGGGTTCAACTACAGTCCAGTCCGAAGTTAGCTTGGAGTAGGCTAGTGTCTGTAGCGGCTTAATACTGTGTGTGTTCCATCTGGACTAGGTCCCGGGTTTTTATGCATTTGCGGTTTCCTCGTTAACAAAATTTCTGGTGTCTGTGTTATTTCAATTTCCGCATTATTTTGTTTTATCTTTATAATTGAAATAATATAGGTTGTGCGCTAGGTCATCAATTAGAGTAATCCAACCTTTGGTTGTTGATTGTCATTGATTGATCCCTGGATATTGGTCTTTGGTACCATCCAAGTTATTCCTTTTGTTTGATTAAAGACTCGCTGATTTCTATTAGCTCGAGTAAATCAAAACAAGAGATAGATATTAACTCCTCGATATACTTTAGTCTAGATTGAGTCTGACTGTATAATTGATTCTCTAGCAAAGTATATTGGAGTTAGTCCATACAGATTGCTAAGCGAAATATTGGGTGGTGTTGTTAGACCCCCGCTTTTTCATATACAGGTTAAAATACATTAAAGACGATAATCCAACATCCAGACGATAAGCCAATATCCAGATAAAGTTAATAATTTGGGTTCAATATTCGTATAATTTGCATAATACACCCTAGACCACTAAACTTACACTAAATATGAACCAAACATGTGGTATGGATGTGTTTCAGTTGCAACCTTATTAAGGTCGTATTTGCAAGACTCATTCCATCTTTTGGTAGAAAGTTTTTGTTTGAGCAAGAATAACTGCTTCCCCCTGACCAAATCTCATAGGTATTTCCAATGAGCTTGCAAAGTGGGTATGGAACCACTTCCATGGTAGAAATATGACCATATACTTGTTGGTATGATCGGTTAAACTTCCCATCATGTTGTCACTTAAAATGGTATTAGCAACTCCTATTATCTATATGGATCTCAATAATAATAAGGTTGCAACTAAAACACAATAGCGTAATATTGTAGGAGGTCCCAGGTTCGAGCTCCCAATGGCGTAATATTGCAGGAATTATCAGGAAGGTAGAGTTAAATTTCCCCCATTGTGACACAATCTCAGCCCCCCATCCTCTTTGGCTCCCTTGGCTAGGTTACCCACGAGGCTCGCTGGTAGGCTAGCACGACAACCTGTTCAATTAATGTAGTAGGACGTTGTTGGAGCTTAGCTAGTTAGGTTTCCAACTAGTTAATGTAATGTTATTTATCTAATTTATAGTATTATAATAATAATAAGGCAAGGGTTGCTGCGAGGAAGGAAATGTCCATTGGCCTTATGTCCGATAGGACTACTCCTCTTAAACCGACGGATATTATGGTTTATAACTGGGAGAATTTCCGAGACATGTGATTTGACATCACTGGGGTTTCACCATTTTCTAAAGGTGGAAACTGTAGTTTCACCCCTGACCATGCTATTTTTGCCGCTATAACCCGTAAACGAAACAAATATGCGGATTTATGTTCGTCCCTTGGGTATGATTTTGGTGTTTTGGCCTTTTCAACTTTAAGGGAATTGGGAGATGATATTAGTGTCTCTTTGAAGAGATTGAAGAACTGCATGGCAAGCCATGATGTCAACAACAATCTAGGCAGTTCTCTTTGTTATAGGATAGGTATTATTATTCAGAAAAGTGTTGGGGGTCAACTTGTTGCGCGACTCCCAGAAAAATCTTTGTAATTGTTTTTTATAATAATCATAATATAGTAATAATAATAATAAATCAATCCATCACTCAAAATACGGAACCATTCACTCATTATAAAAAGGCTCAACAAAAAATGTGAAAGTTGTACCTAGGTATTGGATCAACCTCGTCATAGCTTTTAAGTACGGTTTTCTTGTGTGGACTTGTACAACTGCATATCAAATGAACTATATTATTCAACTGGTTAATAAATATCTTTTTAAATTGTTGTTAGAAAACATTAAGAGGCATGAATCCAGCCTAATCAGCAGATGCATTTGTTGTCGACAATTCACTACAATTTAAGATATATTGAGTACCACTCTGTCTAAGAAGTTGCATTGATATTTATCTAGTTGACATTTTTGATCTTGCCTAAACTGTTTTATGGTCCCAACTATGCCATTTATCAAGCTAAATCCTGTTGCATGTTTCATAGTCTCATCTTTTAAGATGAGGATTTTAAGGTCTTTCTAAAAAAAAATTCAGCAACAAACTGAATATTTATGATCTATACGGTACTAAAAATCTAAATGTCCATGTTCTATGTGAGAAATAGGATCTTGAACAAAGAGAACAACGAAATCATCATCAGCCCAAAAGATTGTCTCAAATTACTAACCAAAAGAAAGATTGGTAACTAAATTTATCTAATTCAACACAAATAAACAAGTAACCCCCAAAAGAAAAAGTCATCTAATTATCTCTCATTAGTTATCCCTAAATACTTTCCTAGTCATTTCATTAATTATCCCAAAATACTTTTCCGGTCATTTTAGGTTATAATACTTCAATATTTATATGGAAACCACAAAAGGATAATCCGATTTAACACTTGAGTTTCATTTGATACGTAAAAATGTGAAAGTTGTATCAAAATCTAACCAAATTTGAACATTTTACATCCAAAAAACCTCATCATTCCTTCATGAATTGCAGTTAACCATCGTGGATGAGTTCTCATATAATTCATTTTATCTACATTCTTTTTTACAATCACCAGTTCAACACTCCGATCTAAAGTAAAGTGATTGCATTACATGACATAAATTAAGAATAAAAGCGCATCTTGAATCTGAACATAAACATGGAAAAGCGTTACAAAACTATTGACTATGAATAAAAGCATTCGTAACACAATGGGATGCCTCCATCTCAGATAAGACGTATTAAACTTTACCACGCATACTCGCTTAGACAAACCTAAAGTAACTAATGGTGTACACTATTACAATATCAGTAGGCAGTAAAGAAAAAGAGTTGAAAATTCACCTATTTCAGGGGAGCTCGAGCGCTTTCTTGTGTCTTTCTGGTGGGAATTCCTAAAAGCCTTCCCCTTGGAATGCTTTAGACAGCGCATCCAATCCCAATATTTGGGAAGCTAGATGAAGATCGAGCAATCAAGTCCATGATTAGTATATTGGTGTTATATTTTCAGATTATTTCCGCTAAGCCATACTTCTGATAAGCCATAATAGTATAATACATATCCACAAAAAATAAATATTCTACTATATTAGCCATCCTAAGCGATATTAGTCTTTTATGTTAAACTAAATTATGAACATAACACTAAACTTACTACCTTCAGTAAATAAATATTCTACTCTATTATCCATCCTAAGCGAACTTGTCATTGTAATTGAAGACATACATTTGTAGTGTTGAAATATATACACTTTATAAGTAGAGCATTTCCTATTTGTTTGCAAAATATTCCATTTCACCAAGTTAATTTAAAAATAATTCCAAGATCAGGGAAACATCGGCAAACCCGACTGATTTTCTTAAAGATCACTTGTTGTTAGAACATTGCTCGGTTGAACTCGCAAGCTTTGCTGTCTCAAGCTTGTTTGTCAAGTTTAGTTGATCAAAACTATAAGTCTTGATTTCTAGTCTACTTACATCTATGTCTCAGATTAAGATATAATGTGTAGTTGAGCTTTAGACTTCACGACGTTCATCGATTGAAGACGAAGATCTACTGAGGAGAGCTTGGAGGAACTTCATCAACAAAAGGTATGTGGAGACTAAAACTTGTCTATCACTCAGAAGTTTATTCTATTCTATCTCCTAATGAAACTAAGTCGTATAACTATATAGACTTTTATATTACACACATTTGATATTTTGAGCTGAGTTTAAATCGCTTATTTATTTCTCGAAATATGTGTTGGAAGCTTTTTGCTTTAGCTAAGTTCATCATTATTCTTGACGAGAATGCACTTAAAACACAATCAAGTTGTGTTTAGGTGAACAATGTCTTTCTCACCACAAGTGACTGAAACAGACTTTTTCGCAACTATGGATTTGTTACCATCTATAGTTTTTGGCTTATTCCGTTTCATTTTTGGATTATCATGAAAGAGATCGCTTTTAGAACCTTTCACATCCAAATCCATCTTTCCGAAGAACTTATTAAGTTCCAACATCATGGATATTGCCTTCTCCATAGTCATAGAATTTTCTAGGAGATCATTCCATTTTCACACCCAAAGCATCATTGACTTTCTTTGGTATCCACTTCTGAGTGCGTTTAGGAACAACCAGAACCTTCTTCTCATTACTCTCTTCTAGAATTCTCGGAAGAAAATTGGATTGACTATTCTTTTGCAAGTTAGTCTTTCTCCAATTGGGAGCATCGGATCTTGTCTCCGTCTTTACAAAGTTATCATTTTGATAATCATTACGATTGTGAAAAGGCTTCCTATGACGTTTATAGGCAAATCTAGGTTTACCACAACACTGATTCCTTTGCCTAAAGGTTGGACAGTTACAACCTATAATGTTAAGGGGATTAGCCTTAACATGTGATCTTGGTTTCACAACTTCTTGTGATGCCCAAACAAGAACATCATGAAGTTTCTCATTCCTTATACGAAAACGACATCTCATTTCCAGGTGACCTTTTTTTCCGCAATAATGACAAATATAAGGAACGTTCTTACCCAGATTCATGTGTGCTGGTTTTAGAGGTTGATATATTTTTATCTTTTGAACCTTAACTGCTGGTGAAGGAATTTCACTTTTTCCATCTATGGAAACCTTTTGTTGAGAAGAATCACTAGCCTTGACAAATTTTACCTCTTTGCTAGTACTTGGAGCATTTATTCCCTTATAGACCAATCCTCGTGTATCACGATGATTTTTACTTGCTCCTAACATAGTGGTTAATTTGCTTGAACTAGTATTGAACTTTTTCAAGTCATCTTCCAACATCTTGATTTTATCAAGAGCAGCAGCTAAATCAGCCTCAAGGCGTTTTTCTCGAGCGAGATAAGCGCTTTCTCTGTAATCAAAACTTGCTTGTTGAGAGTTAATCCTTGCTTCAGTTTCTGCAAGTTTCTCTTCCAACAAGAAGTATTTTTGATAAACATTATTACATTCAAGTGACTTTCTACTCAGGTTTTCCTCAGAATCTTTGAGGATCGATTCGCAAGAGCGATTCAAAACACAAAGACCTCCGTAAATCCTTTTAAATTTCTTGTTTTTTCGATAGAGAGAAGTCAGAAGAGGTATGACAAGAGAAGTTGTCATATTCTTCTTTTCCAATGAATTAAATAGCTTAATATACTCTGAGACTTCCTCATCAACATCTTTATCAATATCTGAATCACCTTCATCAGAAAGTTCATCCAATTGTTCTTCTAGGTGTGTTTCCCAATCAACAGTTTATACATCAAGAGAATGTTTAGATATTAACTTAGATGTGACAATTTTCTCAGGTGGATCCAAGCTCTCAGAATCATCTGGTAATCTCTGAACTGGTACGTTATTAGAGATAGACTCGTCCATAATAATCATATTGCTACAAACATAGACTTATGAGGTCTTAGCGTGTTTTCCTGCTCTGATACCAATTGAAAAAGTGGGGGTCTAACAACCACACCCAATATTTTGTTTAGGAAATCTGTATGGACTAACTCTAATATAATTCCAAGAGAATCAACTAGATAGTCAGACTCAATCAAGGAAAATATATATCCAAGAGTTATATTTCAGTTTCTCAAATCAATCCGCAATCGAACATATAGAAATATGTGATCCCGATCAATATGAGAAATAACTTGGATGGTACCAAAGACCAATATCCAAGCGTCAATCAATTTCAATCAACAACCAAAGGTTGGATTTACCAATTGATTGAACTACGCACAACCTGTGATATTTCAATTATATAGAAAATATAATGCGGAAAAGAAATAAGACAGACACCAGAAATTTTGTTAACGAGGAAACCACAAATGCAGAAAAACCCCGGGACCTAGTCCAGATTTGAACACCACATTGTATTAAGCCGCTACAGACTCTAGCCTACCACAAGTTAACTTCGGACTGGAATATAGTTGGGCCCTAACCAATCTCACACTGATTAAGGTACAATCACGTTCCTTATATCTCTGAATACCAACGGGACTCTACGCCCTTGATTCCCTTAGTTGATCTCACCCACAACTAAGAGTTTCTACGACACAAAATCGAAGACTTGATAAACAAATCTGTCTCACACAGAAAAGTCTATTAGAATAGATAAATACGTGTCCCACATAAATACCTACGAAGTTTTTGTTTCGTATTTTTATAAATCAAGGTGAACAAGAACCAATTGATAATACGGCCTTATATTCCTAAAGAACAACCTATAAATATCAACCACCTCAAAATAACTTAACTATATGGTAGTAGAACAAGTTATTGTGGAATCACAAAGAATAGGACGAAGAGCTTTATGATTACTTTTTATATCTTACCCATTGGAGATAAATCTCGAGAAAATCTTAGAGAAGATATTACTCAATACGATAGAACAAAGTAAGATAAGAACACGCAACTACAAAGAAAATAGTTGGGTCTGGCTTCATAATCCCAATGAAGTCTTTAAATCGTTAACGTATAGTGGTTTTAGGAAAAACCTAGGTTAAAGGAGAATCGACTCTATTTGCAACTAGTATCACACATGAGGTGTGGGGATTAGGTTTCCCAGTTGCTAGAGTTCTCCCTTATATAGTCTTCAAACCAGGGTTGCAATCAATGTTACCTTGGTAACAAAGCATTCAAAATTACCGTTAGATGAAACCTGATTTAAGATTCAAGCTAATATCTTTCCACCGTTAGATGGTCGTTAGCTTGTTACACACAAATGAAATATACCTTCATTTAGATATGGGTAACCTTACCTAAACATGTATATTGAGTTGGTTGAATAACAGTTAACCGAAATTAGCCATATGAACACTTTTCTCTTAACCTTGTTCATATTAACACTTCTAGATCAATTGATAATCAAATGAATATAATTGTGTTACTCATAGAGTTGTTCAATTGTTTATATTCTCATAGAAGTATACAAGACACAGTTGAAGAAAAATCAGGTTGATTGAAAAGAATCAGTTGATGAACATTTTATCCACGGTTTGCAAAGTTTGCATTCCTTAATTTATAAATATATTTGTTCAAGAGTATGAAATCATACTTAACTGATTTAAGAACTTGAACCACTTAAGTTTGTAAACGAGTACGCGAACTTAAGTTCTGGACAGTGGTCACAAGCCGGTAGTATGCAAACGGGTACGCAAACTTTAGCTCTGGACCAAATTCAGTTGAAACCGTTTGCGAGCGGGTACGCAAACTTGGTTCCCGGAATTCAACAGTTAAATCAGTTTGCGAACGAGTATGCAAACTTAAGTACCCTGACTTAAACAGTTGAATAAGTTTGCAAATGGGTATGCAAACTTCCAGTCCTGAATTCCGTCAAATTAGTTCGTACACTAAGTACACAAACCTAATGTATCCAGACATGGGTTTTAGCTCTTAACTCCCGTTTCAATCATTGAAAAATTCTTAGAAGACGACAATAGCTGTCTCACACAAACTATTAGCTTATAAGAAATTTTCAAGTGATCGAATGATCAATTCGAAACATTCCGAGCCTACATCAAATGACTGTCTCATACAAATCATGTAATATGTTACCAGGTGATTTTCACATGATCGTCTTTTGACTTTCGTCAAGAATAATGATGAACGTGGCTAAAGCAAAAAGCTTACCAACACATATTTTGAGAAATATATAAGCGAGTTAAACTCAGTTCGAAATATCAAATGTGTATACTGTAAAGTCTATATAGCTATACGACTTTTGTCTCAATAGGAGATAGAATAAAATAAACTTATGAGTGATAGATGAGTTCAAGTCTCCACATACCTTTTGTTGATGAAGTTCCACAAGCTCCCCTTAGTAGTTCTTCGTCTTCAATCGATGAACGTCGTGAAGTCTAAAGTTCAACTACACATTCTATCCTAATCCGAGACATAGCTATAAGTATAGTAGAAATCAAGACTTATAGTTTGACAACTAAACATGACAAACAAGCTTGAGATAGCAACGCTTGCGAGTTCGACCAAGCAGTGCTCTAACAATGTTATTTATTTTCCGCATTATATTTATTTATATAATTAAAATATCACAGGTTGTGCGTAGTTCAATCAATTGGTAAATCCGACCTTGATTGTTGGATAGGAATTGATTGGCACTTGGGTATTGGTCTTTGGTACCGTCCAAGTTATTTCTCATATCAATCGGGCTCACAAATTTCTATCTGTTCGATTGCAGATTGTATTGAGAAATTGAGGTTAAGATCTTTGATATGTCTTTTAATTGAGATCGCTTTATAAGCTGGTGCTCTCAAAATAATATTAGAGTTAGTCCATACAGATTGCTGAACGAATTATTGGGTATGGTTGTTTTACCCCCGCTTTTTCACTTGTCATTACACATGCAAAGGAAGGAATCATTAACACAAGTATCCAGAAATACAGAGAGAACACACTGTTTATTGTGAACAAGTGAGTTCTATCTTCAAATACACGATCATACACGATCACGCCTCACAGAGTCTACCACTCTGATCTCAACACTTCATATGCTTCCTTCCCTATGACCAACCATTCTCCTTCATTTGTGATTGAAGCAAGACTGGAACGACCATTTATTAATTTAGGCCATAATTGTATAGATTGATCTCTCGAATATAAAGTACTCATGTGTAGTACATTTGTATAGGGTTTATACTGGTTTCTCATCAACCTACCCCATTTTACCATTTTCAGCATAATCAGTTTTTACCCTTCTACATGTTTATACTTGGTCGCGTTTGATGAGGACGATGAACATATTGGGTGGGGGAGGTCTATAACCGGTAAGGATAGTGAAGCACAATAGTGGCACATTACAACTTAGTCGACCTAGTCAGTGTGCAGGCATGATGACGCTACACTGCATAAACCATGAAGCGGTAAGACAGCGGAACCCTACAAGGATAGTAAAGTGCTAAGCTAGCGCTACACTGTAAATTCAATGGCCTAGTAATGAAGCTTCATCGAGGAAGGCAAGACAAGGCCAAATGACATGCGATGTTGGCATTGATGCATATCCATGAAGTTGAGTTGACACAAACTCAAAGATGATGCGAGATGGTAGAATAACTCAAGAGTTGGCCTATGCATTAGTCCAAGACTATTCAGAGCTTAGACAGTACAAGCAAGCTAGTAATGCAAGAGAAGGCATTTCTATTGTCGAGAAAATTGGTTAAGTGAAGCATATGATGCATGAGTAACCATAATGAGCTAAGGGAATAGACGAGATGATTGTAGCGCAATGTTATCTATACATTGACTTATTTCAAAACAACTACAGTGCCATGTTGGTTGAGTATTGAATCATGGCCAAAGTTCAATAATAATGCTCAAGGTTAGCACATCATAGTTCAAGTGATGGTTATAAGTTGGTTATCGGATTTGTGAGCATGCCAAAGGTGTGAGACAAGGGTGAATGGTTATACAAGGAGTTTATAACCTAAATAGAGTGTTCATAAGTGTTTTAGAACATGTATAGAAGGCTGTCTCGAGTTGGAGAAGAAACTGGCTAGTAGACACAATTATTGGCGGTTATAGAACTGCCTTATGGGTCGGATAGTTGTCCCATGTGCGTATAAGTGTTGTGCACGGTCTTTGGCAATTGTAGCTACTGTATAAATCGTATAAAGGCATTACAAAATCAGCAGGCTTACATAGGTGTTTGAGGGTGAAAACGATTTCTGCTGGTTTTAGTAAATTCGTGTGTATGGATGAGAAACGAGTCTAAACCCTGAACAATGTACTGCATGGGAGTAATTTTGATTCGAGAGATCAATCTGTACAATCCTGGCCTAAACCAAGAAATGGCCGTTCCAGGCTTGCTTCGGTCACAGAGTGAAGGAGAAGGGTTGGTCTTAGGGAGGAAAACGAAGAAAGTGTTGAGACCAGAATCGTTGATCCTGAATGTGTGGTTGCTTATGACTTGTATCAGAAAGTAGAACTGGCTAACAGAATGGAAAGCTACCAGGTGATTTCTGGATACTATGTTGTTCTCCGACCAAAACTTGTTGTCTGGTGGAAATAGGTGAAACCTATTTATACAAGTCGTAATAAAACGTACCCTGGCCTCGTAGGAAGTGGAAAACGATTGAGTGGTGGAAGAGTGGAGTAACGTGTAACATCATGAATTATGCTTTCATAATGAAGGATCCGTTTACACAATTACTTCTTGCCATTACTAACCGCCCCACTTTATGACACTTTCTTGTAACGGGTGTATTACACGTCGCATGTTGTAAACCGCCAGACTAATAAGCTGATGAGTATCCCCCAGTTTGTGACATGTTTGATGTCTCGAGTGTTTTCATAGAAAACATGTAGCACTTTGCTACGTGTGGCGAGTTAAAATCAAGAGGCATGTCGTAGGAAAATAGCAGGTGATGCTATTAGGCTCGTCTTGGCTGGTCGCCTAAAACTTGCCACAAGTTTGTCAGTTCGGTGGCAAACTTTGATGGCTGAGATCACATCTCATGAGGAAGGGCAGCCATTGATTATGGCTACCTTGTGTTGGCGCCTGATAATGGCACAATGGCGTTTTGGTGTATTCCAGTGGCAGTGCGGCATGGCTCGTGCATGCCAGTGGCACAGTGGTACAAGTGGCGCCTGGCGTAGCCATGACCACTAGATTTAGGCGGCTGGTCGCCCAAAACTTACCACAAGCCTGCCAGCTTGGTGGTGAACTTGGATGGCTGAGATTGCATCTCATGAGGAAGGCTAGCCGTTGATTATGGCTACATTCTGTTGGCGCCTGATAGTGGCACAATGGTGCCTTTAGTGCATGCCAGCGGCATTGCGGCATGGATGGCATAGTTTGTGCATGCCAGTGGCACGGTGGAATGGCTGGCATAGTTTGTGCATGTCAGCGGCACGATGGTGCAAGTGGCACCTGGCATAGCCATGGCCACTAGACTTAGGTGGCTGGTCGACTAAAAGTTGCCACAAGTCTGTCAGTTCGGTGGCAAACTTGGATGGATGAGATTGCCCTCATGAGGAAGGGTAGCCGTTGATTATGGCTACCTTCTGTTGGCGCCTGATAGTGGCACAATGGTGCATTTAGTGCATGCCAGCAGCATTGTGGCATGGCTGGCATAGTTCGTGCATGCCAGTGGCACAGTGGAATGGCTGGCACAGTTTGTGCATGCCAGCGGCATGATGATGCACGTTGGTGTTAGACTCAAACGTGGTGTGGCAACATCAGTTTCAATGGCCACATTGATCCCCATGTTCTGTGGAACATTGTTTGGCTCGTTTGGCGGATCAACTTTGCCTAAATTAGGGTTTGGAATGTCGAAGCCCTAATTAGCATATATGGCATGTTGCCCGAGGTGGCATAGTTTTGTGCCAGATTAGAAATTAGGGTTTCTTCCACTGCCATTATAGCATGGCCGCACCTAGGGTTTAGGCTAGCCAAATTGAAGTCCATTGTGAAGCTGGTCACGCACGGAGAGTGGTTGGCAATTTTTGGCATGCTGTCGCGGTAAGTGGCGCGTTTGGCATGTGCGTTTGGCATGCCGTTTGGCATGTGCGCCTGACATGCTAGCACGGTTTTTGAAATCCAAGTTAGTATGGCGACCTCTTGACACAATTTCCACCTCTCTATGGCAGGTTTAGAGCAACCTGATTGGTCACTGAAAATAGGGGGCCGGCCAAGCACGGGCACGGCTACCTTTTTGGTGCAAGTGGCAGGTTTAATGCGACCTGATTGGTCGATAAAGGAATAAGGGTCGGTTTAGTTGCATGGGGCGTGGCCAAGCGGCGCTGGCTAGCCTATGGCATGTCCACGCTCCCTTTTATTGCTGCTCCTACCCCGCGGCTCCGTTATTCTTTGTATTCTGATTTTGGGTAGGACCCTGCTCCTACTAATCCACATCGGATTAATTACTTAGTTGTTTAAGCATAGTCTCGACCGACGGGGTCTGATATAATGCGCTGGGCGCAAAAATCCTAACTTTGTAAATTAGTCAGGTTCATGAGTTTTGTGAGTTATCACAAAATTGATTGAATTCTATGTGCTGGCACAAAATTCTTTATTTACAGAGTGCAGTGCGCTTTATGACTGAGTATTTTGTGCAAGGGCCTTAACTTTGGTACTTGGAGATATGTAAGGTTTTACGATTTTAACCCTAATTAAAACCACCATCAACATTAAGTCCACTGCTTAGCCCGTGACAGTGGCATTGTTGCGGGGTAAGCATGAGATGGTGACAGACAAGGATAAAATCAAAGCGGCAAGTCATGAAGAGATTTTCAGGAAAATTTGGCTAACCTTTGTCAGAAGTTATGAAGAATCTGTGATCCTTGCATTGACGGCTTTGCATAACTTTGACTCGGCCATAGGGTGTTGTCGTCGCCCAGCAACTTTGGCTACCGGTAGGCAGAGGTGGCACTGCAACTTGGCCCGCAGACGGGCCCTGGCTGGCTACGGGAAGGTGTATGGCGCTGATTTGTCTTAGACATGGGGCCTTGGCTTGGGCCGGGCGTGGCGTTGGCTGGGACGCGGAATGTTGGCCCTGGGTTGGACGCGGCGTTGGCTGGGACGCGGACTGTTAGCCCTGGATTGGGTGAGGACCGTTGGCGCTAGCTTGGTCGCGGCCTGTTGGCGTCATGAAGTTTTGCCAGCGCGGGTCCGGTTACCTCTTTCCGTGTATATCCCAAACAGGAAACCTTACTCCACTCGAACCCCAAAAGTGCTATGCCTATAAAAGGCGTCACCTATCCTCTTTATTTCGTATTATTGGTTTTGTTTCCACGTCTTGGTGCTAGCGGCAGAGCAATAACAATAAAGCAGGCGAGCATATTCCAGGTACTATCTCCGTGTTTCTTCTTTTGTTTGCTCATCTGTGTTGGTGTAAACCCTAGCCATAGGCATGTCCTCTATAAAATCGTAAAATACTTCAATGTGAATAGTTCCCCCTTGTCAGTAGTATGTAATAATATCAGCCACCACGCTAATGGTAACGAAGCCAATTCCTCATGCAAAGTATATATGCACAAGCAAAAACCTAGCTTTAGGGTTTCTTGTTCTTTCCGGGGCTGTGAGCGCAATCTCCGCGGCGGATTTTTTTTTTGTTTTTGTTTTGTTGAGCGCAATTATTCCCGTGAAATCCTTTTGACCGAGGACATATTCCCCGCGGCACGAGGTTGGGGAGGACGTCAGTCCCTTCTCCTTCAGCTACCGCTCCTTTGGCTATGCGCTACTTTTGGCCATGCATGATGCGGCTTGTGATCACGATAAATTCTCCTCCGTTGATAAGATAATCTTCATGCACCCCTTTTTTTTGTAGTAACTTTTCTTCGTTTCCCTCCGTTGTAGTTACTTTGAAAGTGAGAGAAGAAATTTTTGTTAGGATGTCACCTGAAAATAGTCCCACCGCCATGTTGAAAAACATTGGAAACTCCAAGCCAAACACGGATGATGAATTCTTTACAATGTCTTCCACAACTAAGAGAACCCATCCCAAATATATGGCGATCCTCCTGACCGGTTCGGAAAACGAAGGAGACGTCCAGTCAGTTCGGCCAGGGAATGTAATGCGGTTTTGCCTTCAGAAGAAAGAGTATCCTTCTTCTCCTATTGACTTCAAAATTTTTCAGAGTCCATTGCGCTCTTTTGATAAATGGATGCAATTCATGATAAGTCAAGACTGTGTAAGGGCCAATCTGACCAAGGCGCAAATCATCAATGCTGTCACGGCTTCTGCAGCGCTCCAAATCAGGAAAGACATCGCGGGTTTGATCACTTTTATCTCCAGATGGTGTCCGGATACTCACACGACCATATGTAGGTGGGGTGAAATGACCATTTCTTTATAGAGTGTAGTCATCTTGCTGAACCTTCTAATAACATGGAGCCTTGACATCACCTTGTCCGACGATGAAGAAAAAATGCGCGTCATTCTCGTCACGAAGTCAAAAGGATTCGTTCGGAAGGATTACGAGACGAAGTGCTTCTATAACTGGTAGGTGTCTGAATGGTTCCCAGATGAATCAGAGCCGGATCAGGTGAATAGTACGCTCCATGTTGCTGCATTCTTGGCTCTGTGGTTATCCGGAGATATTTTTTATGATGGCTCTGGCAAGAAGGAGATAAGACAGGAGCTCATTAAATTTGCTATCAAATTGGCGAAAGGTGTTGTTTTCCCCATTGGTGGATTGTTTCTTGGCTCCTTGTAGACCCATCTGGATCACCTGGTTGCAGACATGTACGCCTCTAATGATTATATGTCCACGTCGCCTTTATCCAAACGTGGCTGTGGGAGCATTTCAAAAATTATGCTCCCAACCCATTGGCTTCATTTCCGGATTCCCGTTGCGGTTCCAGGATACTTCGCTGGTTGAACATGCGTCCAAAACCTGGATCAAAGCTCATTGATTTCCTCGACAATGTGTATGCAGTTAACTTTCACCGTTGGGCTCCAGTCCATGCATCCATAGTTCAGCCGAACACTTTTGCCTCCGTCTCGAACATCACTTTGCTTTCTGCTGAAAAGAATATGGGCATTGGATAAGTTGTATTCATGCGGAGTTGTATATCCGGGCATGTGCTATCTTTTCCAGAGGGTCTTTTCAGGCAGTTCCTTATAACATTGACAGGGATGCTCGGCATGTGGGCTTTGGCCAAGGAGTCCCATTTCTTCGTCATTCGGAGGATCCAAAAGAATTGCTGTCAGTCCCCATAAAAAGGAGAGGAGGTCGAAACATCCATTGTGGAGGGAGCTTCCCATGGTTAAGCGGAAATCTCCCGGCCCGGATGTGGACAGTCCCCAGAAAAAGGAGCGGAGGTCGAAAAACCGTGCTGGTGGTTTTCAGTCGGATTCGATAGCTCTTGCAACTTTCAGTTCTTCCAACACACGGGTATGTATGACTCCTTATTAACTTGACTGGTTTACACAAGTCTTCTGTTTTGTTGCTGAACATCTTTTCTTCTTTTCTTTCAAAACTCAGGGCTTTGACAGCATGAACGATTTTTCCAAACTTGCACGTAGTCAAAAACTGACGACTAAGTTTCCTGAAGATAAAGAAAATGAAAGTTCCGGATCCAGTGGTGATGATGGAAGTACTTCTGAGAGTAGCGTCGAGTCTTCCTCCAGCGAGTCCGCGAATGAGCCGGTGAGTTTCCACACGTTTCCCTCTCTTTTTTTTTTGTTTTTTGCTGAAATAAATACCTAATTCGTGATATTATAGGGAGAAACCGTTTCTAAAGATGGCCCCGATATGGATACTCGTGAAGATGCAGCTTTGTATCCAACCGTGGAAGCTGCATCCGCTGGCGATCTGTAAATGGAGGTCGATCAAGATGAATATGTTGCTGCGTCTCAAATGGCGAAAACCACTTCTACAACTGCTGACGCGATTGTTGTCAAGGATATTTTGCCGAGCGTGGGCTCTGTTGCAGGCGTCGTTTTCGCTCCTCTATTCCTGGTTCCTTTTCAAGATCACGTGTTGGTCGGAGGCTTCAGTGTGCCAGCCAAGTATGCGGCACTGTACACCAAGATATGGGAAAGGTATGGACATATCGCCACAACCAAAAAGATCACTAGCCGGTTCGCGCTGGCTAAGCGCGTGGAAGAAGCCTTATCTTCGATCCACGACATGTGCGATGTGACTGGCCATACCATTTCTGAAGACGTAATCTCAAGTTAGAAGTTTCACCGGGATATGTGTATAGACTTTGAGTTCAACGCTCCCTGGTGTTGAAGGTTTTACCGAGATCCAAAAGTTGCAGGCTAAAGCGATCAAAGGTCCCTCTGCAGATGCGATCAACCAACAGGAAGCAGAAATCGAAAGGTTGTCTCAGGAGTTGAAGCTGAAACAGTCGTCTCTTCAAAGCACGAAGGATGCTTTCTCTGAGAAGAACAAACCATTGTTGAATGATTTCCCTTGAATATCTTTTGTCTTCTGAACTTCCTTTGCTTTTTTTTTTTTTGAAAGGCAAACTAAACGCCTAGTTCATGGTTTGATTTTCTGGTTTTTTGAATTGATAGATGATTGCTCCCTACGAGGTTTTTTGGATTATTTTTGGAATGCACTATTTTTTTTTTTAATGTCACTTTGATCATGACGATGAGTAACACAAATATTCCAGGAAAGTCATGAAACCATGATCGTCGTATGAAAATGGGAAGTATGGGATGAAATTTGGGAATAACATAGTTATCGGTTTCTGTTATCAATGTGGAAACTCGAAGTAATAGGTTATGTACTTTGCCTAACAAGACTTACTCGCTTTTAGGTCTCCCAACAAAATGGATCCCTAGGGAGTATGTCCGAGTTTTATGGGGAACGTCGTCTTGACCGCGAGAAGTCCTCAGTCACTCCTTGTCGTGTGATAATTGATTCGTTGATTCCCGAGCGGATTGCTTGCTTCTACCATCTTGATATCGGGGTTGAAAAATGAAATTGGAGACTGGAAATTGATATTGTAACCGAGAGATTAATCTCCCACTGTGGTCGCCAATTGTTTGAGGGTGCAAACGGTTTCTGCTGGTTTCGGTAAATTCGTGTGTGTGGATGAGAAACGAGTCTAAACCCAAAACAATGTACTGCACGGGAGTACTTTTTATTCGAGAGATCAATATGTACAATCCTTTCCTAAACCAAGAAATGGACGTTCCATGCTTGCTTCAGTCACAAAGTGAAGGAGAAGGGTTGGTCTTAGGGAGGAAAGCGAAGAAAGTGTCGAGACCAGAATCGTTGATCCTGAAGGTGTGGTTTCTTATGACTTGTATGAGAAAGTAGAACTGGCTAGCAGAATGGAAAGCTACCAGGTGATTTCTGGATACTATGTTGTTCTCCGACCAAAACTTGTTGTCTGGTGAAAATAGGTGAAACCTATTTATACAAGTCGTAATAAAACGTACCCTGGCCTCGTAGGAAGTGAAAAACGATTGAGTGGTGGAAGAGTGGAGTAACGTGTAACATCAGGAATTATGCTTCCTTGATGAAGGTGTTGATGGTGGTTTTTAGTTTAGGGCGAAAATTATAAAAATATATCTACCTGACCCGACATTAGAAGTAATAGACCTTGATATGTCCATATTCCGCAGGGAATTTGAAGAATATATCAAAATATGATGAGTGCCTATGCCGCTCTTCATATTATATTGAAAATCAAGCTCCTAGATGAATTGTTCACTAGTATAGAGCCTAACGAGTATTTAAGCTCCTAGTTGCATTATTCACTAATGAAATGGAGACATTTAAAAGTGTTGAGTGCCTAAGCTTCTTCCCTCATATATGTATTGAGAATTTCAATATATTTATGTGTATAAAATTTACTCAGAATGGTGTATGTAGCAACAATCCCAAATATTCTATAAATTTTATCTTGCACCAGCATTATTCACTAATGCATGGCCTGCCTAGTGTTTTCCTATGCTATGTTCCCCAGCGAAATCTCAATATTGGCATGACGTGACGATTAAATGTTCGCTTGCAACATAGTAGCATGAATCTCCCGAAGTGTCACTATTGAGACCTTCATGAAAACACTCACATAGGCTACACCACCCTTTGACAAAGAGATCAGCGCGTTCGCACACCTTTTAATTAAAATTTGCGGGATCGAACGCGTTTAAATTCCTTAAGGAAAATTTGGACTGTTCACATCAGTCTCAAAAATAATCACGGCCGCACGATTTGGCCGCGCGATTCAATAGACCTTACCTGCTCCTAACGGAATTAGGCAATCATTTTGATGGCCATCGGCGGGCCCACTAAAGCCCTAGTTGATCGAGTTATATTCAATAAAACCCGAAGCGCCCCGAGCGTCAACTCTAAGATGGGTGTTCGCGCAAGATCAAATGAGCCAAGACCGTTAAAAACGGTCTTAGAAGCATCACGAACGTCCAACTTTACCAGCCTGGTTGGACGGCTTGGATTCTCCTACGAACAATTAAGGAAGCGCAAGCATGATCATCAGTGGGCCCATTAGTGTCCTAGTCGATCGACTTGCATGCGGAAAACCTATAGAGTGCTCAATCGCTTACCCAAACATGAGCGTTTACGCTGTGTAAAATAGCTCAAACGAATTGAGACTGGGAAAAACGGTCTCAAAACGCATCACGTCCGTCCAACTTAGCCGGCCTAGTTGGACGGCTTAGATCGCACTTCAAGCGATCAAAGAAGTGCCAATGTGTTCACTGTCGGTCCAAGCTCTCTCTTGGTCGATCGACCTGTTCGCAACAAGACCAGAGAGCATTAAATCGTTTGCTCAAAATAGCGTGAACACGCTGTTTTAAGAAACCCTAAAATCATTTTGCAGCATTGAACAACTGTCGCAAATCAATCATGGCTGTCCATTCTCGCTGGCCTACTTAGATGGCATAGATCCAATTTCAGGTGGCCAACGAGATGCTAACACGTTCACCGTCGACCCAACTCCATTGTTGGTCGATCGACTTGCTCATAGCAAGCTTGGAACACATAGAATCGTTCACCCAAAGTAGGGTGAACGCGCAACTTTGAAACCCTAATTGGCGTTTGCGGATGTATATCACTGCCACAAATTGATCATGACCATCCATGTTGGCCAGATTATTTGAATGGCTTAGATCTAATTCTAGATGGTCCAGAAGATATCAACGTACACACCAGCGAGCCACCTTCACACATGGTCGATCGACCTAAGGCTCAATGCCTCGAAACGCATGCTCAAAGAAGGGTGGGCCACGCAACTTTCAAACCCTGAATTACATCAGCGGAAACATATAACTGCCGCAATTCATATCGTCCGCCCAACTTTGCTAGCCTGGTTGGACGACATAGATTTATTTCCAGCAAACCAACAAAGTAGCGTTATGACTGTCAGCCATCACTCCTCCACAGGGAGTGATCGACCAGGTGGTAATTCGCCCATAGGGCACTCGAATGATCAATCAAAGTGGTCGATCGTTCCACCCTTCTAAGACGCTTATCCACGACTCATTCGGTCAGGCTCTGAATCAACGATGCTTCATACACATCGATTAGTTTGAGCTGCCTAAAGGCGATGCTTCAATGCATCGAATACATATATATTTTATATTGGCCTCATAAAAAACTTAGTTTTTTCACCTAATAGCATCATATAATATTCTCCGTGGCAAGTCCTACGACTTGGCCCACTCATTCGAGACATCAAACATGTCACAAACTAGGGGATGTTTACTGGGTATTGGTCTGGCGATTTACAGCGTGCGGCGTGCAATGCATCCATTACGAGAACGTATCAGAAAAGATGGGCGGTTAACAGTAGTGAGAGTGGTGGAAGAACGTGCAATCAGTTTTCCCTCATAACGGAAACGCGATGATCATTACCTTCCGCACAAACCCACTCCTCCACTACTTCACTTCCTCCATTTCCTAAGATATCATAGGTTTGCGCTCAATGACTTGTATAAATAGGCTTTCAGCCTATTTCAACGACAATACGAACAAAAACATGTGTTATCAACACAAGTAGCCAGAAACTATTTTCTGATACACAAGTCATAAACATCCACACATTCATAATTCAACACTCTGATCTCAAACACCTTCTCCGCTTCCCTCCCTAAGATCAACCCTTCTCCATCACCTTGTGACCGAATTGAATCTGGAATGGACATTTCTTGGTTTAGGCCAGAGTCTTACAGATTGATTTCCGTGCAATGCATTTGTTTAGGGTTTGAACTCGTTTCTCATCAACACAACCCAAATTACCAAAAACAGCAGAATCAGTTTTTACCCATAAACAATTGGCGACCATAATGGGAGATTAATCTCTCGGTTGCAAAAATCATTTTCCCTATTCTGTTTTCAATTTCCTAAATTTCTCAAGATGGTTGATATTAGAAATGGTTCAGAAACCCTCAATCCCAACTTTACTTCTCCTAGCACTGAAAATACTTCATATGTTATCCCTGAATCCGTTCTTTCATCCAAAACCCTTTTCGAGGCTATGGAGTCTCGATATTAACAACTATTCACTATTTGACAAAAATCTTTAATGATATTGTTGGGAATAAAGTTGCTATTGTCAAGATGCAGGACAGAGTATTATGCTTTTGAAAGCGCTCACGGATCAACTATCAAAGGAACCAACAAGCATTCATTCTGAAGGAAACGCTGCCAACAATCCATTTTGGATCTATACTGATGGTAGTAGTCCTTCTTCCAAGATTCATATACCTATTACTGGCGAGGAAGATGAAGCTTATAATCGCGTTGAATGGAAAAGTAGCCACCAACCTAACTTGTCTGCTCATGAAGATCGAGAGATGCTTCCTCAAACTCAGAAAGAAGACTCGTGGGATTTAGCACGTTCTCATCAGAGTCCTCACAATGAAAAGGTGATTTCATTATGTGCGTCCTTCCTGGAAAGTATGAATTCTCATATTGCATCAGAAGCTGCTAAGAGATCTGCTGCTTCTTTACTCAGTCGATCCGAACCTTCCCAGAATGAAGAAACTCATAAAGATTTTCAGGAAAGCAGGCGTCCTTCCAATAAAAGACCCAACCTCCAATTAATCACTCGTGAGGGTGGAAAGAGAAAGCATCCGGGGAACAACTATCAACAATCTAAGCGTCCGACTTCCATTTCACATAGGACAAATGAGACTCCACCATTCCCAGATTTTCCCTTTCCAATGGAAGAGGTGATTGAACTCTTGGAGGTCTGGATACAAGATGACGTCATCAAGCTACCTCGTGTCAAACGTCCTCCAACTAAACAAGAAATGGAAGATCCCAAGTACTGTCGCTTCCATAGGTTTGTCAACCATCTTACGAGTGACTGCAACAAATTGAAGCACATCTTCCAGGAGAAGATCGACTAAGGGGAACTTCAACTAGGCACTGAAGGAGTGTACAAATACCATCCTCCTATTAGAAGCTATTGCATGCTTTCTGGGGACTCCGTCTACAAAACTGCACACTCAACCATGGAACATGTGTGTGAAATTCTCTCTTTCTCCAAGGCACAACGCCAAGATATCTTTGCCGCTCTAAATTGTGTTGTATCGGGAAAGCGACTACCTTCGATCGATGAAGCTGCCTCTAGGCCTAAATCTCTTCTGGAATACATGATTGGCATAAGCGGCTGGGGAATCTTAACCACTGCTTATCTTAGAGATGTCGAGTTGGGAAAAGAGTTGACTAACGCATGGACTACGAAGGGAAGTCCATAAGCGCCATATCGTATATCCAGAGGCTCAAACACACGAGTAAGTATTCTCGAACAACCTGTTTTACAGTTTGTTAATCCTCATCTCACCAAGAACTAGGGACTTGATCCGATCGTCAACCCAACTACGACTAGGCAATGTGAAGAGGAAGCTGGCCCCTGTCAATATTTTGTCAAATGTTTAGAAGAAGTCTCAATCGAGGATAAGAGGTCCAGAGGTCAAGTAGCAGGAGCCTTACCTAGTTTCTGAAATTAAACAAGGTGACTATTGCAAACGCCTTAGTACGACAACTGGGAGGAGTAGCAATACATATTAGATAACTTCTATCAGTCCCTGAAATATTATATTGCCATTTCCATAGTATTTCCCTTGTTTTCATACAATACTTACAATTCATCCAAAATGTTTGCACCAATTTGCATTCGTAGTTAAGATTTTAGTGAAACACCATTTCTTTCACAAAACAAAAACCTCTATTCTTCAAGAGCAGCCGCCTACCTGTTCAAAACCAAATCAAACCACAAAGGAACGTCTCTTCTTTCCAAAAAACCTAAAGGGAAAAGTTCTGGGAAGGAAATAAAGGCGTTCAAGGTAAATCATTCAGCAACATTTAATTTTTTAGAGAAAACACTTTTTATATCCCGAAGAGTAGCCTGCTTCAACTTCAACTCCTGAGACAGTTTCTCAATTTCTGATTTATGATTAATGAGATTCATGGAAGGAATCCTATCCATTTCAGTTCGCAAATTTCGAATTTTGGAAATCCCTTCACATGACCAGGAAACATTAAATTCGAAATCTACACACATGTCTTGAGGATACTTCCGATATTAGATCACTCATCTATAAGCAGCGTGCCTGATCATACTACACATTTGGTCATGGAAATGTGTCCATACATCTTTAATATTCAGGCGTACAATTCATCATACTTCTTGACACGCTGAACCCCCCAATTAACACGTGATTTACACGAGGAGCATCAAATTGAGGGTCGAGGGCGCAGTCACATCCTCAACATCGTCGGTCGCCTCCATTACCTCTCGGTTTTTCCTACAACGTCATTACGGATACATGCAACTCGCGCAAATCCAACAAGGACGTTCATCTTCTCAAAGCATTAAAACTATGAAAGAAGTTGAGCAAGATTAGTTCAAAGCTATCCAGATAATTCAGCCAGTCAAACAGAGCAAAACATGTATATACATGTACATCCAAAGAGTTGGAGATCATTATAGCTGTTCGAGCGCCACCTGCAATCCTCTCTGATAGAACCTATTTCCCCTGGGGAATGCCTCCACCTTGCCTAGAGGATACCACTCATACGACCACCGAAAAACTTAAAGTCAATGCCTCTCGCAATCGAGCATAACGGAGTTCGGAAAATTTTGAAATTTACTTGAGAGGATGGAGACAGAAATTACACATTCCAGTGGAGATCGATGTCGTATATGACACTTCGAAGAAGTCATCATCCATATTGGGCGTGTCTTTGGAATCATTAATTCCCTTGGCTTAGTAGCAGAAATATTCCCAGATTGCTTTGTTATTGTTGATACTCACCCTACCGCTGCTAACAAAGAAAGTCAATCACATCGAATTAAACGTGGATATTTCACTCACATTAAGAATACGAAGATGAGATGGACTTACCTTGTTGTTGTTTGGTGTACATGAAGATGGGTGGGTCTTGATGTTCGTGCAAAACAGGAAAGAGCATAAGCCCCCTTTACACCCGACGAAATTTTAAAGCCAGAAAGGGTTTCTTCCTCTCACTCATACGAACGGGATTCAGAGAATCTAGTTGAGATCCAAAGACTTGACCGGACATGCCGCTTCCTTTTTTCCTACCATTGATGAGCAAGAGCGGCAATTTGTTGGTAGCCCCTGATTAGAAGTTGCTTCACCAGTAAGACTGCAAGGGAAGTTCAAACCAAGCGATATACCCCTGGTAACATCTATCTACTTCATCTTCTTGGTTTTGTTTTTTCGTCTGTCACCATCTAGTGCTTACCTCGCAACAATGTCACTGTTACGTACTAAGCAGGGGACTTAATGTTGATGCTGGTTTTTAGTTTACGGAGAAAATTGTAAAAGTCTATCTACCTGACCTGACATCGGAAGTAATAGACCTTGATATGTCCATATTCCGCAAGGAATTTTAAGAATATATCAAAATCCGATGAGTGCCTATGCCGCTCTTCATATTGTATTGAAACTCAAGCTCCTAGATGAATTGTTCACTAGTATAAAGCCTAACGAGTATTTAAGCTCCTAGTTGCGTTATTCACTAACGAAACGAAGCCATTTAAAAGTGTTGAGTACCTAAGCCTCTTCGCTCATATATGTATTGAGAATTTCAATATATTTATGTGTATAAAATTTACTCAGAATGGTGCATGTAGCAACAATCCCAAATATTCTATAAATTTTATCTTGCACCATCATTATTCACTAATGCATGGCCTGCCTAGTGTTTTCCTATGCTATGTTCTCCAGCGAACTCTCAATATTGGCATGACATGACGATTAAATTTTCGCTCGCAAAAGAGTAGCATGAATCTCCCGATGTGCCAGTATTGAGACCTGCATGAAAACACTCACATAGGCTACACCACCCTCTGACAAAGAGATCAGCGCGTTCACACAACTTTTAATTAAAAGTTGCGCGATCGAATGCGTTTAAATTCCTTAAGGAAAATCTGGACTGTTCACATCAGTCTCAAAAATAATCATGGCCGCACGATTTGGCCGCGCGATTCAATAGACCTAGCCTGCTCCTAACGGAATTAGGCAATCATTACGATGGCCACCGGCGGGCCCACTAAAGCCCTAGTTGATCGAGTTCTATTTAATCAACTCCGAAGCGCCCCGAACGTCAACTCTAAGATGGGTGTTCGCGTAAGCTCAAATGAGCTAAGACCGTTAAAAACGGTCTTTGAAGCATCACGAACGTCCAACTTTACCAGCCTGGTTGGACGGCTTGGATTCTCCTACGAACAATTAAGGAAGCGCAAACATGATCATCAGTGGGCCCATTAGTGCCCTAGTCGATCGACTTGCATGCGGCTAACCTATAGAGTGCTCAATCGCTTACCCAAACATGGGCGTTTACGCTGTGTAAAATAGCTCAAACGAATTGAGACCGGCAAAGACGGTCTCAAAACACATCACGTCCGTCCAACTTAGCCGGCCTAGTTGGACGGCTTAGATCGCATTTCAAGCTATCAAAGAAGTGCCAATGTGTTTACTGTCGGCCCAAGCTCTCTCTTGGTCGATCGACCTGTTCGCAACAAGACCAGAGAGCATTAAATCGTTTGCTCAAAATAGCGTGAACACGCTATTTTAAGAAACTCTAAAATCACTTTTCCGCAAATCAATCACGGTTGTCCATTCTCGCCGGCCTACTTAGACGGCATAGATCCAATTTCAGGTGGCCAACGAGATTCTAACACGTTCACCGTCGACCCAACTCTATTGTTGGTCGATCGACTTGCTCATAGCAAGCTTGGAACGCATAGAATCGTTCACCCAAAGTAGGTTGAACGCGCAACTTTGAAACCCTAATTGGCGTTTGCGGCTGTATATCACTGCCACAAATTGATCATGACCATCCATGTTCGCCAGATTATTTGAATGGCTTAGATCTAATTCTAGATGGTCCAGAAGATATCAACGTACACTCCAGCGAGCCACATTCACACATGGTCGATCGACCTGTTCGAACTAAGGCTCAATGCCTCGATACACACGCCCAAAGAGGGGTGGGCCACGCAGCTTTCAAACCCTGAATTACATCAGCGGCAACATATAACTGTCACAATTCATATCGTCCACCCAACTTTGCTAGCCTGGTTGGACGACATAGATTTATTTCCAGCAAACCAACAAAGTAGCGTTATGACTGTCAGCCATCACTCCTCCACAGAGAGTGATCGACCAGGTGGTAATTCGCCCATAGGGAACTCGAATGATCACCCAAAGTGGTCGATCACGCTACCCTTCTAAGACGCTTATCCACGACTCATTCGGTCAGGCTCTGAAACAACGATGCTTCATACACATCGATTAGTTTGAGCTACCTAAAGGAGATGCTTCAATGCATCGAATACATATATATTTTATATTGGCCTCATAAACAACTTAGTTTTTTTCACCTAATAACATCATATACTATTATCCGCGGCAAGTCCCACGACTTGTCTCACTCATTCGAGACATCAAACATGTCACAAACTAGGGGATGTTTACTGGGTATTGGTCTGGCGGTTTACAGCGTGCGGCGTGCAACGCATCCATTACGAGAACGTATCAGGAAAGATGTGCGGTTAACAGTAGTGAGAGTGGTGGAAGAACGTGTAATCAGTTTTCCCTCATAACGGAAACGCGATGATCATTACCTTACGTACAAACCCACTCCTCCACTACTCTACTTCCTAAGAGATCAGAGGTTTGCGCTCAATAACTTGTATAAATAGGATTTCAGCCTATTTCAACGAAAACACAAACAAAAACAAGTGTTATCAACACAAGTAGCCAGAAACCATTTCCCGATACACAAGTCATAAACAGCCACACCTTCATAATTCAACACTCTGATCTCAAACACCTTCTCCGCTTTCCTCCCTACGATCAACCCTTCTCCTTCACCTTGTGACCGAATTGAATCTGAAACGACCATTTCTTGGTTTAGGCCAGAGTCTTACAGATTAATTTCTCGAGCCTAAAAGAATTCCCGTGCAGTGCATTTGTTTAGGGTTTGAACTCGTTTCTCATCAACACACCCCAAATTACCAAAAACAGCGGAATCAGTTTTTACCCATAAACAGAAGGGTTTGTTTACACCATTACTTCTTGTCATTACTAACCGCCCCACTTTATGACACTTTCTTGTAACGTGCGTATTGCACGCCGCATGCTTTAAACCGCTAGACCAATACCCTGATGAGTATCCCCCAGTTTGTGACATGTTTGATGTCTCGAGTGTTTTCGTGGAAAACATGTAGCACTTTGCTAAGTGTGGAAAGTTAAAATCAAGAGGCTTGCCATAGGAAAATAACAGGTGATGCTATAAGGCTCGTCTTGGCTGGTCGCCTAAAACTTGCCACAAGTTTGTCAGTTCGGTGGCAAACTTCGATGGTTGAGATCACATCTCATGAGGAAGGGTAGTCGTTGATTATGGATACCTTGTGTTGGCGCCTGATAATGGCACAGTGGCGTTTTGGTGTATGCCAGTGGCAGTGCAGCATGGATGGCATGGATCGTGCATGCCAGTGGCACGGTGGTGCAAGTGGCGCCTGGCGTAGCCATGGCCACTAGATTTAGGTGGTTGGTCTCCCAAAACTTGCCACAAGCGTGGAGAACTTGGATAGCTGAGATTCCATCTCATGAGGAAGGCTAGCCGTTGATTATGGCTACCTTCTGTTGGCGCTTGATAGTGGCACAATGGCGCCTTTAATGCATGCCAGAAGCATTGCGGCATGACTGGCATAGTTCGTGCATGCCAGTGGCACGGTGGAATGGCTGGCATAGTTTATGCATGCCAGCGGCACGATGGTGCAAGTGGCGCCTGGCGTATCCATGGCCACTAGACTTAGGTGGCTGGTCGCTTAAAAGTTGCCACAAGTCTGTCAGTTTGATGGCAAACTTGGATGGCTGAGATTGCATCCCATGAGGAAGGGTAGTCGTTGATTATGGCTACCTTCTGTTGGTGCCTGATAGTGGCACACTGGCATAGTTCGTGCATGCCAGTGGCACGGTGGAATGGATTGCATAGTTCATGCATGCCAGTGGCACGGTGGAATGGCTAGCATAGTTTGTGCATACCAGCGGAACGATGGTGCAAGTGGCGCCTGGCGTAGCCATGGCCACTGAAATTTTGGCACGTTGGTGTTAGACTCAAACGTGGTGTGGAGACATCAGTTTCAATGGCCACATTGATCCCCATGTTATGTGGAACATTGTTTGACTCGGTTGGCGCAGCAGCTTTGCCTAAATTAGGGTTTGGCATGTTGAAACCCTAATTAGCATATATGGCATGTTGCGGGCCCGAGGTGGCATGGTTTTGTGCCACGATTAGAAATTAGGGTTTCTTACACTTCCACTAGAGCATGGACGCGCCTAGGATTTAGGCTAGCCAAATTGAAGTCCGTTGTGAAGCTGGTCACGCACGGAGAGTGGGTTGGCAAGTTTTGGCATGCTGTCGCGGTAAGTGGCGCGTTTGGCATGTGCGTCTGGCATGCTTGTTTTGGCATGTTTGGCATGCCGTTAGCATGCTGGCACGGTTTTGGAAAGCCAACTTAGTATGGCGACCTCTTCACACAATTTCCACCTCTCTATGGAAGGTTTAGAACAACCTGATTGGTCACTGAAAGTAGGGGGCGGCCAAGCACGGGCGCGACTACCTTTTTGGTGATCGTGGTAGGTTTAATGCGACCTGATTGGTCAATAAAGGAATAAGGGTCGGTTGAGTAGCATGGGGGAGTGGCCAAGCGGTGCTGGCTAGCCTATGGCGTGGTCACGCTCCCTTTTATTGCTGCTCCTACCCCGCGGCTTCGTTATTCTTTGTATTCTGATTTTGGGTTCCCTGCTCCTACTAATCCACAACAGATTAATTGCTAAATTTTTTAAGCATAGTCTCGACCGATGGAGTCTGATATACTGCGCAGGGCGCAAAAACCCTAACTTTGTAAATTAGTCAGGTTCATGAGTTTTGTGAGTTATCACAAAATTGATTGAATTTTATGTGCTGGCACAAAATTCTTTATTTACAGAGTGCAGTGCGCTTCCTGACTGAGTATTTTGTGCAAGGGCCTTAACTTTGGTACTTGGAGATCCGTGCTACTCTGCTGCGAGTGAACACAAATCCGTCATGCCATACCAATATTAAGGGTTCTGCCGGGGAACACAGCATACGAAAGGTACTCAGTGAGTCTCATATTAATAAGTAATATAGGCAAGGTGCCGAAATTTACAGAGCATCTGGGATTGTTGCTACATGCGCCAGTCTGGATAAATTTCATGTAAATATATTGAACGGCTCAATAAATATGCCAGTGAAGAGGTTGACACTCATGGATCCACTTCCTTACAGAGTGACGTCACATCAGATGCAAGGTTTTACGATTTTAACCCTAAGCTAAAAACCACCATCAACAATAGGATATTGTGAGACTCAAATTAAGAGAGTTTTGATAAGGAAAAAGCTTGGTTCAAGAGGAACAAGTCTGTGTAAGTCCCTAAGTGATAAAGTTTTGTATATCTTCCCCTTGATGCAATAGAATGGGTTAATTGATAGACGCATTTATGTGTCTAATATATCTCATTTGTATATACTGTTAGTGCCCGTTTTTGTACTCATTATGGTGTTTTATTTATTTATAGGTGTTTTTGGAAAAATAAGGTTTTGCGGCGAAATTGGTTAAAAATGCGGCGTTTGGAGCTCCGTTGACGGTGTACCGGAAGCGCCCCAGAAGTGTGCCGGAAGTACCCCGGAAATGTCCCAGAGGAACCCCGAGAAAGTGCGGAAAACGCCCCAGAAAAATCGCTAAAGGCACCAAAGAAAAATTGATAAAGGCACCCTTTTCTTATTCAAATTTTCAAACTCTATTTTGGCGGGAAAATGCATGCAAGAACTGGTAATATTTCATTTCGATTTTTGATGGGCTTCTGAAGAGATTCAATCACCGAAATTGATTGGGCTAGGCCTGGTTAAGCTAAACAGACCATATGCAAGTGTTATAATCGAAAAACCTGGGCTAAAAAATCCGTTGGAGAAGATCAAAGTTTAAACAAAGAAGAGAATAATATCGTTTCTGTTGGAAAAGATTTGCGCAATTAGAGAAGATATTCTCCTAGTATTTGAATATATCCAAGTCAGGGAAGTTTTAACAGAGATTAATAAGCCGCGTACAAGGAAAGGGAAGATTTGGGGGACACGATCTTCATAAAACAGAAAAAAAATATTTGAAAAGATACGAAGTGCTGTGAAGATTAAATGCGAGATTGCATGAAGATTTCTGGGAGCTGCTATGTATAAATAGCATCCTTAGGAGTCAGAGAAAGGTTATCAAGAGTTTGGGGAAGGTTTGGGACGCAGAGGAGCGAAGAAGAAGGATTAACAGCAATTCCCACCTGCTGCTGTTGCTGCTGCCATTAGAGGACCTTGAAGAACACGAAGAACAGACTGCACAGAGCAGTCTTATTTTCTGCAGCGTTAACAACAACATCTAAGTATCGTTGTTTTACATCAGTCGTCTTCTATCGTTGATTTCTGGACGCCTTTTGTGGGTCGTAGTTTCACTGTTTTATATTTATCACTCTTTTAATCATATTTTGATCATCAAGTATGTATTTTGAGAACATGATTATTATGAGTAGCTAAACCCCAATACTGGGATGATGGAGGAAGCTGTTTTTCAGCCATGTGGTTATTTAAATAATTTTTAATTCACTTTTTGCACCGATTTTAATTGATTTATGATTTCAATTAATTACTTGTGATTTTGTTTGATGGAACATGCTTAGTCCTAGGGATTCTTGATGTGCCATGCTTATAATATACAAGTAATATTTTATGGAATCTAATTTGGCAAAGATAGAGTTAATATTTGTTTTATTTTGAGCTATAATCGCCTAGGATTAATTTCTGAGCCACTTGAATATGAAACACATTGGAATCCTGAGTTCTGGTTCCTCTTGATCTTGTGACATAATTTTTGTACATATATTTTTTTTAAATCTTTTCAAGTCCGAGCAACGAACTTTTACTACCACTTTCAACACTATAACATTAATTATGTCATGTTCTAAGTGTTCGTGATTGGCTGATTGTTGTTGTTAATGTATGGCAATGTTTGAATGCTTTATGGTAAGTATTTGAAAAGAAAAGAGAAGAGAAAGTAAGGTTAAAGTATTTCGTTGTAGAATTCTGTAGTGTTGTTGTTTGCATTGGTGCAAACTTATAAGGCTGAAACAATTTTTGGTGAAGCTTGATTCACTGAACCACATTGTTGTCAGGTTATACTCGTGCCAGAAAAGTGCTAGGTGCATTGCGAGTGTGGCATAAGGAAATTAAAGGGGGATGTTAATCCCCATATATACCCCTACCCATTCCATTTCAAAAATCATACCTTCTACACTAACATTACAAAAAAAAAAAAATTATACTCCTACTCTATCTCCAGAAAATATGGTTGACCCTAGTTTTACTAAAAAGAGATATTTATTTGCAGAAACTATGTAATATACTATCTGAAGAAGGATGAAGAACGACGATAAAATGGTTTAGTCAATATGAGTTATTGGGTTTAAATTCATGAAACCTTATACAATGACACATGTAATCCACACAATCGGGATCGTGCCACGTAATTTTGTAGATTTGTAATCATAAGAAAACAAGTTGATGAATTTATAACTTAAGTTGGATTGATAATCAATGTTGACTTTGAGGTGAAACTAATGCTAAAGTTGGAGCGTGATCTCAAGAGGAATGACGAAGACGAAAATGATTTTTTTAATACAAAGCTCATTTCCAAATCCTTAAAGAGTTTCACATAACCCATATGGGATGTTCGTTTTGTCAGTATGTGAGTTATGTTGTTATGTGTTTCTAAGTTTTTTTATATAATTCAAAATTTAAGTAATAAAAAACTACCACTTCAATCAAAATGAGATAAGTTAAAATAACTCAAAGTACTGCATTTTAAAGTTGAAGAATTAAGTAAAACTAATACATCAATTATTACTGTAGTAGTTATACTTTGTCATCTTCATATTGATCATCATCATTTTCATCTTGATCATGATCTCCAAATTGTTGTTGCAAATTTTGCTTATTACGTTTTTCTTCCATCTCCTCTGTCAACTTGTGACATTCTATTTCACTTATATATTTTTGGCGCATATTTATTATTGAAGTGTCTGCATTAAAATTTTTATGCTTGTCATAGTCCACCTCAAATTTAATTGAGCTTGACGAAGTCTTTTCATCTCCCTGTTCATTTGTTTCCGCTCAAGTGCTCTTTGTTTCTCGGATGTTCGTTGATGATTCATAAACTCTCCCATGTTAAAACTCTAAGAGCTTTCTCCTTCATGGGTTAAATTTCTCGACGATATTGCTGCATTTCTCCTTAATTGTTTTCTCTTACTAGCAGCGTTGACATTTAAGTTGGAATTTGTGCTTGTTGTAGTAACTGGTGAAGAAAATTGATTATCTGAAGTTGGTTGAGATGGTTGTGAACTTGGTGTTAAAAGAGAAGAAATGTATGGTGATCTTTCTTGCTGCAAAATTTACTAGAAAGGCTAGATTATATTTAACAACACTTTTTGAGGTATAGTAACTACTTTCGAATGGAAATTTATTTCCGTGTTTGTGGTGCCAATCATTCTGATACTTTTGTTCCACATGAACATCGACATCACTGCATCAACATATATGGCTATTTTCTTATTGATTATAACGAACTAACTTGATAACCCAGTTGCACCAGGATTATTAATGTTGGTATTTCTTAAACATATTGATGTGCACTATTGATATCATCTTGTGTAAAATAAATATAATTTCTGCATGCATTCATCTTCGACCACCACACACCCGAACTTTGTTATTTCGGATGGTTTTTGGAGTTAAATTGAGAAGCCATATTAAAGAAAATTGGAAAATAGTGAATCATCGAGAAGCTGAGAGTGAAAATAGTGAATCTTGTTTTAAATTAGAACAAACTTGAGTGAGAGATTTAGAAGTATAAATAATGTGTGACTTGTGATTCGAAATGAGGTTGAAATTGAGTACTTATATGGCGATTGATAAGTAGCCTTTGGATGGTATATCATTGGACAACTTAGACTATATTGAGCGGTCAAGACTCTAGCGTTCAGTATACACTCCATCTCGATCGACTAAGTTGAAAATATGTCACTTAGACAGTTATGTTTACCGCTTTACCATAACCATATTGGTCGCAAATGCGACAAATACTAGCATTCGCTAAGGAACACAAAAACCTACCTTAGGATAATTACCAACCCCCAGTTAGATTTTTTTTTGAGGCTGAATTCCAAATCAAATGGGTATACAAATTCTATTCCTTCCCTCCTATGCATAAAGACCTTTCCTTACTTGAGCGTCAGAGTGCTTTTACATGTACCCTTGCATTTCGACATCAATCTCAGCTTCATCAACAGTTTTTGGTGGAATCATCAACGATTTCTGGTGGGATTGAATCAACTGCTGCAAACTGATCATCCTACACAAATCTCGAGAATTGTCGAGGTTTGCATCAGAACTAATGTTAAATGCGAACCGATTAGAAAATCTCAATTAGGATTGTAAGCCTTGTTCAGAACAAAAATGAAAATGTCACTTTTTTGTGAGACAGATGGTCACAGCTCTTCACAGCCATAAGGAACGTCACTGTGAAGTGTAACTATCTCTTACGGGTTGTAGTGGTGAGCAAAATGGTTCAGTTCCCCAAGTGTTGCACCGTTTATCGCTGCTCAAGAACCTGACCCCGAGTCCAAACCTTAGTAGCCAGGAACGCGAAGAGTCATCACGAATCTCAGTGAGAGCCGCAAATTTGAGTTCCTCAGTGAAAATCGTGAGGGGAACGCATTCCTGACGAAAAAGAAAAGCACTCCTAACATGGGAGGAACGTTTTATTTAAAAACTCACAATTTTCGGCTGTAATAAACATCTTATTGAAGCATATCTAGTTATGCCTGGCTAAATATACTAACTGTATATTCTCATATATCATATATCTAGCTCCTATATATTTTATATTTTAGGTTAGCTTTAATATAACTATATAACGTTTGTATTACTTATCTAGTTAGTCTTGTTAAGAAGTTAGTGTCACTATTTATCTAGACTAATGAGTATTCCGTATTCTCAGTTCCCCTACACGTCTATACATTATGCCACTTCCGATCCCAGGGTTCACATGATGGGTTCACAGGATAGACAAGCACCAATGAGAGATAGATTGTAGGAAACTAAAAAAAAATAGGTACTTCATTAAATTTTTCTGAATGTTATATGTTGTTGTCTTTTTTTTTTATTTATAAGTTTGGAAAACTAGTAGCATAAGTAAACCTAATTCATGCTCCCGACTCTCTCCTAGAATTTCACTTTTTGAAAATCTTACGATTCTTTCGTTCCCGTTCTCGATCCTGCTCCCGACCTCGTTCCCGCTTCTGGCCGGCTACTAAGGTCCAAACTGTTTTGATAAGGGCACCGTCGATGGTTATTCCCACCCAGCAACTAAGTAGGGCAGCTGATAATTACAAAATACCCTAAAAAAAATTTCGTCTCAGCTTATTTAGGGTTTTTCTTAGTCGAAGCAAAACCTCTCTCGAACAAGCAGTCCTCCTTTCCTGGTGTATACTTTCGAAGCTTTCAACAATGGCGGGGAAGAAGAGAGACAGAGCACAGCAAAAGCATGAACAACCTTTTCTTGCAGATGAACCTTATTCTTCCGTATCCAAAAAACGTTCTCGTGCTCCTAAGCAACATCAACAACATGAGAAACAAATCTCAACAGACATGAGTTCGAAAATCTTGAAAGAAGCGTTAATTCAACAGAAGGAATTAGACGATGAAGCGAAAAAAGAAGATCCTTTCTCTTCTATTTCAGATGAAGTTGATGCCGTTTCAGATGATAGTGATGATGATGATGATGACCTATTAGATGGACTATCTGAGACTCAAAGCCAATATAATGGTGGTTTGGAAGTGAGTTTGAGTTTGTTTACTCTTTTCATATGAATTTTTAATTTTGTTTTCTGTTAGAGTTTTTGAAATTTTATGTTTGAGTATATGTATAGGAAGAAGTGGATGAAGAAGAAATGGAAATATTAGAGCATTTTATGTTAAAGAAACCTGGTAATCCGCTCACGTTGTCCGACCTTATTATAAACAAAATTAAAAAGAGCGATGAGAAAGTCTCTTCAGGTAATGAATTTTTCATTTCTTATTTAATGAGTATGATTATTAGCCTTCGAATTGAATTTGTTTTCCTGGCCAATTGCTAATTGTTTTGATTGAATTTCTGGTACAGAACCGAGGCCGCTTCCTAAATTGGACAACTCTATCATAGACTTATATAAAGGGTACTAGAGCAATTTATTTTTCATGGTTCAGATTCTCCATTGTTAGTTGGATTTGTCATTTGATTCTATGAAATTTGTAATGCAGAGTTGGAAAACTCTTTAGTAGATACACTACGGGGAAAATTCCAAAAGCATTCAAACACATTCCTGCAATGCAACATTGGGAGGATGTGCTTTACTTGACTGAACCAGAGAAGTGGTCCCCTAATGCAGTTTACCAGGCTACAAGAATATTTGCCTCCAATTTGACCCCGAAAAAGGCACAGAGATTCTACACCTTTGTATTGCTCCCTCGAATTAGAGAAGACATCAGAAAGAATAAGAGACTCCATTTTGCTCTTTTTCAAGCTTTAAAAAAGGCTCTCTATAAGCCAGCAGCCTTCAACAAGGGGATATTGTTTCCACTTTGTGAGGTATGAAACCGTAAATGCTTTAAAAGGAATATCTACCGACAGTTATGATATGCCTCCAATGATGTAATTAGCTACCTTGTGATCTTTGTTCATAGATTATTTCCCTAGTTTCAAGCTTTGTATCAAAGAACGGAAAAGTGAGATTTCCTGTGTTCTGTTGTTCATTTTTACCATTTTAACCAATAGTACAGTATTCCATTTCACCAAATATACTAGTCACTTGATATACTTTTAGCATACATGTTTAAAACATTTCGTGTTACTTCCTGAACAAAAATGGTGGTAGATGTAGTGTGGTGCCATACTAGACAATACGAAACATTCTAGTAGTGAAGTCACCTGTTGTGAGTTAGATACTACTACGTTAGAGTATTCTTGGGCCTATACTATTCTAAGCTGCCATTTTTTGACTTTGGAGCCAGTTAGGAAATTATGGTCTTTCTCTTCTTGCTTCTCTAACCCAAGTTACTGAGCCTGTTCATTCTATTATTTTATTTTTGATGAAATAGGTGCATTTATTTTAAACTAAAAGGTTCTGATACAGTCAGGGACTTGCAATCTTAGGGAGGCTGTCATTGTTGGAAGCATTATTCAGAAAGTCTCTATTCCCCCGCTTCATTCTAGGTATTGTTCTCTCTTTGTAGGGTGTGAAATATTGGATTTTTACAGTCAAACTCCTTTTGGTGATCTCATTTGAAAGACCATTCCATTTTGAAGCTTTAGAAGTCTTAAAATGGTTTTCAAGTGTCATCTACTTTTGAAAGGTTTAGAAGTCTTAGAATCGCTAGCTTGTGTTAGAATATTATATTCAGTCCATGTACCTGCTAGAAGCTCAAATTTCACAGCATATTGTGGTTGGCTTACATAACATTCTGTTTGTTGTATAGTGTGGCACTCATGAAGCTCGCGGGAATGGAGTACTGTGGGACCACAAGGTATTGATCTATATCTTTCCAGTAGTAAACAGCTGTTGTGTTTATAAAAACCATATTAAATGAAGCTCAATTGCTATTTGCTCTCTACATTTTTCACAGCTAATAGTTAGGATTCGTATCCTATTTACTAGTATGTATTGTGATCTAGAAAAATATATCATCTGCTTCCACCTATTTAAAACTATATTTTAAATCATTGTCTATGACTGCTGCAGTTACTTCATAAAGCTTATTCTCGATAAGAAGTACGCCCTGCCTTACCGTGTTCTCGATGCCGTTGTTGCTCACTTTATGAGATTTCTTGAAGATTCAAGGGTTATGCCTGTAATATGGCACCAGTCTCTTCTATCATTTGTCCAGAGGTCTGTATATTTTTCTATTACTTATGAAACACAAATTGCGAGTGGGGAGGTATTTCTCGCAGAAAGAGAGAAAGATGAGAGGGTATTGGAAAAGCATCACGATTTCTAGGGATATTTAGTACTTATTTAATGATACTCTCCTCCTTCAGCGAATGCATGCATAGTGAATATCTTCGCAAGTCTTTCATATCAGTTAGTTTTCTGGATTTAGTTTATTCTCGCATGTATTTATCTGTTCTGAATGAAATCAACTCCAAACAGGTACAAGAATGAACTAACGAAAGAGGATAAAGAGAACTTTGAGCGTCTAGTTCGGCACCAGAAACACTACATGGTAAGAACATTAATCCCTTCCAGCTGGTACACTGACTTTTGCTATCAAATTCTTGTGAAGGTAACTTAATGCTGTTATCTTTTTCCCCATTTAATTAGGTTACAGAAGAAATCAGGAGGGAGCTAAAGAACAGTCGAAACCGTGGTGAAAAGGAAGATCCCATGTCTATCTATATCCTTTTTGACAAATACAAAATAATGAATTTTTTAACATAATTGCATCCTTATTTGGGATTTCTAGTATAAGATTTAAGATTTTTTCCATTTGGCTCTAATTTTGGACTTCAATTAGGTGCTTTAAATGTAGGGTTTAGAAGGACTTGAATTAGGTGCTTTAAATGTAGAGTTTAGAAGTAAGTGGCACTGATGAATGCTCAATTCCCTCACTGCAGCTTACCCTGTGTTCCGGTTCTTATGGAAACTCATAAGCTGATATTTGGCAACCATTTAATCTCTCCTGCATTTGCCCCATCTGTGGCATCTGACTTACACAATCATCTTTTTTGTTGCACATTCACATCTGCTTGAGTATAATATTAATTACTTATCATATGCATAATCATCTATTGTTTCCTTGACATCCTTGTACCATCTTCTGTTGTAAAGCCGATTGAAGAAGATCGGTTTAACTATCCGGAAGTTCCAATGGAAGAGGAATGAGTACCCTGGCGATCAGTAAATCTGCATAGGGAAGTACCAGTCCAGATGTGCTTGATAAAATTTCTGTATCCGGTCACTTGATAATACAAGGCATAATGTGGAATACTTCGATATTTGAAGTATCTTTCGTAGTTATATGAGGTTTTTAGTTGAGTCCGAAGACCAATCTTATGATTTTCTGTTATTAAGGTATAACTCAATCTTTATTTATCATTGAGCGAAGTGTGTTCTTTATTTATTTTTGATAGAAATGTTATTTATTTCTAATTTTTGAAACAATGTGTGGGGTAAGGCAATACATATACTGACTGAGCCCTCGGGTAAATCTGTGCCAGAGGTCTCGAGTTATTGTAAGATGGATCACTTGCTTTAGACAGTTTTCTCATTTAAGTAATCTTGTATGCTGTAGAACATGAGATTACTGTGTATATATATAATCTCTGATAAACTGGGGATTTAATTTTTCTTTCCTCTCTTTGTAAGTTTCTTCCTCTCTTTTTCCTCAAAAAAAAATATTCGTAAATGTTGTATCGGAATCTCTCGGAAGCATATGGGTATCAGACACCCGTACCAGTATCTTTTCAAATCCAGGTTAAATGTAATGATGTGTCCGTTCTGTTAGTGTCCTTGGTTGCTGGTTGTTAGGTGTTCCTCTGATCCATAAACAGCCAGTGAGAACCAAATGCATCTAGTATATATGTTTAAGATAGCGAGTATTTTCTGAATCTTCAATGCAAGTCGAGATCTTAGCAAAATAGAATTTGTACTTTATTTTACCAAAATTTGCCTTTTTCTTATGGAAAAAAGATGTGGCCATTTCGTGAATGCAGTGAGTGACAACAAACCAAACATCCATATCTTCTCTCCGTACGTTGTTGTATGCGTCTCTTTCAAGAATCCAAAAATCAGTTTCCCGAATCAGTTTCAGAATTTTAATAATTACAAAGTGGCAGAAGAAGTCTGTATGGTCTTCACAAGATTTTCGAATTTAACTTGTTTGCTTGCACCACTAGACACCTTATGAAAGTAAACACACAGACACCCTACCAACCAATCGCAGTTGCGTACCAATATTTCCGAGCTATGGATGACAACTCTATTCCTAGTGGTGATATTTAAGAAGGAAATGGGGATTTGTATAGGGAAAATAATAGTTTGGTCCATTTTTGCGCCGGTTTAAATCGGTTTGGTCCACCAATAATCAAGAGATATCAGTTCGTCGGATGTTCCGAAAATATATAAAAAGTTATTTGCATCAAAAAAAAAAAAAAATTATATATAAAATGTTAAATTAGCTTTTTAAGTCCGGCCGAGACGGATTACGTAAGTAAGGATGCATTTTTTAGCCATTAGATATTAAATTCAAGATATATTAGCATCTTGAGAGAGGATTTAGAATATAAGTATATATTTTTTGTCTATGTTTTTCATTAAAATTATTTTTTAAGACCAACATATTTGTTTCTTGATCCTCTTAAGTCAATTCACAGTGAACTAATCTAATCTGATTCTAACACAACGACTCTTTTCTCTCTCCTTGCTTTCCTCCCCTCCTTTGAATTTTCTGTTCCAAAAATGAACAGCGAGTAATCTTCTTTTGTGATTCTTCCTTAGCTTGGAGGGAGAGTGGAATGGAGGGGAGATTGATTCATATACAAGCTATTCACACTGATCTTGGAGCAAATCTGATAAATTAATTTGATAGTTCTGTTGCCGGTTTGCATTTTTTTTCTTTTTTCAGCATACTTCATCATATTTCTCTTACTGTTTGCACACATGATTCTGATTCCTTTACTTTCTTTCATCCATTCATCTTGAGGTCATTGCCAGTACCAGTTATTTTTTCTTGTTAGCTAAAGATTAGAGAGTATCCATATAGATTTAGATCCTTCTTTGCAGGCAAGGTGTTTGTTACTGGGTATAGTTCAAAATTTCCTATTTGTTTCTTTCAAATGGAAAAATCCTTCTTCTTCCTTCCGAATCTCTCCTTTTATTTTTAAATGATTAAGGTTTCAGTCCCTCTCTTCTGATTTTTTCTTGATAAATCTTTTCATTTGAGCCACAGAGGTGGAGTTATCGGAAATGATGGGCGTTATAGCTAGTTTTGATTGTCGAAGCTCAATTCTCTCTTTTCTTTCCAGATGGATTCTCACAAATCTCATACCCCCTTTTCTTTTCTGGATTTACCTTTCTAAATCCTTATCAAATATAAAAACCTTTGACATTTAAATTTGCATATCTTCTCGATTTGAACCAACTATACCAAAAAAATTAATCTAAATTAAATCCTTATATTTCTCTGGTTTTTCTGTCGCTAGGATACAAACAAAATAGGATTGGTTAAGGCTAGTCATCCTTTTAATACCTGGTTTTCATTCTATCTTTCTTGTCTGCTCTAATTTTCTAAATCTCTCTTCTTTCTCCCTTTATGTTCTTTGAATAGCTCTCCGAGAATGCATTGTTTTAATTTTTTAATATCTTATATCTTGTTTAATTCCTCTTTCGTTACCTTTTCTCTTGATCCTCTCTCTGTCTATAGACATTTGTTCGCTGTTTATTCTTCTTGAGTTCTTTCTATTGACTCATTTCACTAGATATCCAATGGAAATCTCTTATTCTTTGACCCATCCTCCTGCTGTTGTTCCTTTCAAATTTCAATTTCTTGTCTTCCCCCAAATCATAATATTATCCCTTTTTATCCAGAAAATTTGTCTGTTATCATAGAATCCTAGTATCTTAAATATTTCTTTTAGTTTACAACTAAATTTATGCTCTTGGTCCTAGGCATTACTGATGTTCATTGGGTTCCCTGTCTTTCTAACTGATTTAAGCCTGTTTTTTTTTCCATTCATGGGTGGACTTATAGCTTTTTCAAACACTTAGCCATTTTTTTCTTCTACCCTTTATTGCATCTTGTGTCTAGAGAATACCCTTTATTCTTTCAGCTCCGTGGCATTCTTGGTCCCAAAGAGTGCTTTCCATATTATGACTTTTTCAAAGTCATGGCCGATCTGCACAAGTCTTAAATCGCTCTAATCTACCTGAGTTAAATCGTTTTCCGGATACTGGTCTGCTATAGGATATGCTTTCTTGGTTCCTCCCCTTTTCTTAGAAGACGTTTATCTCCTTCTTCTTATGAATTTTCAAGCGAATCTTTTGAATCCCTTTATCTGTTAGTTCTTCATCTTCTCTGACTAATAATTTCAATACCTTTTTCGATTTATCTTAACCCTGGTTTTCAATCTTTGATTCCCCTATTTGACTCGGAAATTCTTTTCATATTTTATTTACTAATTTTGCATTATCATCATCATCATCCACTGGAAACTCGACTCTTAATCAATCAGAAATGCAAATTGATCAGTATCTAAAGGAGCAACGAAACGAAACTGAATCATACTTCCCAGTCTAGTTCTTACTTACTCCATCTCCAAAGCGACATGAAGAATTACAGGTTTTTCCCTATCTTTTGCCCTAATTTTCTCTCATTCAAATTTCCTTTAAGCTGAATTAGTCTCTCATTAGTCTTCCCTTCCTATTACATTGATTTCATACTTCGACTTTACATCAAATCTAGGTAGAGTATATGAATTCTAGCGGGTTGAAACCTTAACCTTTAAGTTAGGATACTCATATGGACTTAACATTACAATTCAAGCTTTCCATTATACGCATGATTTTCTAAATATCTCTGCCTTAGTTTAGCTTCTGATCTTGTCACTTAAGTGTATCCATATTCTGATGATAAACGATTCCCTAGTCTCTCAGTTTTAAAAATAATCTTTTTAGATTTCGATATCCTGTTTTTCGTGGTTTTTTTGTTGCCTCTAGCTGAATTTAGTTTACAGTGTGATAATTTATTTAGTGCTTTATAATGAAAATTGTTGCTTGGAATGTGCAAGATTGTGGTAATCCTTTTACACAAAACCACCTAAATCAACTTATTTCTGTGGATAAACCTGAGATTTTATTTCTGTCTGAAACAAAATCCCAAAAACATTTGGTTAAATCTTTACTAAGAGACTAGCCCAACATTCACATAGTGGACCCAATAGGATTATAAGGAGGCCTAGCTTTAGCATGGGTGGATGGTTTCTCTTTCGAAATTGTTCATTCGAATATTAACATGATTAACATATAAGTTCAAACAAACTCTGAATCTAAGAAATAGCTGCTAACTTGTTTTTATGGCAGTCCCTACCCCTCTAATAGAAACATTGCTTGAGATTTTATTACGGAAATCTCAGAACAAGTGGACAAGCAGTCCATTCCTTGGGTCCTTTTAGGAGACATGAATATGATTTTCAGTCAAGAGGAAAAATTAGGTGGTCTGCCTTTTAAGAAATCAGATTGTGATTACTATCATAATATCTTAAATAGTGCAGGTATATTTGATATAGGTTTTAAACGTTACGAATTTACTTGGAATAATCATAGGGATGATGTGGCTAATATCCAAGAAAGATTAGATATAGCAGTAGCAAATTCTAAGTGGAATATTCAATTCCCAGAAGCAGAGTTATCTCATTTAGTGGCAGTAGGCTCTGATCATAGCCCCATAGCCTTAAGTTTAGATACTAGTTTTATCAAACTTGAATATACCTTTAAATTTTATGATACCTGGCAAAAGAAAAGTTCTTGTGTCCAAACTATAAAAGATACTTGAATCTATGTTATTAGGGAAAATCCAACAAATTCTCTGATACTAAATCTTCAAGCTCTTAAAACCAACTTAGATTTCTGGAAAAAAAATGTTTTTGGTTTACCTTCTAAAGAAATAAAACGAATCCTATCCCAAATAGATAATTTGAATAATTCTAGCTATGTTTATAAGAAAGAGGAAAAGATAAAGGAAAAACTTACTCAACTAGAAAAACTTTATGATACCCAAGAAGCAATAGCAAAACAACAGTCTAGAGACAACTTGGTCCAATTAGGGAAAAAAACACAAAATTTTTCCATACAAAATCCTTAAAAAGAAGGAAATGGAATAACATAGAATGTTTAAAAATGAATAATAATGAAGTTACTTTTAAGAGAACCGAAATTCAGAAAACTCTCTCTGATTTCTTCTTGATATTTTCTCAGCTCCTTCTGAACCTTACTCTCATAATACTTCCCTATTTCAACACATACAACCTAGTATATCCGTAGAAGAGAATGACATTCTAAGTTCTATCCTTTCATTTGAGGAAATTTGGACAGTTATTAAGAATCTAAAACCTAATAAGTCTTCAGGACTAGATGGTTTCCCTGCTAGCTTCTTTAAATTGAATTGGGAAACAGTAGGGGATCAAGTTACAACTGCAATTCAATTGTATTTCAAAACTGGAGAACTTCACCCAGAATTTAACAAAACCTTTCTCTTTCTTATTCCCAAAAGTAGGCACCCTAAAGATCCTAGTAATTTAGACCAATATGGCTTTGTAACACTTCTAGCCAACAGGATGAAACCCTTCCTAAATTCCTTTATTTCTCCTTTCCAGGCTGCCTTTCTTTCTAAAAGGTAGATTTCTGACAATATAGTAATAGCTCAAGAACTTATTCATTCTTTCAAGAAGAAGAAAGTGAAACATGCTGGTTTAGGAATAAAGATAGACATGTCCAAGGATTTTGATAGAGTAAACTGAGAATTTTTACTTTCTGCCATGAAGGCTTTTGGCTTTGACAACAAATTTTGTAACTTAATCCATCAATGTATTTCTACCTCTTCAATAGCAGCCTTACTTAATGGTAGCCCAGGGAATTTCTTTAAACCAACTAGAGGTCTTAGACAAGGGGACCCTTTGTCCCCTTACCTATTCATCATCTGTATGGAGATTTTTTCTATATTACTCTTATCTAGTGAAGAAGAGAAATTAATAAATGGTATCAAGATAACCCCCAAAAATAGTCCAATTTCACACCTTTTCTTTGCCGATGATTGTCTTCTTTTTTATTAGGGCAGATCTTAAGGAATGTCATAATATCTTACATCTTATTGACATATTTAGTAAAGCATCAGGGCAAGTAATTAACTTTCAGAAATCAGGAATATTCTTTAGTAAAAAAATTCAACCTAAACATCAAAGGATGATTAGAAAATTGCTTAAAATCAAGAAGATTGACCTAAAAGACTCTTATCTAGGAACTCCTCTTTTCATAGGTAAGGCCAAAATTAAACTCTTTGAAGGAATAATAGAGAAAATAGAACATAAAGTTCAAGGATGGATAGGAAAAATCTTAACCCAAGCTAGCAAAATGGTCCTAAATAAATCTTCTTTAGCAAGTATGGCTAGCTATCAAATGAGTTGTTTTATTCTTCCTAAAAAAAAATAACTAAGAAAATGGATGCTCTTCAAAGAGATTTCTGGTGGGGTAAAGAAACAAACTACAGAGGTTACTACCCTAGATCATATTCTTGTCTCTGTAAACCACTTAGTAAGGGGGGTCTAGGTTTCAAAAATGCCCACAAATTCAATCTTGCTATGATCACTAAACTAGCTTGGAGACTCCTAAATGAGCCTGAAGCTCTATGGGTGTCTCAGCTCAAACCTAGGTACTTCAGGAAGTCCTCGGCCTTTAATTTAAAGCCAAAGTTCCAACTAATAGCTCTTGGATTTGGAAATATATAAGTAAGGGTGTCAAGTTGGTAGAACAAAACTCTATTTGGGAAGTTGGAGATGGCAACAAGATCAATATTTGGGATGATAATTGGATTCCCCAATTGGAAGAGAAGCTCAACAACTTCAAAACTCCTGTTAACTCCTTTCTAACCATTGTGAAGGATCTAATTGACTCTATCTCAAAAAAGTGGAATTTTTCTTTAATTCATGATTTGTTTCCTAGACATATTGCTAGTGAGATTTGCAACATTAGAATTACCTTAGATAATAGCTTAAATGCTAAATCAGATACCCTTAGATGGCTTCTTACTAACTCGGGAAAATTCACGGTTAAATCCATGTATAACAAGCTAAATGAAAGAACTGTGAATCATTATAATTTAGGAAAACTGACTCTTTGTGGAAAGGTTTATGGAACTTAAATACCTCTCAAATAATTAAAATATTTATTTGGAAATGCCTGCAAAATGAAGTTTCTACTAACCTTAAATTATCTGGACTCATGAAGGATGTTTCTCCTAACTATACTTTTGGTTGTGTAAAACATGAATCTATAGAGCACCTCTTATTTCACTGTCCTTATGCCAAAACTGTTTGGGAATCTGAGCCTTCCCCAGTAGATGTAAACTATGATAGACCCAAATAATTCTTAGATATTTGCAAAGATTGGTAAGGAAATGACAAACCCAATTGTTCCTCTAGAAATTATTTTGACAAAAGTCTGGTTCATATGGAAAGAAAGATGTAACAGGTCATTTGAAAAGAAGCAGCAAACTCATACTCAACTAGCATTAGAAATACAAAGACATTTGAGCATCTGGTACAAAGACAATTATCTGACTAAAGATACCCCTATTAGTTTAAAGGAAAAACCTAGGGCTCTTACAAGCAGCAGCTTGGGCAGTGGAGGAAGGAATAACAGATTTCAGTGTTGAAGGTGACTGTAAGAACCTCTTTGATTACTTGAATGGGAAACCATCTAAAACCACTTGGAAAAATCAGAAGATTATGGATGAAGTACAAAGAGAATTTAATCTCTATCAAAACTTTTTGTTTTTTTTTATGTTCCTAGATTGGCAAACAATGTTTCCGCTATTCTGGCTAAAGAGGCTAAACAATTTCGTACTCTTGTTAACTGGAGGAATGTACCTCCGTCTTGTATTTTGCAAGCCTTAGAAATAGATAAATCTAATGTTAGGGTTGAGTCCCTTTACCCAACATTAGATGGCTCTACTATTAATGATGTAAGGGTTACTAACTCCCTAAGTTAGTTGGTTGGAATGCATTTTAACTTAAAAAAAAAAAATTCACTGTGAACTATTAACAATAAATAAAATGAAATCGAAAGTAAAAGATACATATGTTTTCTAGAAAAAATATTTGCAAAAAGTGACGAGGGACTGAACATTCGAAACAATTCCAGAGTTACATAATAAACATCAGCTACCCCATTTGATATTTCCCTCCCAAATATTAAAGATAACATAGGAACCTTATTAACCGAGCTAGCAAACAAATTTCCAAGCTGCTCAATCACATATTGAGCACTAACCACTGTTAGAATACCATTCAATCAAATAACCGCGATTCTTCCAAATTATCGAACAAATAAAAAAAAATTACATCTTCGGCTTCCACATTACACAATATACAAAGGATAGGTCGAATATGAATTCCTCTCTTTCGGTAACATCTTTCATGTAATTAGTGATCTCTGTTTAATATTAGCGATTTTTCGTGTGATTAGTGATTAATGATCTCTGTTTCATGAGCATAGGTAGTTCTTCAAAAGTTGTTATCATCAAACATACTCTAGTCTTCTTCCTCATTTTGTTTTTTAAAAAAAACCTACTTTCCTAGGTTTAGGAAAACAAGGACGAGTAATACTTCCCGATATTGCTAGTGAAAATAATTTTCACTTGTTATAGGAACCAAGGAGAACATAAAATGAATAAAGGGATGTGAAAAGAAAATAAAAATAAATAAATCAATTAACATCTTAAATATGATAAATGTTGATCTTCTCTTCGAATTGTTGGGGTCTAGGGAATATCCCAATAATTAGAGCTTGCACTCATTCCTCAGAGGTACAGATCATTCGATTGTTTTTCATTTAGAAAGAAATTTAGCTAAAGAGTCTTCATCTAAAAAAAAAATCAATTTGATTATGCAAATTATCATGTTGTGTCGTATGTGGATAGAAGTGACGGTCTTTGATTACGTTGGAATGATTCTATTAACATTTGGAATAGTATCTTCTTCTTCAAATCTCATTCATGCCATCGTACATAATGGACCAAGAAAAGATTGGCATGTTTTTTGTATTTAAGGTCCTCCAAGAAATACAGATAAAATAAATTTTGGCTTAATGTTTCACAAAAAGTTTAGCGTGTGCATGACAGTAAATGCTTCATCCGGGATTTCAATGCAACTTTTTCAGGACAAGAAAATTTTGGTGATCTGCCAGTTCTAGAAACAAATATTTCGTACTTGAATTTATTTATTAACAGAACCATCTGGTCAGTCTAGGTTATAGTGCGTCGGTGTATGCTTGAAGTAATAGACGGAATTTTAAAAGATTGATTAGACATCGTCTGGAAAAAGTCTTAAAAACCTCGAATGGTGTATTTGTAATTAAAATGCTGGAGTTCTTTATCTTCCCAGACTTGCAAGTGACAACGCTCCTACCTTGTTGAACACTTCTAGAAACATTGGTAGAGTCTCACGCAATTATAAATTTGAAGCCTTTTGGATTTCACATCCAAAATTCCAAGATAAAGTCAGGGATTGTTAGCCTCAAAATTCAGATGAGAACATCCAAGCCAAACTACTCAAGTTAGATTTTTTTTCTTCTTTATTGGAGCCATACAAGAATTGGATGTGTGAGATATACAAAATTACAAAGCTTAAAAATCAACTTCTGAGAGTGCAATCATAGAGACCTCTTACTGCAACTATTCAACAAGAAAAGTTAATCAACAACCAACTTAATGACTACTCGTTCATGAAAGCAACATATTGGGACAACGTATGAAACATAATAGTGCTAAATCCGGTGACATATATACTATACACTTTTACTTGTTTGTACAACAATGTAGAAGAACGAATATTATAAGCCATACTCAAAAACAAAACTCTGCTTAGATTATCAAATTGTGAGGGATTTATTAAAACACCTTAAAAGTTATTTCAGCAACCTCTCATTGAGCATCTCTCGGCCATCAATTTTACAAATACTGCTTTAATTTCATATGAGGAGAATGAAAGTATCTTTAGAGAACCTACAACTAAGGAAGTATAGGATGTTATTGTCCGGATGGGATCATATACATCTCCTGGTCCGGATGGATACTTTCTAACCTTTTATAAAAATTATTCTTCAGCTGTATGCAATGATGTTATGAAATTAATAACGTCTATCTCTCAGTATGCTCGTTTTCCAAATCGTCTTAACCGTACCCATATCTCTTTAATCCCAAAAATGAAGAGTCCAACAACACCTAGTGATTATAGGCATATTGCACTTTGGAATGCCTTTACAAAGTAGTAGCAAAATTACTTTTAATAGATTAAAATCATTCTTAAACAATATCGTCTCTTGGTGTCAAATGTCTTTGTACCTGGTCGTCAAATCTTAGATAATATAGTCATTGCAAAAGATGTCCTATATTATACAAATAACTGTATTAATGAATTTTTTACTCTGAAACTAGGCATGGATAAGGCATACGGTTGGGTAAATTGGAAAGAAGATATGTTGCATGCGATGGGTGTGTTAGGGAAATCTCATGCTTTAATTATGGAACATATTACTACAGTTTCATTCTCAATTAACATAATTGGTGGTCCTCAAGGGTTATTCACCGGTGAAAGAGTTATTCGTCAGGGTTTTTGTTAGAGCATTGCTCGGTCGAACTTGCAAGCGTTGCTATCTCAAGCTTGTTTGTCAAGTTTAGTTGCCAAAACTATAAGTCTTGATTTTTAGTCTACTTATATCTAAGTCTCGGACTAGGATAGTAAGTGTAGATGAGACTATTCCACGGCGTTTATTATGCGAAGACGAAGAACTACTCAAGGAACTTGTGGAACTTCATTGACAAAAAGGTATGTGGAGACTTGAACTTATCTATCACTCAAAAGTCTATCTATTCTATCTCCTATCTTGAGATAAAAGTCGTATTGCTATATAGACTTCGATGATACACATTTGCTATTTCGAGTCGAGTTTATCTCGCTTATCTATTTCTCGAAATATGTGTTGGTAAGCTTTCGCTTTGTCCAAGTTCATCTTTACTCGTGACCAAAGTCATGTTGATTATTTCAATAACTTGAAAATCGTTTTGATGAAAAATAGTTTGTGAATAACAACTATATAACATCCTCTAAGAAAATCTCAATGATTGAAATGAGAGTTTAGAACATGTAACCATCTTTGGATATAAATATAGTGTGTTCTCACATTTGTGTAAAAGTCCAAAACCATGAACCCAAAGTATGCGTACCCGTACGCGTACTGGCGGTTGTTGGAAATCCGGGTAAGTATGCGTACCCGTACACATACTGGCAGAAAGTTCACGTCCGTGAATTTCTGCTGGATTTTGAAAGTAAAAACAAACTCAATCCGGTTACTTAAGTACGCGTACCCGTTTGCATACTTAGGTAGGTTACTTTCTAAAATCGGTTTGTTCATGAACTAAAACATTTATATAATAAGGAATGCAATCTTTGCAAACCGTGGCTATAATGTTCATGAATCGATTCGATTTTGAATCAAAACCGATTTTGCTTCGATTGTGTCTTGTATACTTGTATGATATCTAAGCAATTGAACAACTTTATAATTAGTTAATTTGAGTCATTTGAACTAGTTACGGTGAAGATGAATAAGGTTGATATGAAAGTGCTCATATGGCTAACCATTGGTTAACTATTGTTGAACCAACTAAGTGTACGCGTTTAGGTACGGTTACTCAAACCTAAATGAAGTTACATTTCATTTGTGTATAACACGCTAAGTTCGATGTAACGTTTCAAAGATATTAGCTTGAATCTAATCAGGTTTTCATCTAACGGCGAATATTGAACGCTTTGTTACCGAGGTAACTTAGATTACAAACCCTGATTTGGAGACTATATAAAGGAGAACTTTAGAAACTGGAAAAACTAATCCCACACCTCCTGTGTGATACTAGTTGCATAAACTAGAGTCGATTCTCCTTTAACCTTAGGTTTTTCACGAAACCCTGTAGGTTAACGAGTTGAAGACTTCATTGGGATTGTGAAGCCAGACCCAACTATTTTCTCTGTAGTTGCGTGATATGATCTTGTTGTTTCTATCGTGATTGAGTGGAATCATAAGATTGGCTTGAGATTTATATCTCCGATAGGAAAGATAGAAAAGTAGTCACAAACACATTCGTCTCATCGTTTGTGATTCCACAATATCTTGTTTCGCTAGTCGATTAAGATTATTGTGAGGCGATTGATATTTCTAGGATATTCTTCGGGAATATAAGTCCAGTATATCAATTGGTTCCTGTTCACCTTGATTTATCAAAATACGGAACAAAATCCGTAGGTATTTCTGTGGGAGATAGATTTATCTATTCCTATAGAGTTTTCTGTGTGAGACAAATTTGTTTATCAAGTCTTCGACTTTTGGTCATAGCAACTCTTAGTTGTGGGTGAGATCAGCTAAGCGAATCACGTGCGTAGTATCCTGCTGGGATCATAGATGTAAGGAACACAACTGTACCTTGAATCAGTGTGATATTTATTAGGGTTTAACTACAGTCCAGACCGAAGTTAGTTTGTAGTAGGCTAGTGTATGTAGCGGCTTAATACAGTGTAATATTCAATCTGGACTAGGTCCCAGGGTTTTTCTGCATTTGCAGTTTCCTTGTTAACAAAACTTCTGGTGTCTGTGTTATTTATGTTTTGTATTATATTTTGTTATATAATTGAAATATCACAGGTTGTACGTTGAATCGATCAATTGGTAAATCCAACCTTTGGTTGTTGACTGAAATTGATTGATCCTTGAACATTGGTCTTTGATACCGTTCAAGTTATTTCTCTTGTATTCATTCAGGCTCGCAAATTCCTATTTGCTTGATTGCAGAATTGAATCGAGAAATTGAGATATAACTCTTTGATATAATTTTTATTAAGATTGAGTCTGACTATCTAGTTGATTCTCTTAAAAGTATATTGGAGTTAGTCCATACAGATTGCTAAGCAAAAGATTGGGTGAGGTTGTTAGACCCCCGCTTTTTCAATTGGTATCAGAGCAGGTAAACACTATAAACCTAATAAGTTTGTGTTTGAATGATCCTTAAAGTTTTCCCTTATGGGAAATTTCTTTAAAACTTGCTCTTGGCATCTGTAACGCACACCAGAACTCCTTAAAGATTGTTCAGAGATTAGTGTGGACCAAACCTTTGGTTTCTCATGATAATCTCATTACATCTAAGACTTTGGAAAACTTAGATGATGTGATACAATCTAAAGGAAAAAATAATAGGAAGGGAAGGTTGAGAAAACGTTCTTTATGCTCAAAGATATGGAACCTCACTAGATTAACTCTTAATCTTTTTGAGGAGTATTATCGTGATGGATCAAATGACAAAGATCTATTTAGAGCATTTAAAAATGTTTTTAGATTCTTAGAAAAGCTTAATTCGGTTAAGAATAAGAATCGATCCGATAAAAGTTCCGTACATGTCAAATCATGTAATCATGATGTACGAACTAAACATATAGTCAACACAAGCAGGTCCAATAAAACGGGTTCTTGTGTTTTTGATACTGGTTTAAGGTATCGGAAAAATCTCCTTTCCGGTCATATGAAAATGAAGATAGAAAGATCTGTTAACCCTGATTATCATCATTACTATGATTATATCACTGGTACTGCTCACAAATATCTACCGGAATGGTGCATGCGGATCTCTCTGCACATCTTGCCACTTGGTAACTTGCTTGGCACTACCCCATTTGTATATATCTTGAGATGGGGTAAGAAATGGATTGATTTGTGTATATATACTTGGGTTAATGTTTTATTCTGTCCTTCTTAGGGTGATTGAATAAGCTTTCTACTGCACCGTCTTTTCACACGAATGTGTGTTTTCACGAGTTGCACAACCTTGGTGTTTGAACATCAAAGAAAATCCTACATTTCCTTTGTGGGTCGCGGTTCAGCAACGGGTCCAATCCCATCTGTGGGTATATATAAAGGAGCGGTACGCGTAACCACTTCCTTCTCCCATCTTTTCCGCGTCCGTGAACGTTCTAGGGTTCATGTATTTCCTCCATTAAATCATCTTTGGAGAAAAATAAGAAAAAGAGTTTTCAAGGTTCATTCCAAGTAAGTGTTTTCTTCCTCTTTTATTTCCAATTTATAGATCTCATGATGAATTTCAAGGTTTCAAAAGGAATTTCAAAAAACTTGGGTTCTTCATCTTCCAGCATGAATTTTCCTATAGACCAAAATTCTCTTAGGATTAGATTTGTCAATGATTCTTGTGGTAGAGTTTTTGAAAGGATTTCTTCTAATGGACTTATTCTAGAAAAGAAATTGGATTTTACTAGTGGACATAAAGAGGATTTAATTTGTTTTGGAAAATTTAATCTTGGAAATATCTTCGATGGTCTTGGTGAAGGTTTTGACACTCTTACAAGAATCTTCTATTCTAACATCTATGATGTTAATCATGATGACATGGAATTCAATAACATGGTTAATAGACAAAGGATTCGTGTAAATAGAGAGTTGGTTTCAAAGATTACCAAAATCCCTTTGGGTAATTTTCGCCTTCCTAGACCAAGTGATAAAAGACCATCTTATGAAACCATCTCAGATGGTCTTTGTGGAAAGAGTGTTAATTGGAATAAAGGAAAGTTCCCTACTAATTATCTTAGTCTTGCCTTGATGTCGTTCGGAAAGCTTGGTATCTCTAATCTTTCTCCCTCCACAATTGAAAATTCTTGTTGGAGTCGTGAGTTTGCGGAGTTGGTATATTTCCTTGAATTGGGTACCCCAAGTCTCGATATTTGTGGATTTATCATTTTTCAAATGGTTTTGATGACTTCACCCAACAAGAAGTTAGGCTTTCCTTGCTTGATTGGACAAATTTTCCTTGAACACTCTATTTCTCCAATCGACAACTCTCTTGGAACTCCCAAGCTCGTTCGTCCATGTAATTTCAAACGTATGAAGGAGAATGCTTGTAAGATACAAAGGTGTGACACCCTTGATGGCTCATATGATTCCTCCTCCATGAATCTTCTTCATCAAATTCCAAAGGGTGTTGGTAATACTAGTGCCAAGGTAAGGTGTGTGCAAGAACAATTGCTTGTGATTGCTACTAAGTTTCTAGAAATCAGATAAGATTCAAGCCACTCTTATGGTCTCCGATGATGAAGATGATGATTAATTTTTCGTACTTTATCAGTTTTTCGTTTTTGATTTCTTTTTGTCTAGGAAACTTCTTATGAGAATTTATTCTTATGTTTTAAGAAGGATAACTAGGGTTTGGAATAGCCATTATTGTGAGTACACATAGCTATTTCCAACGATTTTCATCTTGCAATGTTTTTAGATTTATTTATTTAAATTCTAAAGTTTATTTGGAAGATGAGTTTGCAGTATTAATCTTTATGGTTTTATATATTGCAACTTGTTATGGGATATGTGTGTTTGCGTCCGTGAACTGTTATTATCCCATATGTGGTCAAAAGTTAAGTCTTTCATATGTCGATATGCAAGTATTAATAAAATATTGAATGAACTTTTGACAAACAAAAGTTAAGCCTATTATGTCATTATGAAAATATTGATGGAAGGTAGGATAAATTTTTGTTTACAGAGATTAAGTCTATTATATGTCATTGTGCAAATAGTGATGAAAAATAGAATGAATCTTCGTTTATTCCGCAGTATTGATCTTCCCTGATCCATATTTTTATGTATATACTGTGCGGCTCCGTAAGTTTTCTTATGTGATCACTTCCGATTAAATTAATCATGGGTTCTTTTGTGGTTAATTTAATTGAGATGTTTGAGTTTACCGAGATTGCTATCGCTTGTCACATACAAACATACAAATTCATATTCTTATGTGATTTGTTAATGTCCAAAGAATTCCTTCTTTTCTTGTGAAAGTAAGGTCGCCTTGTTGTTCTTTCGGGAATGACATTTTATGGGGGGAGAGTTCTTAATTGAACTTGTGCTTAATTTCCAAATATTTTTGGGGAGTGCGGCTGTGGAATATTATAGGGGTTATCTTGTATCTTTATAAACTCCTTGATGAATGCATTTAGTTTCAGCTATATGATTGCATCTAAAAAGTTGATATGTGCTTTTCTTTTGGTCATGAAATGTCTGTATGGAAATTTCATTAGGATCCCACTAGTTTTCGTACCTTTTCCAATTTTATTGACAAAAAGGGGGATAATTAATGTGTAGTTCACACTACAAATACATATGATTTTCGGATCATTATGTAAGGGGGAGTAGTTTCCATGTGAGATGGAGTATTGACTAAGGGGGAGTGCTACATATCACCATATTATTGTCGAAGTTGTGATACAATTGAACTTTGATGTTGTGTAATGATATTATGACACTGTGTAACAATGATTGAGAGTTGTTGTTTTCTAATTGTTATGGCTACGGATCTTCAACAACGATGATGTTGCATTGAATATCTTTGGAATCATTGGAGTACTTGGAAGTGACCAAGATTTCGAGTAATTTTGAAGAACCAAAGAGATCATGCATGTGGAAGAGAAGCTGCAAAGTTTATTTATTTTGTATTCCATATGTATTGATAGTTTCGTCACTAAAATTGACAAAGTGGGATATTGTTAGAGCACTTCTCGATCGAACTCGCAAGCGTTGATATCTCAAGCTTTTTTGTTAAGTTTAGTTGCCAAAATTATAAGTCTTGATTCCTAGTCTACTTATAGCTAAATCTCGGACTAGGATGGTAAGTGTAGTTGAGCTCTAGACTCCACGGCGTTCATCATGCGAAGATGAAGAACTACTCAAGGAACTTGTGGAACTTCATCGACAAAAAGGTATGTGGAGACTTGAACTTATCTATCACTCAAAATTCTATCTATTATATCTCCTATCTTGAGATAAAAGTCGTATTGCTATATAGACTTCGATTATATAAATTTGCTATTTCGAGCCGAGTTCATCTCGCTTATCAATTTCTCAAAATATGTGTTGGTAAGATTTCACTTTGGCCAATTTCATCTTTACTCGTGACGAAAGTCATGTTGATTATTTCAATAATTTGAAAATCGCTTTGATGAAAAATAGTTTGTGAATAAAAACTATATAACATCCTCTAAGAAAGTTTCAATGATTGAAATGAGAGTTTAGAACATGTAACCATCTTTGGATATAAACATAGTGTGTTCTCACATTTGTGTAAAAGTCCAAAACCGGGACCCCAAAGTTTGTGTACTCGTACGCGTACTGGCGGTTGTTGGAAATCCAGGTAAGTATGCGTACCCGTACGCATACTGGCAGAAATTTCACGTCCGTGAATTTCTGCTAGACTTTGAAAGTAAAAACAAACTCAATCCGGTTACTTAAGTACGCGTACCCGTTTGCATACTTAGGTAGGTTACTTTCTAAAATCGGTTTGTTCATGAACTAAAACATTTATATAATAAGGAATGCAATCTTTGCAAACCGTGGCTATAATGTTCATGAATCGATTCGAGTGAATCAAACCGATTTTGCTTCAGTTGTGTTCTTGTATACTTCTATGAGAATATAGCAATTAAACAACTCTCTAACTAGTTCATTTGAGTCATTTGAACTAGTTATGGTGAAGATGAATAAGGTTGATATGAAAGTGCTCATATGGCTAACCATTGGTTAACTATTGTTGAAACAACTAAGTGTACACGTTTAGGTATGGTTACTCAAACCTAAATGAAGTTACATTTCATTTGTGTATAAAAAGCTAAGTTCGATCTAAAGGTTCAAAGATATTAGCTTGAATCTAATCAGTTTTTCATCTAACCGTTAATATTGAATGCTTTGTTACCAAGGTAACTTGGATTGCAAACCCTGATTTGGAGACTATATAAAGGAGAACTCTAAAAACTGGGAAACCTAATACCCATACCTCCTGTGTGATAATAGTTGCATAAACTAGAGACAATTCTCCTTTAACCTTAGTTTTTTCACGAAACCCTGTAGGTTAACGACTTGAAGACTTCATTGGGATTGTGAAGCCAGACCCAACTATTTTCTCTGTAGTTGGGTGATCTGATCTTTCTGTTTTTATCGTGATTGAGTGCAATCTTAATATTGGCTTGATATTTATATCTCCAATAGGCAAGATAGAAAGGTAGTCACAAACACCTTCATATCATCGTTTGTGATTCCAAAATATCTTGTTTCGCTAGTCGATTAAGATTATTGTGAGGTGATTGATATTTCTAGATTGTTCTTTGGGAATATAAGTCCGGTATATCAATTGGATCCTGTTCACCTTGATTTATCAGAAGTCGGAATAAAACCTGTAGGTATTCTGTGGGAGACAGATTTTTCTGTTCCTATAGACTTTTCTGTGTGAGACATATTTGTTTATCAAGTCTTCGACTTTGGGTCATAACAACTCTTAGTTGTAGGTGATATCAGCTAAGGAAATCAAGTGCATAGTATCCTGCTGAGATCAGAGACATAAGGAACGCAACTGTACCTTGAATTAGTGTGAGATTGATTAGGGTTCAACTATGATCGCTGTCGTATGCGTCAAAAATAAATTACACTTTCTTACTACTCAAAATATAAATATAGCATGGGGAAGAAAGGATCGTTCCCACAGAGAGGACTAAGGTTGTCAAATTATTTCGGTTTCCTGTAAATACCAATGGGGGGTTTTCTGATTTCTATGTACTAAAATAAAATAAAAGCAAACAAAGAAATAACACAAGCAAATCAAATAGAGCAGACATTGGTTAAGGATTCGTCTTCATTCACAAACATTCTTTTTGATAATAACTAGAATTGATATTTAATCTCTCTTTTATCAAAGGCCCTAAGATACCTTGATCGCAAGTATCCGCAAATATCCTCTTGTCATCAACAAACACATTAAAATATGCGAATATGAATTCTATCTTAGAGAACAACCTAACGTGTAAAAGCACTAATCAAGTTTAATTCCCTAGATGCATTAAGTTCTATGAAATCAGGCCAATCAAAGCAATCGAACGTGTAAAAGCACTAATCCGATTTAACAAAGGTTATGACTCACTTGTGACTACTAGGATGTATCACTACAAGCAATAATCACAATTATGCTACTTGTATTCAAGGTGTATCACGTTTACGTATAATAAACCCTAAACTAGCAATAGATATGATTACGAGTTCTACCAATTTGCAACTTGACAAAATTAACAATCAATCATACATGACGATATTTCTAGCGAATCATAATCGATAAAACATGAGACAAAACTAATTTATTGAGCACAACCCATATTTGGAAATCCAACTTATTCCTTAACCAAAAGATAATTAGATACACTTGTTCATGGAGTTCATCACAAGAATAAAGAGAATAATCATGTTTCTAATCCCTAGAAAACAAAAGTAGAAGAAGAGATAATATATTTTTCTCCCAAAGGAGCCGCCTCATATAGATAAAACGTTTTCCTTTTATATTCTCTCTTCTCCTGCAATATCATCTTCTTTATAGTTCAGCTTCAGTTGTCTCCTGCAATTGCATTCAACAGTTCCTGCAACTCCAAACACACAACACCTGTAATTGCAATTGCAATTGCAAACAAGACGACCACCTAACTCACGCTGCACTTCCCTGTATTGCACTTCACATCCAGCACCAGTGACTATCATCTTCTCCATCTCTGTTAATCCACCAGCTCAAGAATGAGCTCTTAACCCTTCTTGTTCACCACCTATTCAACTGCAATACCACTTCTCAATCTTTTCCTCCGTCTCCATTTGCAATTCAATTCAACCAAATAACAACAGCAACTTGAACTCATACTGCCTTCTTTCACTGCTACAACTGTAACTTACTACACCTCCACAATTCAGTAAAGTTGAAGCTGGTTCACATCCATTACTCCATTTATGATTCTATCAACTGCACCATCTCTCCAAGACTATCAAACCCATGAATTTCAACCACCTGAGTGATGCTCCATCTTCTTCTTGAATTATTGTTCAATACCTAATTCTTCATCTGAAACTTAAACCCTAACAAACTTCACATCTCAGCTCAAGAAATGCATCATCCTCTTCATATCTTTGAGGTTCGTCTGTAACAAACCCTAACAGATCCATTTTAGCAACCAAATCCATTGAGACAACATCAACAATATCCATTCTTCACCTTTAATCATCCACCAAAAGCTGAGCACCACCGAACCCTTAATTGCATCCATCTCAGACTTCCATCTTTTCTTTAAACTCAATAGACCTCCATTCTTAATTGATTTCTCGGTGCTACCTCTTTAAGATTCAATTCAAAAACCATTTAATTCACGGCAGCAGTAGCTTCATCATCTTCCGATTCCGCCAAACCCTTAACTTCAATTTTCAGATCTCAAATCTTCTTCTCTTGGTTGTCTGCAATTCAACCCCTTAATTCGACAGCAACAACCAACTCGATCTATATCCATAAACCCATTTCAATCCCCATCAGTCTCATGGTTCTTCACAGATCCTTTCCTCGATCTCTGTTTCTGCCATTAATGGTGCGGCTGAAGCTTCTTCCATTTCCTTTCTTTCAGATGCAAATGATTGAGAGAATTGATTTCTCTCGATTTAGGTTAAATAGGTATGGCCGGATAATGACACCCCATTCATAAGAGCCATCCAGTTCATATATGGCCAGTCGGTTCAAGGAACTGATTGCTTAATTCTTCGACTCTACTGTCAGTTATGGGAAACTGACAGTTCATTCTTCACCTCCTCCTTGTGCGACCTAGCCTGCTCCAAATATCACTCGCCTGTGAATTGGTATTTTAGTCCTTTTCGCTCTAAATGGACGTTGTCTCCTTCTTTTATTCATAATGACTCCATTTCACCTAATAAGCTCAAAAGAAAACATAAGATACATAATTTACAAGAAAAGTACCAAAGAAAGCATAAATACTAGATATAAAATTAGGTGTTTTAAACACCTATCAAACTACAGTCCAGACCGAAGTTAGTTTGTAGTAGGTTAGAGTCTGCAGCGGCTTAATACAGTGTGATGTTCAATCTGGACTAGGTCCCGGGGTTTTTCTCTTGTATTCATTCAAGCTCGTAAATTCCTATTTGCTTAATTGCGGATTGAATCGAGAAATTGAGATATAAATCTTTGATATACTTTTTATTAAGATTGAGTCTGACTGTCTAGTTGATTCTCTTACAAGTATACTGGAGATAGTCCATACAGGTTGCGAAGCGAAAGATTGGGTGAGGTTGTTAGACCCCCGCTTTTTCAATTTTACTTCATCTTCAACTCTCTTCATCATTTGTTTTCAGGGATTACCTATTCTTCTAATACAACAAAATGAGTCTCAAGGCCTATTTCAGGAATACAAGTTGAATAATTGGGTTCCATCTGTAAGCCATTTGACGCCCGTAGACGACCTATTTTTCTTTGGTGAGAATTCAAGAATCAATGTGAACCATTTGGAAGAGATTTTAAACAAATATTCATCTTTGTCAAAGTATATGACTAATTTCAACAAGTCATCCATTTCTTTAAAAAATGTATTTATTCTTTATAAAAACAAATTATTTTTTAGGATTTGGGAGTCAAAGAAATAGACAAAGATGACAAATACTTGGGTATTTATCTTCTAAAATCGGATTATAGAGTTTTAAGCTTTGAATTCCTTATAGAAAAAATGCCAAGTTAACAAGGTGGAGGAAGCCTTTCCTGAATCCTGCAAGGAGAATTGTTATTTGTCAAGCATATGCATTCTTCCTAAAGGAGTGACTTATCCGATAGAGATGATCATAAGTAGCTTCTAATGGGGACATCCAGTGGATACTAGGAACCTCCATTTTATTAAATGGAATAAGGTTAGAATGAATAAGAAAAATGGAGGATCAGGTATAAGAAACATTGAGTGGGTCAACCAATCTCTAGTCTGTAAACTAGCTTGGAGATTTTTAGAGAATCATAATGCAATGTTGGCTAAACCTCTTTCAGCAAAATATCTTAAAGGTGAGTCTTTTTGGAATGTTATTGACAATATAAAAGGCTCTTCTATTTGGAATAGTTTGATGGAGGTCATACCCTTATGGGAAAATAAGAATTTTTGCCAAGTTTCTACAAACTCTATTGTCAAAATCCGGGAGGAACCATGGGATCCCAATCAACTATATTGCATACTCCAGAGATTTATCCGGTTAATATTAAGGTTATATCGAGTCTTCTTATTCTAGATTTTAATACTTGGAATTCTGATCTCCTTGAAGAATTATTATCTCCTACTGTGGCTACAGTTGTTAGGAGTATTTACATAAGTAGTATGGAGGATAAAGATGTGTTGGAATGGACTCCCTCGGTTTCTGGTAAATTCTCTACAAAATCTTGTTACAAAATATGTGCAAATTCGATGTCTAATATATCGGCTTCTACCGAATTTCCATGAAAAATATTTTGGTCTTACTCTCATATTTTGCCTAAGATTATGATTTTAGCTTGGAAACTCTTGAAGAATGGTTTGGCAGTTATAAATAATATTAGAATATTCAGTAACAACATTGATTCATACGTACTCTGTGTAAATACAAAAAGGAGACGATTATGCATTTGTTCTTTTATTGTCCTTGGGACAAAACTGTTTTCAACAATGTAGATTTGTCCTTCTTCAATGATTCACTAGCGTACAATCCAAGTGAAAAAGCGGGGGTCTAACAACCACACCCAATATTTCGTTCGTCAATCTGAATAAACAAACTCCAATATACTTTCAAAAGAATCAATTAGACAGTCAGACTCAATCTAGAGAAAAGTATATCAAAGAGTTTATATCTCAATTTCTCAATTCAACCTGCAATCAGCAAATAGGAATTTGCGAGCCTGATTGAATAAGAGAAATAACTTGAACGGTACCAAAAACCAATGTTCAAGTGTCAATCAATTTATATCAACAACAAAAGGTTGGGTTATCTAATTTATGATCTTGACGCACAACCTCTGATATTTCTATTATATAACAAAATATAATGCGGAAAAGAAATAACATAGACACCAGAATTTTGTTAACGAGGAAAACCGTAAATGCAGAAAAACCCGAAGACCTAGTCCAGGTTTGAACACTACATTGTATTAAGACGCTACGGACACTAGTCTACTACCAATGAACTCGGACTGGAATGTAGTTGATACCTAATCAATCTCGCACTGATCAAGGTAAAGTTGTGCTCCTTACGTCTCTGAACCCCAGCAGGATTCTATCCCTTGATTCCCTTAGCTGATCTCACCCACAACCAAGAGTTGCTACAACCCAAAGTCCAAGACTTTACAAACAAATCTGTCTCACACAGAAAAGTCTATTGGAATAGATAAATCTGTCTCCTATAGAAGTACTTATGAGTTTTGTTACGTCTTTTGATAAATCAAGGTGCACAGGAACCAATTGATAAACCGGACTTATATTCCCGAAGAACAACCTAGTATTATCAATCACATCACAATAATCTTAATCGTATGGTAGCGAAACAAGATATTGTGAAATTACAAACGATGAGACGTAGATGTTTGTGATTACTTTTTTATCTTGCCTATCGGAGAATCAATCCCGAGCAAATCTTAGAGAAGATAATACTCAATACGAAAAAATAGGGAAAGATCAGTACACGCAACTACAGAGAAAATAGTTGGGTCTGGCTTCACAATCCCAATGAAGTCTTTAAGTCGTTAACCTACAGGGTTTCGTGAAAAACCTAAGGTTAAAGGAGAATCGACTCTAGTCACAACTAATATCACACAGGAGGTGTGAGGATTAGGTTTCCCAATTGCTAGTGAAAAGGCGAGGGTACCCAAATATACCTCAAGCTAAAACTTTTCCTACCTATAAGTCCTTTCTCGGAAAGTGATTGTCTATGGACTGAGTCAAGACAATGCAACTAATCGGTTCACACTTCGTGTGATCGTCTATGGATACGAGATCGAGACAATACAAAAACGAAGTATGTTTACTTGATAAAAATGTTCGGACTTAACCAAACACAATAGGACTGCTTATCAAATAAATAGGAATTAACGTTTGTGTAATTTACTTTAATTATAATAAAACAATTATAACGCGGAAATATAAAGTAAATGACACAACAAGATTTTGTTAACGAGGAAACCGCAAGTGCAGAAAAACTCTGAAACCTTGTCCAGAATTGAATACTCCCAGGATTAAGCCGCTACAAAAAATTCAACCAACTTCGTATAGTTGATACCAAGCAACTAAACCTATAGTTCACCTAGTTCCGTCTGTCTTCCCACGCCTCCAACTTGTGAATAAGTCACGTACTTGGAACAATTCCTTTGGTTCATATTCCAAACAGTAAAGGAACAACAAATATGTTTGGTATCAACTCTCTTCAACCAAGTGATATGAGTCGGACAAAGGCTCTTATGTTTATCTTAACATAAACTCATTCGTCAGGTTCTTAGATCTATCTTATGTTCAATCACCAAAGGTAATTGTTAAGATTTTGCAATCAATACTTTTAATCAATCCAATCTACCACAAGGATAAACCGATTATAGTTGGATCCTCTTATACTGAAACAAGTATTGTGCACACCAAAGATTATGAACCCCAAATCAGAAATATTCAATATCTTCTTTGTCTTCAAATCTTCTTAGATCTTCAATAAACACCTGCACACAACGACTTGAATCTCCTGTGATCAATCACGCACAGAACGGAGTCTGTTAAAAATGGATTATCACAAGATCATCTTTAGCACTAACAATAGTCTAAAGATCCCCGTCGAAACTTAGATCTAGTTTGAGTGAATCTTATATCAGAATAGAAGATTCTAAAGCATAAACAAACTAGGTGCAATCAAAGTTCAACCACCGTTAGTCAATCAAATCAATCGAAAAAACAAGATAAACCGCAATTATCTAGTTTCCCACCAACGGTACTCGTATAGCTTCTCAATCCCAAAGAAGACTTTAAACTGAGCGGCCGTAAGAGATTTCGCCTAACTAGGTTACTCTCCTCTCCGAATATGCGGCTACACCAGTAACAACACAACCGAGGAAGTTTGCTGTCACGAAGGATTAGTTTGCTAGAAATGCAAACTTCAAGTATTTATAGACAATGAAGTTTGGACACCAAGGAATTTCAAAAATCGAAAATATTCTCAAATATATTCAATATATTCCAAATTCGGTTTCCATAATTCCTGGAAATGCTTTGTCCAAAATAATGACCGAAAATCTCTTTGGAAAATATCAACTAGTAAATGCACATTACTAATTCTCATTTTCCTAAAATAAAATTAACAACCTTAATCAAAAGATTCTTAACTTATTTATATTTCGATCCCGAGATTTTATTCCTTTAGCTATTAAGGAATAACTTTGAACAATAAAAGATAAACATCATTGTACGTGTTCAAAGTATGTCGACGTACTTACTTTTTAAGTCCTCTTTCATACTTACAACCTTGAAACCGATTTGCCACACTTCCAAACAAGTTTACAAGTTGGTTCATCTGACTTTCAAGAACTATGTGATTGATTAAGAAACACTCAATTACAAATCATGGGTTTAACGGTTCTACCAAAACAAGTTTCGGTTCTACCTCCATGTGACTACTGTGCATAGTCACACTAGCTTTCCAAAATTCGGTTGACTAGGTACTAGGATCGGTTCCCCACATATATATGGTATCTAACTTATATGTGTTGTACATGTCCATAGGATCGGTTCCCCATTGCCTAAAAACCTGTTGCACATGTCCATAGGATCGGTTCCCTTTTCTGCTACAAACTTGTTGCACCTCATACAAGGATCGATTCCCCTTTGTGATGTGTTGCACCTCTTCATAGGATCGGTTCCCATTTACCCAGATTCGGTTCAACAAATCACAAACTCGATTATACCATCTCAGGTGATTACTTAAGATCGGTTTCACTAATAAAAGTCATACCAATACATATGTCAGGTCTTTATGAATATTTTTACCTAGAACACAAACAAGTCGTGAGCGGTTATACTAAATCACACATATTGGATGTTCACAAGATATGTAATGAATAACAATCCCAATAACACCTGGCGATTTTCTTTTCGATTCATAAACAAGTTTATGAACTTACTTCCTTAAAACACATGTAAAAAATTGTTTCCTAGGATGAAATCCTCACCTCATACCTATACATAATCACGATAGCATTTAAACGATTATGTCGATGTCTTATCTACAAAGTTTAATGGTTAAGCAATAAACCTCGTAATGTATTCATTAATACTATGTCTATCTAGAGTTCAAATATGCAGTTATGTTTTCAATATGCATGACTTGAAAGATACGTTAGGGAATGAAACACTTCAAGTAAAATATCACTAACCTCAAGTGGAAGGATGATTGTTGTCGTTGTAGCTCCTTGCTTCTTCACATATTCAAGACTTCTCAATACTTGTAATGTATCATATCCTAATACTTTCAAGCTAACCTATACGAAGTTGACTCTAGTACATAATCAAGCTACTCTTAACATGAGTTTTGGTTCACTAAAATATGACAACCAAACTTGACATACCAACGCTTGGTGGGTTCAACCGAGCTATGCTCTAACAATCTCCTCCTTTGTCAATTTTAGTGACAAAAATCTTACATCATATGGATAAACAAATTACAAGAATTCATTACAGTCTGCTTGATTCCCGATTCAACAACACAGTAAAACTGCTTACATTCAATCCCTGAAAATGCCGTGTTGACATTATAATAACAAAGCTAATACTCCACCTAAAGGCGGGATAGGTAGATTTCATCAATCCGCACGTCTTTGTTATACCGATTAATATGATATGCTACTCCCCCTTAGTCTATGCTTTCACTCTTTCGTTAGATAAACGTTTAAGCACAATTTTTCTTTTCCTTATTGATACCAATCAATATAAAATCAATACTAGTATCACTTGTTTACTCCATATATTTATCCCTCTTTTTTCACAAAATGACAAAGAAACGAAAAAATAAAGGACAACACGAAAAGAATCTTACAAATCTCAAAATAGACTTGCAAACCTATAGAGTTAAGCACGAGGGTTCCACTGTAACGTCCGGTATTTTTCGTTATTGAATTTCGGGGCGAAATTTCTTTTAAGAGGTTAATAGTGTAACACCCGGTAATTTTCTTAATATTAATTTAAATCTTAATTTATAAACAATAAATATTTAGTTTTAATTATATTTTGTATTTCCAAAATAAAATGAAATAATAAAAATGATTTTTTAATTATGGTGAATGTGTGCATTGTGGGTTGTGTATATATATATATACTAGGTGCCATTTTGAACTTGGCATGAGTATTTACTCTTCTTTAGGTAAGTCATTTGAATGATGGATTGTTGCTCCTCTAATTTATATATATATTTCATTTCCTTTATTCTCGGTGTTGAGGTATTTGAAATACATGGCAAAACAAATGATATCGGCTCAATCTGAACCGTCGTTTATGTACCCAAAATATAAGTAACCGTCGATGTGGAAAAAAGGTGTTTTTCGTAAGATGTACAGGGGGTTAGTCCTCGAGTGATTTCGGGGAAGTTGAGTGTATTTTAAATCTCAGAGAGTTTGAGAGAGTTTGAGAGAGTGTAGGGAGTTTGAGAGAGTTTGGTGTTTTTGAGTTCAGGGAGTTTGGGGGAGTGTAGGGATTTTGAGAGAGTTTATTAGAGGGAGTTCGGGGGAGTTTGGGGGAGTTTGAGAGAGTTCACTCCTAACTCATTCTCTTTTAAGAAACAATAAACCCTCATTTGAAAATAACATTGATCTTTAATCAAAAGAAAAAAATAAATGAAAATGATCATATTTCTGTATCAATAGTATATTATTTTGTGTAACGAGATATTTTTTTCCCTTCAATTTAACGGTCTCCATACAATTCTAACTCCCTTTGTTCACGAACATTTTCCCACATATCATCCGCTATACTCTTTCTCCATGCATTAGCTTCTTGACGTTGTTGTTCTTGAGTTTGTTGTGTCAAAATTTCGTCGTCATTTACAAGCGTTGATGGATGGCTATCTTCCTCTTCCTCTTCCTCGACCGGAAACTCATCTGAACGGTATTCTTTTCGTAATAAGTTGTGTAGGCATGCATAAGCTGTCATTATCTCCGCTTGCACCTGATACGGAAATGGAGGTTGAGACTTAAAGATCAAGAAACGAGACTTCACAACACCAAACAATCTTTCAACTACATTCCTCAAAGAAGCATGACGCATGTTAAATAATTCTTCAGCCTTTTTCGCATGATTACCCGTACCAGAAAATTCTTTCAAATGATAACGTTGGCCACGAAATGGTGTTAAACAATATCGTCGGTTTGCAAAGCCACCATCCCCCAAGTAATATTTACCTGAATAAAACACAAAAAGAAAACTTCGTCAAGTAGAACCCGAAAATAACTTAACCAAAAAACTCAAAACTTCACATTAGATAAAAGTAAAATTACCTTGCGGTATTTTCAGTCCATTTCTTTTTGTCATTGCGTCGTTAAGTATTTTCGAATCATGAGCAGACCCTTCCCATCCACTGAGCACGTATATGAACTCCAAGTCGAAGTTGCAAACCGCTAACACATTTTGAGATGTAATTCCATGTCGATTCCGATAAACGACTGCATTTCTTTTCTCTACCATTGCTGGGATATGTGTACCGTCCATAGCTCCAATGCAATCCTTAAAGTAAGGATAAAATCGTGTACTCTCACGAATTTTAAATGGAGTTGCACTTGTTGGCTTAGCCATCATCCTCGGAGCTATAGCATTTAAAGCTCGCAACATCCTGTTGAAGTTTTTACTAATTGTCCATCGAGAGCGACCAAATGTGTCACGTATTGTGCAATATCGTGAACTTTGGCCAACAACGAGTAAAAATGTACCAAGCATTTCTTCAATAGAAACACATCTTGTATCACATAATGATGTACTTTCTCTAATGATACAACATAGTTTTAGAAAAATATCAGGGTACATCCTATAACTTCTTCGAAAGTCTTCTGGGTCTTGATGCAAAACTCTCCTTATATAGTTATATCCAAACAAAGTAACTGGGCGTATCATTGGTCTTTCAATACGCTGACTTTGTATGTATTGCAATTGCTTGATTATATCCATCAACCATGAATGCACCGCTGAAAGTATATTCAAAAATATGGATAGTTCAAATTCATTATTGCTGCTTATCTCTTCATCATCACTGCTTTCTTCTTCTGTATCAAAGGCTTCATCTTCACTATCAGTAGATAAATCCAAATCAGACATGTTCACCTAAAAAGATGATAAAAGTACTTTTTTTATTAGAATCATCATTATTTCAAAAGCATAAAAGTATATGTATATAGAAAATAAGCATATAGAATATAAAGTTCATAAATTCAATCATAATAACCATAAAGATGTCAATCCATAAAAATTAGTAGCAATCAATCCATAATAATAAGTTCTCAACTTGGAGAAAAAAAAATTAAATACTAATAGTTACGAAGAAAAACGATCAAATGTTGTAACTCTAAAAGCCCATTAAACCTAATAGAAACTTGCAAAGATGACAGGTTTATGCTTTTAACTTTGAACCAATCCACAACTTTCTCTCTTCAGGAGTAAAACGTATGAATAAGTTCTTCTTGTGATTGTTGTCCAGCATTTCAATTACTTTCAGCTTATCTTCCAAAAAAATTTCATTCATGCCATAAAAAAGATCCCATACTTGGTTATCTTTCTTATCCTTATCAATTCTACGCATTTCTTTTTCAATTTTGCGGTCTTCTTTCTCTTTCGCAATAAGAGCATGCATTGAATCAATAGAATAAGCAATCAATGAACTGTTGGCAATCAATTTCTCTAGATAATCAGACTGCCCAGTAGGATTAGTTGATGTAGAAGAGTCACCAATGTCACACCTTGGTCTTTTCTTTGGTGTCGTTTTTCTGACGGGAATTTTCGTTGTGTTCATATCTTGAGTTTCATCTTTATCTTGTTCATCACTTTCCTCTAAGCCATATCCCACGTATGATACGTTAAAAGCACTATCATATTGCTCTCGTTGAGTATAATCAACATCGAAGTAATTATCTTGTTCATCTTCCTTATCACAGGTTCTAGCACTTGTACCCTCATGGGTAAGATCAACTGTAACTTTTCCAGAAGCACATTTATTCCCAAAAACAATAAGCAAGTCACCATAGTCTTTACCATTATCTTCCCTTAAGTTAGTTTGGTTTGGATGGCTCTGTTAACACACAAAATAAATAAAGGATAAAGCATGAATTAGAACTCTGCACAAAATAGAAGAAAAAAATATCAAATTAGTTGTCAGTAAGTAACACACACATACCTCAAAGTAATTGTTCCACATCTCGTCGGATCCAGTAATCATCTTGTTAGCATCATCCCAACCGAATCCAGAAGTACAAGATTTAAACAAATCCTGGTATTGACCAAATCTAGTCTTCAGCCATCTATGTTTCCCTTTATAGTTCTCAAAAGATTTGTCACAACCACATGCTTGGTTAAGTTTTGGAAGTATCTCCTCTTCCACTATTCTCTTAGTAAAACATCCACTAGTGTCTTTATTCTTCTCAAGTGTAGCTTCTACCAACAGTTCCAATAATTTCTCAGTCTCTCGAGTTGTCCATTATTTGTAATTCGTAGTCACTTCCGTTTCCGGTTCCGTATTCTTATTCTTCCTAACATTCTTTTTCTTCTTGTTGTTTTCAGAAGATTGGCTGGATTTTTCCATTCTATGGTGTGACATGTTAGCTACATTAGTACTTAGACTAATACTAGAACTTAACAAAGCAAGAAAGAAGAGATTCTATGGTGATGAAATTCAGCAAATTTCGTCTCTTTAGAAAGCCGAGGAATCCCTCTTTAACATAAAAATGATAAGAAATAAATATGGGTTTGATAGCTGTGCCCAAAGGTCTAAACCAAACAGGGCAGAAATCACGTTTTCAGGACTTGAATACGTCTTCAGAAAATTTTAGATTTCACAATCTTTACTCAAAAAATCATACAAAAATCATTGTGTGATGGAATTCAACAAATTTGGTCTTGTTGCAAAGCTAAGAAACTCCTCTTTAACATAAAAAATATATCGCAAAGGAATGAGTTTTATAGATATGTCAGAATCATCTCGACAAACAGGGCAGAAATCACGTTTTCAGGACTTGAATACGTCTTCAGAAAATTTTAGATTTCACAATCTTTACTCAAAAAATCATACAAAAATCATTGTGTGATGGAATTCAACAAATTTGGTCTTGTTGCAAAGCTAAGAAACTCCTCTTTAACATAAAAATTATATCGCAAAGGAATGAGTTTTATAGATATGTCAGAATCATCTCGACAAACAGGGCAGAAATCACGTTTTCAGGACTTGAATACGTCGTCAGAAAATTTTAGATTTCACAATCTTTACTCAAAAAATCATAAAAAAAATCATTGTGTGATGGAATTCAAAAAATTTGGTCTTGTTGCAAAGCTAAGAAACTCCTCTTTAACATAAAAATTATATCACAAAGGAATGAGTTTTATAGATATGTCAGAATCATCTCGACAAACAGGGCAGAAATCACGTTTCAAGGACTTGAATACGTCGTCAGAAATTTTTTATATTTCACGGTCTTTACTCAAAAAATCATACAAAAATCATTGTGTGATGGAATTCAACAAATTTGGTCTGGTTGCAAAGCTAAGAAACTCCTCTTTAACATAAAAATTATATCACAAAGGAATGAGTTTTATAGGTATGTCAGAATCGTCTCGACAAACAGGGCAGGAACATGTTTTTCAGAAAAATCTATACGAAAAACACTATTAGGGTTTTGACCGAGAGAGAGAGTACGCACAAAAAAAACTATACACAATCAAAATAAACAATCATGGAGATCAAAGATATGAAAAACAATCAAAATAGTACACAAATCAAACTATAAACAATCATGGAGATCAAAGAAGAAAAAAAACATACCTGGAAAAAACGTTTCCTCTTCTTTCTCCTATGGTTTTCTACGTACCAAACTCCTTCCCAAATCTCTACTCTTTTGAGAGATTTGTTGTGAGACCAAAATACACTAAAAACTCCTTCGAACTCCCTAAAGCAACCAACTCCCTAGTATTGTAGGGTTTTATGACTAACAGGGAGTTCAAGAGCTTTTTTTAAACTCCCCAACGACTAACAGGTGTGTTCTAGGGAGTTTAGGAGACTCCTCTAAACTCCCCCACGACTAACGGGGATTTGGATAGACTCCCTCAAACTCCCCCACGACTAACAGGAGAAAACACAAATACATTAAAATCTCTCGAACTCTCCCACGACTAACCCCCCGGTAATGTTTCTTAACGGTGAAAAATGGCTGTCCTAAATAATTCTGAAGTGAAGAGATGGATATTCATGACGATGAAGCTTTGGGTAACATTTGGATTTGCATTAAAATAATACTTAACAATCTGATAATGGTAATTAACATTGTACTAACAGCATGTGGGGAAGGAATAGAGTTGTGCAAATGATGAACCTTGGGAAAGGAATTTGATTAAACTGCATAAATGAGACAAAAATTAGGCATGAGGTACCATGAATCCATGGATGTTAAACAAAAAATTAAAGAGAAAAACTAACAACAATTATGTCAATCAACCAAAACAAAAGTGAATCATACCTTGAAAATAGAGTTGTGCAAATGATGAACCTCGGGGAAGGAATTCGATTATAAAAGGGATTAAGTTTATGGGCATTTAATTTTGAATAAAAGTAACGTTTGACATTAAATGGGATGAATAAATCCGAAATAAATGAACATTAAATATGCCTAAAATGTTGATTAAAAATATTAAATATGTAGCTCAATCTAGACCGTTCTTTATATGCCAGAAATGTAATTGAATAACTTAAATATGTGCCTCAATCTGGACCGTCCTTTATATGTCCAAACTGTAGATGATCGTCCATTGGTGAAAACACCATTGTCCCTTATAGTTTGACATTAAATGGGATGAATAACTCCGAAATAAATGCACATTAAATATGCCTAAAATATTGATTAAAAATATTAAATATGTAGCTCAATCTAGACCGTTCTTTATATGCCAGAAATGTAATTGAATAACTTAAATATGGGCCTCAATCTGGGTCGTCCTTTATATGTCCAAACTGTAGATGACCGTCCATTGGTGAAAACACCATTTCCCTTATAATATATACATATATATATGTATGTATGTATGTATGTATGTATGTATGTATGTATCTTTGCTAATTTTGGTGTCACTATTATATTATTACGTGTTTGAGGTGCATGTACCTTAATATTGGGTGTGTTTATAAAGTAATATGTCTCTTATCAAAATTTGAGTTGTATATAATAATTAGTTAGGGTTTTATTCACAAATACGTGAATAGAAGAAAAAAGAAATCAAAAAGTAGCCGTTACTTTCATCTTCTCCAACTTTCTTCGCTTTTGTCTCCTAGTACAAAAACCCCAAAACACTTTTAGCCATCACTTTCATCTCTCTTTCCTTCTAAGTTTTCTATTTTCCTTTTTCTTTAAAAAAAACCGGCTTGTAGATCAGCTTGTTTCATGCCCTCCACAGAGGTTTCATGCGCTCCAGGAGGTCCCATGTTCGAGTCCCGGATGGCGCAATATTACAGAGTTTAACATGGACGGTAGATTTAGTTTGTCCCCCCTTGCGAAGACATTAGCCACACTATCCGCTTCGGCTCCTCGGATTTGTTCCTCACGAGGCTCGCTGGTAGGCTATCACGGCAACCTGTTCGACTAATGTAGTAGTACGCTGCTTGGAGCTTAGCTTGTTAGACTTCCAATTAGTTAATTATGTAATAATATTAATTAAAAAAATTAAAAAAAAAAACAAAAAGTAAAAACAAAAAGTAAAAAGAAAACCCAAACTATTAATCCTTCTTCTTCTTGGAAATTGTGCATGCCTTCTTGGATTTAGATTGATTCAAGAGTTTAGGATTTGCTAAAAAGGTAGGGGGCTTCTACCTAATACAAAAATCAAAACCTATTTTATCATTACAATTATATCGGTTTCTTTTTCATTTTTATGATAATAATCATGATAGTTGTTTTAAATTTATTAAGTTGTTTTATTCGTATAAATTGATTCATTTATGAAATTTTGTATATTGATTATTAACCATTATTATTAGATTATTCTAGATTTTTATTTTAACAATTGATCTAGGTAGTAAAGTTTTTTCTCTATTTATTAAGGAAATTATATTAATGCATATTAATTGAGTTTTGATTTGTGAAAGTGAATTTATTGAATTAGATTATTAGTTATTGAAAATGTTTTGGTGCTTGTACGCGAGTCTAATGTTTAGAAATGAATAATGAATATACAATCTCTCTGCTGCTGAAATGTCATGCCTTTATGGCATCCCACCACTTGTGGCTACCCTGGGAAGACTGTTCGGGGAACAGTATTAGTCTGTTTACCGGAATAACTCTGACAACTATATTAAGAATCATTTGAAGAAAGAAAAATAAGATTATTCGTGAATAATTGTGGTTTGTTTACCGGAATAACTATGACAACTAGATTAATGATCTAGAATTGAGGTTGAAGATTTTGAGTAAGAAACGTTAAGTATTCGTGGTTGAGATTTGCGTAAGTATTGTTGTGGATTTTTGTGCATGAATTTTATTATTGTATCTACTGCATTTGTTTGTTTTTCGATGCACTATATTATTTTTTGAAACTTCCTACTGGGCTGTGGTTTTCTCACCCATTTTTCCTCCCTTTCCACAGAGATTGAAGAAAGACTAGCCGTAAAAGAAACTATTATTTATCATGGGGATTTGGGCTTTGCGCATTTTGAATTAAACTAGAGTGTTGGTTTGTTTAACATACTTTGATTTTGTAATTATTATTTTACAGTTTTGTAATTTTAAAAGTAATATTATATTTCATTCTATAAATTTCATCTGAGCTGAGTTTTGTATTTTATTAAAATCTTTCAAAACGAAAAATATGGTCCTACACGAGTGGCGGTCCGAAATTTGGAGTTGCTAGCCAGATCGGACCCGACCCACAAGTTCGAATCCGTGTCCGCTGGAAGTCCGAAAATCTGAGTTGTCACATCCACGCACCATTTTTGATAACCAATATCAAAACCGAAACTACAGAGTAATTTGTTTTGATATGTTATCAAGGAAATAATTGCCCGAAGAAATTTTCCCAAATTAGTTTAGCAAACCAAAAGTGAACTAAGCAACTTAGTCCCTTTGCTAAAGCGATTGTACAAATATAATCGCTTCATTCGATAAGACCAAAATAAAGATAACTCTATTTTTCTCATCATGTTCTAATTATCCATATAACTTAGACCTTTCAATTTTAAACAAGACAAGTACTAGGTTAGTTAACTATCATTTCTTGTTAAGGAGTTCGATTAGACTTGAATAACCGAAACCACCACTTTGATAAGTTTAACTAAGTTAAACTTAGCTTCTCTTATCCAGAATCGAATTGGACTAAACAACTCATCCCATAAACCTTTTCTTTCGTTAAGCCATAAATAATTCATACAAACCAAATAAATCAACTTGCATAATTATTCACCTCAACCGGAAGCAATTGAATCAACATAAGCATTAAAACACCGCAATTGCGCTGAAATTTTGTAAGCCTAAACGATTGATACCACACAATAAAGCAAGATAACAATAGTTTTTCTTAACCGTAACCAATTGAATCACACACACATCCATACACACATCTTGGAATAAAATATCAATTGTACCGATATTTTGTTAAGCAAAAGCAAAATATATATGAAATAAAATCAGGCTTTTCTTAAACAGGAAAACAATTAACTAACAAGATTGTTACCTCAAATTTCGCATCCACTTCTCCAATATGTTTGCATCTTCTTCCAGGGAGAATTGATATCGAAATATCATTATGTTGTCATCCTTATGCAAAACAAGAGAATAACAACAACCAACCTGAAAAAGCGGGGGTCTAACAACACCACCCAATATTTCGCTTAATAATCTGTATGGACAAACTCGAATATACTTTTAAGAGAATCAACAAGACTCAATCAATTAAAAGTATATCAACGAGTTCATATCTCTCTCTTGATTTGATTTACTCAAGCAGGAACTGCGAGTTCTAATCAAATACAATGAATAACTTGGATGGTACCAAAGACCAATATCCAAGGATCAATCAATCACAATCAACAACCAAAGGTTGGATTACTCTAATTGATGATCTAACGCACAACCTGTATTATTTCAATTATAAAGATAAAACAATATAATGCGGAAATTGAAATAACACAGACACCAGAAATTTTGTTAACGAGGAATCCGCAAATGCAGAAAAACCCCGGTACCTAGTCCAGATTGAACACACACTGTATTAAGACGCTACAGACACTAGCCTACTCCAAGCTAACTTCGGACTGGACTGTAGTTGAACCCCAATCAATCTCTCACTGATCCAAGGTACAGTTGTACTACCTACGCCTCTGATCCCAGCAGGATACTGCGCACTTGATTCCCTTAGTTGATCTCACCCACAACTAAGAGTTGCTACGACCCAAAATCGCAGGCTTTGACAATAAGCAAATCTGTCTCACACAGACAAGTCTATCAAATGATCAATCTGTCTCCCATAGATAAACCCTAAAGGTTTTGTTCCGTATTTTGATAATAATCAAGGTGAACATGAACCAATTGATAATTCGATCTTATATTCCCGAAGAACAGCCTAGAGTTATCAATCACCTCACAACAATCTTAATCGTATGGTAGCGAAACAAGATGTTGCGAAATCATAAACAATGAGACGAAGATGTTTGTGACTACTTTTTATATCTTGCCTATCAGGGATATCAGTCTCAATCCAATCAATCTGATTGTACTCGTACGATAGAAGATGCAAAATCAGATCACACAACTACGATAAAAGTAGTATCGGTCTGGCTTCATAATCCCAATGAAGTCTTTAAGTTGTTAACCTGATTTTAGAAGAAGAAAATCAAAGGTTAAAGGAGAATCGACTCTAGCACGCAAACTAGTATCACACGTAAGGTGTGGGGATTAGTTTTGCACTATACCAGATATCTCTTTTATATAGTCTTTCAAATCAGGGTTTGCAGTCAATGTTAGCTTATTAATAAAGCATTCAATATTCACCGTTAGATGAAAACCTGATTTAGATTCAAGCTAATATTTCTCAACCGTTAGATCGAAAACTTAGCTTGTTACACACACTTGATAATGCACGATTCTAGGTTTGTTAACCGTACCCAAACGTACGCACTTGTTGGTTCAACAATAGTTAACCAAATGGTTAGCCAATGAGCATTTCATATCAAATGACTTCAAATGAACTAGTTAGAGAGTTGTTCAATTGCAAGGAAATCTCATGTACTACACTAGACACAATTGAAACAAAGATGATTTGATTCACTTGAATCGGTTCATGAATTCTTATAGCCACGGTTTGCAAACTGCATTCCTTAGTCTTGTTAAGTTTAAGTTCAGAAATCATCTTCAGATATATAACCTTCTCAAGTTCGGAGACTAGGTTCGCAGACTTAAGTTAACGGGCAGAGTTTACAAACTCCAGCAGAAATTCTCGGGTATGAGAACTTCGCCGGTTCGAGGACTTAGCTTCACGCAAGTAGTTTGTCAACTCCAGCAGAAATTCTCGGGTTTGAGAACTTCGGCAGTTCGCGTACTTGGCTCACTCCATTCTTCCGGTTCTCTTGATAAACAAAGTTCGCAAACTTTGGTTCAAGGAATAGGACTTATACATAAATGTGTTTCCACAACAATGCTTATGTCCACCATTGGTTATGTAATCTAAACTCTCATTTCAATCATTGAAACATTCTTAGAGGGAGTTATATAGTTGTTACACCATTTTTTGTCAAAGAAATTTTCAAGATGATTGAAACATATCATGAATTTCGTCACATGGTAAAGATAATCGAAGCGAAAAGCTTACCAACACATATTTCGAGATATAGATAGGCGAGGTATACTCGGCTCGAAATACCAAATGTGTATAATCCAAGTCTATATATATAGCATACGCCTTCTTGTCTCAAAGAGTAGGAGATAGGGTACATATACTTTTGAGTGATAGATAAGTTCAAGTCTTCACATACCTTTTTGTCGAGAAGTTCCACCGGTTCCTTGAGTAGTTCTTCTACTTGTATGATGAATCGCCATGAAGTCCTTGAGATCAACTACACTTTCTATCCTAGTCCTAGACTTAGCTATAATAGACTAGAAATCAAGACTTATAGTTTTGATCACTAACATTGACAAACATGCTTGAGATAGCAACGCATGCGAGTTTGACCGAGCAATGCTCTAACAATCTACCCCTTTTTCAATTTTAGTGAAAAAACTATCAATACATATGGAATACAAAAAAGATAAAGAAACTTTAGTAGCTCCTATTCCACATGTATAATCTTAAACATTCCTCGAAATCTTCGTCACTTCCAAGTACTCCGATGATCCCAAAGGTTGTAAGTTTAGCATCACCGTTGTTGAATATCCGTAGCTATAACAATGAGAAAACATAATTCTCGATCATTGTTATACAGTGTCATAGTATTATTACACAGTGTCAAAGTTCAATTGTATCACAACTTCCAAAATAATACTATGGTGATATGTATCACTCCCCCTTAGTCAATACTCCATCTCACATGGAAACCACTCCCTCTTACACAATGATCCGAAAATCATATGTATTTGTAGTATGAACTGTATATTAATTCTCCCCCCTTTTATCAATAAAATTGGCAAAGGTACAAGAACGAGATCATAATGAAATTTTCGAGAGAGACATTTCATGACAAAAGGAAAAAATACATACCAACTAATTTAGATGCAATCATAAAGCCGAAGCTAAATGAATTCATAAAGGAGTTTAAAGATACAAGATAACCCCTCTAAAACTCCACAGCCGCACATCCCTCAAGATATGACCATTAAGCACAAGTTCAAAAGAACTCTCCCCCATTAGATGTCTCTCCCGAATGAACAACAAGAGCGACCTTAATTTCGAAAGAAAAGAAGGATTTTTATTGGATACCAAAAACCATAAGAATGATTTTCTATATCCAAAAACTCAATCAAATTAATCACAAGTAAACCCATGATTAATTTAATCGGAATACGCAATCAAATTAAACACAAGAGGTGATCAATTCAATTGATTGTGCTCAACATAAGAGAGCTTATGGAGACACGAAAGTACTCAACTAGATTAATTACAAGAGAACCCATAATTAATCTAATTAGAATATACAACCAAACTAATCACAAAAGTAATCAATTTAATTGTCCTTTGTTTTGATCGACATAAGAAAAGTTACGGAGCAATAACTAAATAACCAAACAAGATGATTAATTTAGTTCAATATGCTCGACATAACATATCTCACGGAACACCAACTAAGCTAATAAAACAACTTGGTTGTATAGTGCTCAACATAAGATACATTACGGAGCCTCACATCAATACATAAAAATATGGATCAGGGATGATCAATACTGCGGAATACACAAGGATTCATTCTATCTTCAATCACTATTTGCATAACGACAATTAATAGACATAATCCTTGAAAATAAAATATTTTAACCTATCTTCCATCAAAATATTTGACAATATAGGCTTAACTTTTGTATTTGTCAAAAGTCCATTCATTCTTTTACCAGTACGTGAATACCGAACACGAACGACTTTAATTTTGACAAAGTATGGGACAAACATAGTTCACGAACGTAAACACCAATATCTCATAACAAATTGCAATATATTAAATCATAAAGATTAATATATTGCATAACGACAATTAATAGACATAATCCTTGAAAATAAAATATTTTAACCTATCTTCCATCAAAATATTTGACAATATAGGCTTAACTTTTGTATTTGTCAAAAGTCCATTCATTCTTTTACCAGTACGTGAATACCGAACACGAACGACTTTAATTTTGACAAAGTATGGGACAAACATAGTTCACGAACGTAAACACCAATATCTTATAACAAATTGCAATATATTAAATCATAAAGATTAATACTGCAAAAACATCATCCTCCAAATATTTTTAGAAATTAAACCAATAAACCTAAAAAATAAGAAGATGAAAAATAATAGCTATGTGTAGTCACAATCATTGCTATTCAAAGCACTAGTTATTCTTCCAACTAAACCAAAAAGAAGACATACTAGGCAACAATGTCTTTGAGAAATTCCTTATCATTCCAGAACTCCTTGTCGTCAATAGCCATTGGAAAATAAGGTTCGTGGAGGAAGGAGTCAATACCAACAAACCGTCTTGGCTGATGATGTCGAACCAGGGCCTTCTGAATTTCCAAAGATCTTAAAACGCAAGCCTTTATTTCACTAATCTCCTTTCTTACTTCCTTCAACTCATCAAGAACATCGAAAAACTTCTGAGAGTTAGAAGGGACAGCCCTTGGCTTTCTTGTATTCCCCCTCTTTGTTTTCAAGGAAGGAGTTACTGGAGATTTCTCTTTTTCCTTGATTGATGGCTTAACAATCATATTGACATCTTTTCCATCCAAAGACATGATGCTTAGAGAACAGTTATAAACAAATGGTTTTTGTGAGTGGAATTCACAATCTCATCAAGCAGTCTTAAGATATAAAGGATATCAGAGAGGAAAAAGGAATGTAGGGTTCGCAACCTTTAAACAGGTTTGTGGACGCCCAATTCTAAACCCTATAAAGAGTAGAATTGTCGAAAATAACCCTTTACTTTATTTGATAGACAGGAAAAACAAATAAGAAAAAAAACTTTTCCTAAAGCCTGAGCGGTACACAATCTTATCTCTTTTGATCAGGCACATGAGACAAGATTTACCAAAAAACACAATTAATTTATGCTGTGGTGAACAACAATTTGTCCACCATTTTCCTCTTGAGAGGAATCCTCTGACTTCTGTCTATCAAAGCGATTTGACCGTACCTTCTTCTATAATGGTCTTATGTTGTCTTTGGAAACCAACTTCTTAGAAGAAGATAAAATCCTACATACCTCAGCAGTCTTCTGAGCAAGTTTAAGCTTCCTTGCCAATCGATTTGCTCTTCGTTGAAGTTTATTGGCGTGCCTCACTTGATGTTTGTACTTGTAACATCTTGATAGTTCATGACCCTTCTGGGAACAAAACGAGCACGTCAAACTTGGATAGTATTCAGGCATCTGTGGTGTGAAAGCAGCCAGACACATAGTAGATCCTGAAACATTACAAACAGAGTTTCCAAAGGATGCGTCAATTGATTCATCCTTTGGAATTGGATTTTCTTCTTCACCAAAACCATCAAGTTTGATATATTATTGCTATAATTATCAAAATAAATGTTTTCACATAGAATACCAATACTTGATTTCCTATCTTCATCAGAATCATAGATCTCAGACATCTCATCAAGTGTTACAGCAAGACCTTTGTTCCCAGTGTATTTTCTACGATTTGGGCACTCGTTTGCAAAATGACCAAAACCTTTACACTTAAAGCACTGTGGCATATCCTCGTCATCAGCCTCGTCAACATCCATATTTTTAGGAGGAACGCGATTGTGAGGTTTATCTGATGACCTAGGTTTGTCTCTTGAAAACCGTTTACTTCTCTTCAATAGAAGATCCCTAAACTGTCTTGTGATCAAGGAGACCGATTTGTCAAGATCTTCATCCGAATAATCACCCTCAGACTGATCATCCTCAGAGACATAAACACTTTTACTTTTATCAAGTAATTTAGTGTTCTTCTGTGCTTTAAAGGAAACATCCTTTCTGATTTTGGATGTATGCTCATGATCAAAGATCTTTAGCTTTCCAACCAATGTATTTCTCTAAATATTATCAAGGTTATTTCCCTCAACGATGGCATGCTTCTTATACTCGTATCCAGATGACAGCGATCTGAGAATTTTCATCACAATGTCCTTTTCAGGAATAGTCTTACCCAATGCAAAAGATGCATTAACAATTTCAGACATTCTGTGATTAAACTCATAAAATGTATCTTCATCTGCCATACGAAGGTTCTCCCAATCAGAATTAAGGTTTTGAAGCCTAGCTTCTTTTTCACTGGAGTTACCTTCAAATACGGTTTCTAAGATATCGCAAGCATATTTATACCTAGTGCAATTAGACACATGGTGCTGAAGATTTGGGGTATTGACATGTATGATGGCATTCAAACCATCAGAATTTTTCTTTGCAGCAAGTATCTCAGAAGGACTGTATTCACCAATATTCTTGGGAACGTTTACATCTCCAACTTCCACAAGAAGCATCATAGCCATTAACAACATATACCCATGATTGAAAATCACGTGCTTGAAGAAAATCTCGCATAGAATTTTTCCACCATAAGTAATTAGAGCCATCGAAGACTGGTGGTACATTAATAGAGATAGAATCTGTGTCCATAGAGTCAGATCACTACAAACACAGAATTGTAAGGTCTTAAACGTGTTTGACTGCTCTGATACCAATTGAAAAAGCAAGGGTCTAACAACACCACCCAATATTTCTCTTAATAATCTGTATGGACAAACTCGAATATACTTTTAAGATATTCAACAAGATTCAATCAATTAAAAGCGTTAGAGCATTGCTCGGTCGAACTCGCATGCGTTGCTATCTCAAGCATGTTTGTCAATGTTAGTGATCAAAACTATAAGTCTTGATTTCTAGTCTATTATAGCTAAGTCTCGGACTAAGATAGAAAGTGTAGTTGAGCTCAAGGACTTCATGGAGATTTATCATACAAGTAGAAGAACTACTAAAGGAACCGGTGGAACTTCTTGACAAAAAGGTATGTGAAGACTTGAGGTTATCTGTCATTCAAAAGTCTATCTACGCTATCTTCTACTCTTTGAGACAAGAAGTCGTATGCTATATATATAGACTTGGATTATACACATTTGGTATTTCGAGCCGAGTATACCTCACCTATCTATATCTCGAAATATGTGTTGGTAAGATTTTCGCTTTAACCAAGTTTATCTTTACCATGTGACGAAAGTCATAATATGTTTCAATCATCTTGAAAATTGCTTTGACGAGAAATGGTGTAACAACTGCATAACGTCCTCTAAGAATGTTTCAATGATTGAAATGAGAGTTTAGATTACATAACCAATGGTGGACATAATCATTATTGTGGAAACACATTTATGTATAAGTCCTATTCCTTGAACCAAAGTTTGCGAACTTTGTTGATCAAGAGAATCGGAAGAATGGCGTGAGCCAAGTCCGCGAACTGCCGAAGTTCTCAAACCCGAGAGTTTCTGCTGGAGTTGACAAACTACTTGCGTGAATCTAAGTCCGCGAAACCAGTCCGCGAACCGGTGAAGTTATCAAACCCGAGAAATTCTGCTGGAGTTTGTAAACTCTGCCCGATAACTTAAGTCCGCGAACCTAGTCTGCGAACTTGAGAAGGTTATATATCTGAAGATGATTTCTGAACTTAAACTTAAAAAGACTAATGAATGCAGTTTGCAAACCATGGCTATAAAAGTTCATGAACCGATTCAATTGAATCAAATCATCTTTGCTTCAATTGTGTATTGTGTAGTACATGAGATTGCCTTGCAATTGAACAACTCTCTAACTAGTTCATCTTGAAGTCATTTGAACTAGTTATGGTGAAGAAGAACATGGTTGATATGAAATGCTCATATGGCTAACAATTTGGTTAACTGTTGTTGAACCAACAAGTGCATACGTTTGGGTACGGTTAACAAACCTAGAAGCGTGCATTATCAAGTGTGTATAACAAGATAAGTTTTCGATCTAACGGTTGAGAAATATTAGCTTGAATCTAAATCAGGTTTTCATCTAATGATGAATATTGAATGCTTTGTTACTAAGCTAACATTGATTGCAAACCCTGATTTGAAAGACTATATAAAGGAGACATCTAGTATTGTGCAAAAATAATCCACACACCTTACGTGTGATACTAGTTTGCGTGCTAGAGTCGATTCTTCTTTAACCTTGGTTTTCTTCTTCTAAAACCAGGTTAACAACTTAAAGACTTCATTGGGATTGTGAAGCCATACCGATACTACTTTATCGTAGTTATGTGATCTGATCTTGCATCTTATATCGTACGAGTACAATCATATTTATTGGCTTGAGATTGATATCTCCGCTAGGCAGGATACAAAAAGTAATCACAAACATCCTCGTCTCATTGTTTGTGATTCCGCAACATCTTGTTTCGCTACCATACGATTAAGATTGTTGTGAGGTGATTGTTAACTCTAAGATGTTCTTCGGGAATATAAGACCGGATTATCAATTGGTTCATGTTCACCTTGATTATTATCAAAAGAGGGAACAAAACCTTTAGGGTTTATCTGTGGGAGACAGATTGATTCTTTGATAGACTTGTCTCTGGGAGACATATTTGTTTATTGTCAAAGCCTGCGATTTTGGGTCGTAGCAACTCTTAGTTGTGGGTGATATCAGCTAAGGGAATCAAGTGCGCAGTATCCTGCTGGGGTCAGAGGCGTAGGGAGTACAACTGTACCTTGGATCAGTGGGAGACTGATTGGGGTTCAACTACAGTCCAGTCCGAAGTTATCTTGGAGTAGGCTAGTGTCTGTAGCGGCTTAATACAGTGTGTGTTCAATCTGGACTAGGTCCCGAGGTTTTTCTGCATTTGCGGTTTCCTCGTTAACAAAATATCTGGTGTGTGTTATTTCTATTTCCGCATTATATTGTGTTATCTTTATAATTGAAATAATACAGGTTGTGCGTTGTAGATCATCAATTAGAATATCCAACCTTTGGTTGTTGATTTAAATTGATTTATCCTTGGATATTGGTCTTTGGTACCATCCAAGTCATTCCTTGTGTTTGATTAAAGACTCGCTGATTTCTATTAGCTCGAGTGAATCAAAACAAGGAGAGATATTAACTCTTTGAGATACTTTTACCTAGATTGAGTCTGACTGTCTATTTGATTCTATAGAAAGTATTTCATAGTTAGTCCATACATATTGCTAAGCAAAATATTGGGTGGTGTCGTTAGACCCCCGTTTTTTCAATTGGTATCAGAGAAGGAAAACACCTCAAACCTTATAAGTTTGTGTTTGTTCGATCCTCAAAAGTCTATTCCTATGGGAAATACTTTTGGGAGGCTTGCTCGTAGCATCTGTAACGCACACCAGAGTTCCTTAAAGGTTGTTCACAGATTATCACACTTCATTCCTATGGAAGCACGAGATAATCCTATACCATCTAGCATGTCAAAAATCTAGATATGAAGAAACGATCTAAGGAAAAGAATAAAAATAATTGTCGAAGAAAACATGGTCAACGCTCAAGGGTATGGAATCTCACAAGAATTACTCTTAATCTCTTTGAGGAATACTACCAAAACGTTCCATTGACAAGGAGTTATTTAGAGCGTTTGAAAGTGTTTTGCAATTCTTAGAAAAGCTTAATTCCATAGAGAATTTTAATTGTTATGACAAGAGTTTTGTGTCTGTCAAATCATGTTCTAATGATGCACAAACTGTTCACAATACTGATTCATGTGAAGCCGATAAAAAGGATTTGTATGAATTAGGCAGAGGAACCATTTGTCAGAAAAGGTCATCTCTTTGTCATAAGAAAAATAACCCACACGACTCTAAGTATTATCATTACGATTATACTCCTGACTCTGGGTACAAATATCAACCAGAAAAATTGCATGGGAAATTCTATGCAGTTTCCAACACCTGATTTCAGGATTGGCTCTACCCTATTTGTATATAACTTGAAATGGGGCAAGTAACAGGTTGATTTTTGTTTTAATCTCTCTTTTCTTATGTTTTTGTGATAAGATCTTTTCAATAGGTACTTTTTCTTTTGTTGTCTGTACCTTTAAAAAATCATACTCCTCAAATGGATCACGGTTCGTGCACGGGTCAAAGCCCATGTAGGGTATATAAAAGAAGTTCGCAGAAGTCTTCATCTTCTCAAACAGTCTGCATACGTGAACCTCTAGGGTTTTATTATTTTCCTCGAATAAAGCTTCTTTGGATAAATCAAAAGGAAGTGTTTTCAAGGCTCACTTCAAGTAAGTATTTTCCTCTTTATCCTTGCTTATTTCTAGATCCATGATGAATTCTAGAAGCTCAAAAAGTTGTTCAAAAATCTCAAATTTCCCTAGCTTGAATTCTCCTAGAATTATATTTGTGAATGAGTCTTGTGATAGGGTGTTTGATAAGATTGCCTCAAAAGGCTTCATTCTAGAAAAGAGATTGGATTTCTCTAGTGGGCATGAAGAGGATTTGGATTGCTTTAAAAAATTCAAGCTTGGAAATATTTTTGATGGTCTTAGTGAAGGATTTGATTCTCTCACAAAGATTTTCTATGCCAACATTCATGATGTTGATTACAACAAGATGGAATTCAAATCCATGATTGGTAGAGAAAGGTTTCTTGTTGATAGAGAATTAATTTCAAGGGTTACCAAAATACCGTTGGGGAACGTACAACTTCCTAGACCAAGTCATGAATGTCCGTCGTGTGATGATATCTCAATTGGACTTTGTGGCAAGAAGGTTGTTTGGAGTGAAGGAAAGTTCCCTACTAATGATCTTCGTATTTCTTTATTGGCTTTTGGAAAACTTGGTATCCCCAATCTTTGTCCCTCCATAATTGAAAATTCTTGGTGGAGTCATGAGTTTGCGGAATTGGTATATTTTCTTGAATCGGGTATTCCAAGTCTCGATATTTTTGGTTTCATTATCTTTCAAATGATTTCGATGAATTCACCCGTCAAGACGTTAGGTTACCCTTGCTTGATTAGTCAATCTGTCGTGACCGTGGGTTTGATTTAATTGGAAACTCTCCTGGGGTTCCCAAACCAGTTCATCCGTGTACCTTCAGACGCATAAGGGAAAATGCTTGCAAGCGACAAAGAATCGCTTCTCTTGATTTCAATGACCCCACCACCGTGAGCCTTCTTCAAAAAATTCATAAAGGTGTGTGTAAGGTTGATTCAAGGGTGAAGTGTGTCCAAGAACAATTGTCTTTGGTTGCAACAAAGTTTCCTGAGCTCAAGGAAGATTTGAACGCAATTCAAGCATCTTGGAGTATCTCCAATGAGGAAGAAGGTGAGTAATTCGTGTTCATATTGTTGCCTAGTATGTCTTCTTTTTGATTTAATTGGAAGAATAACTAGTGCTTTGAATAGCAATGATTGTGACTACACATAGATATTATTTTTTTATCTTCTTGTTCTTTTTTATATTTATTTGTTTAAACTCTAAAAATATTTGGAGGATGATGTTTTTGCAGTATTAATCTTTATGATTTGATATATTTCAAATTATTATGGGATATTGGTGTTTACGTCCGTGAACTATGTTTGTCCCATACTTTGTCAAAAGTAAAGTCGTTCGTGTTCGATATTCACGTACTGGTAAAAGAATGAATGTACTTTTGACAAATAAAAAAGTTAAGCCTATTATGTCAATTATTGATGGAAGATAGGTTAGAATCTTTTATGTTCAAGGATTATGTCTATTAATTGTCATTATGCAAATAGTGATTGAAGATATAATGAATCCTTGTATATTCCGTAGTATTGATCATCCCTGATCCATATTTTATGTATTACTGTGAGTCTCCGTGATGTATCTTATGTTGAGCACTGTACAACTAAGTTGATTTGTTAGCTTAGTTTGTGTTCCGTGAGATATGTTATGTCGATCATTTTGAACTAAATTACTCATCTTGTTTGGTTATTTAGTTATTGCTCCGTAAAAGTTTTCTTATGTCGAGCAAAACAAATAACAATTAAATTGATTACTTTTGTGATTAGTTTGGTTGTGTATTCCAATTAGATTAATTATGAGATCTCTTGTAATTAATCTAGTTGAGTATTTTCGTGTCTCTATAAGTTCTCTTATCTTGAGCATAATCAATTGAATTGATCACTTTTTGTGTTTAATTTGATTGTGTATTCCGATTAAATTAATCATGGGTTTACTTGTGATTAATTTGATTGAGTTTTGGATATAGAAAATCATTCTTATGGTTTTTGGTGTCCAATAAAAATCCTTCTTTTCTATCGAAATTAAGGTCGCTCTTGTTGTTCTTTCGGGAATGACATCAAATGGGGGAGAGTTCTTTTGAACTAGTGCTTAACGGTCATATCTTCAAGGGTGTGCGGATGTGGAATTTTAGAGGAGTTATCTTGTATCTTTAAACTCCTCGATGAATGTATTTAGCTTCGGCTTTAAAATTGCATCTAAATTAGTTGGTATGTATTTTTTTTTCTTTTAGTCATGAAATGTCTTTTTCGGAATTTCATTATAATCCCGTTCTTGTACCTTTGACAATTTTATTGACAAAAAGGGGGAGAATTAATATGTAGTTCACACTACAAATACATATGGTTTTCGGATCATTGTGTAAGGGGGAGTGATACATATCACCATAGTATTATTGTTAAAGTTGTGATACAATTGGACTTTGACACTGTGTAATAATACTATGACACTGTATAACAATAATCGAGACCGATGCTTTCTCATTGTTATAGCTACGAATCTTCAACAGTGGTGATGCTAAACTTACAACCTTTGGGATCATTGGAGTACTTGGAAGTGACGAAGATTTCGAGGAATGTTGAAGATTAGACATGTGGAATAGTATCTACTAAAGTTTCTTTATCTTTTTTGTATTCCATATGTATTGATAGTCATGTCACTAAAATTGACAAACGGGGAGATTGTTAGAGCATTGCTAGGTCGAACTCTCATGCGTTGTTATATCAAGCATGTTTGTCAATGTTAGTAATCAAAACTATAAGTCTTGATTTCTAGTCTATTATAGCTAAGTCTCGGACTAGGATAAAAAGTGTAGTTGAGCTCAAGGACTTCATGGCGATTCATCAGACAAGTAGAAGAACTACTCAAGGAACCGGTAGAACTTCTCGAGAAAAAGGTATGTGAAGACTTGAACTTATCTGTCACTCAAAAGTCTATCTACTCTATCTCATACTCTTTGAGACAAGAAGTCGCATGCTATATATATAGACTTGGATTAGACACATTTGGTATTTCGACCCGAGTATACCTCGCCTTTATATATCTCGAAATATGTGTTGGTAAGCTTTTCCCTTTAACCAAGTTTATCTTTACCATGTGATGAAAGTCATCATATGTTTCAATCATCTTTAAAATTGCTTTGACGAGAAATGGTGTAACAACTATATAACGTCCTCTAAGAATGTTTCCATGATTGAAATGAGAGTTTAGATTACATAACCAATGGTGGACATAAGCATTGTTGTGGAAACATATTTATGTATAAGTCCTATTCCTTGAACCAAAGTTTGCGAACTTTATTGATCAAGAGAACCGGAAGAATGGCGTGAGCCTAGTCCGCAACCTGCCGAAGTTCTCAAACCCTAGAATTTCTGCTGGAGTTGACAAACTACTTGCGTGAAGCTAAGTCCGCGAACTCATTCCACAAACCCAGTCCGTGAACCGGCGAAGTTCTCAAACCCGAGAATTTCTGCTGGAGTTTGTAAACTCTGCCCGGTAACTTAAGTCCGCGAACCTAGTCTGCGAACTTGAGAAGGTTATATATCTGAAGATGATTTCTGAACTTAAACTTAAAAAGACTGAGGAATGCAGTTTGCAAACCGTTTCTATAAAAGTTCATGAACCGATTCAAGTGTATCAAATCATGTTTGCTTCAATTGAGTATTGTGTAGTACATGATATTTCCATGCAATTGAACAACTCTCTAACTAGTTCATCTTGAAGTCATTTGAACTAGTTATGGTGAAGAAGAACATGGTTGATATGAAATGCTCATATGGCTAACCATTTGGTTAACAGTTGTTGAACCAACAAGTGCATACGTTTGGGTACGGTTAACAAACCTAGAAGCGTGCATTGTCAAGTGTGTATAACAAGATAAGTTTTCGATCTAACGGTTGAGAAATATTAGCTTGAATCGAAATCAGGTTTTCATCTAATGGTGAATATTGAATGCTTTGTTACTAAGCTAACATTGATTGCAAACCTTGATTTGAAAAACTGTATAAAGGAGACATCAGCAGATGAAAACTATTATAATATAGGACCGATAATCTCCTGATGAACTTAAGTTGTTGAATGTGAAAAAATAATCCCCACACCTTACGTGTGATACTAATTTGCGTGCTAGAGTCGATTCTCCTTTAACCTTTGGTTTCTTCTTCTAAAACCAGGTTAACGACTTAAAGACTTCATTGGGATTGTGAAGCCAGACCGATACTACTTTTATCGTAGTTTTGTGATCTGATCTTGCATCTTCCATCGTACGTGTACAATCAGATTGATTGGCTTGAGATTGATATCTCCGATAGGCAAGATATAAAAAGTAATCACAAACATCTTCGTCTCATTGTTTGTGATTCCGCAACATCTTGTTTCGTTACCATACGATTAAGATTGTTGTGAGGTGATTGATAACTCTAGGATGTTCTTCGGGAATATAATACCGGATTATCAAAAGACGGAACAAAACCTTTAGGTTTGATCTGTGGGAGACAGATTGATCCTTTGATAGACTTGTCTGTGAGAGACAGATTTGTTTATTGTCAAAGCCTGCGATTTTGGGTCGTAACAACTCTTAGTTGTGGGTGGGATCATCTAAGGGAATCAAGTACGCAGTATCCTGCTGGGATCAGAGGCGTAAGGAGTACAACTGTACCTTGGATCTGTGGGATACTGATTGGGGTTCAAATACAGTCCAGTCCGAAGTTAGCTTGGAGTAGGCTAGTGTCTGTAGCGGCTTAATACAGTGTGTGTTCAATCTGGACTAGGTCCCGGCGTTTTTATGCGTTTGCGGTTTCCTCGTTAACAAAATATCTGGTGTCTGTGTTATTTGTATTTTCGCATTATAATGTTTTATCTTTATAATTGAAATAATACAGGTTGTGCGTTGTAGATCATCAATTAGAATATCCAACCTTTGGTTGTTGATTTAAATTGATTGATCCTTGGATATTGGTCTTTGGTACCATCCAAGTTATTCCTTGTGTTTGATTAAAGACTCGCTGATTTCTATTAGCTTGAGTGAATCAAAACAAGGAGAGATATTAACTCCTTGAGATACTTTTACGTAGATTGAATCTGACTGTATAGTTGATTCTCTATAAAGTATTTCGGAGTTAGTCCATACAGATTGCTAAGCGAAATATTGGGTGGTGTTGTTAGACCCCCGGTTTTTCAAAAAGTATATCAACGAGTTCATATCTCTATCTTGATTTGATTTACTCAAGCAGGAACTGCGAGTTCTAATCAAATACAAGGAATAACTTGGATGGTACCAAAGACCAATATCCAAGGATCAATCAATGACAATCAACAACCAAAGGTTGGATTACTCTAATTGATGATCTAACGCACAACCTGTATTATTTCAATTATAAAGATAAAACAATATAATGTGGGAATTGAAATAACACAGACACCAGAAATTTTGTTAACGAGGAAACCGCAAATGCAGAAAAACACGAGACCTAGTCCAGATTGAACACACACTGTATTAAGCCGCTACAGACACTAGCCTACTCCAAGCTAACTTCGGACTGGACTATAGTTGAACCCCAATCAATCTCCCACTGATCCAAGGTACAGTTGTACTCCCTACGCCTCTGATCCCAGCAGGATACTGCGCACTTGATTCCGTTAGCTGATCTCACCCACAACTAAAAGTTGCTATGACCCAAAATCGCAGGCTTTGACAATAAACAAATTTGTCTCACACAGATAAGTCTATCAAAGGATCAATCTGTCTCCTACAGATAAACCCTAAAGGTTTTGTTCCGTCTTTTGATAATAATCAAGGTGAACATGAACCAATTGATAATACGTTTTTATATTCCCGAAGAACAACCTAGAGTTATCAATCACCTCACAACAATCTTAACCATATGGTAGCGAAACAAGATGTTGCAGAATCACAAACAATGAGACGAAGATGTTTGTGACTACTTTTTATATCTTGCCTATCGGAGATATCAATCTCAAGCCAATCAATATGATTGTACTCTGATGTGTGTCGTCACCACAACAACTTAATTAATATTTTTCACCTAATTAACAAGTAATATAGTGTAGTCAAGTTCGTTCCCACGAGGAGCAAGAGTTTTAGTTGTTTAATTGTCACAAAAAGGGGGGGTTTGTTTTATAAAGCAAAAGAAAATAAACAAAGCAATTAAAAAGATAAAGTTGAAATCAATAAGAGAGACAATATCAAAGAATCCTTCTTCGTTGCAAAACAATGATTCAAGTTATGTTTTTCATCTACATGTTATTAGTCACAGATTATCACCAACCGTAGGATAGCAGGTTCGCTTAGCTAACCCCTTATTTCACTGAGTAACAGGTTCGCTTAGTTATCAGATTCTATTCAAAAGAACCACCTTGAGGTTCGCTTACAAGATGTAATTCCCCGAACGCATTAAGATTTATGAGTTTAGGTTTAGTACTAGTAGTTAAACTCGGTTCGCTTGGTCCACTTTCTAGCGTTGTTTTTACACACAATTGCTCCACGGAATCCCTACGCAAGGTCTCGTGTTTGCTACTTGTGTAAAGAGTCAAGAAACGATTACTTATCCCCTAACTTTCACTTTCTTTAGATCAAATTAACAAATCAATTTAGCGTGCACTCTAAACAATCTATCAATCAACCATGAATGTATAAACATTCCTATTAGTAAAAAAAAAACGATAATCATGTGAAAAAAACGTCAAGGTAGATTTTAAAACAAAAACTCAAATCATGTTAAGAACTAGGAATTCATCCTCAATCAATAATAAAATTATCTACTCATGCTAAGGAGTTCACACAAATAATAAAGAAAAGAGAAGTGTTGTGTGTGTAAAGGTGTGTAGAGAAAAGTAGAGAACTTCTTTATTTATAGGCTTCAATATCCTTGCAATCCTCTAAGGAATAGAATCCCTTTCCCTTTGTAGCTCAACATCCAAATCCAAATCTTTCTCAAATCTTCCATCTTCTCTTTCCAAATCCAAGCCCAATTCTTCAAACCCATGAGTCTAGAAAATTCTTCACAAATTCTGCTGCTTTTGGGTCGCCGGAAAAAGTTCTCGGGATCATTGGAATTCAGTCTGAAAAGTCACCCCCGACAATCGGAATCTTCTGCTCTGCTGACAGAATATTCCGTTACGGCGCCGTTAGAGTTAACTGTCAAATTGGTCTTCCGTTAGTCAACAAGTCAAAGAAGGGAGTAGTCATCCACTGAGTCAGCTGATCTGAGTCTGTCTTACTCGTCTTACTCACGAGTTGGATCGGTCATCGACGGTAACGAGTTAACTTGTCGGTATGAAAAATCCGACAGAGTTCTGTTTATTTCTGGGCATTCCTCAGGCCGAGTTCAGGCCAATTCCCTGTAACAATCCTACACATACATCTAGTTGAAGCATTCATTCATCAACAGAGTTTCAATTCAGCTCAGTTCAAAACCCATTTGCTTCTCAATCACAACAGCATCTCTTCTTACAACATATTCAATTATTCATCATCTTCTTCCACTGGGTTCTTCATATCAACAATGCATCTCTTCTGATTCTCTGAGATCTCATTCTACAACTTCATGACCAAACCCATCAGCAGATACCCATTTCCCAATTCTTCGAATCCCACCTATCTAACTTCAATTCAAGAACAACAGATTCATCTTCTACAGATGCTAACCATCTCTATCATTTCGAACACAAATTCAGCCCCAAAATTCCTCCATTGATCGATTCGATCCAAACCCCATCTCTGATTCTTCTTCTTCTCCAATTTCTTCTTCCAATCCAGATCCCCTTTGTTTCTTCGAGAACACCAACCCTAATTTCTAAATACATCCATCTGTTGTCTACTTCATCTCCATGTATTACTCGAACCAATAGCACCAACCACCACCACTTATCATCAATTCTTCTTCAATCAGTCTTGATTCAACAGCAATGGCTTCGATTTCTCTCAACTCTCTTCTCTCGGTTTTAATAGCAGCAGTTGCCTCCTCTTTTTGTCTGTCTCAATTTCAGGTGCAGGCGATTGAATGAGAGGCTCGCGAGATTTTAGGATTAGGGTATAATAGGTTGGTTTGGGATAAGAACCACCCCATACTGGTTGCCTATAACATATGGTCACCCCTTAACTTTAGCCAGTTGTCTTTAATCATTCTCCAAAGGATAGTCGCCCTTAACCTTAGCCAGACTCCCAATAGTGATTGCTTGTGAAATGGCCTTTTTATCATTTTGCTCAAATTGGGCGGTTTCTTCTTCTTTTCATCCTTGTGACTCCAGAGTACTTATAGAACTCAAAACACGCGTAAAATACATAATTTACAAGAAAAATAACAAAGAAAACATAACCTATAGATATTAAATACGGTGTATTCTACACTCTATAAAATTCCCCCATACTTAGACTTTGCTAGTCCTGGAGCAAATCAAACTAAAACTTACAACGTCAAAGCTTTCCAGCGTCCCAAGCATCCAAAGAGCTATGGGGACATAAAGTTTCTGCATGCTAGTAATAAGAAGTTAGAAATACCAAAGAACATGTTCTCATTCTTAAATGTTGAGTGACAAATAACCACACCATATGAGAGAATGCGTGTTTGAGAGCGATCAATAAGCATTTCTCCTTGACTTCAGCCTCACCAAAAAGGGTTTTATGAAAGTGCACTTAAAGACATACTTTATGGTTCTCACATGTGTGCAGGTAGGAACGAAAAGAGAAATCATGCAACATGTTGAATGGTGGGAAGGACAACTTCCTAAATTTTTTAAAAACCCACATCTTTTAACATTTTGAAAAACCATTTTTCTGACGATCTTTACGAAAGGAAATCATCCACTATTATCGAGGATGAGATTACTTACTCACCTTCACATCCTATTGCCAATTATGATAACACCACTCTCACGGCATCCAATAGAAACGTCTTCTCTCATCGTCTTCATCTTTTTGGTCTTCGTCTTCGGCTTCAACTATTGATGATAAACTCTTGAACTTCGTAATTCCTTGACAATTTGTAACTCTTTACCTTAAATCCTTGTCGCTTGAAACTTCCTTATATATTTTCCTTCCCCACGACTTATTAAATAAAAGATAAAAACAAAAATTTCTCTTGCCATCATTTTTTTATTCTTTTTTTTTTAAATTTAATTTTCCATTTTTTTTTAGTTTTACTTTTTTTTTTAGAGACAAGAGAAATAAAATACAAAACAAAGTGAACATAAAAACAAACCATAGCCGTGGGAAAAATACTTTACCGCTTGATTCTTCACAACTTATACCGTCTCGAAATCATAAACTTCAATAATTCTCACCTTTTGCTTTTCTTTGCTCTTGTAAGTAAGTCTTCAACTTGGATATAAAATTATGCTCCTCATATGTTAGTCTTCAACATGTATATATAAAAATCCGCTCATTTTATGTTGCTTTACTTGGATATGAAATTTACTCTTTTCTTGTTCCGTTGCTTGTAAACCTTGAACATTTTCAACTTTTATTATAGATTTTGATGTCGCTCCCTTGTTGATGATGATGGTGTTTATATGGATCCGTTGTTGTCGAGAGAGAGAATGGTGCTAACAAAAAATCGAACTACAAGAAAGAGGCTTTCATCTATATACGTCACCCTCATGATTGACAAAATTAGTACTCAAGAGATCAAAGAGTAGTGCTTCTATTGGTGGGAGGTTTGGTAGCTCACCATTCTACCCGGAATTAACGTACGGTGACACACACTCAAAAGAAAGCTCTTTTGTTATTTATAAAGAAATTTGGTCGGTGCCTCGCATGATATAAATAGGGTAGTCTCCGCTAATGATTGATCAACAACTCTAATAATGCATGTCTCCCTGCTCCTATTCTGCATCGTCGGCATGATTAAATCCATTATTTAACACTCTAACAAGCAAGAAATCTGAACGTAGTTCCCTAACACTTCCAAGTTCAGTTATGTCGGTCAGAATTCTCTATGTATACATACCTATAAGTATGCTAGTGACTCTAAAATCTCTAAAGTTTGGAGGTTTTATGCAAAATTTTTTTTTAATATGCTTATCCACTCCCCCACACTTAAACCTTACATTGTCCTCAATGTAATTGAATCGTCCTAGTAAAGTCAAGGTGGGAAATCCTAACATGATATGGAGCAAGAAAAAATAAATAAGCAAAACAAAAAAAAAGGATAAGAAATACAAAACCTATGGGTTTCCTCCCATTTAGCGCTTGTTTTAAAGTCGACGGCCCGACTAGCCAATTGTAAGATTCACTCCCCATATACTAACAATCGGAAAATTTGGGGATCCACCCATAGTACCTGTTTCGCAAACAATAACTCCATACAAATGTTAGCACAAGAAAATAATAATAATGTTATCGCTCGATAGGAATTTCCCCCACACTTAGTCTTGTCCACACTCGGAAGTGTATAAAGAACATAGAATTTGGGAACTTCCATGTATTCCTCTTGGCAAACCTGCATAGTGTTAGCATCAAGTGTTTCCAATGGTGGATATCTAGAAACAAAATCATCCAAAAATACTTTCGAAGCACATACATTCAAACCAATAAGAGGTAAAGGAGAAGAATCAATATGCAAAGAGTTAGACAAACCTTGCACAATCTCTTGTATTACGGAATCCTCTTCATCTTTAAAAAATTCAAGTGAATTACTTACCTCTTGTATATCGTGGTCCTCTATCAAACCTTGCAACCATTCTTCGTCGTTTTCTACCTTAACCAAAGTCTTGGCATCATTATAATCATTGGAAAGTTCAATTGGGTATTCCACAAAATCATTCAATTCAGTGTCATTCTCGAGCATCATCTCTTCAACATTTTCATCATCGGAATCGGGTCATTCCTTTCTCATAAAATCTTCTTCGGTGTAAATCTCAATATCTTCTTGAGTGTTACACCGTTTTTAACAATAGGTAAGTCACACCCAATCTCCTCCTTTTGAATAGGTGAAGGATCGTTATTATGATCCGGAGTTGGAATAACTTTATCCTTGTTACAATAATTTTCATAAGGTTCAAAATCATCATCGTAACCCATATAATAACGTTTTTCATGCTCCATTCTTAAAGCTCTTTTAGCTTCAAGAATTGCTTCATCCGATGCTAGGCCTTCGTCGATCAATAGATAGAACCTTCTCTCAAGTTCCCTCAAACTAGGTTGCCTTACACCAAGGAGATCACGCATAGACTTAGAAGCATAACTATCCTCCCCTCCTAGTGATTGTTCACTTACATACCCGTCATAAGGTTGTTGATATGTATGAGAATATCCATAAAGTATGTATCCTAAGGATGGTTGGAAGTTGACATAATGTTGAGGTTCAAAACCGTATTGATTGTTGTAATATGCTTGCTCTTGTCCACCGTACATGGAAAACTGGTACCCGAAATAAAAATTCTAGAAAACAAAGTTAAAAACAAAAATAAAACGAAAATAAAAACAACTAAAGCTGCTCCGCTGCTACCCGACAGCGGCGCCAAAATTTGATGCGTGTCGTAACCACAACAAATTAATTAATATTTTTCCACCTAATTACAAGTAATATAGTGTAGTCAAGTTCGTTCCCACGAGGAGAAAGAGTTTTAGTTGTTTAATTGTCACAAAAAGAGGGTGTTTGTTTTATAAAGCAAAAGAAAATAAACAAAGCAATTAAAAAGATAAAGTTGAAATCAATAAGAGAGACAAGATCAAGGAATCCTTCTTCGTTGCAAAACAATGATTCAAGTTATGTATTTCATCCACATGTTATTAGTCACAGATTATCACCAACCGTAGGATAGCAGGTTCGCTTAGCTAACCCCAAAACTCCTTATTTCACTGAGTAACAGGTCCGCTTAGTTATCAGATTCTATTCAAAAGAACCACCTTGAGGTTAGCTTACAAGATGTAATTCCCCGAACGCATTAAGATTTATGAATTTAGGTTTAGTACTAGTAGTTAAACTCGGTTCGCTTGGTCCACTTTCTAGCGTTGTTTTCACACACAATTGCTCAACGGAATCCCTCCGCAAGGTCTCGTGTTTGCTACTTGTTTAAAGAGTCAAGAAACGATTACTTATCCCCTAACTTTCACTAGCTTTAGATTAAATTAACAAATCAATTTAGCGTGCACTCTAAACAATCTATCAATCAACCATGAATGTATAAACATCCCTATTAGTAAAAACAAACGATAATCATGTGGAAAAAACTTCAAGGTAGATTTTAAAACAAAAACTCAAATCATGTTAAGAACTAGGAATTCATCCTCAATCAATAATAAAATTAGCTACTCATGCTAAGGAGTTCACACAAATAATAAAGAAAAGAGAAGTATTGTGTGTGTAGAGGTGTGTAGAGAAAAGTAGAGAACTTCTCTATTTATAGGATTCAATATCCTTGCAATCCTCTTAGGAATAAAATCCCTTTCCCTTTGTAGCTCAGCTTCCAAATCCAAATCTTTCTCAAATCTTCCATCTTCTCTTTCCAAATCCAAGCCCAATTCTTCAAACCCATGAGTCTAGAAATTTTTTCACAAATTCTGCTACTTTTGGGTCACTGGAAAAAGTTCTCGGGATCGCCGGAATTCAGTATGAAAAGTCACTGCCGGCAATCATAATCTTCTACTCTGCTGACAGAATATTCCGTTACGGCGCCGTTAGAGTTAACTGTTAAATTGGTCTTCCGTTAGTCAACAAGTCAAAGAGGGGAATAGTCAGCCTATGAGTCAGATGATCTGAGTCTGTCTTACTCGTCTTACTCACGAGTTGGATCGGTCATCGGCGGCAACGAGTTAACTCGTCGGTATGAAAACTCCGACAGAGTTCTGTTTATTTCTGGGTATTCCTCAGGCTGAGTTCAGGCCAATTCCATGTAACAATCCTACACATACATCTAGTTGAAGCATTCATTCATCAACAGAGTTTCAATTCATCTCAGTTCACAACCCATTTTCTTCTCAATCACAGCAGCATCTCTTCTTACAGCAGATTCAATTATTCATCATCTTCTTCCACTGGGTTCTTCATATCAACAACACATCTCTTCTGATTCTCTGAGATCTCATTCTACAACTTCATGACCAAACCCATCAGCAGATAACTATTTCTCAATTCTTCGAATCCCACCTATCTAACTTCAATTCAAGAACAACAGATTCATCTTCTACAGCTGCTAACGATCTCCAACATTTCGAACACAAATTCAGCCCCAAAATTCCTCCATTGATCGATTCGATCCAAACCCCATCTCTGATTCTTCTTCTTCTCCAATTTCTTCTTCCAATCCAGATCCCCTTTGTTTCTTCGAGAACACCAACCCTAATTTCTAAATCCATCCATCTGCTGTCTACTTCATCTCCATGTCTTGCTCGAATCAACAGCACCAACCACCACCACATCTCATCAATTCTTCTTCAATAAGTCTTGATTCAACAACAATGGCTTCGATTTCTCTCAACTCTCTTCTCTCGGTTTTAATAGCAGCAGCTGCTGCCTCTTTCTGTGTCTCTCAATTTCAGGTGCAGGCGATTGAATGAGAGGCTCACGAGATTTGAGGATTAGGGTATAGTAGGTTGGTTTGGGATAAGAACCACCCCATACTGGGTGCCTATAACATATGGTCACCCCTTAACTTTAGCCAGTTGTCTTTAATCATTTTCCAAAGGATAGTCGCCCCTTAACCTTAGACAGGCTCCCAATAGTGCTTACTTGTGAAATGACCTTTTTATCATTTTGCTCAAATTGGGCGGTTTCTTATTCTTTTTATCCGTGTGACTCCAGAGTACCTATAGAACTCAAAACACGCGTAAAATACATAATTTACAAGAAAAATAACAAAGAAAGCATAACCTATAGATATTAAATACTGTGTATTCTACACCCTATCATTCTCGTACGATAGAAGATGCAAGATCATTTCACACAACTATGATAAATGTAGTATCGGTCTGGCTTCACAATCCCAATGAAGTCTTTAAGTCGTTAACCTAGTTTTAGAATAAGAAAACCAAAGGTTAAAGGAGAATCGACTCTAGCACGCAAACTAATATCACACGTAAGGTGTGGGCATTAGTTTTGCACAATAGTAGATGTCTCCTTTATATAGTCTTTAAAATCAGGGTTTGCAATCAATATTAGCTTAGTAACAAAGCATTCAATATTCACCATTAGATGAAAACCTGATTTAGATTCAAGCTAATATTTCTCAACTGCTACATCGAAAACTTAGCTTGTTACACATACTTGATAATGCACGCTTCTAGGTTTGTTAACCCTACCCAAACTTATGCACTTGTTGGTTCAACAATAGTTAACCAAATGGTTAGCCATATGAGCATTTCATATCAACCATGTTCTTCTTCACCATAACTAGTTCAAATGACTTCAAATTAACTAGTTAGAGATTTGTTCACTTGCAAGGAAATCTTATGTACTAAACAAGACACAATTGGAGCAAAGATGATTTGATTCACTTGAATTGGTTCATGAACTTTTATAGCCACGGTTTGCAAACTGCATTCCTTAGCCTTTTTAAGTTTAAGTTCAGAAATCATCTTCAGATATACAACCTTCTCAAGTTCGTAGACTAGGTTCGCGGACTTAAGTTACCGGGCAGAGTTTACAAAATCCGGCAGAAATTCTCGGGTATGAGAACTTCGCCGGTTCGCGGACTTAGCTTCACGCAAGTAGTTTGTCAACTCCAGCTGAAATTCTCGGGTTTGAGAACTTCGGCAGTTCGCGGAATGAGTTCACGGACTTGGATCACGTCATTCTTCAGGTTCTCTTGATCAACAAAGTTCGCAAACTTTGGTTCAAGTAATAAGACTTAAACATAAATGTGTTTCCACAACAATGCTTATGTCCACCATTGGTTATGTAATCTAAACTTTGGTTCAAGAAACATTCTTAGAGGACGTTATATAGTTGTTACATCATTTCTCGTCAAAGTAATTTTCAAGATGATTGAAACATATCATAACTTTCGTCACATGGTAAAGATAAACTTGATCGAAGTGAAAAGCTTACCAACACATATTTCGAGATATAGATAGGCGAGGTATACTCGTCTCAAAATACCAAATGTGTATAATCCAAGTCTATATATATAGATATGACTTCTTGTCTCAAATAGTAGAAGATAGAGTAGATAGACTTTTGAGTGATAGATAAGTTCAAGTCTTCACATACCTTTTTATCGAGAAGTTCCACCGATTCCTTGAGTAGTTCTTCTACTTGTATGATGAATCACCATGAATTCCTTGAGCTCAAATACACTTTCTATCCTAGTCCGAGACTTAGCTATAATAGACTAGAAATCAAGACTTATAGTTTTGATCATTAACATTGACAAACATTCTTGAGATAGCAACGCATGCGAGTTCGACCGAGCAATGCTCTAACACAACCTTTACCAGAGAAAGGTTGACATATGCTTTTATGTTAAACCAAAACCGATTCAACATATTGTTTCTACCAGAACCCCTCATGATCCTTTGATAAAGCCTACCAACATGGGCTAGAACTTAATCCTTCTAAATCAAAAAGTCACCCAAACCATAAGGGTTCACAATATTATGAGATCGAATATCAAGGTAATAAAACCGAAATCATACATCCCATAAACATCCATAGCAATAATAAAGCATTCAAGCACATGCTATGTAAATAAAAACCATCACAAGAAAAATTATATATCAAATAATTTTATTCATAATAGACCTAATATAATCATTGAAGAAAATCAAAAATTGATGTCTATTTTTCAAGAGTTTAGAATTCTTCTGTTTATGGGTGAAAACCATTTTTGCTGATTTTGGTAATTTCGTGTGTGTGGAAGAGAAACTAATCTAAACCCTAAATAATTTACTGCACGGGAGTACTTTTGATTCGAGAGATCAATATGTACAATCCTGGCCTAAACCAAGAAATGGCCGTTCCAGGCTTGCTTCGGTCACAAAGTGAAGGAGAAGGGTTGGTCTTAGGGAGGGAAGCGAAGAAAGTGTTGAGCCAGAATAGTTGATTCCGGAAGTGTGGGTGTTTCAGGACTTGTATCAGAAAGTTGAACTGGCTAGCTGAATGAAAAGATATCAGATGATTTCTGGATGTTGTATTGTTCCTCTGACCAAAACTTATTATTTGGTGGAAATAGGTGAGACCTATTTATACAAGTTGCAACAAAACGTACCCTGGTCTCGTAGGAAGTGGAAACGATTCAGTAGTGGAAGAAGGGAGTAACGAGTAACTCATGGAATTTATGTTTCCATAATAAAGGATACTTTTGCACCATTACTAACCGCCACTCTTTATGACACTTTCCTGTAACGGGCGTATTGCACGTCGCACGCTGTAAACCGCCAGTCCAATACCCCTATGAGTATCCCCCAGTTTGTGACATGTTTTGATGTCTCGAGTGTTTTCGTGGAAAACATATAACACTATGCTACATGTGGCAAGTTAAATTGAGAGGCTTTCCGTAGGTAAATAGCATGTGATGCCATTAGGATCGTCTTGGTTGGTCGCCTAAAACTTGCCATGAGCTTGCCGGCTCGGTGGCGAACTCTGATGGCCGAGATCGCATCTTATGAATAAGGGTAGCTGTTGATTGTGGCTACCTTGTGTTGGCGCCTGAAAATGGCGCAGTGGAGTTTTGGTGTACGCCAGTGGCATTATGGCGTGGCTCGTGCATGCCAGTGGCCACTGGATTTAAGCGGTCGGTCGCCTAAAAATTTCCACAAGTCTATCAGTTCGGTGGCAAACTTGGATGGATGAGATTGCATCTCAGGAGGAAGGGTAGTCGTCGATTATGGCTACCTTCTGTTGGCTCATAATAATGGCGTAATGGCGTTTTTAGGGCATGCCAGCGGCATTGCGGCATGGAATCGTGCAAGTGGTTCCTGGCGTAGCCATGGCCGCTGGATTTAGGCAGCTGGTCGCCTAAAAGTTGCCGCAAGTCTATCAGTTCGGTGGCGAACTTGGATGGCTGAGATTGCATCTCAAGAGGAAGGGTAGCCGTTGACCACGACTACCTTTTGTAGGCACTGGCGCCTTTAACGCGCGCTGGCGATGTTGCGGCATGGTTCGCATGGCTTGCATGGTTCGTGCATACCATTGGCACGATTGCGTAAGTGACATAGCCGCGCCTGTGGCATGGAGGCACGACCAAAGTTTGGATTCGGTGCAGTGACCAAATTAGGGTTTTGCACTGTGGACGAAATTAGGGTTTAGTGTCGTGGACAAATTGGGATTTTGGTATCGTGGACAAAGTTTTGGCGGCATGGCTGGCATGGATCGTGCATGCTAGTGGCGTTGTGGTGTAAGTGGCGCATGGCGTAGCCATGGCCGCTGAATTTAGGCGGATGGTTTCTTAAAAGTTTCCAAAAGTCTATTAGTTTTGTGGAAAACTTGAATGGCTGAGATTGCATCTCAGGAGGAAGGATAACCTTCGATTATGGCTACCTTCCGTAGGCAGTGGCGTCTTTAATGCGCGCCAGCGGCATTGCGTCATGGCCGACACGGTTCGTGCACGCCATTGGAATGTTGGTGCCTAGCGTAGCCATGGCCACTGAAATTTTGGCACGTTGGTGTGGACCTCTTTCCTAAATTAGGGTTTGGCTTGTCGAAACCCTAATTAGTATATATGGCATGTCGCCTGTGGTGAGTGGCCATGTTTGGCGCGTTTGGCATGTGTGCCTGGTATGTGCGTTTGGAATGTGCGCGTTTGGCGCGTTCGGCATGCGCGTTTGGCATGCCGTTTGGCATGTTGGCGCGTTTTTGGGAAGCCAATTGGCTTTGCGGCCACCTGGCGCGGTTTCTTTCTTTTCAACACTGTTGCGAGTTTAAAGCAACCTGATTGGTTAATGTAAGAGGGCCATCCAGGCATGGGCGTGGCTACACTTCTGTGTGAGTGTGGAGGGTTTAGAGCGACCTGATTGGTAGATAGGATGTGGGTCCGACAAGCTAGGGCGTGGCCACACTTCCAGTGCGATGTGGCGGATTTAACAGCCTAGTTTGGCTAAGCATAGTTTTCGACCAACGAGGTCTAGTGTATTGCGCGGGGAGCGAAACCCTGATTTTGCAAATTAGTCGGGTTTATGAATTTTTTGTGAGTTATCACAATAATTGGCTGGATTTTGTATGCTGCCACAAAAATCCTTATCTACAGAATGCATTGTGCTTTCCGTCTGAGCATTTCGTGCGATGGCCTTAACTTTGGTACTTGGAGGTTCATGCTACTCCGCTGCGAGTGAACATAAATCCGTCATGCCATACCGATATTAAGGGTTCTGCCGGGGAACATAGCACCGGAAATTACTCAGTGAGTCTTGTATTGGCGAGGTGCCGAAATTTACAGAGTGTTTGGGATGGTTGCTACATTCGCCATTCTGGATAATATTTCATGTAAATATATTGAATGTCTCAATAAATATGCCGGTGGAGAGATTAGCACTCACGTCACCGTTTCCTTGCAGAGCGACGTCACATCAGATGCAAGGTTTTACGATTTTAACCCTAAGCTAAAAACCACCACCAACATTAAGTCCCCTGCTTAGCACATAACAATGGCATTGTTGCGGGGTAAGCATGAGATGGTGACTGACGAGAGTAAAATCGAAAGAGCAAGACTTGAATAGATTGCCAAGGAAATTCAACTAACCTTTGGTGGAAGGCATGAGGAATCTATGATCCTTGCATAGGCGTCTTTGCATAAATTCGGCTTGGCCATAGGGTGTTGGCGTCAGCGCTGTAACTTTGGCTACTGATTGGCAGAGGTGGCACTGCGACTTGGTCCGCGGGAAGGGCGCTGGTCGGCTACAGAAAGGTAGATGGCGCTGCTTTGGATGACTAGGTCAATGGCGCTGCTGGCCATGGAAAGGTGAATGGCGCTGCTTTGGCTGGCTAGGAGCGAAGAAGATGGCGTTGGTTTGGCGTTGGCTGGGACGCAGACTGATGGCACTGGCTATGGAGAGGAGAAGATGGCGCTGCAAGGACGCGGACAGTTGGCATCTTCCATGGAGCAGAGAAGATGGCGCTGGAAGGACGCGGGTTGTTGGCATCGACCATGGAGCATAGAATATGGCGCTGGAAGGACACAGGTTGTTGGCATCGGCCATGGAGCATAGAAGATGGCATTGGCTGGGACGCGGAGAAGATGGCGCTGGCTGGGACGTGGAGTCGTTGGCGTTGCTGGCTTGGCTTGGGCGTGAAGCTGTTGGCATTGCTCAGGACACGCGCTTGGGATGGAAGGATGGCACGGGCTAAGTCATAGAACGGTAGGGACGGCTGCTGACTTGGGTGCCAAACCCTAATTATCCCGTATAAGCAAATATCTAATCCAGCTGGTATCACGCGTTTGAAGCCTTAATTCACGGATGGTAAAAGGGTTTTCCTTCTTAGGCTTCATCTATCCGCTGAATATAAGAGGTGATCTTGAACCCTTCGTCCATACATATCATCGCAAAATCGCGTCCACCCTCTTCGCAGGTACTATCTTGTGTTTCTTCTCCTAGTTCCCATTTTGTCTTCTTAATTATGTAGGTTGCCGGTGCATACATGGTAAAACTTTTCTTTTGTAGCATATAATGGGATCTTCCAGTGACAATCGTACCTCTGACCCTTCAGAGAGAAATTTTGAAGTCGACAAAACCCAGTTTTCTTCTCATGAGGAGGCATTAGACATAATTGATTCTCTGTTCCGTGAGGCTGATGAGATTATACAAGGCATGTCTCTCGCCCATCTATGTAGAGTGCGGACATGTGTTCAGACTCTCATGTCTGGATATGGAGGAAAATTGGAGACATGATGAAGCATTTCAGCGTGTCGGGATATCTCAGAATAATGAAGTTTTTCTACAACCCAGTGTTAGGGCTGGACAATTCGCCTCTCGGTTGAAACGGCGGAAGACTGAGTCCATGAAACTTTTAGGTGAGAGCCAGTTTAATTAACCTGTCCATGATGGCATCGTAATCCTTGAATTTGATGCGTACGAACCGGGACATCCTCAAGAAGCTGCTGGAAAAGCTTCTGATGAAGATGTCGACACGGTTTGCGAAACTGGAGTAGCTTCTGGAGTGTATGCCGAAACTGCTGTCAGGGACGTTGAAGCGACTTCTGAAGATGCCATCGAGGCGGACCAGGAGGCAGAGGCAACATATGTTGGAGCCATTGGGAAGTCATGGAAACATACGCTGGGACTACTGTTGAAACAAACGTCGGATAGGATGTGGAAGCTGCTGCTGCCGAAGCGGCTTCTGAATGGGATGCTGGGGTCACTGCTGCTGAGGTGGCTTCTGGATGGGATGCTGAAGTTGTTGCTGCCGAGGCGGCGTCTGGATGGAACATTTGCTGCCAGAGAGGATGCTGGGGAAAGTGCTTGAAAAAGCTCTGATGAAGGCGTTATTGATCCAGTCGTCTGCCATTGGCGACCAATTTTGTTTCTTTCACTTTTTCTATTTCTTCTCGGCGTGTAGCCGCTTCTGATATTTCAAAGATTTACTTTCGCTTTCTTATTTTCATGGCGGAGTTAGGGCTTCGCCAAGTAACATTCCGTTGTTCAGCTTTTATGGTTTCACATCTCTGAATGAATCAATAAGACCTTCATACTTAAAAGATCCAAAAAACCCTTTATGCGAAAATAAGTCGCTCGACCCTCCTGGCCATCCAGTAGACGGATAGAAGCCGTACACAAGTAGTATGGATGGAATTCCCCACAGGTACTAGCCGACGTGCTTCTTTCGTAGCCAATGCCTCAGAACGTTGACATCACCCATAGTAACTCAAAACAGGGGAAATAACAACAATGGTTAAAGGTTCGACCGACCTGTTTCTTGGCTCTCCCTTGTAGCAGCATCGTTGTCACACATCCTGAAAACCAGAGGAGCGTTAGGTGAGATTTGAAGCCGGATATTTTTGAAGAAGATATCTGTCTGCCGCCTGATGATCATCTTCCTTGCATATTACCTTCTTCAGTATTTTTGAATAGATTTTTTTTTGTGGTGGTTTGGTTTCTCTTGCTTTCAATAGACGGGTAATGAGTCTGTGAGAGTTTGGGTTTAATTGGTATTTTTCCTTTAAGATGGTTTGGTAAAATCATTTTAAGGAAAGATGTCCTTTAATTGAAATCGAAAACTCTACTCATGAATGCATGCAGTGTAATCATTTTAGAGAAGTTACAAATATTGCATGAAAAGGGGAAGTTACAAGTCTATCAGTTCGGTGGCAAACTTGGATGGCTGAGATTGCATCTCAGGAGGAACGATAGCTGTCGATTATGGCTACCTTCTGTTGGCGCCTAATAATGGCGCAATGGCCTTTTTAGGGAATGTCAGCGGCATTGCGGCATGGAAGTCATGGCTCATGCAAGTGGTGCCTGGCGTAACCATGGTCGCAGATTTAGGCGGCTGGTCGCCTAAAAGTTGCCACAAGTCTATCAGTTCGGTGGCGAACTTGGATGGATGAGATTTCATCTCATGAGGAAGGGTAGCCATCGATCGCGGCTACCTTTTGTAGGCAGTGGCGCCTTTAACGCGCGCTGGCGATTTTGCGGCATGGTATGCATGGCTCGCATGGTTCGTGCATGCCATTGGTACGATTGCGTAAGTGGCATAGCCGCACCTGTGGCATGGCGGCACGGCCAAAGTTGGGATTTGGTGCCGTGACCAAATTAGGATTTGGCACTGTGGTCGAAATTAGGGTTTAGTGTCGTGGCCAAATTGGGATTTTGGTGCCGTAGCCAAAGTTTTGCCGGCATGGCTGGCATGGCTCGTGCATGCTAGTGGCGCAATGGTAAAAGATTCCACAAGTCTATTAGTTTGGTGGAAAACTTGAATGGCTGAGATTGAATCTCAGGAGGAAGGATAGCCGTCGATTATGGCTACCTTCCGTAGGCAGTGACGCCTTTAATGCGCGCCAGCGGCATTGCATCATGGCTGGCACGTTTCGTGCACGCCATTGGCATGGTGGCGCCTGGCGTAGCCATGGCCACTGAAATTTTGGCACGTTGGTGTGGATCTCTTGCCTAAATTACGGTTTGGCTTGTCGAAACCCTAATTAGTATATATGGCATGTCGCCTGTGGTGAGTGGCCATGTTTGGCGCGTTTGGCATGTGTGCCTGGTATGTGGTTTGGCATGTGCGCGTTTGGCGCGTTCGGCATGCGCGTTTGGCATGATTGCGCGTTTTTGAGAAGCCAAATGGCTTTGCGGCCACCTGGCGCGGTTTCTTTCTTTTCAACACCGTGGAGAGTTTAAAGCAACCTGATTGGTTAATGTAAGAGGTCCGTCCAGGCATGGGCGTGGCTACACTTATGTGTGAGTGTGGCGGGTTTAGAATGACCTGATTGGTCGATGAGAAGTGGGGCCGACAGCTAGGGCGTGTGGCGGATTTAAAGCGACCTGATTGGTCGATGGGAAGTGGGGTAGGAAATCTAGGGCGTGGCCACACTTCCAGTGCACTGTGGCGGATTTAATCGCCTAGTTTGGCGAAGCATAGTTTTTCGACCAACGGGGTCTAGTGTATTGCGCGGGGCGCGAAACCCTGATTTTGCAAATTAGTCGGGTTTATGAGTTTTTTGTGAGTTGTCATAATAATTGGCTGGATTTTGTATGCTGCCACAAAAATCCTTATCTACAGAATGCAGTGTGCTTTCCGTCTGAGAATTTTGTGCGATGGCCTTAACTTTGGTACTTGGAGGTTCATGCTACTTCGCTGCGAGTGAATATAAATCTGTCATGCCATACCGATATTAAGGGTTCTGCCGGGGAACATAGCACAAGAAAGTACTCAATGAGTCTTGTATTGGCGAGATGCCTAAATTTACAGAGTGTTTGGGATGGTTGCTACATTCGCCAGTCTGGATAATATTTCATGTAAACATATTGAATTTCTCAATAAATATGTCGGTGGAGAGATTAGCACTCACGGCACCGTTTCCTTGCAGAGCGACGTCATATCAGATGCAAGGTTTAAATGATTTTAATCCTAAGCTAAAAACCACCATCAACACCTTCATAATCTTGAGATCTCTTGCGCTTGATAGGGATGATTCTCCTAATTCCCTGAAGCGATCCTTGATTGAAGACTAATTCCTCAACCTTGTGGAAGTTAGGTTCTTCCTCGTTTACCCTTTTGGAGAGTACATCTAGTTTCCTGAGAATTTGAGCTTGAGCAAGTAAGGACTTTCAAGGCTACGTTTTAACATCAAAACTTCCAACTTGATTTCGGCACAAGTTCGAGCCATCTTGTAAAACTTTTTTTCATAATCGATCATGCATGATGAAGGATTCATATTCATATAGGAAGCGGATCCGTTTCCATTGAAATTGAGGCGACCGAAAGAGTCACTAGCCATTTTTTCAGCATACCTTTCTGAAACTTTTGAAGAAAGCTTTGCGTACAAATCTGATTTTTCCATGATTCCTGGTTTCAGACAGAAGACTGAAACACTCATACATTACCGAAATTTATACTCCAATGGTTACAAAAAAAAAAAGAACTTGTTCATTGATTATGGAAATCAAATATTATTCCATTAATAGAAAAAACCGAATTTTCTTAATATTAAGGATTTTTAGGAAAGTGCGTCCCAGTGAATATCTTCATAATTCTCGCAAGTTTTGAATTATTCCATAATATACACTGGACTCATCAAACTAAGTTTGAGCACATTATGAGTCGGTGTATTTCTCCCAGATACTAAGTATCTGAATGAGACAGATTAAGTTTTCCACGGTTATCAGGAAATTTCTTCTTACCTGATTTATTAGGAACTCTAATCTTTTCTGATGACGAACCAAAGTTATCATAGAATTTACTATCATCAAGATGTTTAGGAATTACCTTGAGTGTCGATGATCTGAAGTCGTTGCCAGTTTTCTTTCCGTTTTGTTCCTCGATCTTTTTTGGTATCCACTTCTTAGTTTTCTGGTTCTTCCTCTTTATGTGATGAACACCACCAGGTGAGTGCTTTCTAGAGTCCTTTGATTTAGAAGGATCGAATCTACATATGCTTTCTTCTGAAGATGATATCATGACAAACTTTAGACCTGGGAGGAATTTATCAGAGTTCAAATGAGAAATCCGTTCACAATTCTTAACAACATGACCTTTGTTTCCACAATGAAAGCATCGATTTTGATGACCCTGATGATATGTAGACCTCTGCTGTGAGTGGTTTATCTTGTGATCCCCTCCAAATTTCTTTTTGCAAGATAAAAACTCTTTTTTAGTGTTCTTATTATCAACACTCCTTTTTTCTTTTAAAGAGCAGGTTGAACCGGATTTTTTGTACCTTCCCGGAAGGGTTATGTCCAACTGGTGTTCAAACATTAAAGAACACATATCATTCTTTAGCCTTTTGACATGTTCGGAAACTGTCTTTATCTCAGAAACATATGATATTTTTAAGGCGTTGTAATCATCAGTTGCAGTTTTTCTTAACCACTCGGTTTTCTTTTCTTGATCAATACTTTTCCTTAGTTTTTCTTCTAAGGATTGAATCTTCGAGGAAGAAATGATCTTGAAGGAGTCTAGATCAGTTTTACATGAAGAAAGATCACATTTGAGTTGATCATTTTCAGCTTTCATATGACATAAGTCTTCAAGGAGCTTTCCTTCTCTTATTAGTGCAAGTGTAAGCTCAGTTGCACAAGTGAGAAATTCTTTGCTTAATTCATCTAGCTGAGAAGTTACATAATCAACATACTCACTGTCATTAAGCATAGGGCTTAACTTGACCTCTTCTTGAGAACACTGGGACATGTTGTCAGAAGAGTAGGTAGATCTTGAGATACGTTAACCGAGTCTATATTAGGACTCATTCCTTATAGGTTGGATCGCACCAAACACATATTGTTATATATTTTCGTGTTTGCCTGCTCTGATACCAATTGAAATGGCGAGGGTACCCAAATATACCTCAAGCTAAAACTTTTCCTATCTATAAGTCCTTTCTCCGAAAGTGATTGTCTATAGGCAGAGTTGAGATAATGCAACTATTCGATTCACACTTTGTTTGATAGTCTATGGATACGAGATCGAGACAATACAACAACAAAATATGTTTACTTGATAAAAAGGTTCGGACTAAACCAAACACAATAGGATTGCTTATCAAGTAAATAGGAATTAACGTTTGTGTAATTTACTTTAATTATAATAAAACAATTATAATGCGTAAATATAAAGTAAATGAGACAACAATATTTTGTTAACGAGGAAACCTCAAATACAGAAAAACCTCGGGACCTTGTCCAAAATTGAATACTCTCAGGATTAAGCCGCTACACAAAATTAAACCAACGTCGTATAGTTGAGACCAAGCAACTAAACCTGTAGTTCACCTACTTCTATCTGTATTCCCACGCCTCCAACTTATGAATAAGTCACGTACTTGGAACAATTCTTGGTTCGTATACTAAACAGTAAAGGAACAACAAATCTGTTTGGTATCAACTCTCTTCAACCAAGTGACATGAGTCGGACAAAGGCTCTTCTATTTATCTTAACATAAACTCGTTCGTCAGGTTCTTAGATCTATCTTATGTTCAATCACCGAAGTAATTGTTAAGATTTTGTAATCAATACTTTAATCACCAAGAATTATATTGATTCCGATCTACACAACTAATCAATCCAATCTACCACAAGGATAAATTGATTATAGTTGGATCCTCTTATACCAAAACAAGTATTGTGAAACCAAAGATTATGAACCCCAAATCAGAAATCTTCAATATCTTCTTCGTCTTCAAATCTTCTTAGATATTTAATAAATACTTGCACACAACAACTTGAATCTCTTGTGATCAATCACGCACAGAACGGAGTCTGTTAACGGATTATCACAAGATCGTCTTTAGCACTAACAACGGTCTAAAGATCCCTGTCGAAACTTCGATCTAGTTTGAGTGAATCTTATATCAGAAGAGAAGATTCTCAAGCATAAAAAAACTAGGTTCAATCAAAGTTCAACCACCGTTAGTCAATCAAATCAATCGAAAACAAAAGATAAACCACAATTATCTAGTTTCCCACCAACGCTACTCGTAGAGCTTCTCAATCCCAAAGAAGACTTTAAATTGAGCGGCCTTAAGAGATTTCGCCTGATTAGGTTACTCTCCTCTCCAAATAGGCGGCTACACCAGTAACAACACCACCGAGGAAGTTTGCTGTCACGAAGGATTAGTTTGCTAGAAATGCAAACTTCAAGTATTTATAGACAAGGAAGTTTGGACACCAAGGAATTTCCAAAACCGAAAATATTCTCAAAGATATTCAATATATTCCAAATTCGGTTTCCATAATTCATGGAAATGCTCTGTCCAAAATAAGGACCGAAAATCTCTTTGGAAAATCTCAACTAGTAGATGCACATTACTAATTCTCATTTTCCTAAAATAAAATTAACAACCTTAATTAAAAGATTCTTAACTTATTTATTTTGATCCTGGGATTTTCTTCCTATAGCTATTAAGGAATAACTTTGAACAATAAAAGATAAACATTACTGTACATATTCAAAGTATGTCGACATCCTTATTTTGTGAGTCCTCTTTCATACTTACAACCTTGAAACCGATTTGCCACACTTCCAAACAATTTTAGAATTGGATCATCTGACTTTCAAGAACTATTCGATTGATTAAGAAACACTCAATCACAAATCATGGGTTTAACGGTTCTACCAAAACAAGTTTCGGTTCTACCTCCATGTGAGTATTGTGCATAGTCACACTAGCTTTCCAAATTTCGGTTGACTAGGTACTAGGATCGGTTCCCCACATATATATGGTATCTAACTTATATGTGCAAAACGTTTTTAGGCAAAAGGGAACCGATCCTATGGACATGTGCAACACATATAAGTTAGATACCATATATATGTGGGGAACCGATCCTAGTACCTAGTCAACCGAAATTTGGAAAGCTAGTGTGACTATGCACAATACTCACATGGAGGTAGAACCGAAACTTGTTTTGGTAGAACCGTTAAACCTATGATTTGTGATTGAGTATTTCTTAATCAATCGCATAGTTCTTGAAAATCAGATGATCCAATTCTACACTTGTTTGGAAGTGTAGAAAATCGGTTTCAAGGTTGTAAGTATGAAAGAGGACTCAAAAAATAAGGATGTCGACATACTTTGAACACGTACAATAATGTTCATCTTTTATTGTTCAAATTTATTCCTTAATAGCTTTAGGAAGAAAATCCCAAGATAAAAATATAAATAAGTTAAGAATCTTTTAATTAAGGTTGTTAATTTTATTTTAGGAAAATGAGAATTAGTAATGTGCATTTACTAGTTGAGATTTTCCAAAGAGATTTTCGGTCCTTATTTTGAACAGAGCATTTCCAGGAATTATGGAAACCGAATTTGGAACATATTGAATATCTTTGAGAATATTTTCGGTTTTGGAAATTCCTTGGTGTCCAAACTTCCTTGTCTATAAATACTTGAAGTTTGCATTTCTAACAAACTAATCCTTCATGACAGCAAACTTCCTCGGTGGTGTTGTTACTGGTGTATCCGCCTATTCGGAGAGGAGAGTAACCTAATCAGGCGAAATCTCTTAAGGCCGCTCAATTTAAAGTCTTCTTTGGGATTGAGAAGCTTTACGAGTACCGTTGGTGGGAAACTAGATAATTGTGGTTTATCTTTTGTTTTCGATTGATTTGATTGACTAACAGTGGTTGAACTTTGATTGCACCTAGTTTGTTTATGCTTGAGAATCTTCTCTTCTGATATAAGATTCACTCAAACTAGATCGAAGTTTCGACAGGGAACTTTAGACTGTTGTTAGTGCTAAAGACGATCTTGTGATAATCCGTTGTTAACGGACTCCATTCTGTGCGTGATTGATCACAAGAGATTCAAGTTTTTGTGTGCAGATGTTTACTGAAGATCTTAGAAGATTTGAAGACAAAGAAGATATTGAAGATTTATGATTTGGGGTTCATAATCTTTGGTGTACACAATACTTGTTTCGGTATAAGAAGCTCCAACTATAATCGATGTATCCTTGTGGTAGATTGGATTGATTAGTTGTGCAGATCGGCATCAATACAATTCTTGGTGATTAAAAGTATTGATTGCAAAATCTTAACAATTACTTTGGTGATTGAACATAAGATATATCTAAGAACCTGACGAAGGAGTTTATGTTAAGATAAACAAAAGAGCCTTTGTCCGACTCACATCACTTGGTTGAATAGAGTTGATACCAAACACATTTGTTGTTCCTTTACTGTTTGGAATAAGAACCAAAGGAATTTTCCAAGTACGTGACTTATTTATAAATTGGAGGCGTGGGAATACAAAAGGAACTAGGTGAACTATAGGGTTAGTTACTTGGTCTCAACTATACGAAGTTAGTGTAATTTTGTGTAGTGGCTTAATCCTGGGAGTATTCAATTCTGGACTAGGTCCCTGGGTTTTTCTGCATTTGCGGTTTCATCGTTAACAAAATCTTGCTATGTCATTTACTTTTATACTCCGCATTATAATTGTTCTATTATAATTAAAATAAATTACACAAACGTTAATTCCTATTTAATTGATAAGCAATCCTATTGTGTTTGGTTAAGTCCGAACCTTTGTATCAAGTAAACATACTTCGTTGTTGTATTGTCTCGATAAAGTGTCCATAGACGATCACACGAAGTGTGAACCGATTAGTTGCATTGTCTCGACTCAGTCCATAGACAATCACTTTTGGAGAAAGGACTTATAGGTAGGAAAAGTTTTAGCTTGAGGTATATTTGGGTACCCTCGCCTTTTCAATTGGAATCAGAGCAGGCAAACACGAAAAGATCTAACAATCTGTGTTTGGTGCGATCCAACCTATAAGAAATTGAATCTATGTATGATTCAGTTAACGTTGAGCAAGAAGATGATATACTTCTTAAAGGATGTTTGTTTTCAAAAACCTGATAAAAAGCTCTGCACTGTTAGTTCACCAGTGGAACACAACTCAGGAAATATTAACCGTGATGTGTTAATAAGAAAATAAATTATTGAGGCAAACAAGTCAGATTCAGATGATAGTGATGAGATTAAAAGGATATATTAGTTGAACTTGATCAAGCCTAAAAGGATATATTATTTGAAAAAAAGGATATGTGATTCTAACCTCCAGAATCTCACTAATATACAACATTGTGATTCTAATTGTCTAACCACTCACAAGAATCGTGATGGATGTGTTTTTAGGGGTAATCTTATGACTAGTATCCAGTCAAGACCATTTGTCATCCATGATGACAATGATCATCTCTTAGACAGAAGTAAAGATCAACTCTTGCACACAAAAGGGAATAATTTCAGATCATGCTGTTTTGTAGTTGGTCAACTGTCTAAGATTGAACCCAGGAAACAATCTCATCAAATGATGATCTCACGTTCCAAGAAATTACTGGGTCGATATAAGAGTTCTGGTTATTTAACAACTCGAAAAATTTCAAGTCACGATTATGATTTTGATCATCGAGCTGATTATTCTGTAAAATCAAATCATTCCAGCCGTGACACAGTGAAAGAAGTTTATTCTTGGAAGAATCCCAAAAGGATAGATATTCAAAAATATCATGATGGATCATGTTCTATAAATTCTGAGCTATCACTGGCTCACTCCAACAACTGATGTTGGCCTTTGGAAACGTACCATAATGAAGGAAACGTTTCACCATTACTTCTTGTATTTACTAACCGCCTCACTCTTATGAAACTTTCTTGTGACGGGCGTAGTGTACGCCGTACGCTGTAAACCGCCAGACCAATACACTGATGAGCATCCCCCAGTTTGTGACATGTTTTGATGTCTCGAGTGTTTTGTGTAGCATGTTGTTATTGTTTGGAAAGTTGAGCTTGGGAGGCTTTCCGACTCGGTGGTGACCTTCGACGGTCGAGATTTTTCAAGGTTAGCCGTTGATTGTGGTTACCTTACATTCGTATCCAGTGGCATGGACACGGTGCCGGCATGGCTTGCGCATGCTCTTGGCGTGGCTAATTAGGGTTTGGTGCCGTGACCATAGAATTGGCATAGCTAAGTGTGCGCAGTGGCCAAAGAGTTGGCAGCGTAGCCAAAGTTTGCCACAGGTCGTTTGGTTTAGTGGCGAGCTTGTACGACCGAGATTTGCATCCCAGAAGGAAGGATAGTCGTTGATTGTTGCAACCTTCCGTTTGGCACCGTGGCCAAATTAAGGTTTTGGCACCGTGGCCAAGAGTTGGCACCGTAGCCAAGAGATTTCCACAAGTCGTTTGGTGGAAAGTTTGTACGGCTGAGATTTGCATCTCAGAGGGAATGGTAGCCGTTGTTTGTTGCAACCTTCCATTTGGCAGCAAGCGGCATGGAGGCATGGCCGTCATGGCTTTGGCGTGGCCAAATTAGGGCTTTGGCACCGTGGCCAAATTAGGGTTTTGGCACCGTGGCCAAGAGTTGGCACCGTAGACAAGAGATTGCCACAAGTCGTTTGGTGGCAAGTTTGTACGGCTGAGATTTGCATCTCAGAGGGAAGGGTAGCCGTTGATTGTTGCAACCCTCTGTTTAGCAGCCAGCGGCATGGAGGCATGGCCGGCGTGGCTTTGGTATGTTTTAGGCGCGAACAAATTAGGGCTTTGGCATAAACCGTAGAATTTGGCATTGGGACAGAAGTTTCCATGCATTTGTTGGAGAACTTGTACGACTGAGATTTTCATCTTAAAAGGAAGGGTAGTCGTCGATTATTGCAACCCTTCATTTGGATGGCATGCCTAGGCGCGGAGATGTGGCTGGCATGGTATGCCATTGGCACCGTGGTGCGGCTGGCATGCCTTGTCGCGGAGATGTGGCTGGCATGGTATGCCATTGGCACCATGGTGCGGCTGGCATGGTTGATATGCCTTGGCGCAGAGATATGGATGGCACGACATGCCATTGGCACGGTGGTGCGACTGTCATGGTTGGCATGCCTTGGCGCGGAGATGTGGCTGGCATGGTCGGCATGCCTTGGTGCGGAGATGTTGCCAGTCAGTATTGAGCGTTCTGCCGTGGAATATAACGTATATAAAAAAAGGCACCTAGTAGTTTTTACGTAGGCATATTGAATGATTCAATAAATGTGCTAGTGGTCGACATTATTACTCAAGTGTGACGTCACTGTCTGACTAAGGTTTTACGAATTTAACCCTAAGTTAAAAACCACCGTCAACATTAAGTCCCCTGTATTATTTGCTAGTCCTCGAGCAAAATAAAATAAAAATAAACTCCTAACTCACTGTCGCAGGCATCGTCGATTGCATTTAGCGTATGAAATAAGCCTTTAAACCCCTAGGTGTCCCTAGTGGCCGAGTTATAGTCTCGGGAGGGCTTACAAGAGATATACCCACAAAACCTGTACTCCAGACCTTAGCTATCTACGCAGAACCTTGGAAGGCACTAAAGAATCTCCTTGGTTGGCATACTTATTGACTACAGGAAGAAGTACCCTGATGCGAAATTCCAATTGCTGTACACGAGTTTGCACTCAAGCATACTAAAATTCATATAAAGTGACAGAGCTCTACTCAAATAGTTGTACTATGGACATCATATTCGGAGTCAAAACTAATCACATGGATAGATCAAGAAGATGGATATAGAAAAACATAGATGGTTTTGATGTTTACTAAGTGGACGACGTTTCCCATGTCTGTCTGAAGGCCTCCGCCAAAATGAACCTATCCTAATGGATTGAGATACTAGTCTGACTAATATCAACACACTGGCATATACAAGGGTACCAGTGGTCAATAACTTAAATCTAGATCAACAAAATGGAAAATACAAGGGAACCAGCAGTTGACTACACAGAACAATAACCATTTTTTTTTTTAACGGCATGAATAGATCTTTTTGATCCAAGTGCATTCTTCTTGTCAGCAGATTACACGATAGTTCCCACGGGTCCTGCATTCCACGCTTGCTTAGGCGACGGAAACAGGGAGAACACACGCATATTGCTATCCAAGTGTTAATACTTATTCCGATTGGTCTAACTGGTCCGGTCTTTTTTTTTTTTTTTTTTTTTTGAAAAAGGTAACTCAGTCACTCGATTTCACCCTAGCAAAGGTAACAACTTGAATCGTGTGCCCCACCAAATCACTTGAAACAAAAGAAAACTAAAAATAGAAAGTGAAAAGGACTCGACAAGATATGGCGAAACTATCATGTTATTTCTAACACCTGAGCTCTGTGCTTTTATGAATAGACTCTATAGATGTTTCCATCTAGTCAGATTGGTTCCTCAACTCCTAAAACAAAAATGTTTCCATCCACTTAGATTGGTTAGTGCTATCCTTAATACGCATAAATTTCTAGGCTCTGGAGTTTATTTATTCATACTGCAACTAAAAAGTTTCTCCCATACCCCCAAACTTAAATCTAACATTGTCCTCAATGTTCTAAAGATGAAATTAAAAGCATGAACAAGGAGAAACGTTACCATTTGAAGCGAAAGAGTTAAGGAAATATTACCGTGTTGCATGAGATGGGTTACCTCCCAAGAAGTGCTAAGTTTAAAGTCTTCAGCCAGACTTAGGAAAGGATTAGTCAACTCGAACATAGTAACAGTCGAAATAACTGTGGGTCTTCAAAACCAAAAGAGCTGACCAAAGGAAACTGCAATAACCAAGAAATGAACAAGACTACTGCCCCTTACCTAGTTTCCTGATTAAGATATTATATCTAATTGTGGTTCAGGTTCTATGAAAGGGTCTAAATTATTTCTTGGCTGCATCCTCATAATTGGATCCAATTATTAGGTCCTAGAGTCTGTAAAACTCAAATAAGAACTTAGAATCACAAATAATAACCTAAATAATTGAGGATCCTCTAAGTCAATCAGGTTGACTTACATAATTGACCACAGTGAGAGTAGTGGTCATTCTTAAGCAAATGTGTCGATTCTAATTTCCTAAAGCATTTAGGTTTAGTCTCACAACTTAATATTCGACACATTTGAATCTATATGTTCCCACATTTGGAAGAAAACTATTTGGTGGGAAAACAAAATCAATCTTGGTATTATTGCCTGGGTTAACCACATCAACCAGAGGATGGGTTTTAACATTTGAGACTCTTGTTGGATATCATTAGGTTCTGGAAAACGATTATGAAGATATCTTGTAAGATGGTTGAGGCATTGATGTCAAGTCCCAAGTGAGGGACCTTACTAAGAGTTAAAGCACATGGAGAATGATACTCACCCCCAAACTTAGAGTTTTCGGCGTCTCTAGATAGACTGGTCATAACCTCCCTAATTTCTAGGTCGGCAATTGATTTTTCTAAGTCAGGTTCATCCTCGCTAATCTCTACGAGTTCATCTAAGACTATTGTTTCTAAATCGTTTGACTCGATCTCAAGATAAACTGGTTCCTCTAAACCATCATCGGTTTCGTAAACAGGACATACTACATCGTCTGAAACGGGGGTATCTCTAGTCAAATCCTCGTCCTTTTGAATAGGTGAATAATTTTTAAAATTATTAGGATCTGAACCAGAAATAATATAATCATTATAAGGCTCAACTGGGGTAACAAATTCCTGATCACTATTCCCACATATTTCAGATTCTTCATCATCACTATCCTCATCATCATGATACAATTTTTGAAATTCAAGAATTCTCAATCTTTGTTCCAAACTACATGGTCTATGTTTATAATATTTCTCATAGATCGTTAGAGGTGATTCCTCAATAAAAGTTGGAGTATCCATATATCGCTGCCCACGCATATATTCACCAAGAGTCATTTCCGAAGACGTCTCTTGATAACGAGAATTTCTAGACATATATTCTCGCAACGTCATCGCAGGTGGCGTCTCCTCAAAAGGATTCATCACCGAAGAAATATAAACTACAGAGGGATTCTATACAATCACAAACAAGGCCGACTCGACTCCACCAAAGCAAACCTAAAGATTTCTAGCAAACAAAAAGCATGATGGCTCCACTTAGATTGCTTCTAGACCAGCTTCTATCTTTCGAAAGGGAATTCGTTGCAATTTGAGCAAACCCCTCTGGAATCAATCCGAGTCAAAGTAAGTTGAATTGAGGCGAGGGAAGCTCAGTGGAGCTTTGATACCCAAGGCCTCACCGGTTACAAGGCGGCGCAGTCACGCATTCAACTCACAGAAACCGTCAAGAACTTCGAAGTATGCTCAAAAGAGTAACCAATATTCTTCGAACGATTTTCCTATTAAGCTCGTTACCCTATAGGTCTCGTTCTAGTCAAAATTTTAGGCTTAGGTTTGCGTTTGGTTTCGTGTTCCTAAGGCGGGCAAGAAGAGAACGGTGATGAATTCCGAACCCTTATCTTGTATTGTCCAGGCCTTGCCCTTTACTAGGAATTTAAAAACAGTCCAAATTCGTCCTCAATCAATGAATCACCTTAAGGAATACAGTAACTCGCTTACAGGAGATTCGCGAGTGTTTCGATGGACTTACCTCCCGTACCAGACGGGCGAAGAACCTCTGAAGTCGACTCGGGCCACAACTCCTATGTCATGTATGAACCCGAGGGGCCGAGACGATATTGTAATCGTCGTCCTTCCCTGCAAACAGTTTATATTTAATCTTGACCCTTCCTTAGGGTTTAAAAATAATGTCCAAGAATGTCCAAAAAGTACAAAAATAAAAATGTCCCAAAAAGGAAAAGAAAAATTACAAAAATAATACCCTATTTACAGTTTCTAAAAATAAAACAAAATAACTATATACAAAATATTCTTCTTCACTCCTTTCGGATTCCTCTTTTCTTTCCTTCTTTGGCGATGCTTTCCTTTTATAGCACTTTTTCTTTCCTTGTAGCTTCGCTCGAAATCTGAAAAGAATCAAAAAATACCAAAGGCGTAAAAGAGAACAAAAAATTCTAAAAGAAATAAAATAAATCTAAAACCTAAAACCTAGTACAAATCCGCGTCGGCGGCGCCAAAAATTGATGTTGTTTTGAAAGTGGTAGTAAAGTTCGTTCAACTCGGATTGTGTAAAGGTTTGATTTAAGAACTAAGAATAAAAATACTAAAAATATATTCACAAGGTTGTCACGAATATCGAGAGAGACTGAGACTCAGGATTCCACCAAATTCCATTCATGCGACTCAAATAATAATTCCAATCAATTATAGTTCAAATAATAAAAATATGGACTATTGTTCTTTGCCAAAAATAGATTTTTGAAAAGCAATGACTGTAAATCAAAAGCATGATGTATCAAAAATACATAGACCAAGCATACACCATCAAACGAAATCACACCCGTTCAATAAAAATCATAAATCTATTAAAAATCAATGCAAATAGTCATAAAAGAATTATTAGAATTACCACATGCATGAAATCGGGCTTCCTCCATCATCCCAGTGTTGGGGTTTAGCTCATCATATTAATCACTTGCTCAAAATACATGTTTATAGCCCAAGAGTTGATTAAAAAGATGAAAAAGTATAAAACAGTGAATCTGCGACCCCCAGAAGGCGTCCAGAAAAGAACGATAATGAATCACTGCTGCTGAACTACGACACTTGACTTCTGCTGTTGACGCTTCTGGAAATAAGTCTGTCCTCGGCGGTCCGTTCTTCCTTGTTCTTCAGAGTTCTTTAATGGCGGAACAGCAGCAGGAGAAATTCTGAAACTCTGATTTACGCCTCCTGTGGTTCTCTTCTCGGCCCCAAACTGTTCGACCCTCTTCTTGGGACCCTAATCAACATATTTATACACAAAAGGGTCATCGAATCTCTCCCAAATCGCATTAAAATCTCCTCTTTCCTTACTTGGCAGTCACGGCAATAATTCCTTCCCAAATTTGTTTCACGCGTTTCTGAGCTCTCCCGATTATACCAAACTCTTCCTTAGTTAGAATATGTATCTTTGGAACGAATTTCTTGCCTTTAATCTCTCTGAATTTCCAAATTCGAACCCATGAAGCCGTGTTTCCTTATTTGACTTTGATTCCAATTTCCGGCCATTCCAGCCAATTTGGGTGTGATCCAAAGACTTCACCAGGCCTACTTAGGCCTAAGGAGTAAACCCAATCAATATCAGCCCTTTAGTCTCCAAAAAACTCGATCAAAACTCTAACCCTAAATCTGCCCGTGAAAGCCATGTTTTTCCCGCCAAAATAGTATTTTGAATGTTAAGGGGAAAGGTTACCCCTTATCCGGTCTGCTGGGGTCCGCATAACACTTATCCCTTGGGTTCCTTTTGTAATTTTTCTTGGGATGTTTTCAACACTTCTTCGGGGTTTCTCCGGGGTATTTCTGGGGTACTTTCGGTACACTTCTGGGGAGGTCCAAACGCCGAATTTTTAGCTAATTTCGCCGCAAAACCTTATTCTTCTAAAAACACCTACAAATAAATAAAATAACCAAATAAGTACAAAATTGAGCACTAACACTATATACAATTGAGCTATATTAGACACATAAATGCGTCTATCACCCTGCTTAGCTCGGAACAGGGGAATTGTTGCGAGGTAAGCATAAGATGGTGACAGACAAGGATAAAATCTAAATGGCAAGTCATGAAAAGATGGTCAGGAAGATCCGTCTAACCTTTTCGAGAGGTAAGGAGAATTCGTGATTCTTGTGTTGGTGGCTTTGCGTAGATTCTGCTCGTGGTGCTGCTAGCTAGGCCGCGGAGTGGTAGTGGTGGTTGCTGTCCGGGATGCAAACAGTTGGCGTCAGCTTGGAATGATTGTGCGTCATCTGGGATAGGTTTGATAACACGGAACGGAGCCGCTAGCATAGACTTGGCGTGAAGGGGAGCCGCCAACATTAGATTGTCTTGGAATGAGCCATTAGCATTCGTCGACTTGGACTTGGAGACGTTCGCATTGGATCGGCTTGGACTTGGAGCCGCTAGCATTAGATCAACTTGGAATGAGCCATTAGCATTGGTTGGGCATAGTGCGTCTTGGAATGGAGCCGCTGGCAGTGTGCGGCTTGGAATGGAGCCGCTGGTATGGTGCGGCTTGGAATGGAGCCGCTGGCACTGGATACTGTCTTCGGTCCGCGGAATGGTGGAAACTGGTTTCAGAAATTCGGCTACCAAATGGTGGTGATGGCGCTGGAATTTCGGCTACCAAACGGTGGTGACAACGCCTGGAAAGTTTGTCTAAATTAGGGTTTGGCATGCTGAAACCCTAATTAGCGCCTCCTACTAAAATCGTTGTAGAATTCTCGTACGAACTCGGATTTTGACGGTCCGCCCCTCCATTCCGATCAGAAAAGAATTTCCTATCCCCGTACTAGGGAATATTTAGGTTTCAATCTCGTTTAGGAGGTGAAAACAGTCCAACAGTAAAACTCAGGGAGAATTCAGGAGGGATGTTGCGGGCCCGTGGAACGATGGAAACTGGCTTCAGTTTCATAGAAGGATGACGACTAGCTTCAGTTTCGTGGAAGGATGACGACTGGCTTCAGTTCCGTGGAATGGTGACGAGTGGCTTCAGTTCCGTGGAAGGGTGGAGACTGGCTTCAGTTCCGTGGAAGGGTGACGACCGGCTTCAGTTCCGTGGAATGGTGGAGACTGGCTTCAGTTCCGTGGAAGGATGATGACTGGCTACAATTCCTTGGAATGATGGCAACTTTTTCTAAATTAGGGTTTGTCATGTCGAAACCCTAATTAGCGCCCCTTACTAGAATCGTTGTAGAATTCTCGTACAAACTCGGATTTTGACGGTCCGCCCCTCCACTTCGATCGAAAAAGAATTTCCTATCTCCATAAGCGAGAATATTTGGGTTTCGAGCTCGTTTAGGAGGTGAAAACATCCCAACAGTAAAACTCGGGAAGAATTCAGGAGGGATGTTGCGGGCCCGAGGTGGCATAGTTGCGCCTAGTCATCTATTCTCGTTCATGGAGAAAGAAGGAATCTTTATTCTGTTCAAACTCTAGAAACTCTGTCCGCATGAAAAGATGTATCGACCCTCTTCTGTTTTCTGTTGCTCGTCTGGATCCGTGCTTTCGTCTGCAGTGTCTCTCTAGTGGATTCCAAAATTTACCAAACTCCATTGCATTCTTGGGATCGATGGATGAAATATATGCTCGACAACGATCATGTCAGGGCTAATCTTGGAGATTGTGGTTGCGCTGTTGGTCCATCCTTGACTTTAGGTTGTTCAGTGTCTGGACCTTCTGATCGCGATGATGATATGCTGTGGATGATTGTATGGTAGAAATATTCCGAAGCCACATGATGAAATAAATGAGTTGGGAGACATTCTTTTGCCAATGTGCTGCTATCAAGTCTTCAAGGACTTTGTTCCAAGAGATATCCTTCGAACCAGCTTCTGAATCTTGGACTATCGTATGGAATGGGATGCGGTGAGCAGTCCCCAGTTATATTTATGTTATATCCGATGGCGTGGCCGAATATGTGAATGTATCTTTGTGGCGTGCTTTTGGAGTCTTTGATGCACATGTACGACTTCATGTTGAGAAATTCCTGCGGCTCGTAAAACTTCGCCAGTGATGATGTTGAAATCAGAAATAACCAGGTTGAGGGGAGTGAAAGAGTCCCATGCTGGTAGTACCCATGTGTAGCATACTTTCATTGCATCGCCTTGAATCCATGTCCACGGGATTTGATACAAGCTTATTGTACTCTTCTGGATGTGACGCTGGGATGCTCAGGATATCACATGGACGAAATATTCTGGATAGCGAAGAGGTATATATGAGAGAGTTCTGTTGTTTATCGTGGCTCCCTATGTTTCTTCAAGAAAATGTTTCACCGCGTCTCTAGAGTTATCTCATGAGTCTTTAATGGTCGTCGGGATGGATTGCTATGAGCAGTCCCCAGTCGCATTTTTCTTTAGTTTCTGAAGCTGTTTTCCTCTGAGCAGGCTTGGGATCCACCGCGTCCTCGTAAAGTGTTGAAGGCGTCTTCTAGACAGAGAGGTGATGATATTCTTGCGCTACGCCCTTGAAGGGTAGATGACCTTGTTGTGACTATGGCCTTTTGGTTGACTGTGTCTTCTGAGATTTGACAGTGAAGGGATTCCATGTAGATCCTCAGTCCCCAAGTATGGTTTACATGTTTCCATATTGTATGGTCAGTGGGTTGACCATGATAAAGACATCAACATCGTGCGTTTGTACTGGTGATTTTATTAGAAACTAAAATATGTAGGAGTACATGTTACCTTTGTAGTGATTGTTGCTGCGTTGAAGCTCTGGCTGGTATCGTCAAATGAGAAGAAACAGTTCTTGGTAGCAGATGTAATCAGAAGAGACTACATTTTCGTGGGAACAAAGTAGGTTGGCTGGAATTGTATGGGCATCCATGGAAGTAAAAGGATTGGCCGGATGAGTAAGCGAGCAAACTTTCCATGATCAAGAGTTTTTGCGGGATGGATCAAAAGGTGGACATGACTACGAAGATTGAATGGTTGCGATCATGATCCTTGACATAGGGAGTGTGGTGGCACGACCCTTTGTAGGAAGGAGTGGCGGCCATGGTACGATCTATGGCAGGAGGGAGCGGCGTTGAAGCGGCTTCGGATCTTGGAGAGGACGTTGAAACTTAAGGATCCAAACGCTGAAGCTTCGGCTTCGGATCCTGGAGCAGCTTATGGAGAGAACGCTGAAGCGGAGCGGCTGCTGGAGCGAACGTTGAAGCGGAGCGGCTGCCGGAGCGAACGTTGAAGCGGAGCCGCTGCTGGAGGACGTTGAAGTGGAGACGCTGCTGGAGGACGTTGAAGCGGAGCAGCTGCTGGACCGAACGTTGAAGCAGAGCCGCTGCTGGCGCCTTGCAACTCTCAGAGCCTTGACAGTTTCAATGTTGAAGTCAGAGACCGCGTCACTCAGCGTTCTGTCAAACTCGACATCCTTCAAGTGAACAGTGGTTAGGAGTCCCCAGTTTCATCTATCGATCGTGCTTTCCAGGAGAGGTTGGGGTTTGGGAACAACTTCTCTGGATGGAAACATCTGCTTTCCTGATGCAGTGCGGTTGAGGGATGCAAATATGTCTTGACGCTACACCTTGGAGAAACATAGAATCTCACATAAATGTTTCATCATAGACTGCACGATTTTATGGGCGAAGTCCCCAGAAATCATGCAGCTCCTGACGGGAAGAGGGTCTCTGTGAACTCAGGAGGGTTGCTGATTTCCTTTGCCTCGATTTTGGAGAAGTCGTTCCCGATCTTTACGTGTGATGAAATTGGATTGTTGATTCCCTTCTACTGGGCGTTCAAGAGCAACGTGAGCCTCTTCATCTATAAACGCACGTCCTGCTGAAGTGCCTGCACCGGATGTTAAAAGTATTCCTTGTCAGATCCCTTTTGGGTTGACGTGACTCTTATGGTGGCCGCTTCGTCAGTGTCTTGAGGAAATATGTATCTCTTTCTGAGTTATAGTCACGTATGTCTGAGCCTTACGAGAACCTTTTGTCTTTCAATCAAATCAACAGTGGTAAAAGGAGATCGGCTTCTTCCGGCTCCTCCAGTCTCTTGCCATGATGGTGGAGTAGCAGCAGCTCTAGTGACGGTTGGAGCTGTCATACTTGAAGAAACATTGGGGTGGAGGAAGCGGCTCTGATTCTGGTGATCGTAGGTGTATCGTGCAGAGATGGCGCAGTTTTGATCACGGAGTGCTGGAGCCATGGCGTTGTTTCGAAGGGTGAGGATGGCGCTGCTTTGGCTGGTTGTGGAGCGGAGAAGATGGTGCTGGACTTTGGATGGTTGTGGAGCGAAAAGATGGCGCTGGAAGGGTGCAAGATGTTATCGCTGGAAAGGATGCAAGCTGCTGGCGCTGGAAGGATGCAAGCTGTTATCGCTGGAAAGGATGCAAGCTTCTGGCGTTGGCTAGGAGTGTAGGGGACGCGGAGATGGCGCCGGCTAGGATGCAGAGATGGTGCCGGCTTTAGCATGGAGATGGCGTTGGAGGTCTCTTGGCGCTAGCTTGTCCACGTCATGTTGGCGCCATGGAGCGTTGCTAGCGGGCCCGGTTTCCTCTTCCCATGTGTAACCAAAAATAGGAAACCTTCCTCCATTCGAGCTCCAAAAACATCATGCCTACAAAAGGCGCTACCCATATTCTTTATCCCGTATCATCAGTTTTATTCCCTCGTCTTGGAGCTAGTAGCAACACGACGAGCATACTCCGGGTATGTATTCCAGTGTTCCTCCTTTAGCTTGTTCTTCCATCTTGGTGCAAACCCTAGCCATAGGCATGTATGCCGTAGTTTTATGGGTGACGCCGTCGTTACCGCGATAAGTCCCCAGTCACCCCTCGCCGCGTGATAACTGATAACTGAGACATTGACTCCCGAGCGGATTGTTTGCTTCTACCATATTGAGATCGGAATTGAAACTGAAACTGGAAATTGGAAATCGATATTTCAACTGAGAGATTGACCTCCCACTGTGGTCGTCAATTATTTGAGGGTGAAAACGGTTTCTGCTGATTTCAATAATTTCGTGTGTGTGGGCGAGAAACGAGTCTAAACCCTAAACAATGTACTGCAAGGGAGTACTCTGATTCGAGAGATCAATCCGTAAAAATCCTGCCTAAACCAAGAAATAGTCGTTCCAGACTTGCTTCGGTCACAAAGTGAATGAGAAGGGTTGGTCTTAGGGAGGGAAGTGAAGAGAGCGTTGAGACCAGAATAGTTGATTCTGAAAGAGTGGTTGTTTGACGACTTGTATCAGAAAGTGAAACGCTAGCAGATTGGGAAGCTAACAAGTGATTTCTGAGTGTTGTATTCTCCTGACCAAAACTTGTTCTTTGGTGGAAATAGGTGAGGACTATTTATACAAGTCACAACGAAACGTACCCTGGTCTCGTAAGAAGTGGAAACGGTTGAGTAAATGGAAGAAAGCGGTAACGGGTAACGCCTGGAATTGATCTTTCCATAGTGAAGGAAACGTTTCACCATTACTTCTTGTATTTACTAACCGCCTCACTCTTATGACACTTTCTTGTAACGGGCGTAGTGTACACCGCACGCTGTAAACCGCCAGACCAATACCCTGATGAGCATCCCCCAGTTTATGGCATGTTTTGATGTCTCGAGTGTTTTGTGTATCATGTTGCTATTGTTTGGCAAGTTGAGCTTGGGAGGCTTGCCGGATTGGTGGTGACCTTCGACGGTTGAGATTTTGCATCTTGAGAGGAAGGTTAGCCGTTGATTGTGGTTACCTTCCGTTGGTAGCCAGTGGCGTGGCCACGGTGATGGCATGGATTGCGCATGCTCTTGGCGTGGCTAATTAGGGTTTGGTGACGTGACCATAAAATTGGCATAGCTAAGTGTGCGCCGTGGCCAAAGAGTTGGCAGCGTAGCCAAAGGTTGCCACAAGTCGTTTGGTTTAGTGGCGAGCTTGTACGGCTGAGATTTGCATCTCAGAAGGAAGGATAGTCGTTGATTGTTGCAACCTTCCATTTGGCAGCTAGCGGCATGGAGGCATGGCCGGCATGGCTTTGGCGTGGCCAAATTAGGGCTTTGGCACCGTGGCCAAATTAGGGTTTTGGCACCATGGCCAAGAGTTGGCACCGTAGCCAAGAGATTGCCACAAGTCATTTGGTGGCAAGTTTGTACGGCTGAGATTTGCATCTCATAGGGAAAGGTAGCCGTTGATTGTTGCAACCTTCCGTTTGGCAGCTAGCGGCATGGAGGCATGGCTTTGGCGTGGCAAAATTAGGGTTTTGGAACCGTGGCCAAATTAGGGTTTTGGCACCGTGGCCAAGAGTTGGCATCGTAGCCAAGAGATTGCCACAAGTCGTTTGGATGCAAATTTGTACAGCTGAGATTTGCATCTCAGAGGGAAGGGTAGCCGTTAATTGTTGCAACCCTCTGTTTGGTAGCCAGTGGCATGGAGGCATGGCCGGCGTGGCTTCGACATGGTTTAGGTGCGGCCAAGATAGGATTTTGGCATAGTTTAGGCGCGGCCAAAATTAGGGTTTTGGCATAGTTTAGGCGCGACCAAAATTAGGGCTTGGCATTGGGCCAAAAGTTGCCACGCGTTTGGTGGCGAACTTGGACGGATGAGATTTTCATCTCAGAAGGAAGGATGGCCGTTGATTGTTGCAACCCTTCGTTTGGCAGCCAGCGGCATGGAGGCATGGCCGGCGTGGCTTTGGCATGGTTTAGGCGCGGCTAAGCTAGGTTTTGGCATAGTTTTAGGCGCGGCCAAAATTAAGGTTTTGGCATAGTTTAGGCGGCCAAAATTAGGGCTTGGCATTGGGCCAAAAGTTGCCACGCGTTTGGTGGCGAACTTGGACGGCTGAGATTTGTATCTCAGAAGGAAGGGTGGCCGTTGATTGTTGCAACCCTTGGTTTGGAAGCCAACGGCATGGAGGCATGGCCGGCGTGGCTTTGGCATGGTTTAGGCCCGGAGATGTGGCTGGCATGGTATGCCATTGGCACGGTGGTGCGGCTGGCATGGCGTGCCATTGGCACGGTGGTGAGGCTGGCATGGTTGGCATGCCTTTGACACGGAGATGTGTCTAGCATGGCGTGCAATTAGCACGATGGTGCGGCTGGCATGGTTGGCATTCCTTTGGCGGGGAGATGTGGCCGGCATGGCATGCCATTGGCACGGTGGTACAGCTGGCATGGTTGGCATGCCTTTGGTGCGGAGATGTGGTTGGCATGGTTGGCATGCCTTTGGTGCGAAGATGTGGCTGGCATCGCATGCCATTGGGACGTTGGTGCAGCTGGCATGGTTGGCATGCCTTTGGCACAGAGAGATGGCTATTAGGGTTTAGCGTGTTGAAACCCTAGTTTAAAATATGTGGCACGCTTCATTGGCACGTTTGGCTAGCATGAACGGCTGGCATGTGCAGAGATGATGCCAGTCAGTACCGAGGGCTCTGCCGTGGAGCACGGCATATAAAAACGGTACCTCGGTAATGTTACGCGGACATGTTGAATGGTTCAAAAAATATGCTAGTGGCAACATTATTACTCAAGTGTGACGTCACTGTCTGACTAAGGTTTTACAATTTTAACCCTAAGCTAAAAACCACCGACAACAGCGTCGATGCCTCAGCAACGCGCACCTTTGTAGATGAAGAAACTCGATCAGGAGCTCCAGCAGAGAGGAATCAACCATTCAATTTTGTCACACGAGAAGATTTGGAACGACTTCTTCGAAACCGAGACAAAATCGATTCTACGGACATGCATCAGCATCAACCCCCGTATCCTCCTATGCTACAAAGAATTACTCTTCCGAGAGGGTACTATTCTCCTCAATTCTCCCTGCATGACGGAACCGGTAATGCACGTGAACATGTCTCTCGATTTTTGGAATCCTTGGGCGAGCACGAATACAACCATGTTCTCCGTTTGAGGGAGTTTTCGAAGTCACTTGCAGGAAGAGCATACACCTGGTACAACATCATTTCACCAAACAGTATATCCAACTGATGTGACATGGTTACGGCTTTCTACAGGAAGTACTTCTTTGTGTCTGAGCAAATCACCCTCTCAGATTTAGGAAGGATGTTTCAACGAAACAATGAACATCCAAATGATTATGTCAAAAGATTCAGAATTCAAGCACTAGATTGTCACGACCCAAACATGACCGAACAACAATTGGTGGATTCTTGTATCAATGACATGGTTCACATCTACCGTGCCTTACTGGAGAATCAGAGATTCTGGACATTCTCTGAACTTCATGAGGCTGTTAAACGGCCGTCCACAACAACACCAACATTGTTGGAAAGAGCCAGGCCATCCAAGAGTGAAGACGCACGCGAAACTCGAGGAAATAGGCCTCTCATCAACAAGCAATATAACACTGGCCCCTCTGTGAGCGTGGTAGGAGAAGGAGGAAAAAGGAAGTCTTCAGCGGTAGAACAACAATCCAAGCGCACAACGCCGATGTATCAGGCGTCTCCACTGCGGAAGACTGCAGCTAAAGCTCCTGCGCAACATCAAGAAGCCATAGAAAACGCCTAAGATTTCCCGTTTCCAATCGACGTAGTAATTGAACTCTTAGAGGCATGGATCCAAGATGACGCCATCAAATTTCCTCCTACTAGGCGCCCACCAACTAAAGAGGAAATTACAAATCCCAAGTATTGCCGCTACCACAGGTTTGTCCATCACCCGACCAGTGACTGCAATAGATTGAAGCGTATCTTCAAAGAAAAGATGGAGGTCGGGGAACTTCAACTGCGCAATGAGAGAGTTCACAGAGATCCTCTCCCAATCATGAGTTACATGCTCTCTGGGGATTCTGTTCACAAAACTGTGCAATCCATGATGCAGCACATGTGTGAAATCCTATATTTCTCCAAGGCGCAACTTCAAGATATGTTTGCATCCCTTAATCGCGTTGTGTCGGGCAAGCGACTTTTTCCTATTGAAGAAACCAAGCCGGAATTCCAAGCTCTCTCAGGAAGCGGCGATGAAAAATGCAACTGGGGACTGCTCACCACGGCTTGTTTGAAGGATGCCAATTTTGATAGCGCGTTGATCTACGCATCCTCTGACTTCAGCATCATTACCATCAAGACTCTGAGAGCCACAGGGATTTCGAAGCAGGAGGCTACCCACTCCCCAATCGTGGTCAAGAATTCGGAAAGTGAAGCGATGAATGCGTATGGCTACATTAACCTCGAAATCAAGGTGGGAGATGCTCTAATGCGTGGAAAATTCCACATTGTCAAAGAATGCCTAAAATATGACATGATTCTGTGGCGCTCATTGGTGTGCCAATGGAAAACACACAAAAACTCTTGCAAGTATACAAGGCCAAGTTTATAATATAGGGATAAGAAAGGGATCAGTCCACAGGGAGTAGGAGTGCTTAAAAGAAGTTTTCCTAAGCTATCAATGGGTGCAAAGCACTATGGCAGTGAGCAGTGATGGATGAAGGCAGATACAAAGAACTAAAACAGTTAACACAAGATGGCAGCACAGCAAGGATTAGATGGCAGATGATATAAAATAACAACAGCAAGGAACCAAGGCTGTAAGCCAAGGGCAGGGGTGAGATTGTGCACTGACTTCAGTGCACAACAGCTACAAATTGCAGGAAAACAGGCAGAGAAAACAAAGTAAATTAGCAGGGAACAAAATAGAACTGAAATTAAGTGACTGCAAAGGGATTTGTGGTTAAGCCAAGGCTTAGGATCCACCTTGTGTCCTAATCAAACAACATGTTTCTAGGTTGAGTTAAAAATCCTATGCATACATCTAGAATGGGAGGAAGACTAATTGCTCACTAGGTTGCCCCTAGCATTGACTGTTTTGACAGTACAATCAATCACAGGCACTAAGAGCATTAGTCTCTTCCCATTGCTCAATCAAAACACACATCAGGATAACATCTAGCAACTTGTCAATTGACAGTGCACAAGGATTCAACTGAGCCTTAGCTTAGTGCTACTTAGCTCATGCTCAACATAAGTATAAACAACATCATTCATCAAACAAAATAGTTCAAACAAACACACATAGCATTCAACTATCAACTGTGATAAAGAGAAACTGGAATTGAAATTGCATAAAATTGTTCTAATTCTCTCCTGGCTAGTCCAGAGATCATCCCTCCTTTCTCTCACACAAAACATTAAAATATATACTCCCCCTATCAGAATTAGGGTTCCAACCCCTTTCCCCAAAAACAGAAAATTAGGTAAAATTGATTTACCTAATGTGTTGAGATACTCACTCCATCTCGTCGACCCACTCTCCAATTACTTCTTCTCGTTCATCTCATGCTCCAATTGTTGCTTTAACATCACTTATATCCCCAATTTCTCACCTAGGGTTTCAGTGAGAAGAGAGATGAGAAATTGGAGAAATTAGTGGTTGATAAAGAGATAGCACGTGATGGTGATGATGGGCTTAGGTTTAGGGTTGGTTTGGTGGCGTAGATGGTGGAGTGATTTGGGGAGAAGATGGTGGTGATGGAGACGGACATGGTGGTGGTACGGGTTCTGAAGGAAGAAGAGATGGAGAAGAAAGAAGAAAGGTGCGTTTGGCTGGGTATAGGGTGTTCGATACTTGGGTGTTAGGCGGGTTCAGCGAGGTTTGATGATCTGCGACAAGGAGCGATGGATGGGAAGATGGTAGGTGGATCCAACGGCGATACGGAGGTAAGCGTGTAGCGACCGTCGGATGAAGGGATGTAGCAAAACGGACGACCCAAGATGGAGATGGGCGTTGTGATGTAAAGCGGGGGCTTCGGAGTTTGATGTGCGATGATGGAGACCGTAGGATGCTGAATGGATCTGACGGCTGAAATCCGAGACGGGCTTGGATATAGAAAATGGGTTTGGGTAAGGGTTTTGGGCCTTGGGTATGCCAAGCCCATATCTTCTTTAAGAACAATTCTTCCTCTTCAAGCCCACTTCTAGCCTTTTGGTCTTGCGCCCATTCTTTGCGGCTTCCTTGCGTAATTCCTCCCGGCTTTTCACTACTCTTCAGCTCTTTTCCGCTCCGCAATCATCCAGACTTTATTTATTACCTAAAAATGCAAAATTAAGTAAGAAAAATATTTATTCTTGAAAACAATGAAAATACAGAATATGGGATAAAATGTAGAATTAATGCACAAAAGATGAGTTAAATGCCAACAAAAAGGGATAAATATACAATATTTGGCACTCATCAAATACCCCCAAACCTGAATTTTACTTGTCCTCAAGTAAAACAAAACTAAGGAAATCCTACTATACCACTGTCGCTGGTCTCTCGAATGCATTTAGCGTATGCACTAAGCCTTTTAAACCACTAAGTGTCCCTAGTGGACGAGTTAAGTCTCGTGAAGGTTTGCTTAGAACGTACCTACAAAGTTCTAGGTCAAAATATAAGCTCAGATTCCATCAAATGTGACATGTGCAAACAGTTTAAGCTCACAGCAAAATGGAGATGTCAATCTAGCTATCAAAGGCACAATCCTAGCACTGATAACAAAAAAAGACATGTGATAAGAGTGTAAAGTGTATCTACACATGTGTAAAGAAAGATCTGAAGTTATGACTACTAATCACCAAGAGATAGTTTCTCAGGCTAAGAACCAAGGTCGAAATCTAGCTAGCTGTCCGGACTTTACGAGAATTGTGAATGAGTTGGAGGTATTTCACAATTACTCGCGTTGTACATCAATGGCATACACCCTCCTTGCTTATTACAATGAAACACAAAATGACTATTACATGACTCTTATTTACATTGACTACTCTCTTTTTTTTTGGAACAAGAGATGATGGAATTGATAAAATACTTGACTTTTTTTTTTTTTTTTTTTTTTTTTTTTTTTTTTAACAAGGAAACACTTTTGATACATAACAAAAAGAAACAAAAATTACATGACACTTTGCAAGAGGTAGCCCTTTTTGATGCACCCAGTTAAATTCGATGGTTGTCTTTCTTAATGTAACCTCCACCTTCTATCCCAACCAACCAAAGAACAAGCTAGTCAAGTTTCGTTCAGTATTCTAAAGTGATTGGCAATCGTAACTTCCTATCAAACACCTTGAAGATCGAGGCCATACATGTATTGGTAGATCGTGCGCGTGCAAATTTCTTATCACTATGTGAATTGTGCTAGAATCAGGGTGCCTAAATATCTAGACTAAGACTCCTAATAATTACATATTTGCACAAGAGTCAACATTTCAAGGTAAATGAGCTCCATTTTTTTATGTTTTTTCATTTTTTTTTTTTTTTTTTTTTTGATTTTTTTTTCAAAAGAAGAAGTTCGTTTTCAATTATAGCATATTATCGTGGTATCTACTCTATACCCCCAAACCTAAACTAAACATTGTCCTCAATGTTTCAAAATATGGAAAGAATTATAAAACAATATATGAAGAGGAACATGCTGAGTAGAGTAAAAGGAGAGAGAATACCCGATTGTACGGCGAAGCTCGATTAAAACTCCGTTATTCAAGGCAAAAATCCATCATATTAGGAGTCACAATGGATGAGCACAATATATACAAAAGGAAATTTAACTAACACATTATCTACAAGAAAATTTGGTTTTTAATGGGATTGGACTTTTTGGGAAAAATTTGGTTTTGTTGGGAAAAAAAATTTTGGTTTTTAGGGAAAGATTTGGAAAACTTTTTGGTTATTTAGGGAAAGAGTGGACCAGTTTAGTCCACATAGACTGGGTCCTCCAGGTTGGTTGTTTCAATGTCGGGTGGAAATGGCTCAAGGAATGGCTTTAATCTCTGCCCGTTGACTTTGAAAACGTTCTTGTTGGAGACATCCTCCAGCTCTACAGCTCCATGAGGAAAAACTGTGCGTACTAGGTACGGACCCTTCCATCTGGAACGCAGTTTTCCTGGAAAAAGATGTAATCGGGAGTCATACAGCAAGACTTTCTGACCAGGAGTGAAGGATTTGCGTAGAATACGCTTGTCATGAAACAACTTCATCTTCTGCTTATATAACTTGGCACTATCATAAGCCTCATTTCTCAATTCTTCCAACTCGTTGAGTTGAAGTTTCCTTTGAATTCAGCTTCGTCCAGGAAAAGTTCAGCTCTTTGATTGCCCAGTAGGCACGATGTTCTAATTCCACAGGTAGATGGCACGGCTTTCCATACACTAGACGATAGGGGGACATGCCAATTGGTGTCTTATAAGCTGTTCTATAGGCCCACAAAGCATCATTCAATCTCAATGACCAATCTTTCCTGGACGGGTTGACCGTCTTCTCCAGAATGTGCTTAATTCCCTATTAGAAACTTCCACTTGTCCACTAGTCTGAGGGTGGTAGGGGGAGTAGCAACCTTGTGAGTTATCCATACTTGCGTACTAAAGACTCAAAGTACTATTGACGAAAATGTGAACCGCCGTCACTGATGATAGCTCTAGGGGTACCAAAACGTGCAAATATGTTTTCCTTTAGAAATGAAAGTACCACCTTGTGGTCATTTGTTCTGGTTGCTATGGCTTCTACCCACTTAGAAACGTAATCAACTGCGACTAGGATGTACAACTTGCTGTCAGACATGGGAAATGGACCCATGAAGTCTATCCCCCAAACATCAAAAATCTCCACAATCAAAATGGGGTTCAATGGCATCATGTTTCTCCTCGAAATGCTTCCTAGCTTTTGACAGCGTTCACAAGCAACACAATAATCATGGCAATCCTTGAACAATGATGGCCAATAGAATCCACACTGCAAGATCTTTGCAGCGGTTTTCTTGGCACTGAAATGGCCTCCACATGCTTGGTCATGACAGAAAGATATCACATCTTTCTGTTCAGTGTTGGGGACACATCTCCTAATGATTGGTCGGGCAGTACTTAAACAAATATGGGTCATCCCAAAGGAAATGTTTAACTTCAGCCAGGAATTTAGAGCGGTCTTGTCTCGACCAACGTGAGGGCATCCTACCTGTAGCGAGGTAGTTAACAATATCAGCAAACCAAGGAAGGTCTGAGATAGACATCAGCTGTTCATCTGGGAATGATTCTCTAATCAGCTCAAATTCATCAATAGACTCTAAAGTTAATCTAGACAAATGATCAGCAACCACATTCTCACAACCTTTCTTATCACGGATTTCGAGATCGAATTCCTGTAATAAGAGTATCCATCGAATAAGGCGAGCTTTAGCATCCTTCTTGGAAAGAAGATACTTCAAAGCCGCATGGTCTGTGTATATGATGATCTTAGACCCTATCAGATAAGATCTAAACTTGTCTAATGCGAAAACGACGGCAAGCAATTCCTTCTCGGTAGTTGAATAATTGAGTTGGGCATCATTAAGGGTTTTGCTAGCATAGTATATCACATATGGTAGTCTATCAACTCGCTGTCCTAAAACAGCACCAACAGCATAATCAGAGGCATCACACATAAGTTCGAACGGAAGCTTCCAATCGGGTGGTCGGACTATAGGAGCGGTGGTGAGAAGGGTTTTTAATTCCTCCCATGCCTTCACACAAGCAGCATCGAAATTGAAGGCAACATCTTTGGAGAGAAGACTGCACAGAGGTCTGGAGATTTTGCTGAAATCTTTGATGAATCGCCGGTAAAAACCAGCATGACCTAGAAATGATCTGATCTCCTTCACAGAGAGGTTGTGGTAGATGTTGAATGAGGTCAACTTTAGCTTTATCCACTTCAATTCCTTTTTCTGAGATGATGTGTCCTAGAACTATTCCTGAATTCACCATAAAATGGCATTTTTCCCAATTTAGAACAAGGTTCTTTTCTTTACATCTGGATATCACGAGGGCAAGATGCTTCAAACATTCGTCAAACGAGGAACCAAAAACAGAGAAATCATCCATAAAGATCTCGAGAAAACTATCTATCATGTCAGAAAAAATGCTCATCATGCAACGCTGAAAAGTAGCAGGTGCATTACACAACCCGAAGGGCATACGTCTATAAGCAAACGTCCCAAATGGACACGTGAATGTAGTTTTTTCCTGATCTTCTGGAGCAATGTGAATTTGGTTATAACCGGAAAAGCCATCTAGAAAACAGTAGTGACTGTGTCCAGACACACGTTCTAGCATTTGGTCAATGAAAGGGAGCGGGAAGTGATCCTTCCTTGTTACTGTGTTCAACTTCCTGTAGTCGATGCATACTCGCCATCCTGTGGTTGTACGAGTAGGGACTAATTCATTCTTGTCGTTCTGAACTACAGTAATGCCTGACTTCTTAGGCACAACTTGAATGGGACTAACCCATTTGCTATCGGGAATTGGGTATATGATACCCGCATCAAGTAGTTTCAGGATCTCTCCTTTGACTACATCTCTCATGTTAGGATTAAGTCTCCTTTGCATTTCCCTCGATGGTTTGGCATTCTCTTCAAGGTTAATGTGGTGCATGCAAATGGTGGGACTAATTCCTTTGAGATCTGAGATGGTCCATCCTAAGGCCTCTTTGTGTTCCTTAAGTACTTCTAAAAGCTTACTTTCCTGTTCCGTGTCTAAACATGATGAAATAATGACGGGTAAAGTATCAGAAGAACCTAGGAATGCGTACTTCAACGTACTAGGCAATGTTTTCAATTCAAGCTTGGGTGGCTCAACAATGGATGGAATAAGCTTGGAATCAGAGAGTAAGGGTGGTTCCACTTCATATTTCCTTTCAGTGATGTCCATTTGAGGTACAGATTCGAGCAGAGATAGGACGTCACTACAGTATGCATCATCATAGGAATCTGGGTTAAAGTTCTCCATACATGCTTGAAAGGGGTCAACGGATAGAATGTTAGTCAACGAATCTTGCATTAATCCTTCAATCATATTAACTTCATGCACATCATCATCATCAAGATTCACAGGTTGTTGACTAATATCGAACACATTCAATTCTACCGTCATGTTACCAAAAGACAGTTTTAACACTCCATTCCGACAGTTGATGATCGCGTTGGACGTAGCCAAGAAAGGACGTCCTAAGATGACAGGAATGTGACAGTCTGGGTTTTGTACAGGTTGAGTGTCTAAGACAATGAAGTCTACGGGAAAATAGAATTTGTCAACCTTGATCAAAACATCTTCCACCACTCCACGAGGAATCTTGACAGATCGGTCTGCCAGTTGTAGAGTGATAGATGTTGGTTTCAACTCCCCAAGACCTAACTGCTCATAAACAGAATATGGCAGTAGGTTAACACTTGCACCTAGGTCTAATAACGCTTTATTGACCGTGTGTTCTCCTATAGTGCAAGAAATTGTTGGACATCCTGGATCCCTAAACTTGGGTGGAGTTTTGTTCAGAATGATGGAACTTACCTGCTCAGCTAAGAAAGCACGTTTTTGCACATTGAGCTTGCGCTTTTGAGTACACAAGTCTTTGAGGAATTTGTCATAAGCAGGGATTTGCTTGATTGCTTCAAGAAAAGGAATGTTGATGTTGACTCTCTTGAACAGATCTAACATCTCATTGTAATGGGTACTTTTCTGTTGATAGATCAATCTTTGAGGAAATGGGGCAACAGGAAGATGAGTTGGCAAAGGGACATTCACAGCAGTAGAATTGTCAGATTTTCCAACTTGCTCAGATTCTTTGGTTTTCTGGGGTTGTGGAGACAGCGTGGAATTTGTATCAGATTCATTAGGTTCGCCCACGTTGTTCTCGATGACTTTACCACTTCGGAGGGTGGTAATGGCATGGATTTGATCGGGTGAGGTTTCAGTGCAGGATGTTGTGCCTGTTTGAAATATCCTCTTTGGATTTTGTTGGGGTTGGCTCGGAAGTTTACCATTTTCTCTCTCACATATTTGATCCATCTTTTGATCTAGATTTTTCTGACTTTGCATCAAACTCTGGAACATTTCCTCTAGGGTGGATAATCTCTTGTCGGTATTGTGTTGAGGATATGATTGTTGTTGAGAGTTTGATTGTTGTTGAGGGTTTCTCGGGTGTTGATAACCTTGATTGTTCTGATATCCCTGATTGTTTTGATAGCTCTGATTGGGTTGAGATGGTCCTCCTTGAGTGGGTCCTTTTGACCATGAAAAGTTAGGGTGGTTTCTCCATCCTGGATTGTAGGTCTGTGAATAAGGGTTATGCTCTGGTTTTTGAAACATGGCATGTGCCTGTTCAAGCCTAGATTCCTGGACTGCAAGCAAATCGGGACAATTTTGGAATTGATGGTTGGGATCGTTACAAGCGGCACAAACAGACGAAGCGACATGTTCTCGGAGAGTAGTGGTGGAAGGTTTTGAATTTTTATGTAGTTCTAACTCTTCTAATCTCCTAACTATTGATGTCATGTTTGCTCTTCCCTCGAAATCTGCTTCAATCCTAAAAGCCTTTGCTTCGGATGTAGTCTTTCTGGGTTCACGGATGGATTCCCACTGTTGCGTCTTTTCAGCTACTTCAATCAAGAAGTCCCAAGACGCATCAGCAGTTTTGTCTACGAATAGACCATTACACATCGACTCAACCGTTGTTCGGGTGGACACATCTAGACCTTCATACAAAATTTGCACAAGTCTCCATTTTTCAAAACCATGATGGGGACATTGGAGCAATAATTCATTGAATCTCTCCAGGTATCTAGCTAAGGTCTCACCCTCTAATTGCACAAAGCTATTCAGACTTTGACGAATTGTCGCAGTCTTGTGGTTCGGGAAAAACTTTTTGAAAAACTCCTTTATGAGGTCATCCCATGTCATGATGGATTGAGGCTGTAAAGCATAAAGCCAGGCCTTTGCCTTATCTTTCAGGGAGAAAGGAAAAAGCCTTAACTTTAGGGTTTCGTCGGACATTTGAGTGAAACGCAGAGTTCCACAAATTTCCTCGAATTCTCTCACGTGGTGGTACGGGTTTTCATTCTCAACACCTCTAAAAATAGGAAGCATCTGTATTGTGCTTGGTTTCAGCTCATAATGGCCATTAGCCTCGGGTAGCACAATACAAGAAGGTTGACTGGCTCTAGTTGGGTACATATAATCCTTGAGGGTACGGGGTTCTCCCATTGTCTCTGGTTGATCTGGACTGTCTCCCTCAGAACTTAGAATTTCGATAGGTTCGTCTGGGTTAATTCTAACAAGTCTGTTTGTTTGGTCTCTGTAGGTCACAATCATGTCCTAGTAGGTACCTTAACTAACATGTTGGTCAGACAGAGCAATCGGAAACAGTTTTGGCCCACAAGGGTTACGAAGATTTGGTTTTGAATGGGTGTTGGACTAACAAGGGATTTTGGTTTTTTGGTTTAAAATTGGGCTTTGGAAAAATTTTCGAACTAAACCTAGCATAAATTAGCACAACTCATAAAAGAAAATAAAAACAATAATAATAATTAAGACAAGCACATAAAAGAAAAAGAAAAATAAAAGAAAAATAAAAAAAAACAAAAAAAATAATTACAGTCCCAAATATAAAAAAAAAAAGAAAAAGAAAATAAATAAAAATTATTACAATCCCAAATAAATAATTAAATTAATTATTACAAGCCCGAATTTGAATTTAAATGAGGCCCAAGTGGGTTAACTCATGGGTTAGGCTTACTTGGTTTTTGGAGGGAAGCCCAAAAATAGGCTTTTAGTCCCCTTTTAGTTGCACAGCCCAGTTGGGCTTTATGATCGTCCTAAGCAGCTCACGCTCAAGCCCAGCAACAACAGGTGGAACAGAGCCCAGCAGCAGCAGCGACGAAGCCCAGCTCACAGAAGACCACGAGCCCAGCAACAAAAGAAGGCAGAGCCCAGCAGCACTTGGCAAGCCCAGTTCAGTTGAAGTTGGTGAAGCCCAGTTCAGAGAAGTACAAGCCCACCAGTAGAAGGCAGAGCCCAGCAGCAGCAGGTAGCAGCCCAGTTGCTTTGGCTTGGCAGCAGGCTTGGCAGCAGCAGGTTTTGGCTTAGCAGCAGCAACAGCAGCAGCAGCAGCAGCAGCTCAGGTGGCCTAGCAACACAGCTCTGCAGCAACAGCAGCAGCAACAACAGCAGCAACTCAGTGGCACCTGCAAGTGAACAAGAGTGCAATGATATCAGGAGACAGCTTCAAGCACAGCAAGGTAAGATGCAGTTTTCAGCAGAGTATGCAGTATTAGATGAAAGACACAAAGGAAAAGAAATTCAACACACAGCACCACTCCCCGGCAGCGGCGCCAAAAACTTGGTGTGCCAATGGAAAACACACAAAAACTCTTGCAAGTATACAAGGCCAAGTTTATAATATAGGGATAAGAAAGGGATCAGTCCACAGGGAGTAGGAGTGCTTAAAAGAAGTTTTCCTAAGCTATCAATGGGTGCAAAGCACTATGGCAGTGAGCAGTGATGGATGAAGGCAGATACAAAGAACTAAAACAGTTAACACAAGATGGCAGCACAACAAGGATTAGATGGCAGATGATATAAAATAACAACAGCAAGGAACCAAGGCTGTAAGCCAAGGGCAGGGGTGAGATTGTGCACTGACTTCAGTGCACAACAGCTACAAATTGCAAGGAAAACAGGCAAGAAAAACAGTAAATTTAGCAGGGAACAAAATAGAACTGAAATTAAGTGACTGCAAAGGGATTTGTGGTTAAGCCAAGGCTTAGGATCCACCTTGTGTCCTAATCAAACAACATGTTTCTAGGTTGAGTTAAAAATCCTATGCATACATCTAGAATGGGAGGAAGACTAATTTGCTCACTAGGTTGCCCCTAGCATTGACTGTCTTTTGACAGTACAATCAATCACAGGCACTAAGAGCATTAGTCTCTTCCCATTGCTCAATCAAAACACACATCAGGATAACTATCCTAGAAACTTGTCAATTGACAGTGCACAAGGCTTCAACTGAGCCTTAGCTTAGTGCTACTTAGCTCATGCTCAACATAAGTATAACAACATCATTCATCAAACAAAATAGTTCAAACACAACACACATATCATTCAACTATCAACTGTGATAAAGAGAACTGGAATTGAAATTGCATAAAATTTGTTCTAATTCTCTCCTGGCTAGTCCAGAGATCATCCCCTCATTTCTCTCACACAAAACATTACAAATATATACTCCCCCTATCAGAATTAGGGTTCCAACCCCTTTTCCCCAAAAACAGAAAATTAGGTAAAATTGATTTACCTAATGTGTTGAGATACTCACTCCATCTCGTCGACCCACTCTCCAATTACTTCTTCTCGTTCATCTCATGCTCCAATTGTTGCTTTAACATCACTTATATCCCCAATTTCTCACCTAGGGTTTCAGTGAGAAGAGAGATGAGAAATTGGAGAAATTAGTGGTTGATAAAGAGATAGCACGTGATGGTGATGATGGGCTTAGGTTTAGGGTTGGTTTGGAGGCGTAGATGGTGGAGTGATTTGGGGAGAAGATGGTGGTGATGGAGACGGACATGGTGGTGGTACGGGTTCTGAAGGAAGAAGAGATGGAGAAGAAAGAAGAAAGGTGCGTTTGGATGGGTATAGGGTGTTCGATACTTGGGTGTTAGGCGGGTTCAGCGAGGTTTGATGATCTGCGACAAGGAGCGATGGATGGGAAGATGGTAGGTGGATCCAACGGCGATACGGAGGTAAGCGTGTAGCGACCGTCGGATGAAGGGATGTAGCAAAACGGACGACCCAAGATGGAGATGGGTGTTTCGATGTAAAGCGGGAGCTTCGGAGTTTGATGTGCGATGATGGAAAGACCGTTGGATGATGATATGGATCCAATCTGACGGCTACATGAGAAACGGGTATGGATATAGGAAATGGAATTGGGTGAGGGTTTTGGGAATTGGGTATGCCAAGCCCATATCTTCTTTAAGAACAATTCTTCTTTCTTGAGCCCATTCCTAGCTTTTTGGACGTGCGCTCCATTCTTTGCGGCTTCCTTGCGTAATTCTTCCCGTCTTTTCACTACTCTTCAGCTCTTTTCCGCTCCGCAATTCATCCAGACTTTATTTATTACCTAAAAATGCAAAATTAAGTAAGAAAAATATTTATTCTTGAAAACAATGAAAATACAGACTATGGGATAAAATGTAGAATTAATGCACAAAAGATGAGTTAAATGCCAACAAAAAGGGATAAATATATACAATATTTGGCACTCATCACTCATGGGTACATGGAAATAAGTCAAAGTTGGGAGTATCTCCTTTGTCGGTGTCCATACCTGAAAGAATCTCCAACAAGCCATCCAGTCCCGAAGATCATTTGTTGTTGTATCAACAACTTGCCAGTGTAACCCAATTACCTGGAGAGAGCCCGTCGACGTTCGTCCACAGATTCCGAGCACAAGTAAGTCTTATTGAACAACCCTTTCTGCAATCAGCCACTTCTCCTCTCGTCAAGACTTGGGGACTCGATCCAATCCTCAACCCAGGCGTCATTAAGAGATATGAATGGGGTTCCGGGCCTTTCAAGTGTTTTATCAAAAATCTGGAGGATACCTTAGCCGAGAGTAATGGATCCGGAGATCAGGTAGCCATGCATCCTCGAAACCCTTTCCAGGTCGGAGATATGGTGGTGAAAATTTCCGCTCATCCTCCTTCATCCAACCTCGCAGGCGAACCGTACCTAGTAGCAGAAGTAATTTCAGGATGCTACTGCAATCTCATCAATACCGACAAGTTGGAAGGCGTAATAATACATGCCTGCTGGCTCAAACCCTTCTAAAACTTGAAAGTGTTACGCCGCCTCTCGCCTAAAAATTCTCCTTAGTATTTCCTTCAGCAATTTCTCTTTAGTTCAATATTTGTAATTCCTCCAAAATGAATAGCACTGCTTGCATTCATGGTTAGGGTTTTAATTTTAACTAAAAGCATCTTCCCTACAAAATAAACTTTCCTGGATTACTTCAAAGGAAAAATACCAGTAAATCCAATCCCTCACAAAGTCATTACCTATCAATTAAAAACCAGAAAAAACAAAACCCTGCAAGAAATATCTTATTCGAGAAAGAAAAAAAATACTGAAGAAGGGAGTGTACAAGGAAGAAGATCATCAAGTGGCGGCACAGACACCTTCCTTCAAGAACATCTGGCTTCAACTTTTTCCCGACGAGGATTCTCTACTTCTCACGATGTGCTTCCTAGCTTGTGACGGCTCACACTTCTACATACCCAGGCGGCATGTCACAGACGTCCTGTGTAATTTGCGAAAGAAAAATCCAATAAAAGGTTGGTCAAAATCCTTAATCATTGCTACTGTTTTTCCCTGTTTTGAGTTACTGTTGCCAACGGCATGCGAGGCGTTCCCATGGAAGTAACTAAATGGAGAGAATGTGACACACCTACTAGCATTATTGCTGCGTCATTTATGTGATTTGGCTTCCCATCCGTTGAATCGCTTTGGAAGGGTGGAAGAACTTGTTTTTCTCAAAAGGGGTTTTAGGTCTCTTCCGGGAGATTTTATTCATTCAATCAAAGATGTGAAATTATCAAAGCAGCATAAATGAAAGAATATTACTTGGTGAAACATGGTTTCAGTCGCACGAACAAAAATAAAATAAAAAAAACTGAAGTATCAAAAACATTTATGATCTACGAAAAGATTGTTTTCTCTGCGGAAGGAAATCACAAAATGGAAAACCAGTTGTCAATGACAAGGCACCTTGGTCAATGACGCCTCCATCAGAGCTTTTTCAAGCACTTGCCCCAGCACCCTCTCCGACAGCAAATATTCCATCCCGGATCCGTTTCAGCAGCAGCTTCAACATCCCATCTAGAAGCCGTTTCAGTAGCAGCTTCAGCATCCCGTCCAGGATCCGTTTAGACAACGGCTCCAACTTATGCTTCCGACGCCTCACCATATGCCTTGACAGCATCCTCGGCGATCGCTTCAACTCCCCCAACAGCAGTTTCGGCATCTACTCCGGAAGCTGCGTCAGTCTTATAAACCGCCTCAACATCTTTCTCCGGAACTTTTCCAACAACCCCTTGAGGATGCTCCAGTTCATCCACGTCAGAATCAAGGATTACGATACCACTATGGACGGGGTAATCAAACTGGCTCTTACCCAGAAGTTTCTTGGGATCAGTCCTTCGTCGTTTCAATCGAGAACCGAATCTATTAGCCCTGGCATTGGGATGTGGAGAAGCTTCATCACTTTGATATTTCCCGACTTGTTGGGATGCTTCATCATGTATCCATTTCTCCTCCATGTACATCAAGGCCATGAAAGCCTGAACACGCACCCACACGATGCGTAGATGGGTGAGAGACATGCCTTGTATAATCCGGCCGGCTGCATGGAACAAATGGTTGATTTGGTTTAATATCTCCTCATCTGAAGAAAACCTGGGTTTGTCAACTTCAAAAAATTTCTCCGAGGAGTCAAAGGTTTGATCATCACCGGAAGATCCCATTGTGCACTAAAAAAATATATATATTCTTTTTCACATTATGTCTGCATCGACAATCTACATGATGAAGAAGACAATATAGAGAACTAGGAGAAGAGACACGAAACGTACCTGCGAAGAGGATGGACGCAATTCTATAGTGATATATATGAATGAAAGGTTCAAGATCGCCTCTTATATTGAGCGGATTGATGAAGCCTGAGAAATGAAACCCTTTTCCCAGCCGTGTATCAAGGCTCCGAAAGCGGGATACCAGCTGGATTAGATACTTGAATGTACGGATAATTAGGGTTTGGCATCCGGGTCAGCAGCCATCCCCGCCATTCCATGACCTAGCCAGCGCCATCTTCCCACTCCACAGCCAGCCAAAGCAGCGCCATCTTCCCGCTCCACAGCCTAGCAAGCAGCGCCATGACTCCAGCACTCCGTGATCAAAGCCGTGTTATCTCCACCCATCTTGTGACCTAGCTGGATCCATCCTCACTGTTTGGTAGCCAAAGTTCCAAGTCCAGTTTCCACCATTCCGCAAACTGAAGCCAGTTTCTATCATTTCACGGACTGAAACGAAGCGCCATCTCCATACGTTCTGTGACCCAGCCAAAGCAGCGCCATCCACAATTCCAAGGTCAGCATCGCCATATCTGCACGGTCAAGATTGAAGTGCCATCTCCGTTATTCAAAGCAGCGCCATCTTCACCAGCCAAAGCAGCGCCATCTCCACCATTCCAAGCCAAGCGTCACCTCCGCACGTTGCGTGACCTAGATAGCCAACTTCTGTTCCACAGACCAAATCACAGTGCCATCTCTGCCAATCAGCAGCCAACGTTTCAGCGCTGACGCCAACTCCCTATGGCCAAGCCAGAGTTACGCAAAGCCGCCAATGCAAAGATCACAGATTCTTCATACCTCCTGCCAAAGGTTAGCCAAACTTTCCTGAAAATCTCTTTATGACTTGCTGTTTCGATTTTATCCTTGTCTGTCACCATCTCATGCTTACCCCACAACAATGCCACCATTACAAGCTAAGCAGGGGACTTAATGTTGATGGTGGTTTTTAGCTTAGGGTTAGAATTGTAAAACCTTACATCTGATGTGACGTCACTCTGTAAGGAAATGGAGCCATGAGTGTCAACCTCTTCACTTGCACATTTATTGAGCGACTCAATACTTTCTTATGAAACTTACCCAGAATGGTGCATGTAGCAACAATCCCAGGCATTCTGTAAATTTTGGCCGCTTGCCTACACTCGATTAATATAAGTTTCTTTGAATTATTTCTGTGCTATGTTCCTCGACAGAACCCTTAATGTTGATATGGCATGACAATTTGTGTTCACTCGCAGCAGAGTAGCACGAATTTACAAATATCAAGGATAAGGTGTTTGCATAAGGTATTCAATTGCAAAAGTTAGGGTTTTGCGCCTTGCGCAGCATATCAGACATTGCTTGTCGAAATTAAGCCTAGGCAAACTGGGTAATTAATCCACCATGGATTAGCATATGCAAAATCTTGCCCAGAATCAGAAAAAAAGGAGTCGCAGGATAGGAGTAGCAACAAAGAGAGGCGTGGCCATGCCTTAGGCCAACCGACGCCATTTTCCATTGGCCACGCCCCATCCTAAACCGGCCCTATTTCCCATCGACCAATCAGGTCGCACTAAACCTTCCACGCGCACCAAAAGGGTGGCCATGCCCATACTTAGCCGGCTACCTGCTTTGATTTACCAATCAGGTTGCTCTAAACCTGCCACAGCTTTAAAAAGGGTGGAAATTGTGTCAAAAGGTTACCCTACCAAGTTGGCTTCCCAAAACCATGCCAACATGCTAACGGCATGTCAAACATGCCAAAAACAAACATGTCAGACGCAGATGCCAAACAGGCATGCCAAGTGCACATGCCAAACGTGCCACCTATCGCATACTACATACCATGTATGCTAATTAGGGTTTCGACATGCCAAACCCTAATTTAGGCAAAGTTGCCGCGCCAACCGAGCCAAACAACGTTCCACAGAACAAGGGAATCAATTTGGCCATTAACTGATGTTGCCACACCACGTTTGAGTCTAACACTAACGTGCCAAAATCCAGCGGCCATGACTACATCAGGCGCCACTTGCACCATCGTGCCGTTGGCATGCACAAACTGTGCCATCCATGCCGCAACGCCACTAGCATGCACTAAAGGTGCCAATGTGCCATTTTCAGGCGCCAAAGGAAGGTAGACACAATCAACGGCTACCCTTCCCCATGAGATACAATCTCAGCCATCCAAGTTTGCCACCAAACTAACAGACTTATGACAACTTTTAGGCGACCAGCCGCCTAAATCCCGTGCCCATGGCTACGCCAGGCGCCACTTACACCATCATGTTGCTGGCATGCACTAAAGGCGCCACTGTGCCATTATCAGGCGCCAAAAAAAGGTAGCCATAATCAATGGCTACTCTCCCTCATGAGATGCAATCTCAGCCATCCAAGTTCGCCACCGAACTGATAGACGTGTGGCAAGTTTCAGGCGTCTAGACAAGACGAGTCTAATAGCATCACATGCTATTTTCCAGCGGCAAGTCTCGTGATTTTGACTTGCCAAAGTGCTACATGTTTTCCACAAAGAACACTCGAGACATAAAACATGTCACAAACTGAGGGATACTCATCAGGGTATTGGTCTGGCGGTTTTACAACGTGCAATACGCCCGTTACAAGAAAGTGTCATGAAGAAGGGAGGTTAGTAATGACAAGAAGTAATGGTGTAAACGTTTCCTTCATCATGGAAGCATAAATTCTAACATTACACGTTACTCCACTCTTCCACCACTCAATCGTTTCCACTTCCTACGAGATCAGGGTACGTTTTATTATGACTTGTATAAATAGGTTTCACATATTTCCACCAAGCGACAAGTTTTGGTTGGAGAACAACACAGTATCCAGAAATCACCTGATAGCTTTCCTTTCTGCTAGCCAGTTCTACTTTCTGATACAAATCGTAAACAACTACACCTTCAGAATCAACAATTCTGGTCTCAACACTTTCTTCGCTTCCCTCCCTAAGACCAACCCTTCTCCTTCACTTTGTGACCGAAGCAATCCTGGAACAACCATTTCTTGGTTTAAGCCAGGATTGTACAGATTGATATCTCGAATCAAAAGTACTCCCGTGCAGTGCATTGTTTAGGTTCTAGACTCGTTTCTCATCAACACACCCAAAATTACCAAAATCGGCAGAAACAGTTTTCACCCACAAACACACGTACAGTAATGTTTATCTTTTATTGTTCAAAGTTATTCCTTAATAGATATAAGAACAAAATCCCAGGATCGAAATATAAATAAGTTAAGAATCTTTTAATTAAGGTTGTTAATTTTATTTTAGGAAAATGAGAATTAGTAATGTGCATTTACTAGTTGAGATTTTCCAAATAGATTTTCAGACATTATTTTGGACAGAGCATTTCCAGAAATTATGGAAACCGAATTTGGAATATATTGAATATCTTTGAGAATATTTTCGGTTTTGGAAATTCCTTGGTGTCCAAACTTCCTTGTTTATAAATACTTGAAGTTTGCATTTCTATCAAACTAATCCTTCGTGACAGCAAACTTCCTCGGTTGTGTTGTTACTGGTGTAGCCGCCTATTCGGAGAGCAGAGTAACCTAATTAGGCGAAATCTCTTACAGCCGCTCAATTTAAAGTCTTATTTGGGATTGAGAAGCTCTACGAGTACCGTTGGTGGGAAACTAGATAATTGTGGTTTATCTTTTGTTTTCGATTGATTGATTGACTAACGGTGGTTGAACTTTGATTGCACCTAGTTTGTTTATGCTTGAGAATCTTCTCTTCTGATATAATATTCACTCAAACTAGATCAAAGTTTCGACAGGGATCTTTAGACTGTTGTTAGTGCTAAAGACGATCTTGTGATAATCCATTGTTAACAGACTACATTCTATGTGTGATTGATCACAAGAGATTCAAGTTGTTGTGTGCAGGTGTTTATTGAAGATCAAAGAATATTTGAAGAAAAAGAAGACATTGAAGATTTCTGATTTGGGGTTCATAATCTTTGGTATCACAATACTTTTTTCGGTATAAGAGGATCCAACTATAATCGATTTATCCTTGTGGTAGATTGGATTGATTAGTTGTGTAGATCGACATCAATACAATTCTTGGTGATTAAATGTATTGATTGCAAAATCTTAAAAATTACTTCGGTGATTGAACATAAGATAGATCTAAGTACCTAACGAAGGAGTTTATGTTAAGATAAATAGAAGATCCTTTGTCCGACTCACATCACTTGGTTGAATAGAGTTGATACCAAACGGATTTGTTGTTCCTTTACTGTTTGGAATACGAACCAAAGGAATTGTTTCAAGTACGTGACTTATTCATAATTTGGAGGCGTGGGAATATAGACGGAACTAGGTGAACTATAGTTTTATTTGCTTGGTCTCAAATATACGAAGTTGGTTTAATTTTGTGTAGCGGCTTAATCTTGAGAGTATTCAATTCCGAACAAGGTCCCCGGGTTTTTCTGCCTTTGCGGTTTCCTCGTCAACAAAATCTTGATGTGTCATTTGCTTTATATTTCCGCATTATAATTGTTTTATTATAATTAAAGTAAATTACACAAACATTAATTCATATTTACTTGATAAGAAATCCTATTGTGTTTGGTTAAGTCCGAACCTTTTTATCAAGTAAACATACTTCGTTGTTGTATTGTGTCGATCTCGTATCCATAGACGATCACACGAAGTGTGAACCGATTAGTTGCATTGTCTTGACTCAGTCCATAGACAATCATTTTCGGAGAAAGGACTTATAGGTAGGAAAAGTTTTAGCTTGAGGTATATTTGGGTACCCTCGTCTTTTCACCTTACCCAGATTCGGTTCAACAAATCACAAACTCGATCATACCATCTCGGGTGATTACTTAAGATCGGTTTCACTAATAAAAGTCATACCAATACATAAGTCAGGCCTTTGTGAATAGTTTTACCAAGAACACAAACAAGTCGTGAGCGGTTATACTAAATCACACATATTGGATGTTCAAAAGATATGCAATGAATAACAATCACAATAACTCCTGGCGATTTCCTTTTCGTTTCATAAACAAGTTTATAAACTTACTTCCTTAAAACACATGTAAAACATTGTTTCCTAGGATGAAATCCTCACCTCATACCCATACATAATCACGATAACATTTAAACGATTATGTCGATGTCTTATCTACAATTTTAATGGTTAAGCAATAAACTTCATATTGTATTCCTTAATATTATGTCTATCTAGAGTGTTCATGCTTCGCATTTTCGTTTTCAATATACACGACTTGAAAGATACGTTAGGGAATGAAACAGTTCAAGTCAAATATCACTAACCTCAAGTGGAAGGATGATGTTGTCGTTGTAGCTTCTTACTTCTTCACTTCTTCAAGTCTTCGCAATACTTTTAATGTCTCATATCCTAATACTTTCAAGCTAACCTATACGAAGTTGACTTTAGTACATAATAAAGCGACTCTTAAAATGAGTTTTGATTCATTAAAATATGATAACCAAACTTGACATACCAACGCTTGGTGGTTCAACCGAGCTATGCTCTAACAACTAGAGTTCTCCCTTATATAGTTTTCAAATCAGGGTTTCCAATCTTAGTTACCTTGGTAACAAAGCATTCAATATTCACCGTTAGATGAAAACCTGATTAGATTCAAGCTAATATCTTTCAACTGTTAGATCGAACTTAGATTGTTATACACAAATGAAATGTACCCTCATTTAGGTTTGAGTAACCGTACCTAAACGTGTACACTATGTTGGCTCAACAGTAGTTACCGAGGTTAGCTATATGAACACTCTCATATCAACCTTATTCATCTTAACCACAACAAGTTCAAATGAAACTAGTTATAGAGTTGTTCAATTGCTATATTCTCATAGAAGTATACAAGAACACAATTGAAGAAAAATCGGTTTGATTCACTCGAATCAATTCATGAACATTATAGCCATGGTTTGCAAATAATTCATTCCTTAATATATAAATGTATTAGTTCATGAACAAACCGATTTTAGAACTTTAACCATAAGTACCGGTCTGAGTTTGGGTTTCGCCAGTATGCAAACGGGTACGCATACTTCCAAACACGACATTAATTTCCGGACCCAAACCCTTCGCCAGTACGCGTATGGGTATGTGTACTTGGGTACTCGGAATATCACAACTAACAGGTATGCATACTATAGTTCCGGTCATGAATCACATACATGCAAGAATTCATACTATGTTCATAACCGAATGATGGTTAAGTATTCTAAACTCTATTTCAATCATTGAAACATTCTTAGAGGATGACAATAGCCGTTTTCACACACTATTAGCATCAAAGCAATTTTCAAGTTATTGAAATAATCATAACGAAACATTCCAAGTCTACACCAAATGATTATATCACACAAACCATGTAAGATGTTACTCGGCGATTTTCACATGATCATCTTTTGACCTTCGTCAAGAATATAAGATGAACTTGGTTGAAACGAAATCTTACCAACACATATTTCGAGAAATATGTAAGCGAGTTAAACTCAGCTCGAAATCTCAAATGTGTATAATCGAATACTATATAGTAATATGACTTTTGTCTGAATATAGGAGATAGAGTAGAAATAGACTTTTCAAGTGATAGATGAGTCTTAGTCTCCGCGTACCTTTTGTTGATGAAGTTCCACAAGCTCTCCTTAGTAGTTCTTCGTCTTAAATTGATGAACGCCGTGAAATCTAATGCTCAACTACACAATTTATCCTAGTCTGAGACATTACTATAAGTAGACTATAAATCAATTCTTATAGTTTTGATCACTAACATTGACAAACAAGCTTAAGATAGCAACGCTTGCGAGTTCGACCGAGCAATGCTCCAAAAATCCCCCCCTTTGTCAATTTTAATGATAAAACTATCAATACATATGGATTACAAAATAAATAAACTTTGTAGCTTCTCATCCAATTGCTTGATCTTCTTGGTTCTTCAACATTACTTGAAATCTTCGTCACTTCCAAGTACTCCAATGATTCTAAATGTGTTCAACTCAGCATCATAGTTGTTGAAGATCCGTAGTTATAACCAAAGTAGTTAATATCGTGTATCGGTATCATATAGGCTCGGTCCGATACACCTATACAAAAGATTATATCGGTTTTTACAGGTGATGCATCATTAAGACCAAGAATTTTAAATATTTATAAATTTTTCAATCTAAAATTTTTATTATCATATGATACATTAATTCTCAAGATTAAAAGCTTCACTGTACAAATTCAATCATATTCCAACATCATTACTGAATCATATTGAGTTTTCAAGGGTATAGAGAAAGGATATAATTATGAGGAAAGGTTTTGTTTATAAATTTTAATATATAAAAATTTATTCTACCAAATTACTCTTGCCGATATTATTAGTGTACTGGTGAACCCGGTATATCGGTTTGTATCGGCCGATACGAGCGATTTTATCGTTTCATCCTTGTATCGCCGATATTTTAGATATCGTACAGTTTTTTTCCAATACACGATAAAAACCTATAATATCGGCCGATACAACCGATATTGACTACCTTGGCTATAACAATGAGAAAACAATTCCTCCCAATCATTGTTATACAGTATCATAGTATTATTACACAATATCAAAGTCCACTTGTATCACAACTTTGACAACAATACTATGGTGATATGTATCACTCCCCCTTAGTCAATACTTCATCTCACAATGAAAACCAATCCCCCCTACATAATGATCCGTAAACCATATGTATTTGTAGTGTAATAAATTAGCAAAGGTACAAAAACTAGTGGGATCCTTATGAAATTTTCATAGAGATACTTCATTACCAAAAGAGAACATCATACCAACTTGTTTCGATGATTTCACATAGTCGAAACTTAGTGTATAAATCAAGGAGTTAATAAAGATACAAGATAACTCCTACAATATCCACAGCCGCATTCCTCACAAAGATTTGGCAACTAAGCACAAGTTCAATTAAGAACTCTCCCCCATAAAATGTCATTCTCGAAAGAACAACAAGAGCGACCTTGCTTTTACAAGAAAAGAAGGATTTCTTTGGACATTAACAAATCACATGAAACATGAATTTATATTCAAAAATCTCAATTGAATTAATCACAAGGAAAATGATCAATTCAATTGGCCATGCTCACATAAGAGAACTTACGAAGCCGCACAGTACATACACAAAGATGTGGATCAGGGAAAGACCAATACTGCGGAATAAGCAAAGATTCATTCTAGTTTTCATCACAGTTTGCACAATGACATATAATAGAATTAATCTTTGTAAACAAAATTTCATCCTATCTTTCATCAATATTTGCATAATGACATAATAGGCTTAACTTTTGTAGTCAAAAGTTTATTCTATCTTTTATCAATACTTTCATACCGACATGTAATAGAGTTAACTTTTGAACAAATATGGGACAGTCAAGATTCACGGACGTAAACAACATATCACATAATAATTTGCGATATATAAAACCATAAAGATTAATACCGCAAATCATCTTCCAAATAACTTAGAATTTAAACAAATAAATCTAAAAACATTGCAAGATGAAAACGTTGGCAATAGCTATGTGTACTCAGAGCAATAATGGCTATTCCAAACCCTAGTTATCCTTCTTAAAAATACAAGAACAAATTCTCATAAGAAGTTTCCTAGACAACAATTATTGTTCTTTCATAACTTCATACCTTTCAATGAATCCATCATAGAAGGTGTCACTGATTTCCTTGACTCTCTTGACCGTTGAAACTCCATGTTCATGAGTAAGAACACTAACTTTGCAATCAACAACACGAGAAAGTTGTCTAGCCTTAACGTAGTCCACGATGAGTTTCTTCTGATTCTATATCAAGATCTGTTGATTAGCAAGGATTATGGCCTGACCATCTAAAAGATGATTTATTTGCAGTTGAAGATTTGCAAACTCGACCTTTGAATCATGAGTTAAATCCTTGATAGATTCATCAATCCAGGAGTTTTGCTCTTTCCTTGCAAGCATCTTATTCAGAACAAGTTCTTGAATCGAATCACGTCCTTAAGTGTCCTCCTCCATGTCAAGACTCACAATCTCTTGAAATCTTGAAGAGTTCTCCATATATTTTTTTTTGTTAGGGATGGAGCAACACAATATAGAAGGAATCTCTTGTTGTGGAAACCCTATGAATATATATGAAGAGGACACGAACGTTCGTGGACTGGTCACAGATGAAAAATGGATTTATAAAATATTCAACAAGAGAAAGACACAATATTTGTTAACCTAGATCAATAATTTTGAGAACTTCACTTCAAATTAGAGCATGAGATACGATCAGCAGGATCGACTGACTCAGATAATTAACATAAAGATGCATAAAAACATACAACTATTCTTGAGACTCCCACAGTCATCATCCTTGAAAATCTCAAGATAGATACAAAGATGATACCTGGAATCAGGTAAAGGAGCCAGAAGTGTTCTCACTATGAATTATGGGAGAAGAGTTGTACAAATATTTTGTGCGTCTGTAACGTGTATTCTTTTCTTTCCGTTGATTATAACTTATTCTAGAAGAATTAGTCATAAACTCTTTAAAAAATCCATCGGAAGGATTTTTCTGAGGACTAAGTCTAGGACCTCTAGAGGTCGGATCCATAAGAGAAGAGTTGCAGGACTTTCATCTTCTTGACTTAGACTTGCTAGACTTATTCTTGTAACCATAGGGAATGTGTTCATTAGTGGCACAAGAGTTTATACCATTAAGAGTAACTTGCAACCCATGATGATTTCTTGAAGAGAGATCATTTTTATAAGAATTCTGGTTTTCTGTAGGAAAAAAATTCACTGTAGATGTCATCAGACGATTTACTCTGTTGGCTGTAAAAATAAGCAAATTATGAAGATCAGAAATTTGTTTCTTTCTAGCAAAACAATGAAGAGCATAATGATTCTTTTTCCAGCATAAGGAACGATATCATGGATTAGAAACATAATTCCCTTGACTCATAACCTTTTACGGCACATGCGAATTTTGCAAGTGTTTCATATTGGGTAATTCCTTGGAGGGAACTTTCTTTACGCTTGGTAAAGCCTTGTGAATATCATAAAGAGGTACAAAGGATGACTTACTCATCAAAACAAACTTTTCCTTTTTCAAGGTGTTACACTGTTCTTGGGCACATCGAAGAGATGTAACAAGTTTCTCTTTTTCAACAAGATGATTGTTTATTTCTGATGAATGAGCCTTGATTAAACGTTCTTCTCTAATTGAGTCCTCTCTAACAGTATCTTCAAGCATACTAATATTTTCACGCGGTAGAATAGTTTCTTGAACCAATTTTTCGATATTGTTAGAGAGAGATTCAATAAAGCAAAAGAGTTCACGTTCTCTTTCAAGAGATTTCTCGAATTCATCAATGAGCTGATTATTCTTTTTTTCAAGATTCTTGATTTTAGAAACTTAAAATCAATGATATCAGCATATTTTTTTAACGTTTGGTGAGTTCCATTTCTGATTCTGACACAATGTCAAGTTTCTTATTTTTCCCCCGGGATTCGGATTAGGGAAAACCCAAGATTTTTGGCATAATCAGAAACTTTGGAAGACGTCTCTATGTGCGTAATTTGTGAGATACTTCTTAGGTCCAAAGAAGTCAGATTGCTACAAACACAGATTTATGAGATCTTAAATGTGTTTGCCTGCTTTGATACCAATTGAAAAGGCGGGGGTCTAACAACCACACCCAATATTTCTTTCGACAATCTGAACAGACAAACTCCAATATACTTTCAAGAGAATCAACCAGACAGTCAGACTCAATCTAAAGAAAAGATTGAATAAGAGAAATAACTTGAACGGTACCAAAGACCAATATTCAAGTGTCAATCAATTTATATCAACAACCAAAGGTTGGATTATCTAATTGATTGATCTTAACGCACAACCTGTGATATTTCAATTATATAACACAATATAATGCGGAAAAGAAATAACACAGACACCGGAATTTCGTTAACGAGGAAACCGAAAATGCAGAAAAACCCCGAGACCTAGTCCAGCTTTGAACACCACACTGTATTAAGCCGCTACGGACACTAGCCTACTACTAATGAACTTCGGACTTGAATGTAGTTGAGACCTAATCAATCTCATACTAATCAAGGTATAGTTGTGCTCCTTACATCTATGAACCCCAATAGGATTCTACGCACTTGATTCCCTTATCTGATCTCACCCACAACCAAGAGTTGATACGATCCAAATTCCAAGACTTGATAAACAAATCTGTCTCATACAGAAAAGTCTATTGGAATAGATAAATCTGTCTCCCACGGAAATACCTATGAGTTTTGTTCCGTCTTTTGATAAATCAAGGTGCACATGAACCAATTGATAATCTGAACTTATATTCCCGAAGAACAACCTAGTATTATCAAGCACCTCACAATAATCTTAATCGTATGGTAGCGAAACAAGATATCGTGGAATCACAAACGATGAGAAAAAGATATTTGTGACTACTTTTTTTTATCTTGCCTATCGGAGAATCAATCTCGAGCAAATCTTAGAGAAGATAGTACTCAATACGATAGAACAGGGCAAGATCAGAACACGCAACTATAGAGAAAATAGTTGGGTCTGGCTTCACACGTTAACCTACAGGGTTTCGTGAAGAACCTAAGGTTAAAGGAGAATTGACTCTAGTCACAACTAGTATCACACGGGAGGTGTGGGGATTAGGTTTCCCAGTTGCTGGAGTTCTCCCTTATATATTTTTCAAATAAGGGTTCGCAATCTTAGTTACCTTGGTAACAAAGCATTCAATATTCACCGTTAGATGAAAACCTGATTAGATTCAAGCTAATATATTTCAACCATTAGATCGAACTTAGCTTGTTATACACAAATGAAATGTACCCTCATTTAGGTTTGAGTAACCGTACCTAAACGTGTACACTATGTTGGCTCAACAGTAGTTAACCGAGGTTAGCTCTATGAACACTCTCATATCAACCTTATTCATCTTAACCACAATTAGTTCAAATGACTCAAATGAAACTAGTTATAGAGTTGTTCAATTGATATACTCTCATAGAAGTATACAAGAACACAATTGAAGCAAAATCGGTTTGATTCACTCGAATCAATTCATGAACATTATAGACACGGTTTGCAAATAACGCATTCCTTAATATATAAATGTATTAGTTCTTGAACAAACCGATTTTAGAACTTTAACCATAAGTACCCGGTCTGAGTTTGCGTTTTGCCAGTATGCAAACGGGTATGCATACTTCCAAACACAACAGGAATTTCCGGACCCAAATCCTTTGCCAGTACGCGTACGGGTATGTGTACTTAGGTACTCGGAATTTCACAACTAACAGGTACACATACGGGTATGCATACTATAGTTCAGGTCATGGATCAGATACATGCAAGAATGCATACTATGTTCATAATCTAATGATGGTTAAATATTCTAAACTCTATTTCAATCGTTGAAACTTTCTTAGAGGATGACAATAGCCGTTTTCACACACTATTAGCGTCAAATCAATTTTCAAGTTATTGAAATAATCATACGAAACATTCCAAGTCTACACAAAATGATTGTATCACGCAAACCATGTAATATGTTACTCGACGATTTATACATGATCATTTTGATTTTCGTCAAGAATATAAGATGAACTTGGTTGAAGCGAAAGCTTACCAATACATATTTCGAGAAATATGTAAGCGAGTTAAACTCAGCTCGAAATCTCAAATGTGTATAATCAAATACCATATAATAATACGAATTTTGTCTCAATATAGGAGATAGAATAGAAATAGACTTTCCAAGTGATAGATAAGTCTTAGTCTCCGCGTACCTTTTGTTGATGAAGTTCCACAAGCTCTCCTTAGTAGTTCTTCATCTTCAATTGATGAACGCCGTGAAGTCTAATGCTCAACTACACAATCTATTCTAGTCCGAGACATCACTATAAGTAGACTAGAAATCAAGACTTATGATTTTGATCACTAATAGTGACAAACAAGCTTGAGATATCAACGCTTGCGAGTTCGACCGAGGAATGCTCTAACACCAAGTATAATTTTTCCTCAAAGGATGAGAGATCATCAAGAAGATACATTTACAAGGATAAATTTATAAGTCAAAACGCGTCAAAACTTGTCTTTTGCGTTTGCTATAGTCGTCACGGTCCTTTGCTACGATACCGACGACTCTAAACACCAAAAATAAGTCAAACTCTTTGTCAGGAAATGTTCAAGATTCGTCATGGTTATTTGCTAAAACCCTGATGACTCAATGTACCAAACTCGACCCCTTTATGCCTGAAATCTCCAAAAGTCGTCATGGTCTTATTTAGGGTCGTCATGGTTTGTTGCCTTCTTTTTGCATCTCAATGTTTTGTCCACAACTTCTTCATACGACCTCCGAATGACCTCATTCTTTTTGCATTCACTTCGTATTATCGTTCTGTTTAGGATGGTACTAAGAAATCCTGGATATGAATGATTTGGATTTGGTCTTTGGTCCTTCTTTTATTAGTAGACTTCACTTGATTGCTCTTTCAAAGCAATTTCCACTTATTTTGGTTGGTTCTCCTGACAAAGGATGCAAAATATAAAGTAAATGTAAAGTAATATATAAGAATTCTAGATAATATACGAAAGGATTTTACACTCAAAACATGTAGATTATGCACCTATCACTTAGCGATGACAATAGAGTATGTTATTGTGGAGATGACCTTGACTTTGGTAGAGCGATTTTGAGCAAAAGTTAAGTTTTTATTTTCCCAATTTCTTCGATCAATTTTCCTGTGATTTATTCATTGGTATGATTGTTATTCATCTTTATTGAGTGTTTTTCTTTATTGATTGATGAAATCTCAAGCGAATTTTCCTCTATCTTTTTATTTTCCGGATGATAGAGGTTCTTCTTCGGCTATTGTTAGATTTGTCTCTGATGATCCTTCCATTCCTCCTTGTTTTGAGCGTTCCCCCTTCTCAATTCTGGGTATAAACCTACCGGGTCTTCGTTGTTTGGTGGTCGTGATGAAATCCCTCCTGATGATGCAACATAGTTTCTTCCCCCCTCTTTTAAATATGGTGAAAGGCCGAATACTAAAGTTTTTATAACTGTTCTTACTAAGGAATTAGTAGACGTGAAGACATGGTGGTCAGATTTTTTATTCATAGGAAATTGCCATTCCATGTAGTCAAAACAGATGCTACTAGGGATTGGAAACCTAGAGGTAATGTTCATGTTACTACTAATGGTGAGAGTATGTACCTGTCTGAATTTGATGATGTTGAAGATCGTAGAAATGTTCTTGATTTTTATGATATGTATATATTGCTAGTATGCTATTTATTATCAGACGACGGTATAAGAATGTATAACATGATGTTGTTGAATTAGAGTATGTTTGTATTTGGTTAAACTTGAGGCATGTTCCTTTTTATACGTGGAATGCTAAAGGGTCGAGCATTAACTCTAGTAATGTGGGAGTGCCTATTATAACGAATAAACATATTATGAATCATACTAGAATGAATTACACAAGGGTATGTGTGGAAGTAACGTCTGATTATGATTATCCTTCTACTATTTATTTTGAAATTGATGGTAAGGATGTACTAGAGGTGGAAGTGGAATATATCTGTAAGCCATAGTATATTGATTGTAATGTCTTTGGTCATACCCTATATCATTGTGCTAAGAAAGTTAACCAACCAGTTAAAATGATTGAAAAATGGGTTCCAAAAACAGTGATGGCTAAGGTACATGTATATGGATGGATTTCTAAACCTAATAAGATATGAATATATCCTAACGAGACTGGTTCTTATACTTCAATTGAAGATGGTGACATATTAGTTTCGACTAAGTCTAAACCTGGATATGTAGCAGTATGCTAATGTTGTGCACCTTGATTTCCAGATCCATGTGTTAAACTAAGTACTAATTATTCATATGATGGAGAAGAGTCATATTTTTTTACATAACAAGTTTATTCTGCTAGATAAGTTATCTGAATTCGGCCATGTTGTAGTACCTGAGCATAACATAGAAAATTGAATCAATTATATTATAGGGGATTCTCGAGTATAAGAGAGTACTTCAGGTAGGTGTTAGAGGACATTTTCATAAAAAAAAATTGTTCTTTTAATGAAGTTGATGTTAATCTTCTTACCAGGAGTGCTGAGTTGAAGAAATTTGTTAAAGATACTTCCACTCCTCCTAAATTTGAATGATGTTTAAGATTATTAGTTTGAATTTGTGAAGGATTAATGACTCTCGCAAACAATTAGAGGTTAAAAGTCTTATTAGGAATGATGAGCTCTTTGTTAGGTCTCCTTGAAACTCATGTTCATGAGTCTAATAAAAGTAGAATTAGGAATAACCTGAGTTCTTTTTGGGTTTTTTGGGATAATGATTCGTATGATTTTCGTGGTCGTATTTGGGTTGGGTGGGATCCTAATGTAGCGCATGTTGCTTTTCTTCATTCTAGTGCTCGGGAATTTTCTTGGATGTGGCTACTTCTTTTTCTCTTAATTTTGTTGTGACTTTTGTCTATGGTATATAAAATACTATATTAAAAAATATGATTTATGGAATTTTATTATTTCCTTTGCTGGGTTTAACACTAGTCCTAGGATTATTTCTGGTGCTTTTAACTCTTTGCTTCATCCTTCTGATAAAATTAATGGAGATGAAGTTTTCGCTTATCACTATAGAGACTTTTCTGAGTGTGTGAATTCACCTCAGTTATTAGATTTACCTTTCGCTGACCTGTTTTATACATGAACTTGACATCTTGATGGTGGTATTATTCAAAAATTGAAAGAGTCATGGTAAATATGGAATGGATTCATCAGTTTCAACATTCTAAGGAGGATTTTATGGTGCAGGGGATTTCAGACCATTCTCCGAGTGTGACTTATATTTTAAGAGGAGACATGGGCCACCTTATTTTATATTTTTCAATTTCTTAACTAATGAGGATAATTTCTTGAGGTTGGTTAGACATGTATCGAGTTTTGCCGTTAGCAGTGACCTTATGATGCGGTTGGTTACTAAGTTTAAAAGGGTAAAACATGAATTTATGCCGTGGAAGATGTTAAAGTTCAAAAATGTTTTTGAATAAGTTCTTGAGGCTAAGTATAAAATGACTAATGTTCAAGTTCTTCTCCAGACTGATCGTCTGAATCAAGAGTTGGTTGCTAGAGAAATAGCTTATGTGGCAGAATATGTGAAATTTGTTAAGTATGATGAGTTAGCTGCCAAGAAACAATCCAGTATAAGGTGGCTTAAGTTGGGGGATTTTAATTCGTCAACTTTTCATAATTTTATCAAGGAAAGACGATCTAGAAATAACATTCTTACTTTATATTCTAAGTATCATGAGTTGCTGATGGAGGATAAGACCATTGCTAAGGAATATATTAAGTATTATTCTTGACGCTTCGGTACTGATGGTGTAAATGAGCTTTGTGATGACTCTTTTCGTGGTTTAAGTTTTAACATTTCCATTCAGCATGAGGATATTGAAAGTATTGTCAAGCTAGTTACTGGAGAGGAAATTAATTTTTCCTTAACTACTATTGGTTCAAACGAAGCTCCGGGTCCAAATGAGTTTTCAAGTAATTTCCGTAAATCTAGTTGGGAGGTTGTTGGTGAGGATTTTGTAGTTGTTGTCAAGAATTTTTTTGGTAAGTCCAAGCTTTTAAAATGGAATATTAGTACATTGATTACTCTAATTGCTAAGAAGGAAAACCCTGCAATGTTCTGATTTTTGACTTATTTCTTGTTGTAATGTGATTTACAAATGCATCACAAAACTCATTTGTCGTAGAATGAAGAAAGTGTTGAGTGGTGTCATTAGTGTGAGTCAGTCTCTGTTTATTTCTAGAAGGTTGATCCAACATAATATCATGGAGGCACACGAACTTGTAAGTAACTATCAAAAAAGAAGAAGGACTGCTAGATGTGCTTTGAAAATTAACTTCAAGAAGACCTACGACAGTGTTAGGTGGGAGGCTATTTTTTTTGTTCCAGAGAAGTTTATTGAATGAATTAGCTTGTGTATCTTGACTTCCAAGTTTTCTATTCTGGTTAATGGTTCCCTTTATGGGGTTTTCGGCAGCAAATAGAGGATTAAGACATGGATGCCCTCTTTCGATTTACTTGTTTGTACTTGTCATGGAGATATTTAGTTCTTCTTCATTACAACAAGTCCATCTGAATAAGTTTTGGTTTCACCCTAGATGCAAGTTGACTAGTTTGACACACCTTTGCTTTGCGGGTGATGTATGGTCTTCTTCAAAAGTAATATTGTTGTTGCTGTAAGTTTAAAATATGCTATCATGAAGTTTAATTTTTTTTCTAGATTGGATATTAATAGACAGAAAACCTCCTTATTAAATTCTGCAGTTGAGGACTCTGTCTTAGATTAGATTTCTCGTACCCTTGATTCTAGTATTAGTGAGTAGCCTGTGAGATACTTGGTAGTACCTCTCATTTCCACTAGGCTTTCTTATAAAGATTTCCTGCCCTTAATCGATAAAGTCAAAGCGAGAATTAGCTCTTGGAAATCCAGATTCCTTGCTCTCCCCGGAGACTAGTCATTGCTAAAATCATGGCGTGGTGTTTTACCTAAAGGGCTATTAAAAAGTTGAGTTTCTTATGTAAAAATATTTCTTTGGGATGCCTCAGATCATGGTAAAAAATTTATCCCCATTAATTGGTCTAATATTTTTCATACTTTAGAGGAATGAGGTCTTGGAGTTAAGGATCTTGGGAATTTTAATGGTGCTACGAATCTACGACCTATTAGGGATTTAATATCAGCAAAAGCTATTATATGGACTGAATGGGTGAAATGTGATTTAATTACATATCATGATTTATGGACTATGTAGGGGTCTCGGGATTCATCTTGGTGTTGGAGGCGTATTTTAAAACATAGAGAGTTGGCTAAACAAAAAAATTGGTATTGTGCTTGGTGATGGCACTAGTACTTATTTCCTAACTGATTCTTGGAATCCTAGAGGTTATCTGCAAGAATGGATTTTTGAGACACTCTTTCTCCTCTTGGGATTGATGTTGATAGTGTAACTAACTTCATTGCTAAGGGAGAATGAGTTTCCCTGTATTCATGGATGACCGTGTTAACGGGGTGGTGAGTGAGATTTCTTTGGCCGAATTTAACATTCTTGAAAAAGATCACGTGATTTGGAACATGACCTCTTCAGGTATGTTTTCTATGAAAGAAATATGTTCTACTATCTCTATGCATATGAATTCTCCTACTGACGTAGTCTAGTTTGGTTTACAAATCACGTCCCAAAATATTTGTTTACTGCTTGGCCTAATGTGCAAAAAAAGAAACTTAGAACTATACATATATTGAAGTTATGTGGCATTATTAACGATAATTCTTGTGTCTTCTTTAGTTGTGGTGAGTTTTTTGAGACTAAGTCCAAGTCTTCTTTAGTTGTTCTTTTTTTGCTATTATTTGGAGGGGGTTGTTGCTGAAATTGGGTTTCTTTAGAATCTTTTCTCTTTCTTAGAATGATGAGATTAAATGGGATATTGAAAATTTTCAGGGCTCTAATCCTTGTATTACTGTGAAGAAGTTTGTTTTCAACTGCTTTATTTATTATATATACGGAGGGGAATGAATAATAGGATCTTTAGATCTTAATACATTTCTGAAGACCAGTTGGGAAATCTCATAATGCAGGATGTCATATATGAAATGGCTGCTAAAGTTCATAAAATGGAGGATAAGATACAACATACATGGTTCATGGGAACATAGTTGGGAAATCTCATAATGCAGGATGTCATATATGAAATGGCTGCTAAAGTTCATAAAATGGAGGATAAGATACAACATACATGGTTCATGGGAACATAGAACGTGGAATGCATTTACTTGAAAGATGAGTTTATTTACCTGGCGTTTTTAGGGGCCACTCAAAAGGATTTAGGGGCCAACAATAAAACAAAAAAGGTCACCCAAAGGGAAAATGTAGCCAGCCCTTATCTCGCGTAATTCGTAATGGCGAAATTACCCTTATATATTCGGAGGATATGATAACATTGTTACCCTCCGAATGCAATCGGAGGCCAAAATATTTGCCAGACGTCCGATTATACGAGGTGCAGTATTTCTTGGTTCGTGGTTTGGATTCAACGTTAATCGGGAGTTAAATATATTACAAAACCTACCGATTATAAGTTGCCGCAAATTCAAATTTTGAAAGCTACCATAATCGGTAGATATGCTAAATCCGATACCTACCGATTATTGGTTTCTCCACATTCAACTTTCGTCAAATTAGCCGTTGGGGTTTTTGGGAAAAACAAAAAGAGCCGTTGGACCCTAAACCTATATAAAGAAACTCATATCTATCACCCCAATTGCACCAAACTCTTTCCTCTCTTCAGTTTTAATTTTCATAACAAAAAACATGGATATTGCTTTTGCCGAAGAAGAAGATTGTGTTATTTATAGAGCGTGGGTTGTGGTAACTGCTCATGATTGTGTTCACAAGCTCCACAAATCGGAATCCGAAGAGCAGATATGGAACCGTATCTTAATGGTATTTGAGGCCTTAGATGGTAATCGAATTCGAAGATCATCCAATGACATTAAGATGAGAAAGAATGCGCTCGATAAGGAGATTGACAAACTTGAAGATGAGGAACGGTTTGTTAGGAACGCTTTTCCTTGGTGGACGTATGAAAAACGAGTAAGTATCTCTGTAACTCCAACTCACATTAACAAAAGTTAGTACTAACTTGTTACTCATTCGTAATTTCAGAGAAATCTTGCGGATCGCCGGTATGTGGACCTCTACGGGAAACGATTTGAACATGAAGGATGCTACAAAATCAAGAGGGACAATTTCTATGGTCACTGGAAGTTATGATCTGTTTTAATATTTTTATGGTCAATTAGGAGTATGGATTTAGGTGCTTTTGACGAAATTGTAAGGTTAAGGCCGTTTGAACTTTATGTAATCGGAGTATTATTAATAAAAAAACTAGCCGATTATACGAAATCGGTAGATTATTTTGTTAAACAACCTACCGATTGTAATATTCGGTTATGTTATGAGTCAACTTTCTTTCCGATTATGGTGTTGTTTGGTTCCAGGAAACAATTTTTTTTGTACTTGTGATATTCGGAGGATAATTTTTTTATAAAGTTCCGAATGAACGATGGCCCAAAAATCAGAATTTGGAAAAACTTATACTTTTCAAATTTTGTCTTTGAAATAATCGGAAGTTAAATTAGTTACCAAAACTTCCGAATATGGGCTGTCTAACCTTCAATATTGGCCCTTGGAACCACCTGGAGCCATGGCGTGGTTTGTTTTGTACTTGTGATATTCGGAGGATAATTTTTTTGTAAAGTTCCGAATGAACGATGGCCCAAAAATCAGAATTTGGAAAAACTTATACTTTTCAAATTTTGTCTTTGAAATAATCGGAAGTTAATTTAGTTACCAAAACTTCCGAATATGGGTTGTCTAACCTTCAATATTGGCCCTTGGAACCACCTGGAGCCATGGCGTGGTTTGTTTTGAACTTGTGATATTCGGAGGATAATTTTTTTGTAAAGTTCCGAATGAACGATGGCCCAAAAATCAGAATTTGGAAAAACTTATACTTTTCAAATTTTGTCTTTGAAATAATCGGAAGTTAAATTAGTTACCAAAACTTCCGAATATGGGCTGTCTAACCTTCAATATTGGCCCTTGGAACCACCTGGAGCCATGGCGTGGTTTGTTTTGAACTTGTGATATTCGGAGGATAATTTTTTTGTAAAGTTCCGAATGTATGATGGCCCAAAAATCAGAATTTGGAAAAACTTATACTTTTCAAATTTTGTCTTTGAAATAATCGGAAGTTAAGTTAGTTACCAAAACTTCCGAATATGGGCTGTCTAACCTTCAATATTGGCCCTTGGAACCACCTGGAGCCATGGCGTGGTTTGTTTTGAACTTGTGATATTCGGAGGATAATTTTTTTGTAAAGTTCCGAATGAACGATGGCCCAAAAATCAGAATTTGGAAAAACTTATACTTTTCAAATTTTGTCTTTGAAATAATCGGAAGTTAAATTAGTTACCAAAACTTCCGAATATGGGCTGTCTAACCTTCAATATTGGCCCTTGGAACCACCTGGAGCCATGGCGTGGTTTGTTTTGAACTTGTGATATTCGGAGGATAGGTTTTTTATAAAGTTCCGAATGTACGATGGCCCAAAAATCAGAATTTGGAAAAACTTATACTTTTCAAATTTTGTCTTTGAAATAATCGGAAGTTAAATTAGTTACCAAAACTTCCGAATATGGGCTGTCTAACCTTCAATATTGGCCCTTGGAACCACCTGGAGCCATGGCGTGGTTTGTTTTGAACTTGTGATATTCGGAGGATAGGTTTTTTATAAAGTTCGAATGTACGATGGCCCAAAAATCAGAATTTGGAAAAACTTATACTTTTCAAATTTTGTCTTTGAAATAATCGGAAGTTAAATTAGTTACCAAAACTTCCGAATATGGGTGTCTAACCTTCAATATTGGCCCTTGGAACCACCTGGAGCCATGGCGTGGTTTGTTTTGAACTTGTGATATTCGGAGGATATTTTTTTGTAAAGTTCCGAATGTACGATGGCCCAAAAATCAGAATTTGGAAAAACTTATACTTTTCAAATTTTGTCTTTGAAATAATCGGAAGTTAAATTAGTTACCAAAACTTCCGAATATGGGCTGTCTAACCTTCAATATTGGCCCTTGGAACCACCTGGAGCCATGGCGTGGTTTGTTTTGAACTTGTGATATTCGGAGGATGGTTTTTTTGTAAAGTTCCGAATGTACGATGGCCCAAAAATCAGAATTTGGAAAAACTTATACTTTTCAAATTTTGTCTTTGAAATAATCGGAAGTTAAATTAGTTACCAAAACTTCCGAATATGGGCTGTCTAACCTTCAATATTGGCCCTTGGAACCACCTGGAGCCATGGCGTGGTTTGTTTTGAACTTGTGATATTCGGAGGATAGGTTTTTTATAAAGTTCCGAATGTACGATGGCCCAAAAATCAGAATTTGGAAAAACTTATACTTTTCAAATTTTGTCTTTGAAATAATCGGAAGTTAAATTAGTTACCAAAACTTCCGAATATGGGTGTCTAACCTTCAATATTGGCCCTTGGAACCACCTGGAGCCATGGCGTGGTTTGTTTTGAACTTGTGATATTCGGAGGATAGGTTTTTTATAAAGTTCCGAATGTACGATGGCCCAAAAATCAGAATTTGGAAAAACTTATACTTTTCAAATTTTGTCTTTGAAATAATCGGAAGTTAAATTAGTTACCAAAACTTCCGAATATGGGCTGTCTAACCTTCAATATTGGCCCTTGGAACCACCTGGAGCCATGGCGTGGTTTGTTTTGAACTTGTGATATTCGGAGGATAGGTTTTTTATAAAGTTCCGAATGTACGATGGCTCAAAAATCAGAATTTGGAAAAACTTATACTTTTCAAATTTTGTCTTTGAAATAATCGGAAGTTAAATTAGTTACCAAAACTTCCGAATATACCACACAAATCATTTTCATTTGAACTTGTCTAACTTAGTTACCCAAACAAATTTCCGAATGTACAACAAAAATCATTGCCATTTATCTGCTCTTCTTTACTTTACGACCGTGACTACCTCCCAGTCCTGCACGACCACGGGTTTGAGCACCTTCAGTTTGAGCACCTTCAGTTGGAGCACCTTCAGTTGGAGCAGCTTCAGCGCTCGATGAAGCTCGAGTTCTTTTACCCGTCTTTGATACTGCCACCTTGGGCTGATGCCTTTTCGTGACTTTTTCCCCAAACTGGGCAGCATAATCTTCGTTATCCATATTATCAACTAGATCTCTAGCCTCTTTGATCTTCTCAGCTGGCATGGGATCTCCACTCTTCAAGCATGCAGTTAACATTTTGGAAACACGCTTGAACCTATTCACCTGTTTTTTATACGTAATGACATAACATCAAACGGTAATTACCTAAGATTTATAGGAATAATATAAAATGAACAAAAATATAAGAACACGCACCAGTCTATCATAACCCGCTGGTTTGTCTTTGATGATACAATTATAACTTGAACCCGCCGCAGTAGTGTTGGATTTGATTTCACGGATAACCAAAGGATGTGATACCTTGTTATACCAACTCATATAGTCTGGAGAATTTTCATCACCTCGGATGGTTCGTCTACCAGTGTCGATAATGAAGTCATTCCTCTTATCCCAGTTATCAAGAACAGTAGGTGGGCCTGTGTGAACAATCGTGAGATTGTCACCACTAGAAGAACACAACTCCAACTCCAATTTGTAGTAATCCCCCATTTTCTCCAGAGGTTGATGTTGTATATACCCGTGTTGTCGCATCACCCTAGAGGGGTTATACATCACATATCCTGTGGGGTGCCACAATGGTCCAAAATAAAGGGACAAGTCCGACCGAACATTTATATGCCCACTGACTCGATCTTCCTTGTATGGATCAAAGCATACGTCTGAGGCCTTCAATTGGTCCAAAATCTCCCTCATGCGAATCAACTGCTGCTCCTTTGTCCTAGAACGGTTGTCTTCAAATATATACTTTGTTCCTCTAGGAGTACCTTTGCACCACCCCGGGTTCTCTCCGGCCAACTTCAGGATAGGGAAGTGGTCATAGATCCATGCCTATATACATAAGAAACCAAGTTTTAGTAAATAGATTGTGTATATTCGGTAGTAATTTCCAAACATAATTTCCGTATATATAATCGGAAACAAAACTGAGCTATCCACCGAATACACAACATTCGAAATATATGGATCATTTCCTACCGAATATGCGTCATTTGGAGTTCAGTAACCTATAGCTTTTCTGGCCTGTATATTCGGTTCTAATATCAAAAGAATATTTCCGATTGTATATAATCGGAAAAAATTAAGTACCTAGCCACCGAATAACCAACATTCGGAAAATAAGATGGATCAATTCCTACCGAATATGCGTCATTTGGAGTTCAGTAACCTATAGTTTTCTGGCCTGTATATTCGGTTCTAATATCAAAAGAATATTTCCGATTGTATATAATCGGAAAACAATTAAGTACCTAGCCACCGAATAACCAACATTCGGAAAATAAGATGGATCAATTCCTACCGAATATGCGTCATTTGGAGTTCAGTAACCTATAGTTTTCTGGCCTGTATATTCGGTTCTAATATCAAAAGAATATTTCCGATTGTATATAATCGGAAAACAAAGTAAGTACTTAACCACCGAATAACCAACATTCGGGAAAAGAGATGGATAATTTCCTACCGAATATGCGTCATTTGGAGTTATGGATATGCATCATATGTATTGTCTACTGAATAACTATAGAGTGAGTTATAGAGTTAAAGAAAAAACCTGCAATAGAGCCACATTCCCGGCAACTTGGCAGGTTCCTAGCCTCGAAGCCTTTCTCAACTCTTCCATCAAGAATGCTAGGCATGCCGTGCCCCAAGAATAGTCACCGACTTCATGGAGAGGATCCAAAAGTTGTATAAGGTTGGCGTCGATCCGGTTGCCAGAAGTATTGGGGAATATGACACATCCCAATACACAAAGGAGATATGCGGTGGCAGCGTGGTTCACTTGCTCATCAGTTAACGTTCCATTCTTTTCCTTCTCCAAGGTGCCTCGAAACATATTCATCAAAGCTGTAATGTTGATCTGTCTTGTTCTGTAACTTGCATGCCTCCTAAACTCTGCTGTTGTTGTCTCTTCATCCCAACCTAAGCACTTGTTAGTTAGAGAATAAAGTTGTGCCCAACTTAACTGCTTTGTGTAGTTAAACTTCACAGCTGTGCCTTGGTCGGGAAGGTTAAGAATCTGCACAACATCATCCGGGGTGATCGTCATCTCCCCAAACGGCATATGGAAAGTATCGGTCTCAGGATACATTCTCTCCACGAACGCCGATATGGCCACACGATCATGTTCCAACAATGAATTCTCGGCGGCATTAGCTAACCCCGAGTTGGCAACAATTGTCTTGAACCTTTCACATTCACCGGATAAAGGCCACGCAAGCATTTTTGTTGGTGCGGCGGTAGGTTTGAGTAGACGGACCGCATCTTGATGATCCTATTAATACAAGTATTACGATATAACACATAGACAATACATTAATAAAAATAGTAATTTTATTACCTCGGTTTCATATTTCTCTGGCCCATGAGTCTTTGTATCCAAATAGCAATTTTCCTCCATCCGCTGGTAGTCCAAGGATTGTGCCTGCTGGAATACCCTTCTTCTTCAAGTGCTGAGGGACAAGATGTGATGCTTTCTTAGCAATATCCTTCCTTACAACATCTTTTCCTTTTTTGGCTTTTTGGGTACCACTTGGTTGTCCTTCTTCTTCTACTCTTGCCACTGGATCAACTGGTTCAACACTTGGTCCTGCACTTTGTTGAGCGGCTTGTTCAACACTTGGTCGCACCCCTTGTTCACTGCCTTGTTGTTCAACAGTTGGTTGCACTCCTTGTTGACTGCTTTGTTCTTGTTCGCTTTGTTGAGCACCTGAATTATCTTTGGCACTCCTTTCCCTCCTAGCACTAGCTGTCACTTTCTTCCTCCTTCTCGACTTTGTCTAAACAACAAAGAAAGGAACAATATTTACAAACTATACAATCGGAAGACAAAGTATGGAAATAAACCCGAATGTACACATTCGGACGTAAGAAGACACATATTGTTCCCGAATACAAAACAATCGGAAGCTAACTAAACATATTTGCAACCGAATATACATCAATTGGAGTTCAGAAGCTGTAAATTTTTCATCCTACACAATCGGAAGAAAAAGTGCACTATAACCCGAATGTACAAATTCGGAAGTAAGAAGACACATATTTTTTCCGAATGAAAAACAATCGGAATATAACTAAACATGTTTACAACCGAATATTCATCAACTGGAGTTCAGAAACTCTAAAATTTTATCCTACACAATCGGAGGTATAAAACATTATATTGTCTTCCGAATAAATACTGGCCCCAAAATGGGATTTTTCCTATATCATAAATTTTGAGATTTTTTCAATATATACATTCGGTAGTGAGTGTTCTTCCGAATACTTTGTGTCTACTTAAATATATTCGGTAGCCAAAAAATTCATTAAACTACCGATTATTAGCAGTTTGTATCCAGGAAGATATGGCCACCAATATTCGGCAGATAATCATCAAATCTTTCTCCCGAATACTGTCGATGTTCTTGAAAAATGAAGAACACGACTACATTCGGAAGTAAATGAGCATGCATATCGTCCGAATCTGGATAAATAACCGAAAACCCTAGAAATTTTTTTTCTCGATTCGACGAATTAAAGCGAAATAAACCCCAAAAATGATAGATTCTTACCTAATTGGGGCCATTTGAAGTTGACGAAGTGTTTGAGTCTCGGAATCGCCACCACCGACTACATTGCGGGTACTTGTTCTTCGCGTTCTTCTTCATTTGCAGCAAGAATTTCTTTATTTCTTGCTAAAATTCCAATGTTTGGATCGATACCCCGAGCAACATTTTTGGTTCTAGGTCTGTGGGTTTCATTTCTCTTATCCATTGTTTTATAATCGAATCGACGATGTTTTGATTTTTACGATTCGGCGATGTTTCGGTTGAACGAGGAAATTTCTTCCACAATCGGAAGATAATATGAAATTGGAAGAAGAAGAGTTGAAATGAGTAGAATTGTTTTTGATTTGGTTTTTATACAGTTTTACCAGAAGGGCATTTATGTAACTTCAATATCATATAGGATACCCCTTAACTAGAGTCTTCGGTTGGGTATAAATTGATGGCCCCTAAATCCTTTGGGATGGCCCCTAAAAACGCCAGGTTTATTTAGTGTACTTGGAAGAGACCAGCGGAGTCTGGAGTTATAATTAATTTCAGATGGGTCAAAAAAGATGAACTGTGTGGTCTTGATACTCTTTTGAGAAATCATTTTGGTGATGTTATTTCTACTGCTAGTGGATGTACACCTCATATTTCTGTTTTTTTTTTCTATGAGCTTCAGGGAGTCGAGCTTGGCCTTAAATTGGCCATAAAGGATGGGCTTCTTAGAATCCATATTTCTATAGATTGCATGGATGTGTATCTTTTTCTTATTATTCAATAACCAAAACCTCCTTGGAATGTTTTGCAAATATGGAGAAGATTAGAGAGTTTAAGAAGAGGTTGTCCCATGGGAAATTTAGAAACCGATGATCACATCTTTCCGTCTTGCAATAAGATCTCACTTACTCTCACATCGTCAGATAAGCACTAATGAAGAGAATTCAGTAAACTCATAAGAGAAGAAAAACACAATCATAGAAGGTCTCTCACCGCTATTGAGAAGCCAGTCAAGTTGTTGATTTCCTTGCCAGTAGACATCCTAATAACATTTGGTTGATAACATAAGTAAAGATTTTAATGCTGATTTCAGAGATATTCTAGCGATTGATAAGTCGTAAAAGACTTTTTTGAGAAAGAAAAATAGTTAGCTCTTATATTGTTGTTTTTTTGTTTCTTTTGTTTTTTTGAGCATGTCCTTAGCCCGTGGAATGTATCGAAAAAAGGAAAAAAAAAACATATCTTTACTTATGTATCAAATGTATCAAACATATCTTTACTTATTTTTTGAGCCTGTCCTTAACCTGTGGAATGTATCAAATTCGTTATCAGCATCATCTTCTCCGGAAACTATTAACAATACTCCCATGATGATTCATCCCAGATATGCCTAATTCACACCTCTTGGATCGGTTCGGAAGACATATACTCATGTTGCAATGAAATCTTAGTTATTGTTACTCTGATAATCTTAGTTGCTATAACTATGATTTACTTTTCCTTAGCAAAAATCGGCTAGATCGAATTACGATTTTATTGCCGCTACGCGTAGTGATGCAAACTACTATTTTTTTAAGTAGTCGGCCACCTGATGTGGTTATTTCTTTTGAAAATATCTCCGTTGGATCTAATAAAAAAATAATGACAAAAAAAAATCCTAACAACCGTTTAGTACAGTGGTTAAAGCATCCCTTTTCGTTCATAATGCGGGCGGTAGGTAGGGGGATTGATACCCACTAGGGAAGGATGGAGCTAGCCAAAGTCCAGAAATACTCAAAATTTTATAGTGGTTTTAAGTTTTTCTAAAAAACGTTCATGCCTAAAACATCTTGGCCTCTTTAGGGGAGACCCCAAAAGAATTAAGGGTGACCAATAAGACAAAATAGGGTTACCCAAACCTAAAATGAATCCACCCCTTATCTCTCATATTTTATAATGTCGATTCTATCCTTAGCAATCGGTAGTTTAGTTTACAATCGGTAGTTTAGATTATATAAAGGAAAATAGTTTTATTTTTGTAGTTTTAAGATTTTAGAGTAGAAGAAAGAAAAAAAATGGTGGAGAATATCATTTTTTCTTAAATCCACAACAAACATGGATGGGTATGAAGAACAAGATAAGAAACATCATGAATAATATCATATTCAAGGTTCAATACTGATTAAAGAGACAATTAAATGCATTCAGCACCATTAACGTCTCAGAATCGGTAGATAATAAAATACTTTATCAACCGATTATACCTTTCTGTTCAAATAGCACAATCGGTAGTTTCGTGATATTTATTATCTACCGATTGTGGTAGTGGCCCCAAATTCAAAATTTTCATAAACCAATGGAATTTTGAGTTTCTCTATTTTCACAATCGGTAGACTCGTGATGTTTATTATCTACCGATTGTGGTAGTAGCTCCAAATTCAAAATTTTCAAAAACTAGTGGAATTTGCATTATTCTATTTTCACAATCGGTAGACTCGTAATATTTATTATCTACCGATTATACAATCGGAAGTCTCATGATGTTCATTATCTACCGATTGTGCTAGTAGTCCCAAATTCAAAATTTTCAAAAACTAGTGGAATTTTGCATTTTTCTATTTTCACAATCGGTAGACTCGTGATATTTATTGATTACCGATTTTACAATCGGTAGTCTCGTAATGTTCATCATCTACCGAATGTTCTAATAGCTCCAAATTCTGTTTTTGCCGAAATCTCTAATTTGTCAAATTTGGGAACTACAATAATCGGTAGGTTAATAAGTTAATCTAACTTCCGATTATAAAGTTTCCCCAAATTTTGTTTTTGCCGAAATCTCTAATTTTTCGAATTTGGGAACTACAATAATCGGTAGGTTAATAAGTTAACGTAACTTCCAATTATGAAGTTGCCCCAAATTTTGTTTTTGCCAAAATCTCTATTTTTTTCGAATTTGGGAACTACAATAATCGGTAGTATACGAACTACACCAAACGTATGTGTTGATGGGTGAAAACTGTTTTTGCTAGTTTTGGTAAATTTGGGTGTGTGGATGAGAAACGAGTCTAAACCTAAAAAAAATGCACTGCACGGGAGTACTTTAGATTCGAGAGATCAATCTGTACAATCCTGGCCTAAACCAAGAAATGGTCGTTCCAGTCTTGCTTCGGTCACAAAGTGAAGGAGAAGGGTTGGTCTTAGGGAGAGAAGCGAAGAAGGTGTTGAGACCAGAATGGTTAATTCTGAAAGGTGTGGCTATTTTATGACTTGTATCATAATTTGGAACTGGCTTGCGAAATGAAAGCTATCAGTTCTTTGGTATTTTCTGGATACTGTGTTGTTGTTCTCATCAAAACTTGTTGTTTGATGAAAAATAGGTAAAACCTATTTATACAAGTCCTAATTGAATACACCCTGGTCTCGTAGGAAGTGGGAGTGATTGAGTAATGTGAAACTGCCAGAAACCACGCCTCCACTATGAAGGAAGCCGGTTAGTTTACACCCACTACTTCTTTCTTCCACTAACTTCCCTGTTTTCCTGATACTTTCTTATAATGGACGTGTTGCACGCCGCACACTATAAACCGCCAGACCAATACCCTGATGAGAATCCCCCAGTTTGTGACATGTTTGATGTCTCGAGTGTTTTCGTGAAAAACGTGTAGCAGATTGCTACGTGTGGCAAGTCAAAGTCAAGAGACTTGCCATAGGAAAATAGCATGTGATGATATTAGGCTTGCCTTGGCTGGCTGCCTAAAACTTTCCACAAGCCTGTCAATTCCATGGCGAATTTGGACGGCCGAGATTGTAGTTTATGAGAAAGGATGGCCATTGGATATGGCCACATCCTGTTGTACAGAAAATTGGCGCCATTGGCATAGTGGCGCTTGGCGTAGCCATGGTACAACGGCATAGTCGTGGCAGCTATTTTGTGATATTGGTGTTAGACCCAAATATGGCTCCAGCAACATTGGCGTTGTTGCTAAATTAAACTTAAGGCCTTAGGAGAATCACTTGACCTAGTTGGCAAGGCGACTTTATCTAAATTAGGATTTGGCGTATCAAAACCCTTATTAGCACGTGCGCTGCGGCACGGTGGCGTGGCTGACATAGTTAGCGCATGCCAGTGGCACGATGGTGCAAGTAGCGCCTGGTGTAGCCATGGCCGCTAGATTTTGGCACATTGGTGTTAGACCCAAATGTGGCGTGGCAACATTGGTCTTGTTGCCACATCAATCCCAATACTCTGGGAAACGTTACTTAGCTTGGTTGGCGTAGCAACTTTGCCTAAATTAGGATTTGGCGTGCCAAAACCCTATTAGTGCATACAACATGCGACATGTGGCATGTGGTCGTGGCGCATCGACGTTTTGTGCAAATGGTGCCAACACGCCAAAGTAACCATAGCCAGGCCATCATGTGAAAACGGCCACATGAGTAAGGATTTCCGCGGGTGGCTATGATATGGCGTCTATATTAGGGTTTCCTGGGTCTCGCATGGCTCTTGGCATGTTGTGGGGCCCGAAGTGGCATAATTTGTACCACAACTGGAAATTAGGGTTTCGACCATGCAAGGTACGTGTTTCTGGTTAGGATAACCACATTAAAGTCTGTTATAACGTTGTCCACGAACCGAAGATGGGTTGGCACGTAGGTGCATTATTTATGGTATGTTGTTACGTTCGGCATGCTTTTGTGGCAAAGTGGCATGTCCGGCACGTTGGGCATGCACGTTTGGTATGTCAGTTAGTGCATTGATACAACTTTGGAAAGCTAATATGGATATTGGCGCAATTTTGCCTCTCTTTTTTAATATTGTGGCAGGTTTAGAGCAACCTGATTGGTCGAAAAAGAGATGGCCGGCCAAACGCGGGAGTGCCCACACTTCTAATGTGGGTGTGGCAAGTTTAAAGTGACCTGATTAGTCGATGGGAAATAGGGCCGTCAAGTATGGGCCCAGCCACAACTTATGTGCGTGTGGCGGGTTTAAGGCGACCTGATTGATCGAGAAAAATAGGGTCGGTTAGGCAACATGGGGCGTGGCAACGACAAATGGCGCTGGCTGGCCTAAAGCATGGCCACGCCTCCCTTTGCTTATGTTCCTATTTTACGGCTCCTTTATTTCTTGTTTTCTGATTCTGGGCAAGATTTTGCACCTACTGATCCATGGTGGATTAATTACCTAATCTGCCTAGCCTTAATTTCGACAGACAAGGTCTGATATACTGCGTAAGGCGCAAAACCCTAATTTTTGCAAATTAGTCAGGGTAATATCTGATTCTTGTGAATTATCACAAAATTGATTGAATTCTATGTGTTGACACAGAGTTCTTTAAGTTCATTGCCAGAGAGCAGTATGATTTCTGATTGAATACTTTATGAAAATACCTTATCCTTGATACATGGAAATTCGTGCTACTCTGCTGCGAGTGAGCACAAATTGTCATGCCATATCAACATTAAGGTTTCAGCCGGGGAACATAGCACAGAAGGCATTCAAAGAAACTTATATTAACTGAATAATATAGGCAAGGTGCCAAAATTTACAGAATATCTGGGATTTTTGCTACATGCACCACTCTGGATAAATTTCATAAGAAAACATTGAGTTGCTCAATAAATGCGCCAGTGAAGAGGTTGCACACTCATCACTTTTACATGGCTCCGTTTTCTTTGTAGAGTGACGTCACATTAAATGCAGGGTTTTACAAATTTAGCCCTGAACTAAAAACCACCATCAACATTAAGTCCCCTGCTTAGCACGTAACAGTGGCATTGTTGCGGCGTAAGCATTAGATGGTGACAGACAAGGATAAAATCGATAAGGCATGAAATAAAGAGTTGGCCGGGAAAAATCCGACCGACCTTGGCAAGAGGCACGAGTATGATCACCACGCTGGCGTCTCGGAGCGTAGCCATACTTCTGGCTCGGCTACCAGGCGTCGGCGCTTGGAGCGTTGGCGTGGCAGTGGCTCGGCTACAAGACGTCGGCACTGATTTGGGCGTGGTTGAATCCAAAGCGGATTCCCTTTTTATTTACCCAAACTCTTAAGGCGTCATGCATATAAAAGGCATATTACATCTTTTATTCTTTCTTCGTTGGCTTTGCTCTTGTGGTGGCAAAATTCTTTTCCGCCAGCAGCCCAGGTGAGTCAACCATCCCAGATAGATAAGTATCTAATCAGCTGCTTTCCCGTATCTAGAGTCTCCATGTACGGTAGGCAAAGAGTTTTCCTTTTCCGGGTTTCATCAGTTTGCGAAATATAAGAAAGCACCTCGATATTTTTGTTTCACATCGATCACCACAGGATTGCGTTCATCTCCGTTTAGGTATTGTTTCATATCTCCTAGCAGTTTTCTTTTTGTCCTCTTTACTACGTAGGTTGTTGATGTAGACATAACGATTCTATGCAGTTCATGATGGGAACTCCTGGTGATGATCATTCTTCCAATTCCTCGGAGAAAATCTTTGAAGTTGACAAACCCAGGGTTTCTGCGTCTGAGGAGATGTTAAACAAAATTGATCCTTTGTTCCGTGTGGCTGTTCGGGCCATAGATGGTATGTCCTCACTCATCTACGCATTGTTTGAGGGCGTGTTCAAGCTTTCATGGCTTCGGTTGACATGGAGGAGAAGTGGAGACATGATGAAGCGTCTCAGCGCGTTAATTCTCAGTGTGGTGAAGCATCTCAGCATCCCAGTGCTAGGGCTGAAAGGTTTTCTGCTCGACTGAAGCGATGAAGGATCGAGCCTAAGAAACCCCCAGGAAAGAGTAAGTTCAATTATCCTGTTCATAACGGTATCATAATCCTTGACTCTGATGTTGAGGAACCGGAGTATCCTCAAGAGGCTGTTGGAGAAGTTTCTAAGAAGGATTCTGACGCGGCCCAAGATGCCGAACTGTTATTGAAGAGGATGAAGCGACTATTGAGGATACTATTGAAGCAGCCATTGCAGAGACCTCTGAAGCAAGTTTTGGAGATGGCGCTGGAACAGGCTTTGGAGATGGCGCTAAGGCTACTGCTGAAATTGATTTTAGAGAGGATGCTAAAGTTTCTGTAGAAGCGGCTTCTGGAGGGGATGCCTGCTGTTGGAGAGGGTGCTGGAGAAAGTGCTTGAGATAATTCTAGTGGAGACGCTGCTGACCTTAACATTGGCATTGACAACTAGATTTCCTAATTAATTATTTCCTTTAATAGAAGAACAATCTTTTTGGTAATTTTGGTAGCTTGTAGATGTTTCTGATACTTCAGTTTTTTTTTTGATCGTGTGACTGGAGCCGTGCTTCACCGAGTAATATTCTTTCATTCATGCCGCTTTGATAATTTCATATCTTTAATTGGATGAATGAATAAAATCTCTGAAAGAATTCCAAAACCCCTATTTACGAAAAACAAGTTGTTCCACTTTTCCAGAGCGATCCAGCGGATGGAAAGTCAAAACGCATAAATAGCACAACAATAATGCTAGCTGGTGTGTCACATCACGTCTGGTCACTTCCACAATAACGCCTCTGCATGCTGTTGGCAGCCGTAACTCAAAACAGGAGAAACAGTAGCAATAATTAAGGGTTTGACCAACCTTTTATCGTATTTTCACGGGATGTCTACGACATGCCGCCTGGGTATGTAGAAGTGTGAGCTTCCACAAGCTGGGAAACCCGTCGCGAGAAGTAGAGAAACCTCGTCAGGCAAAAGTTGAAGCCAGATGTTCTTATGCCGCCGCTTGCTGATCTTCTTCCTCGCATATTCCCTTCTTCAGTACCTTTGAATAAGATATTCCTTGTAGGGTTTGATTTTTTCTGGTTTCGAATTGACGGGTAATGGCTTTGTGAGGGTTCGTATTTACTTGGTGATTTTCCCTTTGAGATTCAGGAAAACTTATTTTTTTTAAAAGAAAGATACTTTTAATTAAAATCGAAACCCCAATTATGAATGCAAGCAGTAAAATCATTTTGGAGGAATTACAAATATTGCATGAGAAGGAAAATTGCTGAAGGAAATACTAAGAAGAATTTCGAGGCAAGAGCTGGCGTGACTTTTTAGACTTTGAAGGTTTTGAGCCACCGGGCATGTGTTACTATGCCTTCTAACTTGTCCGTGTTGATGAGCTTGCAGTAGCCTCCCAAAATAACTTCTGCTACTAGGTATGGTTTGTCTTTGGAGTTGGACGAAAGAGGTTGAGCGACAACTTTTACTACCATATCTCCGACTTGGAATGGGTTTTGATGTTGCGAGGCTACCTGATTCTTGGGTTTATCATTCTCGACTAAGACAACCTCCAAATTTTTGACAAAAAACTTAAAAGGCCCAGCATCCCATTCACATCCCTTAGTGACTCTCGGGTTGATAACTGGACCGAGTCCCCATGCCTGGCCGAGAGGAGAAGTGACTGGGTGCAGAAAGGGTTGTTCAATAAGAATTACTTGTGTTCGGAATCTACGGATGAACGTCGACGGGCTCTCTCCAGGTAAATGAGTTACATTGGTAAGTTTTTGGTACGGCAACATGTAATCTTCAGGGTTGGATGGCTTGTTGGAAATTCTTTCTGGTATTGAAACCGGCATAGGGGATACTCCTAATTTTGCTTTATTTCCATGTACCCACGAGCGCCCCAGAATCATGTCATAATTTGGGAATTCTTTGACAATATGGAATTTTCCGTGTGTTAAAGCATCTCCCACCTTGATTTCGAGATTGATGTAGCCGTAAGCGTTCATTGCTTATCCTTCCGGGTTTTTGACCACAATTGGGGAGTGAGTAGCCTCTTGCTTTGAAACCCTCGCATCTCTCAAAGTCTTGACAGTAACAATGTTGAAGTCATAGGCCGCATCGATTAGTGCGCTATCGAACTCGACATCCTTCAGGTGAGCAGTGGTCAGCAGTCCCTAGTTGCACTTTCCAACGGTGTTTCCCGAGAGAGGTTAGAAATCGGGAGCAGTTTCTTAGACAGAAAAGAGTCGCCTGCCCGACACGACGCGGTTGAGGGCTGTAAATATATATTGACGCTGCGCTTTGGATAAATAGAGGATTTCACACACACGTTGCATCATGGACTTCACCGTCTTGTGGACAGAGTCCCCAGAAAGCATACAACTCTTGACTGGAAGGGGATCTCTGTGAACTCCCTCATCGCCTAGTTGAAGTTATCCCGCCTCCACCTTCTCCTTGAAGATGCGTTTCAACCTATTGCATTCATTGTTCGGGTGATGGACGAATCTGTGGTAGCGACAATACTTGGGATTTGCCATTTCCTCTTCAGTTGGCGGACGCCTGATAGGAGGCTGCTTGATGGCATCATCTTGAATTCATGCCTCCAAGAGTTCAATTACCTCCTCGATTGGGAAAGGGAAATCCAGGTAAGCTTCTCCGTCTTCTTGGTGTTGCACAGGAGCTTTAGTCGCGGCCTTTCGAGGTGGAGCCGCCTGATATGCTGGTGCTGCACGCTTGGGTGGATTTTCTGCTGCTGGAGATTTCCTTTTTCCTCCTTCACCCACCACTTTTATAGAGGGCCAGTGCTATATTGCTTGTTGATGAGGCGTCTGTTTCCTAGAGTTTCGTGTGCGTCTTCACTCTTGGTCGGCCTGATTCTTTCTAACAATGTTGGTGCTGTTGTGGCCGACCGTTTAGCGGCTCATGAAGTTCAGAGAATGTCTGGAAAAGTAGATTCTCCAATAAGGCGCGGTAAATGGGAACCATGAAATTGATGCAAGAATCCACCAATTGTTGCTCAGTCACGTTTGGATCGTGACAATCCAGTGCCTGAATTCTGAATCTTTTGACGTAATCATTTGGATGTTCATTTTTTCGTTGGAACATCCTTCCTAAGTCTGAAAAGGTGATTTGCTCAGACACAAAGAAATACTTCTTGTAGAAAGATGCAACCATCTCACACCAGTTGGATATGCTGTTTGGCGCAATGTTGTTGTACCAGGTGTACGCTCTTCCAATAAGTGACTTTGAAAATTCTTTCAAGCGGAGGACATGATTGTATTCGTGCTTACCCAAGGATTATAAAAATCGAGAAATATGTTCACCAGTTCCTTCATAAAGGGAGAATTGGGGAGAAGAATATCCCCTCGGAAGAGGAACTCTTTGCACATCAGGAGGATACGGAGGTTGATGCTGGTGCACGTCCACCGGGTTTTCTCTGTCTCTATACCGTAGAAGTCGTTCCAAATCTTCATGTATGATGAAATTGGATGGTTGATTCCTCTCCAATGGGCGGGCCTCTTCATCTACAATGGTGCGCCCTTCTGAGGTACTGGCACCAGGGTATTGAAAGTGCTCCTCATTGGCTCCGGTCGGCGTGGTTCCTGCGGTAACCGCTCCGTTAGTGTCTTGAGGAAAGTAAGTACCTCCTTCTGATTTGAAGCCATGTTCTTCTGAGCCTTAGAAAGAATTTCTTGTCTTTCCATCAAATCAGCAATGGTGATAGGGGGTTGGCTTCCTCTGGTTCCTCCAGAATCTCGTCCCGATGGTAGAGTGGGGGCGGCTATGGTGACAACTGGGGGCGTCACGCTTGAAGAAATACTGTGGGTGGCGGCAGCGGCTCTGGCTCTGGTGATCGGAGGTGTAACGCCTGAGGGAACATTTCCTGCTACGCTGGTGTTGATCACGCTGACAGGTGGTACACTAATGTCACTGGAAGGAACGTTGATACCAAGTATGTTTTCAGTGCCGGTGGCCTCATGGTTTGTTGTTGATCCGGACCTGAGATCTACCATCTTGAAATTGGGATTGGAAAAATGAAATTAAAATTGAAACCGAGAGATTAATTTCCCACTGTGGTCGCAAGTTTTTTATAGGTGAAAAATGTTTCTGCTAGTTTTGGTAAATTTGGGTGTGTGGATGAGAAACGAGTATAAACCTAAAACAAATACATTGTACGGGAGTACTTTAGACTCGAGAGATCAATCTGTACAATCCTGGCCTAAACCAAGAAACGGCCATTCCAGTCTTGCTTCGGTCACAAAGTGAAGGAGAAGGGTTGGTCTTAGGGAGGGAAGCGAAGAAGGTGTTGAGACCATAATGGTTATTCTGAAGGTGTGGCTATTTTATGAATTGTATCAGAATTTGGAACTGGCTTGCGGAATGAAAGCTATCATTTCTTTGGTACTTTCTGGATACTGTGTTGTTGTTCTCACCAAAACTTGTTGTTTGATGGAAAATGGGTAAAACCTATTTATACAAGTCATAATTGAATACACCCTGGTCTCGTAGGAAGTGGGAGTAATTGAGTGATGGAAGAGTGGAGTAATGCGTAACTTCCAGAAACCACGCCTCCACTATGAAGGAAGTGGGTTCGTTTACACCCACTACTTATTTCCTCCGCTAACTGCCATGTTTTCCTGAAACTTTCTTATGATGGATGTGTTGCACGCCGCACGCTGTAAACCTACAGACCAGTACCCTTATGAGCATCCCCCAGTTTGTGACATGTTTGATGTCTCGAGTGTTTTCGTGAAAAACGTGTAGCATATTGCTACGTGTGGCAAGTCAAAGTCAAGAGACTTTCCATAGGAAAATAACATGTGATGCTATTAGGCTTGCCTTGGCTGGACGCCTAAAACTTGCCACAAGCCTGTCAATTCCATGGAGAATTTGGACGGATGAGATTGTAGCTTATGAGAAAGGATGGCCATTGATTATGGTCATATCCTGTTTTATAGGAAAGTGGCGTCATTGGCATGGTGGCGCCTGGCGTAGCCATGGTATAACGGCATGCCAGTGGCAGCTGTTTTGGCGTATTGGTGTTAGACCCAAATATGGCTCCGACAACATTGGCTCTGTTGCTAAATTAAACTTAAGGCCTTAGGAGAATCACTTGACCTAGTTGGCACGACGACTTTAGCTAAATTAGGGTTTGGCGTATCGAAACCTTTATTAGCACGTGCGCTGCGGCACGGTGGCGTGGATGACATAGTTAGCGCATGCCAGTGGCATGATGGTGCAAGTAGCGCCTGACGTAGCCATGACCGCTAGATTTTGGCACATTGGTGTTAGACCCAAATGTGGCGTGGCAACATTGGTCCTGTTGCCACATCAATCCCAATACTCTGGGAAACGTTACTTGGCTTGGTTGTCGTAGCAATTTTGCCTAAATTAGGGTTTGGCGTGCCAAAACCCTAATTAGTGCATACAGCATGCGACATGTGGCATGTGGCCGTGGCGCATCGACGTTTTGTGCAAATGGTGCCATAGCCACGCCAAAGGAACCATAGCCATACCATCATGTGCAAAGGACCACGGGAGTAAGGATTGCCGCGGGTGGCCATGATATGGCGTCTTTATTAGGGTTTCTTGGGTCCCGCACGGCTCGTGGCATGTTATGGGGTCCGAAGTGGCATAATTTGTACCACAACTGGAAATTAGGGTTTCGACCATGCAAGGTTCGTGTTTCTGGTTAGGATAACCACATTGAAGTCTGTTATGACGTTGGAAACGAACAGAAGATGGGTTGGCACGTAAGTGCACTATTTATGGTATGCCTCCACGTTCGGCATGCTTCTGTGGCATAGTGGCGTGTCCGTCACGTTGGGCATGCACGTTTGGTATGTCAGTTAGCGCATTGACGCAACTTTGGAAATCCAATGGAAAATGGCGTCGGCTGGCCTAAGGCATGGCCACGCCTCCCTTTGTTGTTGTTCCTATTATGCGGCTCCTTTATTTCTTGTTTTCTGATTCTAGGCAAGATTTTGTACCTACTAAGCCATGCCGGATTAATTACCTAATTTTCCTAGGCTTAATTTCGACAGGCAAGGTCTGATATACTGCATAAGGCGCAAAACCCTAATTTTTGCAAATTAGTTAGGGTAATATGTAAATCTTGTGAATTATCACAAAATTGATTGAATTCTATGTGTTGACACAGAGTTCTTTAAGTTCATTTCCAGAGAGCAGTATGCTTTCTGATTGAATACTTTATGCAAAGACCTTATCCTTGATACTTGGAAATTCGTGCTACTCTCCTGCGAGTGAACACAAATTGTCATGCCATATCAACATTAAGGGTTCAGCCGGGGAACATAGCACAAAAGGCATTCAAAAAAACTTATATTAACCGAATAATACAGGTAAGGTGCCAAAATTTACATAATATCTGGGATTGTTGCTACGTGCACCATTCTGAGTAAATTTCATAAGAAAATATTGAGTTGCTCAATAAATGCGCCAGTGAAGAGGTTGAACACTCATCACTTTTACATGGATTCGTTTCTTTGTAGAGTGACGGCACATTAAATGCATGGTTTTACAAATTTAGGCCTGAACTAAAAACCACCATCAACAGTCCGATTAATAAGTAGGTAAAAATTTCGAGATTGGGTCAGAGTAATCGGCAGTTTATGAAGTTATTTATGAACTTCACCTATCTACCGATTGCTAACGGCCACAAGTTCCATTTCGAGTTTTATACTTTAACAATCGTAGATAATACTACTATACTAACTACCGATTGTGTAAGGGCACTCAGGTAATCTCCAAAAATTAAGACATCCCATAACCGTGTCTATGAGTTGGGAATAAAAAACTCGCCCCTAATTATTTTCGTTCATAAGGCGGGCGGTAGGTAGGGGATTGATACCCACTAGGGAAAGATGGAGCTGCCCAAAATCCAGAAATACTCTCAATTTTACCGTGGTTTTAAGTTTTGTTAAAAAAGTTCATGCCTAAAACATAGGCTTAAGCCACCCCACCAATCCAATTAGTTTGCAACCCATCCCACCTATATTTTCCATCTCCGCCACTAGATGGATCCAAGCTTTCACTAATTTCTTTTATGGATAGAATTGAAATTGGGTCTTGTTAACGGGTTAACGATTGGATTAGCAATATGGCTAGTCCAGGTTGCTAGGTCTGCTCATGATGTGGGCCTAACTGTGCCGTGACAAAAAGAAATAAGAAACATAAAATATTGAAAATGACTCTGATATCACCGTGATTTCATAAACTTCTAACCAAATCTTTCGAAAGATTAAAGAACCTCTGTCAATTCAATATTATATTCATTAAAAATCCATAATTCTGCACCATCGAAGACATGGAGATGGAGCGTATAATTTTTACTTTTCTTCCACCACTAAATTTTGTCTCTCAAAAGTATATATCAATATTATCATCTAAATGTCATTGCCGGTTGATTCATTAACTCTCCTTTTAACTTTAAGTCTTAAGAGTCTAGCTTTTACCGCCAATTTTACATGAAGAGAATGACGATGACAGTACACAGTAATACTTCTTCATCTGAATAGATTATAGACAAATAGTACGCATTAACTCAATAGAGTAATGTAAAAAAATGTTTTAGAAAATAATTGAGGAATATTTTGTTTTTATTAAGAAAGTTCAATTGAGATTGTCATGCAAGAACATGTTTAGGAATTATTAAAAAAAGAAAAATAATACTCGATTTAATAATTTTATTACCATATGATTTTCTTTTTCTTCAAAATCATCAATATTCTTGTTGCAGAGACATTAAGGACAGTGTACGATCTGTTGGATACATCCTACTGTCTTTAATCATGTGGAGTGTGGACTAAATCATGGAGCTAAATCCAAAGCAGTTGTCAATTACTTAAAATTAGAGTACTATTAATTAGAATGCGTCACCAGAAATGACAGAGAACTACGACTACTGCACGTGTCTTCACGTATCCAGTAAAGAAAAGAGAATATTGTAAATTTATTATATACAGATAGATTCAATAATCAATGTCTTTCTTCAACACTATGTACAAGTATAAGTTGGCTGGCTGCAGAAGTATCATCACATGGTTACAGATACTTTAAGAAATCACACTTGTATTTCTATATACTTACAAATTCAAATGGAGATTAAAGATTAGTGTGTAATCAAATCAACTGATATTTAATTTACAACGTCATTACCAAAACTACAGTGCGAAAGTATTATGCAAGGCCTTTATCATCAGACAATTAAATTTATATTTGAATGTCAGTAAGTTGATTTGATATGTTATTTTTGATCCATAAGGACCATTATTTTTTATTTTATTTTTCTTTTTTGATAAACAAGAAACCTTTTTATGAACGGGATTTCAAGGTTATAATGAGTTTAACATCGAAAATAAGAGAATACAAAGTAACAAGAACATACTATAAGAGTACAATACCGAGAAATCCGGCAAGAGAAAGAGAAGGATTACCGGAGTAAGACAAATACAAGTATGAATAAGATCCGATTAAATCGGAAGAAGGATGGTTTTTCTCGGAATTAAATTCCAACGATTTAGTTTGTTTTTCTTATTAAGAAAGAAATGCTCCCAAAGTAGGAGTGATTTGTTCAAATCTCATGTAAATAATGATGAAGCTTCCGTCGTCAAAGTATGTTGCAAGCATGCATCATTTTAATGTATTTCATAGGAAAAGTGAATATTGCACTAATTTGCATGTTCACTGAATAAATATTGGAACAAAGTGGAATCAACTAGCACAAGTCCTGTGCATACTTCTCGAAAGTCCCTTGACCTATATGAATTAGGGTTGTTTGGCCTTTGCCATTGCAACAAGAGTTGGTTTTGTTTGCTAGTCCCTGTATTGATCAAGTATGGTATGTGTTTGATTCCTTCATGGTATGGGTTGGGTGCGTAAGCAGATGCTCCACACTTGTGGTCCTGCACTTTGTTGCTTATATCAGCTAATTGTGCGAGGATTGCAACACTTTGGCATATTATATCATCTCGGCTCGACTTGCAGGACAACATATGATTTATGCCATACTTGATTGGGTAGTTGCATCCCATTTATTGAATTCTCCAACTGCTTACCAAGCTAATCGACATTGGCATGCACTGTTGTGGATTGGTTATGATCAGGAAAAAAAAATTTACCAGATTGCAATTTAAGGGAGCTCGCATAAGCCACTTGCATCACAAGGATGTTGTAAGGAAATGATGGCATGAGCCCGGCTGATGCACTCTTGGCACGAGCAATATCAGTGTATGCATCAAGCTCAATGTCGAAGCAAAGTAAGGAAGCTGAAAATAGGCTTGCAATGGCCTATGGGCCCAAGGAATGCCTTATGCCTGGACAACGCTTGTGAGATTGTGATGCATGCAAAATGCATCACCATTGGCCTTTAAAGCTATGTACCCTTATCAGAACAAGGGTATGTTAGAAAGGTGTCGAGCTACGTATTGGAAAACATGTTTCAAGTATGTAGCAATGGTTTTTTAATATTGCTCCCACATGGACGTTCCATTTCCTATTAACGAACCAATGAACTATATACCGAGATAGGTTAAAACAAATATCGTAATGATCCGTAAGTCCTTTTGTTGTACAGGACAATGAAGTTATTAATAGTAATATAAGCGATATGAGATACCGTGGACCGATCATATTGAGTTCAATGGGAGGTTCTGTAAAGCTTTGGAAACACCACATAAGTTTGTGAGCATGTCCATAACCGATCTTACAAACAAGAGCAAGCCTTGTTCCAAAGCTTTAAAAAGAAAAACTATGAACTCGATATGATCGGTCTGCGGTATCACTTATCGTTGTGCATACATCCTATACATGGTGTAAGTCGTGTTGTCCAGAACAATAAATATTATAAACGTTGTCATATACCTTATTGTCCTGTTTTCCAATAAAATTCGGGACAACCAGGCCAACGTCGAAAAAAGAAGGAAATATAGGACATGCTTGGCATTTGCGAATTTGTCCGGGCGCGAAATGACCGAAGTCCCTTAGTTAGGAATTTTAATATTTCCGCCCCTTATTTTGTCAAACGCAATATTAATCTCCCCCAACAGGGTATTTCCCCTTCAAATATCATCCTTGCAAAGCACGTTTGGAAAGGAAAATCGAAGTGCATTTGCATGATGAGAAACGAAGTTTTCCAACATGGTTATGCCGTTTTAGTGGCGCACCGGTGAGTTTTGGCCTACCCAGCATAGCATTGGTGGGAAATTTATTAGTCTGTAACAATTAATACTTAGTTTAATTAATGGCAGTAATCATTACTTTAGAATGGAAAATTTGTATGAATCGCCTGAATCTGTATATCCCGATCTTCAAAGTTCTTGAGTGGTCTTATTGCATAAAAGAAAGACCATGGAATAAATAAGAACTTATCTATAATATAGCTATACGTTGGTCACAAATTCAATGAAGAAAATAATATTATATAACAATCTAGTTACCCAACGGTACTATTAGTGCTCCTTGATCCCGTAATAAGTTTTTCAACTAGTTAATCGCGTTTTCACCCGAAACTTAATCACGGCTACTAACTGTTGATAATAACTTCCACATAACTCAGGCATATTCTGAGATGAGTTTGTAATAATACAAGATTCTAGTCTTTATAGTTTCATGACCAATGCTTGGAAACAAGATAATTTCGTTTTTAAATTACCAGATACCCATAAGTGAACATTTTCTAACATTGTATTATCTAGATATTCTTGGATTATATTTACGCAAATAACTCATTTGTAACTAAGAAAAATATATTTTTATTTATGGATAAAATCTAGATATATTCCACATTAATACTTGAGATATCCTACTAGTAATACAACCATATTTAGATAGTTGTAAATCCATGTACTTTGCTAAATTAGTCAATTAGTTATGTGAAATTTTATGGAAACAAAAGAGAAAAGAGATTGGATACTAATAATAGTAACAAATATTTTTTGCAAATATTAATCAAAAGTATATAAAACTATACTTTGTAGCTCAATACAATGTTGTAGATTACAACCAATGTGTATCATCTTTCTATACCTTGATCATATATAATGATCAAGTCACCGTATATACTAAAGCCATGTAAACAAACAGTTAGAGCATCAGTTGGTCACACTCACAAGTTTTTGTATGTCAAGCTTGTTGTAAAATTTGGTTAATCAAGACTAAATCTTAATTTATAATCTACTAAAATCAGTCTCAGACTAGGAATAGATCATGGTAGTTGAGTATCATAATTCACCTATCGACCTAGAAGATTGAAGATTGAAGAACGATGGAGGCACCTATAGGACGTCATCAACAAAGATATGTGAATACTGACTATCCTATTTACTTTTTTTTTACCATTTTATCTACTGAGACAATGTCGTATGATTTTAATATTATGATGAAAATTGCAAATAAGAAATTTTAGGTTCAATCTAGTACTTGATAAATCTCGAATTATAATTTCAAGTAATGGAAGTTCTAAAGAAATTATCTCATAATACGTTGAGAACAATTTATTTTTCAACAAATCTGTTAAAGCATTACTTTGTTGTACCCACTGGCATTGGTATGTCAAGTCAGTTGTCAAATTTAGATGCCAAAACGCATTCTGATTTAATTTACCGAAGTCAATTTTGGACTACATTAGGTTTCGGTAGTAGAATACATAATTAGATATATCCTTGAAGACTGAAGATTTAAGACTCACAAATACATTTATAGAGAACTTCATTTAAGGTTAGTAACAAATACTCGATTCTATTGTTTATTCTACCTCTCTATCTATCGAAACAAAGTGCTCACTCTTTGAAACAATTTCTATGATGGTAAATATACTTTTGTGTATAAACAAGAGGAGTTTTGAGCCTAATATTTTTACTGAGAATAACCATTGACCTTGGAAAGGTCTCCTTCATCTTATGATGAATGAAAATACGAATCCAATGAGCCAAGAATCACTCAATTCCGAGTTATAAGGAAGGAGTTATGAGTGATTTACTAAGCTGAAAAGTGCGGCTAAAGGTGCAGTTCATGAATAGGAAAGAGTACATGAACTTTCAGTTACAGTTCGCGAACTGAAACCTCAAAAACATGATTAAAGTACTCCCTCCGTCCCAAATTAGATGACCTAGTTAGTTTAAAATTTTGTCCCAAAATATATCATCAAACAATGAAATATTTCTAAAATTACCCTTTTAATTGATAGTATAATAAATATTAAAATTTGATAGTCATGTTTATATTCATTACATAGTGTTTTAAAATGCTTTCTAATGGTATAAAGTTTACAAATATCCGTGGTATGGTTTGAGAGATAAATCATTTCTAAATTTTACTAGTAATTATCCACAAGGGTATAATTATATAGAATACTTAAAAATTCTCCTCTCTATTCCTTACCTTAAAAATTGTGCAAACCACAACTACGTCATCTAATTTCGGACGGAAGGAGTTTATTTTAGTCAAGTTTTTGATGTTTCATTTCCTAGACAAGGTGGCTTGAATTTTAAGCAATCAACCTTGGCCATTCATTATAAAAAGAGGTTTCATGTAACTACACAAACTATCCCTTGAAAAATTGTGTATATGTTGCATAGGTGATCTAATGACCAAAAACGATGGAAGTGGGCTCTCGAGATGGACTGTTCTGCGTATGCTATCGTCTCTACCTGCAGGAGGGGGTTACCATATTACCTTCTACTACCGTCGGGATGAGGTGGACCACCGAGATGCACTGCCCCGCCAATTATTTTCTACATCTTCGTTCTTCACAAACAAGAGTGAGTTTTTTAAGATTTTACTTGGGGTCGTAAAGTACATGTTAGCTATCTTCTTCTTTGGTAGTTAAAGAACATGTATCTAGGTGATTATAATTGTTTATATTAAGGTCTTTCTCTTCGTTATAAGGTCATTCAAGGATTATTTATCATAAACCTAGATTTGATAAATCAAGATATTTTTAGAATATTTGTATTTGATCTTGTGAGGTAAAATCAAAAAGTTTACAAAACATGTAAACCATAATTATTGAGGAGAATCTTTTAAAGTGAATTAGAGTTTTGATAGAAGATTTACAAGATCAATTCCTAAAGAGAATCAGTATTCTTCTTGGATTTTTACAGGTACACGAATACAACTGAAGCAGATGTTACATCTAGTCCGAAATTTGGTAGTAGGTAATTGGTGTAACAGCTTAAAATCAGCGCGTATTCGATATAGACTAAGTTCTTTTTTTTTTACAATATTGTAGTTTCCTCATTAACAAAAAAATCTGGTGTCCGTGTTACTTCTTTTTGTATTATGTTGTTTTATCTTTATAATTAAATATCACAGGTTGTACGTCGTTAAACTTAGATAGTATTAAGTCAACTGTAAGGAACCTACAAGACCCGTTCTTGTTAAATTTGTATATTGAAATATAAACTACAAAACCTTTTCTTCTTGGAATTCGGTTCGTGTATAGTTCTGGTGCATACTAGGTTTATCTTATTAAAACAATTTTATATTTATATCCAGTAACATATAGATTGTATAACAATTGTCCATATAGGTTCCCAAGAGAAAAATTGGTGGTATACTAATTACCCTCTCCTTTTCAATATCGTAATTGGGTAAGAAGTTCATAGCACATGTCAAGTTATATTAATGATCACTAACTAATTTGGTTAGTATACGAACTTTGAATTTATTGATAATATACTTGATGGATTAAATCTCTTGTTATGTCACATTTAGGAACTGATTTGTCCAGTTGGCGAATCGGTTTATTTTGAGATGTTCCTGGATACTTTTAAATCCTCAAGTGCACTAACTGATTTGGTTAGTAAGCGAAGTGGTTGGATTTAAGAGGTTTCTGGACAATTTATTGTAACTTGAGTACACGAGATGATTTTTACAGTTCATGAACTTATAGATATAAAAAGTTCCTTAAATCTGAGACGAAAATTTGTTCGGAAACTATTTTGGACAGTTTACAAACTGATTTAGTATGTGAGAGTTATTGAGCTTCATGATTTCTGATGGTTCACGGAAAACTTGACCATTGTTCTTGAGCCAACCATTTGGTACACATAGCGTATATCGATAAATACATGGGTGCACAATTTTCTTTGTAATTAAAGGTAAACTTCTCACATGCTTACATAAATAATCTATATTGAGAAGTAAAGCTTACTTGGTGTCAAAGTAATTCATAAACATGAAAACTAGTTCTCTAACTCAGCTTTGATTGTAAACTACCTATAAATGTTCATCATTATAAATAGATGACTCTCTGTATATTAGAATCTCAATATTGGCAGTTTTGTGCTCTAGTGGCGGCTAGATTCGTCCTTTAACAACCTAGGTATCATTGAGAAACTGTACTAGGTTACGAATTTGTTGATGGTGGTTTTTAACTTAGGGTTATAATTGTAAAACCTTACATCTGATGTGACGTCACTCTGTAAGGAAACAGAGCCATGAGTGTCAACCTCTCCACTGACACATTTATTGAGCAACTCAATATTTTCTTATGAAATTTACCCAGAATGGTGCATGTAGCAACAATCCCAGGCATTCTGTAAATTTTGGCACCTTGCCTACATTCAATTAATATAAATTTCTTTGAATGCTTCATGTGTTATGTTCCACAGCTAAACCCTTAATGTTGATATGGCGTGACAATTTTTGTTCACTCGCAGCAGAGTAGCACGAGTTTCCAAGTATCAAGGATAAGGTCTTTGCATAAGGTATTCAATCAGAAAGCATGCTGCTCTCTGACAATGAACTTAAAAGAACTCTGTGTCAACACATAGAATTCAATCAATTATCCTGACTAATTTTCAAGAGTTAGAGTGTTGCGCCTTAGGCAGTATATCAGACCTTGCTTGTCGAAATCAAGCCTAGGAAAACTAGGTAATTAATCCTCCATGGATTAGCAGATGCAAAATCTTGCCCAGAATCAGAAAACAAAGAGCCGCAGGATAGGAGTAGCAGCAAAGGGAGGCGTGGACATGTCTTAGGCCAATCAGCGCCATTGGCCACGCCCCATCCTAAACCGGCCCCATATCCCTCAACCAATCAGGTTGCTCTAAAGTCGCCACGCTCACACCGGAAGTGTAGCCACGCCCATGCTTGGCCGGACCCTCTCCTTTCTACCGACCAATTAGGTCATATTAAAATGCGCCACGAGCACTAGAGGTGTGGCCGTGCCTTATGTTTGGCCGGCCCCTTTTCTTGATCAATCAAGTCGCTCTAAACTCTCCACACATACATTAAAGGCCAAACGCACCTTGCCGCGCCACCATACTAACTGGCAAACCAAACGCACCCTGCCACAACAACATATTAACCGGCATACCAACATGCCATTCTGCCGCAGTAACATGCCAATATGCCACAAATGACGCCACTACGTGCTAATCCACTTTATGTTCGTGGCCAATGCCATAACGGACTCCAATTAGGATTTCATGATCGAAACAAGACTTTTGCTTCAGTAGCGTTAGCCGAAACCCTAATTTTTGGTCATAATCCACAATATGCCACGAGTCACTTTAACCTTGGCCATGCCGCCAAGCCCTAACTTTGGCCACGGCGCCAAACCCTAGCCTTGACCATGCCGCCAATCACTAAATTTCGCCACAGCGCCAAATCCTAGCCTTGGTCATGCCACCAAGCCCTAATTTTGGCCACGACGCCAAATCCTAGCCTTGGACATGCCGCCAAGCCCTAACTTTGGCCACGACGCCAAATCCTAGCCCTGGCCATGCCGCCAAGCCCTAACTTGGGCCACAGCGCCAAATCCTAGCTTTGGCCATGCCGCCAAGCCCTAACTTTGGCAACGGTGCCAAAATCCTAGCCTTGGCCATGCCGCAACGCCACAGGCGTGGCCATGCCACAACGCCACAGACGCGTCTATGACACAATGCAGTAGGCACATGCTACTACGCCGCGGCCATGCCATTATTTCACTAACAGGTGCCAACAGAATGTGGCCATAATCAACAACCATTCTCTCTCCTGAATTACAATCTCAGCCATCCAAGTTTGCCACCGAATCGATAGACTTGTGCAACTTGTAGGCGACTCACCGCCTAAATATAATGGCCATGGCTATGCCAGGCGCCACTTGTACCACCGTGCCACTGACATGCACGGGCCATGCCAGGCATGCACCAAAGGTGCCATTGCGCCATTACCAGGCGCCAACAGAAGGTAGCCACAATCAACGGCTATCCTTCCTCATGAGATGCGATCTCAGCCATCCAAGTTTGCCACTAAATTACCAGACTTGTGGAAACTTTTAGACGACTCGTCGCCTAAATCTAGTGTCCATGGCTACGCCAGGCGCCACTTGCACCACCGTTCCACTGTCATGCACGATCCATGCCATCCATGCTGCAATGCCGCTGGCATTCACCAAAGGTGCCATTTCTCCATTACCACACGCCAATAGAAGGTAGACATAAACAACGGCTACCCTTCATCATGAGATGCAATCTCAACCATCAAAGTTCGCCACCGAGCCGGCAGGCTTGTGGCAAGTTTCAGGCGACCAACCAAGACAAGCCTAATAGCTTCACATGCTATTTTCCTGCGCAAGCCTCTTGATTTTAACTTGCCACACGTAGCAAAGTGCTACATGTTTTCCACGAAAACACTCGAGACATCAAACATGTCACAAACTGGGAGATACTCGTCATGGTATTGGCCTGGCGGTTTACGGCGTGCGGCGTGCAATACGCCTGTTACAAGAAAGTGTCATGACGAAGGGCGGTTAGTATTGGCAAGAAGTAATGGTGTAAACATTTCCTTCATCATGGAAGCATAAATTATGATGTTACACGTTACTCCACTCCTTCACCACTCAATCGTTTCCACTTTCTACGAGACCAGGGTACGTTTTACTACGATTTATATAAATAGGTTTCACCTATTTTCTCCAAACAACAAATGTTGGTCAGGAGAGCAACACAATATCTAGAAATCACCTGATAGATTTTTCATTCAGCTAGCCAGTTCTACTTTCCGATACAAGTCGTAAACAACCACACCTTCAGAATCAACTATTCTAGTCTCAACACTTTCTTCGCTTCCCTCCCTAAGACCAACCCTTCTCCTTCACTTTGTGACCGAAGCAAGCCTGGAATGTCCATTTCTTTGTTTAGGCTAGGGTTGTACAGATTGATCTCTCGAATCAAAAGTACTCCCGTACAGTACATTGTTTAGGGTCTAGACTCGTTTCTCATCTACACACATGAGTTTACCAAAACCAGCAGAAACCGTTTTCACCCTCAAACAATTGGCGACCACATTGGGAGATTAATCTTTCGGTTGCAATATCAATTTCCAATTTCATTTTTCAACACTAGCAAGAGCTCATACTGTGACTCACCCGACAAGTCTCCTCCTCAAGCGTACATACCAAACCGATTCATGGCACCGCTTTCGATAGTTTCTGATACAAGCGACCTGAAGATAATTTGCTCAGACAAAAAAGGATGACTGGGGACTTCTCACATCCAGGACGGCGTCACCATAAAGCTCGGATTTGCGCTATGAAGATCCAATTTTGTTAAAAACTCTAAAAGCGACTTTTCTGAAATAATTGTGCTACTCACGGCGATCAGGGTGCCACTATCTTAAAAGTAATAATTCATTCAAAAAAAAAAACTAAGAAAAGGAAGTTCGGAAGACAGAAGATATTCAAGGGAAATCATTCAACAATAGTTCGTTCTTCTTGGAGAAAGCATCCTTCACACTTTGAAGAGCCGCCCGTTTCAGCTTCAACTCCTGAGACAAACTTTCGACCTCTGTTTCCTGTTGGTTGATCACATCCGCAGAGGGACCTTCGATCGCTTCAGTCTGCAACTTTTAGATCTCGGAAAAACCTTCACAGAACCTAGAGACGTTGAACACAAAGTCTACGCACACACATCCCGGTGAAACTTCCAGCTCGAAATTACATCTCCAGAAATAGTGTGGCTGGTCACGTTGCACATGTCGTGAATTGAGGACAAGGCTTCTTCTACACGCTTAACCAACGCAAATCGGCTGGTGATCTTTTTAGTTGTTGCGATATGTCCATACCTTCCCATATTTTGGTATACAGCTCCGCCTATTTTATTGGCACACTGAATCCTCCAATCAACACGTGGCCCTCAAAAAGGAGCCTCAAATGGAGGATCGAAAACAACACCTGCTGCTGGATGTGCAATTAGCAAAGATTCTTGGGGAACAGTCACGCCCGTCGTCACAACAGCGTTTTCCGCTATTGGGAGCACATCAGCATCTTCACGACGATCAATCTCCGTCTCCAGATTACCAGCGGGTACGGCTTCCATGACTGGAGACACAGTTATATCTTCATTGCCATGAATCTCCATCTCAGGGTTATTTTCAGAAGCGGCTTCTTCCTGTAATATCACCAATTAAATATTTGCTCCATATAAATAAACAAGTCTAAAAGAAAAATGTGTGAAAACTCACCGACTCATCTGTGGGACCGCTGGAACTAGAAGAAGACCCGTTGATGCGTTCTGAAGTGTTCTCCCCGTCATAACTGGATTCTGAATCTTCTTCTTCTTCATTTTCCTCCTCATTGGCCGAAGGCTCAGTATTACCAGACTTTTCTTCAGAAGCCGTTCCCTGACCACGTGCAAGCTTGGCGAAGGTGTTTGAACTGTCGAGACCCTGAGTAAAAAAAAGAAAAGATTTTCAGTGGAAACAATCCAGAATGTTCACGCAATTCAGGAAGAGAATCATACGTACTTGCACGTTGGAAGAACTGAAGGTCACCGGGGCTGTCGAAGCCGATTGAAAGCCGCCTGCACGACCTTTTGACCTTCGATCCTTTTTCTGGGGACTGTGTTCACTTGAGTTAGAAGATTTCCGCCTACACGGAGAAGGAAATCTCAACAACCCATACTTCGCCAAAACTTTAGAGAAGGGCTTGCCGCGTGGATCCGTCACAATATTCTGCACAAATTGCTGGATACAAAAGAACTCTCCCCGCCACATAGCATTATATTTAGGGGTTGCCACCGATTTCTCCCTGAAAGCATAAAAGAAAGGCTCTTATGCTCTGTCAGGGCACTGCTATCAAAAACAACTGGCAACAGTTTTTCCGGAGGCGTTGATGGACAGAAGAATGGAACCCCCTGATCAAAGCCCATATGACGAGCGGACCTGTCAATATTATATGGGACCGCTTCCAAAGATTCCTTGAAAAAGGACGGTACGTATCCAGGTATGCATCTTCGCATGAATATGACTTCTCCAACGGTTAAATACGTTCTATCAGAATGTAATGTTATGTCCGGGTCGGAAGCAAAAGTGTTTGGCTGAACTATGGATTTGTGGACCGGAGCCCAGGGACGAAAGTTTATTACATTCACGTTGTCGAGAAAATCAACGATTTTCGAGCTAGGTCTTGGACGCTTATTCGACCACCGAAGTATCCTAGAGCCGCCATATGTGTCAGGAAGTGAAGTTATTGGATTAGGAGCGTAGTGCTTAAAATGCTCCCACAACCATGCTTGGAGAAAGGAGACATGGACGTACGAGTCCACCTTCATGTACCCGTTAGAAGCATACATGTCTGCTGTTAAGCAATCCATATGGGTGTACAAGGATCCAAGGAACAAGCTTCCCATGAGAAGGGCTACACCTTTCGCCAATTTGATAGCAAAGTTGATGAGATTCCATCTTATTTCTTTCCTGCCAGAACCATCATCAAAAATATCTCTGGATAACCAAAAGGCTAAAAATGCAGCGATATGGAGCATATCGTCCAGCACCGAAGCCGGCTCCGGGGGAACCATTCAGACACCCACCAAGTATAAAAGCACGTTTCCTCATTGTCCTTCCGAACATATTCTTCCGACTTCCTAACCAGAGTAGCATGCATTTCCTCTTCCTCCTCGGACAAGACGACATCAAGATTCCCAATTATATGAAGATTCAGTAGGACGGCTACGCTCTCCAAAGTAATAGTCATCTCGCCCCACCTAAATATGGCAGTGTGATTCTCCATACACCACATAGAGATGAAAGTGATCAGACCTGCAATGTCTTTCCTAATATGAAGTGGCGCAGACGCCATGACAACATTCATGATTCGTGCTGCAACCAGAATAGCCTTGACGTGGTCACGAATTATCAAGAATCTCATCCATCCTTCGTAAGAGCTCAATGGGCTTTGGAAAATTTTAAAGTCGATAGAAGAAGCCGGATACTCTTTCCTCTAGAGACAAAACCGTATCACACGCAATGGTGAAATCGACTGGACCTCTCCTTCGTTCTCTGATCCAGTCAAAAAAGTTGCCACATGACTGGGATACGTCCTTACAACTGTGCAAGATTCTGTGAAGAATTAATCATCCATATTCGGCTTGTCCTTGGAGTTGTTAGCATTTATCGGCACGACGGCAGAACTGTTTCCAGGTGACATCTTAACAAGAATCTCTTATGCTACTTTTCACTTTTTGAATAACTACAACGGAGCAAAAAACAGGAAAAGGGTTACTACTCTGAAGAAAAACAATGCGTGAGGATTTTATCAGAAAAATCGGATACAATGATCAAAAACCAACCACAAGTTTTCTACAGGAAAGCTTTCTTTGGTCACATGTTATGACACTCACGGCCAAAGAGAATGGGGACCGACGCTTACTCAGCGCAAAGACATGTCTTGCCACGGGAAATATTTTTTTGGCCAAGACCGTGCCTTGCCGCTGGAATGACGGTCACTTCCAAACAAAAAAAGTAAAAAAACCTAAAGCTAGGTTTTATGGAGGAAGGAGCCAATGGCGGACACTCTCCCATGCATGCTCGCTTTGGATAATATTTAGCTTCGTTGTTATTAATGTTGTGGCTAATGCTATTACATGCCACAATACTACTGGAAAAGAGGAATCATTCATACTGAAGTATTTATACAAATGTATGGAAGATATACATGTGACTAGGGTTTACACCAAAACAGAAGAGAAAGCAAAATAAGAAACACTGGGATACGTACCTGAAATATGCTCGCCTGCTTTATTGTTACTGCTCTGCCGCTAGCACCAAGACATGGAAACAAAGAAAATAATACGAGATAAAGATGATAGGTAACGCCTCTTATAGGCATAGCACTTTGGAGTTCGAGAGAAGGAAGGTTTCTTATTTTGGGATATACACGGAAAGAGGTAACCGGACCCGCGCTACCAAAGCTCCATGGCGCCAACAGGCCACGGCCAAGCTAGCACCAACAGTCTGCGTCCCAGCCAGCGCCACACCCAAGCCAGCTCCATCAGTTCGCGTCCCAGCCAACGCCACGTCCAGCACCATCGACCTATCCAGCCAAAGCGGCGCCATCCACCATTCTATATCCAGCCAACGCCCGTTCCGCGAATCAAGTTGCAGTGCCACCTCTGCCGATGAGTAGCCAAAGTTGCAGCGCTGACATGAACACCCTATGGCCAAGACGAATTTATGCAAAACTTCCAATGCAAAGATCACAGATTCTTCATACCTCATGCCAAAGGTTAGCCAAACTTCCCTGACAATCTCTTCATGACTTGTCGTTTCGATTTTATCCTTGTCTGTCACTATCTCATGCTTACCCCGCAACAATGCCACTGTTACGAGCTAAGCAGTGGACTTAATGTTGATGGTGGATTTTAGCTTAGGGTTATAATTGTAAAACCTTACATCTGATGTGACGTCACTTTGTAAGGAAGCGGAGCCATGAGTTTCAACCTCTCCACTGACACATTTATTGAGCAACTCAATATTTTCTTATGAAATTTACCCAGAATGGTGCATGTAGCAACAATCCCAGGCATTCTGTAAATTTTGTCACCTTTCCTACATTCAATTAATATAAGTTTCTTTGAATGCTTCATGTGCTATGTTCCCCGGCTGAACACTTAATGTTGATATGGCATGAAAATTTGTGTTCACTCGCAGCAGAGTAGCACGAATTTCCAAGTATCAAGGATAAGGTTTTTGCATTAGGTATCCAGTCAGGAAGCATGCTTCTAACTGGCAATGAACTTAAAAGAACTATGTGTAAACACATAGAATTCAATCAATTATCCTGACTAATTTGCAAAAGTTAGGGTTTTACGCCTTGCGCAGTATGTCAGACCTTGCTTGTCGAAATCAAGCCTAGGAAAACTAGGTAATTAATCCGCCATGAATTAGCAGATGCAAAATCTTGCCTAGAATCAGAAAACAAAGAGCCGCAGTATAGGAGCAACAGCAAAGGGAGGCATGGCCATGCCTTAGGCCAATCAGCGCCATTGGTCATGCCCCATCCTAAACCGTCCCCATCTCCCTCGACCAATCAGGTTGCTCTAAAGCCGACACGCTCACACCGGAAGTGTATCCACCCCCATGCTTGGTCGGCCCCTCTCCTTTATACCGACCAATCAGGTCACTTTAAAATGTGCCACGAGCACTAGAGGTGTGGCCGCGCCTTATGTTTGGTCGGCCCCTTTTCTTGATTAATAAAGTCGCTATAAACTCGCCACCATACATTAAAGGCCAAACGCACCTTGTCGCGCCACCATACTAACTGGAAAACCAAACGCGCCCTGCCACAACAACATATTAATCGGCATGCCAACATTCCACTCTGCCGCAGTAACATGCCAATGTGCCACAAATGACGCCACTACGTGCTAATCCACTTTCTGTTCGTGGCCAATGCCATAACGGACTCCAATTAGGATTTCATGATCGAAACAAGACTTTTGCTTCAGTAGCGTTAGCCGAAACCCTAATTTTGGTCATAATCCACAATATGCCACGAGTCACTTTAGCCTTGGCCATGCTGCCAAGCCCTAACTTTGGCCACGACGCCAAATCCTAGCCTTGGCCATGCCGCCAAGCCCTAAATTTCGCCACGACGCCAAATGATATCCTTGGCCATGCCTCCAAGCCCTAACTTTCGCCACGGCGCTGATTAAATATTTTTCGTGGTTGTAGTAATGAGGTTCAAACTCTCGGACTTGTGAAGGATAATTTTTTTTAGAAAATAAAAATATATACAAAATTTTTGTCACAGGATCAAGAGACACTAGGACTCAGGATTCCACCATTAATCATTCACACAATTCATATATTTATTCGAAACAATTATAGCTCAAATCATAAGGACTCTCATTCTTGCCAAGGTAGATTTTTAGAATATTTATTGTATATCACTAGCATGACGCATCAAAAGCACTACGACCAAGCATACATCATCATACGATATCACAACCAATTAAGAAAAATCATAAATCGATTAATAAAAAGTGCAAGTAGTCAAAAAGAATTAATATAATTATCATATGCGTAAAGAACGGCTTCCTCCATCATCCCAATGTTGGGGTTTAGCTACTCATATTAATCATGTTCTCAAAATACATTTTTATAGCTCAAAAAGTTGATTAAAAGGTAAAGAAGAACTAAAACAGTGAATCTGCGACCAACATAAGGCGTCCAGAAAACAACGATACTTTACCACTGCTGTAACAGAAACAACGATACTTAGCTTCCACTGTCGCTGTCGCTGCTGTTTTAAGACTGCTAAGAAACGACTGTTCTGGTAAGTGTGTTCTTCGTGTTCTTCAGGCGTGTTAATGGCAGCAGCAGCAGCAGCAGGTAACTTCTCTGCAACTCCTCCTGCGCCTCTCTGCTCGCCTCCAAACCTCCCCAAACTCTCGACAGCCTCTTCCCAATGACCGATACTTGTATTTATAGTGTTTTGGAGCAAGAAATCCGACCATTGATTGCGTATATTTTCTATTTAATTCGATTATTCTTTGCTGCTCATATTTAACAATAATTTCCATTTTTGGCTTCCACACACGTTAGATTTGATCCTGCACGCTCTAGTTAGACTTCTCCACGTCTCAACACTCTTTCAACGCTAGTAGAACTCCTCCATGCACACAAGAACTTCAATTTTGCTCGTGTTACAGTACACGTGCTCTGTTTTGGGTGTGTGAATCATCACGAATTTTCCAGCCAATTCCGATCGAATTCGATGCCCAAAATGTGTTCCTTAGGCTATATCACATCTTCCTACCAAGTTTGAGCCATTGAATCGCACCACAACACCTTCATTTTGTCGATTGAAATTCTGACAGTTGATGAACCAATTTTCCCGCCAAAAAGTTTATTTGAATTTGAGAAGAAGGTGTCCTGGTGGTGCCCCTTAGTAATTAGGTTACCCCTTATCCAAAAGCGAGAGTCCGAATAACACTTGTCCTCCGGGTGCCAAAATCAACTTTTCGAGCCAAATTTTCCAAAAATGTTTATTTCCTAAAAATACATAAAAACACAATATTAGTACAAAAATAGAGTTCCAACAATACTGACATTGAGGACAAATTAGACACAAAAATGTGTCTATCAAATACCCCCAAACTTATTATTTGCTAGTCCTCGAGCAAATTTATTCTTGAAAAGTGACCGAGTTAATCTCGGGTGGGTTTATCAGAGGTGTACCCACAAAAACCAATACTCCATACCCTAGCTATCTACGCAGAACCTTGGAAAGCACTAAAGAACCTCCTTGGTTGGCATACTTATTAATTACTGGAGGAAGTACCCTGACGCGAAATTCCAATTGTTGTATACGAGTTTGCACTCAAGCATACTAAAATTCATATAAGTGACAGAGCTCTACTAAGATAGTTTCACGATGGACATCATACTCGGAGTCAGACTAATCACATGAAAAGATTAAGAAGATGGAAAAAGAAAAATGTAGATGGTTGAAAAGTGAACGGTGTTTCCCATATCTGTCTGAAGGCCTCTGCCAAGGTGAACCTAACCTAAATGACTGAGATACCGGTCTGACTAATATTAACACACTGGCATATACAAGGGAACCAGTGGTCAATAACTTAAATCTAGATCAACAAACTGGCAAATACAAGGGAACCAGCAGTTGACTACACATAACAATAACCATTTTTTTTTTAACTTAACGGCATGAATAGATCTTTTGGATCCAAGCGCATGCTTCTTGTCAGCAGATTACACGATAGTTCCCACGGGTCCTGCATTCCACGCTTGCTTAGGCGACGGAAACAGGGAGAACACACGCATATTGCTATCCAAGTGTTAATACTTATTCTGATTGATTGGTCTAACTGGTCCGGTCTTTTTCTCTCTCTTTTTTTTTTTTTTTTTTTTTTTTTTGGGTAACTCAGTCACTCTATTTCACCCTAGCAAAGGTAACAACTTGAATCGTGTGCCCCACCAAATCACTTGAAATAAAAGAAAACTAAAAAAAGAAAGTGAAAGGACTCGACAAGATATGGCGAAACTATCATGTTATTTCTAACACCTGAGCTCTGTGCTTTTATGAATAGACTCTATAGATGTTTCCATCTAGTCAGATTGGTTCCTCAACTCCTAAAACAAAAGTTTCCATCCTTAGATTGGTTAGTGCTATCCTTAATAGGCGTAAATTTCTAGGCTCTGGAGTTTATTTATTATGCAACTAAAAAGTTTCTCCCATACCCCCAAACTTAAATCTAACATTGTCCTCAATGTTCTAAAGATGAAACTAAAAGCATGAACAAGGAGAAACTGTTACCATTTGAAGCGAAAGAGTTAAGGAAAGATATTACCGTGTTGCATGAGATTGGGTTACCTCCCAAGAAGTGCTAAGTTTAAAGTCTTCAGCCAGACTTAGGAAAGGATTAGTCAACTCAACCATAAAGTAACAGTCGAAATAACTGTGGGTCTTCAAAACGAAAAAGAGCTGACCAAAGGAAACTACAATAACCCAAGAAAGTGAACAAGAATAACATGCCCTTATCTAGTTTTCTGATTAAGAAATTTATATCTAATTGTGGTTCAGGTTCAGGTTCTATGAAAGGGTCTAAATAAAATATTTTCCTCGGATGCATTTCCTCATAGGTTGGATCCAAATTATTAGGTCCTAGAGTCTGGAAAAACTCAAATATGATCTTAGAAGCGCACAATAATAACCTAAATAACTGAGGATCCTCTAAGCCAATAAGATTTGACTTACAAATTGACCACAATGAGAGTAGTGGTCATTCTTAAGCAAATGTGTCGATTCTAATTTCCTAAAGCATTTAGGTCTAGTCTCACAACTTAATATTCGACACATTTGGAATATAAACGTTCCCACAGTTGGAAGAAAACTATTTGGTGGGAAAACAAAGTCAATCTGGGGATCATAGCCTGGGCAAACCACATCAACCAGAGGATGGGTTTCTAACGACTGAACTCCTTCATGGACATCATTAGGTTCGGGAAAACGAGTATGAAGGTAATCTTGTAAAATGGTTGAGGCACATATGTCAAGTCCCAAGTGAGGGACCTTTCTAAGAGTTAAAGGTAAGGCACTAGGAAGGTGATAATCACCCCCGAACTTAGAGTTTTCAGTGTCTCTAGATAGACCTCTAATTATTTCTTGAATTTCCGTATCTTCAGAGTCCTTAAAATATTCAAGAGATTCTTCTAAGTTATTATCAGGTAGTGCATCTTTACTCATCTCTACGGGTCTATCTTTTTTCCAAGACTATTGTTTCTAAGTCGCTAGACTCTAAAACAGTATTTTCGAAATGAACCCGTTCCTCTAAACCACTATCGGCTTCGTAAACAGGAAATACTACGTCGTCTAAAACGGTGGTATCCCTAATCAAATCCTCGTCCTTTTGAATAGGTGAATAATCATAAAAATTATTTGGATTTGAACTAGAAATAATATAATCACTATACAACTCAATTGGATTACTAGACTCCTGATCACTATGCCTACAATTTCAGATTCTTCATTACTGCTATCCTCATCATCAGTACGAAAATGATTGAACCTTATCTAAATAAGTAGTGTCTTTTATTCTAACCTCGTCCTCTAAATTAGGCAAATATTCACTATTGATCAAGGGTAGAATTGGAAACACTATTTTGGAAATTTAGATTATTTCGAGCAGCATTAGCTAACTGTTCATTTTCTGCCTCTAAACGTGCTTGAATTTCACTGAGCGTAACACTTATACTTTCACAAGTCTCATTGAATATCTTAGACCGTTGTGTACTCTCTTCTCTTGAACTAACTGCACGTTCATACTCCCTTCGAATTTGTTGGTAGGTTTCTTCTAGAGATTGAACATGTTTAGAAATGTCATAATCAGGACTAGTTTTTAAGTAATTTTCCAAAAACGCATGACTAGTACTATAATATTCCTGATTTTCTTGCTCGTAAGACCAATTCGTGTGTGGATAGTAATTAGGCTCACTATGGTATGAACCATAACCTTGAAAAGGTTGGCGTTCCCAACTACTATTCCCACCATGGTCATAAAACTGATGATGTCCATATTCAAATTCAGGTCGATACTCATTGTATGGCTTCTATCATACCAGTTCGACATTCTTAATTGCAAGGGAATTCTACACAATCACAAACAAGGCCGACTCGACTCCACCAAAACAAACCTAAAGATTTCTAGCAAACAAAAAGCATGATGGCTCCACTTAGATTGTTTCTAGACCAGCTTCTATCTTTCGAAAGGGAATTCGTTGCAATTTGAGCAAACCCCTCTGGAATCAATCTGAGTCAAAGTAAGTTGAATGAGGCGAGGGAAGCTAGTAGAGCTTTGATACCCAAGGCCTCACCGCTATCACAAGGCGGCGCAGTCACGCATTCAACTCACAGAAACCATCATGAACTTTGGAGTGTGCTTAAAGAGCAACCAATATTTTTCGAACGAGTTTCCTATTAAGCTCGTTACCCTATCGGTCTCGTTCTATTCCAAATTTTAAAGCTTAGGTTCGCGTTCGGTTTCGTTTTCCTAAGGCGGGCAAGAAGAGAACGGTGATGAAATCCGAACCCTTATCTTGTTTAGGCCAGGCCTTGCCCTTTACTAGGAAATAAAAACAGTCCGGTTCGTCCTCAAACAATTATCACCTTAAGGCAGACAGTAACCCGCTTGCAGGAGATTCGCGGGTGTTTCGATTGGACTTACCTCCCGTACCAGACGGGCGATGAACCGTTGTCGTCGACTCGGGCCACGACTCCTATGCCGTGTGCGAACCCGAGGGGCCGAGACGATATAGTAATCGTCGTCCTTCCCTGCAAACAGTTTGTATTTTTTTTTTTTTTTTAATTTAAACCCTTCCGTAGGGTTTTAAAAATAATGTCCAAAGTCCAGAATAAAGTCCAAATAAAAAAGAAAGTCCAAAATAAAAAAATTACAGTTTTCCTCACACACTCAAAAAAAAAAATTAAAAATTAAATCCTAAAATTGTCCTTTTTTCTTCTCTTTTCGCTTTTCGCTTTAAGCTTTTTCCTCTCCAAGTCCTTAGTGCTCCACTTCGAACCTGTAAATCAAAGACAAAAAGACAAAGTAAAAAGGAACAAATAATTCTAAAAAAAAAAAAAACCTAAAAAAAAAAATTCTACCTAAGCACAAATCCCCGCGGCGGCGCCAAAATGATTAATATTTTTCGTGGTTGTAGTAATGAGGTTCAAACTCTCGGACTTGTGAAGGATAATTTTTAGAAAATAAAAATATATACAAAATTTTTGTCACAGGATCAAGAGACACTAGGACTCAGGATTCCACCATTAATCATTCACACAATTCATATATTTATTCGAAACAATTATAGCTCAAATCATAAGGACTCTCATTCTTGCCAAGGTATTTTTAGAATATTTATTGTATATCACTAGCATGACGCATCAAAAGCACTACGACCAAGCATACATCATCATACGATATCACAACCAATTAAGAAAAATCATAAATCGATTAATAAAAAGTGCAAGTAGTCAAAAAGAATTAATATAATTATCATATGCGTAAAGAACGGCTTCCTCCATCATCCCAATGTTGGGGTTTAGCTACTCATATTAATCATGTTCTCAAAATACATTTTTATAGCTCAAAAAGTTGATTAAAAGGTAAAGAAGAACTAAAACAGTGAATCTGCGACCAACATAAGGCGTCCAGAAAACAACGATACTTTACCACTGCTGTAACAGAAACAACGATACTTAGCTTCCACTGTCGCTGTCGCTGCTGTTTTAAGACTGCTAAGAAACGACTGTTCTGGTAAGTGTGTTCTTCGTGTTCTTCAGGCGTGTTAATGGCAGCAGCAGCAGCAGCAGGTAACTTCTCTGCAACTCCTCCTGCGCCTCTCTGCTCGCCTCCAAACCTCCCCAAACTCTCGACAGCCTCTTCCCAATGACCGATACTTGTATTTATAGTGTTTTGGAGCAATAAATCCGACCATTGATTGCGTATATTTTCTATTTAATTCGATTATTCTTTGCTGCCCATATTTAACAATAATTTCCATTTTTGGCTTCCACACACGTTAGATTTGATCCTGCACGCTCTAGTTAGACTTCTCCACGTCTCAACACTCTTTCAACGCTAGTAGAACTCCTCCATGCACACAAGAACTTCAATTTTGCTCGTGTTACAGTACACGTGCTCTGTTTTGGGTGTGTGAATCATCACGAATTTTCCAGCCAATTCCGATCGAATTCGATGCCCAAAATGTGTTCCTTAAGCTATATCACATCTTCCTACCAAGTTTGAGCCATTGAATCGCACCACAACACCTTCATTTTGTCGATTGAAATTCTGACAGTTGATGAACCAATTTTCCCGCCAAAAAGTTTATTTGAATTTGAGAAGAAGGTGTCCTGGTGGTGCCCCTTAGTAATTAGGTTACCCCTTATCCAAAAGCGAGAGTCCGAATAACACTTGTCCTCCGGGTGCCAAAATCAACTTTTCGAGCCAAATTTTCCAAAAATGTTTATTTCCTAAAAATACATAAAAACACAATATTAGTACAAAAATAGAGTTCCAACAATACTGACATTGAGGACAAATTAGACACAAAAATGTGTCTATCAGGCGCCAAATCCTAGCCTTGGACATGCCGCCAAGCCCTAACTTTAGCCACGACGCCAAATCCTAGCCTTGGCCATGCCGCCAATCCCTAACTTTGGCCACGGCGCCAAATGCTAGCCTTGGCCATGCCGCCAAGCCCTAACTTTGGCCACGACGCCAAATCCTAGCCTTGGCCATGCCGCCAAGCCCTAACTTTGGCCACAACGCCAAAATCCTAGCCTTGGTCATGCCGCAACGCCACAGACACGGCTATGCCATTATGCCACTAACAGGTGCCAACAAAATGTGGCCATAATCAACGACCACTCTCTCTTCTGAATTACAATCTCAACCATCCAAGTTTGCCACCGAACCGACATACCCTTGGCAACTTTTAGGCGACCCGCCGCCTAAATATAGTTGCCATGGCTACGCCAGGCGCCACTTGCACCACCGTGCCACTGACATGCACGGGTCATGCCAGCCATGCTGCAATGATGATGGCATGCACCAAAGGTGCCACTGCGCCACTACCAGGCGCCAACAGAAGGTAGCCATAATCAACGGCTACCCTTCCTCATGAGATGCGATCTCAGCCATCCAATTTTTCCACCAAATTTCCAGAATTGTGGCAACTTTTAGGCGACCCACCTCCTAAATCTAGTGTCCATGTCTACGCCAGGCGCCACTTGCACCACCGTGCCACTGACATGCACGAGACATGCCTACCATGCTGCAATGTCGCTGGCATGCACTAACGGTGCCATTGCGCCATTAAAAGGCGCCAACAGAAGGTAGCCATAATCAACGGCTACCCTTCATTATGAGATGAAATCTCAGCCATCAAAGTTCGCCACCGAGCCGGCATACTTGTAGCAAGTTTCAGGCGACCATCCCAGACAAGCCTAATAGTATCGCATGCTATTTTCCTGCGGCAAGCCTCTTGATTTTAACTTGCCACACGTAGCAAAGTGCTACATGTTTTCCACGTAAATACTCGAGACATCAAACATGTCACAAACTGGGGGATACTTGCCGGGGTATTGGTCTGGCGGTTTACAGCGTGCGACGTTCAATACGCCCGTTACAAGAAAGTGTCATGAAGAAGGGAGGTTAGTAGTGGCAAGAAGTAATGGTGTAAACGTTTCCTTCATCATGGAAGTATAAATTCTGACGTTACACGTTACTCCACTCTTCCACTACTCAATCGTTTCCACTTCCTACGAGACCATTGTACGTTTTACTACGACTTGTATAAATAGGTTTCACCTATTTTCACCAAACAAAAAGTTTTGCTTAGGAGAGCAACACAGTATCTAGAAATCACCTGATAGCTTTTTCATTCAGCTAGCCAGTTCTACTTTCCGATACAAGTCGTATACAACCACACCTTCAGAATCAACTATTCTGGTCTCAACACTTTCTTCTCTTCCCTCCCTAAGACCAACCTTTCTCCTTCACTTTGTGACCGAAGCAAGCCTAGAACGGCCATTTCTCGGTTTAGGCCAGGGTTGTACAGATTGATCTCTCGAATCAAAAGTACTCCCGTGCAATACATTATTTAGGTTCTAGACTCGTTTCTCATCCACACACACGAATTTACCAAAACCAGTAGAAATCGTTTCACCCACAAACAGAATTTTAAAGTCTTCACTAAGGGATTTGCGAAGCCTGGTCAGATTATCTTTTATCTAACAATTCTTGGTATTCGAAATCTTATCCGGATCATCATAATTCTTATCTATTCTAAGGTCCGTCTCTTATGTTCTACGGTCATTCTAGAATTATCATATAAAAAGATTGATAAAAATTACAACTTTCTTTTCGTCTCAGACTTTGTAATTCTAAAATTTTCATATCTGTTCTAGATTGGTCTTGTGAGATAAAATCGATTATGCATCTCTATAACCTTTTGAAGAGAATAAGCTATCCTAATTGTTGAGGTTTACTTGATATCTTCTTTATCCTTTATGTTTCATCTAAGCAATTTCCACTACCTTGATTGTATATTTTTTTGAAAGAAATTGATAGACACATTTTTGTATCTGATTTGTCTCAATTCTATATATTATTAGTGCTCATTTTTGTACTTATTATGGTGTTTATGTGTGTATAGGTGTTTTTTGAAAATAAACATTTTTGGAAAAATTGGCTCGAAAAAGTGATAAAGCACCCAAAAATTACAAAAGGCACCCATAGACAAGTATTAAAGGCACCCCAGTAGAAAATAGAGACACTCCATCTTCTCAAAATTCATATATAGAAACTGGCGTGAAAATTTTGGAATGAACTCTCAGATTTAGGGTTCGATTTTTGGGATTGTTTGGGGGAGATTCAATTGCTGATTTTTATTGGGATGGACTTGATTGGGCTAAACAGGGTTGGTATAGGTGTTGGATTTGACTAAATATGGATGGATCATCGACTTGAAGAAAAACAAAGGAGAAGTATTCTCTGGATTATATTTTGGTCTATTTTTGGAAGTTATGTGAGATTTAAGAGAAGATATTCTCTGTAGATATCTTGCTATAGAATCTGGAGGACTTTGGAATGGATTGTACAGCACAGAAACGCGTAAATCAGATTGGCAGAGATATTATTGTCGGGACTTGCACGAAAAGGAAAAAAAGATTTTGTCGGATTTTCTAAGGTTGTTTAGGTTATATAAGGAGTGGTGGAGTCCCAAAAGAGTAGACATAAGTTTGAAGAGGGTTTAGAGAGCTAGCATAGGTGAGGGAAAGAAGAAATCATAGGTTGCAGAAAAGTTTCTGCTCCTGCACAACTAAAGAGCACGAAAAACATTTGACGCCTCAGAACTGTCGTTGTTAAACAGTCGCCTTTTCATTCACAGAACAACTGTTCTTTATGTGACAGTCTTTTATTTTCGTTCTCATTAACGCCTATACGACGTTGCAAATTCTCTGCTTTATTTTATTCTCATCTCAATGTAACACTTTTGATCTATGAACCATTATTTTGAGCGGGTGATTAATATGAGGAGCTAAACCCCACTGCTGAGGCGACATAGGAAACTACTTTTCCAATAAAAAGTGGTATATTCTTATTTATTTAATTATTGCAATTTTTTTATGATTATTTGCTTTGGTTAAAAAATTGATTCAATAATTTTTTAAGACATTTGTGATTTCTTTTGATGGTGCATGCTTGGCCTACGGTTTTTGATGTTACATGCTTTCGGTTTACAGTTGTTATTCTGAAAAACTACTTGTTGCAATAATGTAGTATCAAATTGAATGTATGAATTGCATAATTATAATTATTGAATTAAATCACCTGAAAATTGGAAAATAGTAAAATATTAGCCTTAGTATTATTTTAATCTTGATATCATCTTTGTTTTGAGTTTGAGTGAGTTTTATAGTTTTAGTGTCAGAATTGAAGTCTAAAAATCAATATTCACAAGTCTGAGTAACGACCACTCTATTTATCACTTCTACAACACATACAGAAATCAATAGGCTATATGTAAAACAGTTAAAAGTGTTCGCTTCGGCTGTAAACGATGTCATGCATAGGGTCTTGCGAGATCCAAGAGAGGTAAGGAGAACGACTGAAGCTGAATTGCTTGGATGTTCAATTCGATCTCAACTACATTCCAATACGAAGTATGATAGTAGGCTAGTGTTCATACCAAATTAATACAATGTGAAAAGAAGAGGGTACCAAGTATACCAATAAATTTTTATTCGAAAACCTGTATGGACAAACTTATAACAATGAGTAACACAAATCAACTACAAAGATCCGATACTTGTTATGTAGACAAGTTTTAGTTAGACGATCTCAAAAATCTATATCTTAGTAATAATTAGTATGTACCCGAACTGTTATAAGAACTAAATTCCAACAAGATCAAGTCTATTAATTGTTAGAGCATTTGTCGGTCGAACTCGCAAGTGTTTCTATCTCAAGCTTGTTGTAAAATATAGTTGATCAAAACTATATCTTGATTTATAGTCTACTATGTAGTCGTGTCTCGTTTAGGATATAAGTGTGTAGTTGAGAATCAGACTTCACCGCGTTCACCATTTGAAGAAGAAGATCAACTGAAAACTTCGGATTGGAGATCAACTGAAGAACTGTGGAGAACTTCGTCGACAAAAAGTATGTGAATACTGAACCATCTATTCACTCAGATATATTTTATTCTATCTACTAAAATGAGACTAAGTCGTATGACTAAGTAGATTTTAAATTATAGCACAATGAAAATTTCGAGTTGTGTTTATTCAAAATATATATCTCGAAATATGAGTTAAGCTACATGGCATTCGAAAAATTTATTGTTCATTATGATCGATTGAAAATAGCCTTGAACAATAATATGTGTGAGATTATGATTACTAAGGAATGTCTCGATTTTAATTCATTTCGATCGTGTGAAAATAACCTTGAACATTTTATATGATCTATGTGAGACAATCATGTAATATTAACTTGGGATGTTTCGTATTGATTAAGTAATCATTTCAGAATTACTTGGAACATGTGGTATATGTCAGATTGCCATCAACGTCTTCCGAGGATGTTTCAAATCCGCCCCAGCTACGATGTAGTCGGGCCACATGTATTTTGTATGTGGTCCCTCTTTATTTTTTGACACCTATTCAACCAAAAAACCTTCCCCCTCCAAATCCCCTTAACTATTTCACTTTTTGAGAAAAAGTTGGAAGTTGAAAAAAGAAAAAAAGCAAAACAGGTAGGTAATAAAACAGTTTTTCAAACTTTTTCCTACTTTATATGTGGTGTCAGCAATTAAAGAGGGGCCACATACTTCAAGTATGTGGCCCGACCACATCGTAGCCGCACCGTTTCAAATCGACTACCGAGAGTTTTACAGAAACACTGACTTCTGGATACATGACAATATGCATACCTAGTACACGTACTGGCGTAATTGTGATGGGTACGGATCTGTAGTATGCGTACTCAGTACATGTACCAGCGAGACTAGGAAAGGTTTGGAACTTTAGTGTGCGTACTCAGTACACATACTAGTCAGTTTATGTTCGGCTAAAAACACCTTAGTACAGATACTCAGTATGCATACCAAAAATATGTGCTCGTGATGTCAAGGGAGTATACGTACTCAGTGTGCATACACGAGTCCCAGATGTAGCTGTCGTGAGAGTAGAATACCTAGTATGCATACCTTAGCATTACAACTCACAAACTTGATGTAGTACACATACCCAGTATGCGTACTTACTCTGTCGAATATATTCAGATGCATTCGAAAATATTTCTTTAAGATTTGATCGCCAATTAATTCAGATGCATTTGAATAACTCTCCAAAACACATTTTAGATATATATTTGATCGCCAATCAATTTTTGGTTGATTATCAAATTGAATCTAAAGTGTTTTACGTAAATGACGAAAGGCTTATTACGTTCATATGGCTAACGTTGGTTAATCGTTATTGAGCCTACTCATTGTACACGTTTAGGTACGGTTCATCCTTATCTAAGATTGTATATTTCATTTGTGTGAAAGTCAATCTAAATTATCTAACGGTAGATATGATTGCTTATTTTCTAAGCTATGTTACCTTGAATCTCAAGTCAGAATTCAATCTAACGGTGAATGTTGTTTGCTTGAATACAAATCTATCTCAGCTTAAATTGTAAGTAACCTTTGATCTTGAAAGTCTACATAAAGATAAGATCTTGCATATGGGAAAACTAATCCCGACAGTTTCATGTATTCTAGTTGCAAACTAGAGTCGATTCTCTCTTGACCCAGGTTTCCAGATTTTTATGTGAAACATAATTAGGTTTACGACTTAAATAATTCTCTTGGGATTCTTGAAGCCAGGTCCGACTATTTTATCTTTGATAGTTCGTGTATCCTGATCTCGTTTTGAGTTTGTCTCGTTTCTGAGTTATCTCGAATTTATCTACGATAGGTAACATATAATGAAATCACAAAGTTCTTTGTCTCAAATTTTGTGATTCCATAATAACTTATTCTATCTATTAGGTAAGTTATTATGAGGTGAATAATAATCTAGGATGCTCTTCGGGAGTCGTAAGTACCGGATTTTAAGGTTTGATGAGCTTTATGCTTATTGCAATTGATTTCCTATTTCACCTTGATCTTTGATTTAAACAGATAACATAATAGACTTATCTGCGAAAGATAGATTGGTTTGTAAGTGTTTTTATTTGGGTTGAAGCAACTTATAAGTTGTAAAGGACGTCATCTAGGGGAATCAAGTGCGCAGAGTCTTGCTGGGATTCAAGAGGCATAAAAAGCGCGACTGCACCTGAATCGGTGTGAGACTGGGTTTGGGCTCAACTACATTCTAGAACGAAGTTATTCGTAGTAGGATAGAGTATGTAGCAGCTTAATACAGTGTGGTATTCAAGTCTGGATGAGGTCTCGGGGTTTTTCTGCATTTCTGGTTTCCTCGTTAACAAAATTTCTGGTGTCTGTGTTATTTCTTTCTGCATTATATTTTGTTTATATAATTGAAATATCACAGGTTGTGCGTTATATCAATCATAGTTGATAAATCCTTCCTTGTTTGTTGGATAATATTTGATTGAACTTGGATATTGATTTTTGAGATCGTCAAAGTACTTTCACGTTATAAGCAGGTTTGCAGACTCGTTTCTGTTCAATCTAGAGAAAGAGATAAAGCAATTTAATATTTTTTATTGATTGAGTCTCATTAAGTTGTAACTTTCGGAATATTTTTAAGGCTTAGTCCATACAGGTTTCCGAATTAAAAAGTTGGTTTGGTTGTTGTACCCCCGGTTTTTCAGTAATCTTTCTTTCAATATATCAATTCTCAAAAACAAATTTTGTGGGTTCCATACAGTCTTTTAAGCTCAAAACCGTTTAAGTTATTTAACGTACTAGTAGTATAAAGACAAATACCATTATGCGCAAAATAAATAGCACAAGACATCATAAATTTTGTTAATGAGGAAAACTGCAATGTGCAGAAAAATCACGGGACCTAGTCCAGAACTTAAACACCGTATTGTATTAAGTAGCTATAGACACCAGCTTACTATCAAACTTCATCATACAATGTAGTTGAGACCGAAACGACCATACAAGTAATTCAACTTCAGTTGTGCTCCTTTATGTCCTTTGGATCTCACAAGATCCTGCGTAACACGATTTCTCTTGATGACGTTCTTTACAGGCCTCGGGGTTGCTTCAACCTACGCGGAGAATTTTTGACTATATTGCCTCTTACAAAAATCCATTTGATTTCCTTTCTGAAAGATAGTCAATCAGGGTATAAAATTATATGCTTATGAGGGATCTTCAAAAGAAGAAAATATCAAGCAAACCAACGATTATGATAGCTTACTTTATTCATGCAATCAATTATACCTCACAATAGGAATCTATTTCCATCTTGTGAAATTACAAAATCTGAGACGAAGAGTACTTTGTGATTTCTATCTATCTTGTTCCTGATCTACATTTAGGAAACTGTAATGATCAATAAGAACAAGATCCGGATAACAAGAACTGTAAAGTAAAAGATAGTCTAACCGAGCTTCACGAATCCCTTAGTGGAGTCTTTTGAAGTCGTAACCTAATATAATTTCACCATAGGGACCTTAGGTTTTTAAAGGACGACTCAAGCCGCTACTAGGACACAGAAGCGCACGTGTGCATGGAGTTCTCTATTTATATTGGTGGACAAAGATTGGTAACTTGCAAACAAATACAGGTTCATGAATTAGTTTCCATGTTTAATAATTGCTTTTTCACCAAGAAGGCTAAACTTCTCCAAATAGATTGTGCATGTAAGCATGTGAGAAGTTTGCTTTGAATCCGAAAGAAGATACGTGCAATCGTAAGTATAAATTATGCACCAACTGGTTTTGTAAAAAAATGATTACGTAGTTTTGAAACCAACAAGCTTAAATTAGAGTTTAGTCATCTCAAGACTAAATCATTTCGTGAACTGTCAAAGCAGTTTGTGAATTTAAAAGTCATCTCGTAATTCAGGATCCTTTTGAAATTGACAAGCTTCGCAATCTGTCCATTACAATTTGTGTACTTTAAAACAGAAGTTTTACATGAAACATTCAAAAATAACCAGTTCGTGAACTGTATAAATCATTTTGTATCCTATTGTATCCAGGATTATCTCAAAATCGATTAGTTTGCGAACTGAGCGAATCAGTTCGTGTACGCGAGTTAATTGAGATTTTGTTAATCAAGTCTTTACTTTTATAAGTTCAAGTTCGTGAACTGAATGAAACAATTTGTGATCTTTAAGAACTAACTTGATGAGTTCTTATTGATTTAATGATTCATTGCAATGTTTATTATAATATTAAAGTCATACGACATGTCTCAGTAGATAGAATGGTAGATAATATGAGTAAATCGGATAGTCAGCCTTCACATACCTTTGTTGATGAAGTTTCTGTTGATTTCGTCGTTCTTCAGTCTTCAATATTCGAGGTCGATTAGTGAACTCTGATACTCAACTACCAAGTTATATTCCTAGTCTGACTTTAGTAGACTATAAATCAAGACATGGTTCTGACAATAAAAAGCTTGGCATACCAAATTAAACTTGTGAGTTTGATTGGCGATGCTCTAACGCATTGCATTTTTCAAACTGTACTATCTCCCGGAGGTTTTCTACAATATTGCATGTAACACTTGGTGTTTTTAGCATGACACATGCTCAAAGATGCTCCATGGACTGAGATAAAGCTTCATCCATATTGTCCAAAGGCTAATATCGCGTCAAAGTGGCACATTATGTTGGGCATATTGGTCAAGTCCAATATGGCACCAATAGGGTATAAGCTGCAAGCTACACTGTCCTAGGTCCAAAGGTCAATCTCGCATCAAATGGTCCATTAGGCCAGTTAGGTAGATGACCTTGAGCAAAGTTAGTGCTAACATAGCACAATAACATGTCATTAGCCTAAGACCAATATCCCATCACTGTGTTGCATCAGGATAGATCAGGTTGATTTAGGAAATGTTCAGCCATTACGGACGGACATTGGAATTGCTTTATGGGCCAGAACTGAATGTAAAACCATCATGGTCGGTTATTCAGAAATACATGGTAACATCCATGAATAGTGAAACAAGCACCTCGAAAGTAGGACTTGGTGAATATCACTTTCCTTCCCTACTTTAAGCTGTCAAAATGTCTTTAAAACATATACAGGTAGGGTAGTTGGTTGAAGGTGCATATGCGGACCATGCACCAAGTAAGCTTCATAGATTAGACGAAAGAGCATAAATTGTGCTTATGCCTCATTGTAGCTGTGTAGCCTTGCCATTAGAGCATATTATGCACGGGCATTACTATGTCATGTTGCGGATGCAATATTGCATAATATTTGTGCATTTTGACGGAATGGCCTATACGGACTAGGCCATTATTATTTGTGCATTTTGACGGAACGACCTATACGTAGTAGGACATTATTATTATTGCTTGGTCGTGGCATTGCAACGCGAGTTGGCTTAAGTTTCTGTCCCTTCGTGGATGAACTACGGTCAGTTCGTGATCCATCTAGAGAAGGGAAGGGTGCATACATAACTGCAATGAATTGCAGCATTTTCGGTCCAGCACATTGTCGCTCATATCATCTAATTACAAGATGATTGCGGCATATTGGCCTCTCATATCACCTATCTCGGTATTGCGATGTAAGAGATAATTGTAGCCAAACTTGATGAGGCATGTTACATTCCATTCCTTGGATGCTCATACTTCCTATCAAGGCGTTCGACGTAGGCATGCACCAATGGCGCAATGGGCATGGCCAGGAAAGTAAGCACTAGATCAATATGCAAGTTAGTGGAGATTGCATAAACCTAAAGAAAGTATTACATGATCCTGATTGATGCACCATTGGCACGAGCAAGACTAGTGCATGCTTTCAGCGATGCCTAATCTAAGTAAAGAGATGGAATTAGGCCTTTAATGGCCTATGCGTAAGTTCAAGGCATGCTCTATGCCTAGAATGGATTCGAAAGCCAGTTATGCATGATAATGCATCGGCACTAGCCCTAATGGCTTTAAACCCTTCGCATAACAAGGGTAAGTTGGAACAGTGTGGAAGCTAAGTTACTTGCATCATGCTCTTTGAGCATGCCTGTAAGGAAAATAAACGTGCATTTTTTTAGCACGCTAGGCGTAATTTTTTGATCCGTCACACTGCAGTTTCCTCGTTAATAAAATTTCATGTGTCGTGCGTTATTTCATTGTATAACACAAGTAGTATGTTAATCATCTTAGAAAAATTTTAAACTTAATCGTATAACAACCTACATGCTTGTTCTTCTGAATTTGTGTCTTGAAATCTATATTTTAAGACTTCTGCTTGTTGGAATTCGGTTCTTACACAGTTCGGGTACATACTATGTTGTTCTTTGATATTAAGTTTTGAGATCGTCCAAGCAACTTGTTTTACAATCAGGTACAAGGATATTTTATTTTTATTTTTACTTATTCAACAAAAAAAAATAGTAATGTACTTGGCACCCTCTTTTTTTCACAATCATGTTATTTTCAATGAATAAGCTATGAAGTTGATTGAGAGGGAACATCCGTTCAATAATTAGTTATTAACCTCGGTTGAAGTATGATGTCTTCGTTTATTATTCAATATGTACTCAAGTCTTGAGGGCGTAAGTAGAGTGTTGTCTCAACATTTCTATGACCTGAGTATAAATTAAGGAAGTTTATTTTAGTAAACAATTCAAGCAGTTGAGTTGGGATTTTAAACATAAAAGTTAAGACTTTAGTAGCAATGGGGTTTATGGTTTCTAGGTTACCAAGAGCAACTACAATAATTGGAGAAAATCTTAATTTTTATATCCAAATAGGATTTAGAACCCAATATGTTAGAGCATTACTCAGTTGAACCCTCCAAGCATTGGTATGCCAAGGTTGGTTGTCATATCTTAGTATCAAAACTCAAAAGTCGCATGATTAGATTACTAGAGTCAACTTTGTTAGGTTAGACTAGGAAGTCTAGAAATATTGAGACATACAAATATTACTCTGAAGACCTGAAGAATACGAAGACATATCGACATCAACGAAGACATCATCCTTCCACTTGAGGTTAGTAATACAATACTTGACTTGTTTCCACTTCTATTACGTTACTTTCAAATCTGAAAACACTGAGGGTACCAAAATACACCACCAGCTTTTTTCGCCAGCAATCTGTATGGATAAACTTAACATAATTCCGAGAGTTAAAACTCAATCAAAGAAAGTTTCTAGGGTTATATCTCTATCTCTCTTGCGATTAGAACGTTTACAGAATCAAATCCGTGAACTAATCACAAAGAGAGTTCTTGGACGGTACCAAAGACCAATGTCCAAGGATCAATCAAGTCGTATCTAGCAAACTAGGTCGGACGTATCTACTTTGATTGATCAATGCACAACCTGTGATATTTCAACTATAAAGATAAACAATATAATGCCGAAAAAGAAATAACACAGACACCAAAAAAAAATTTAACGAGGAAACCACAAATGCAGGAAAACCTGGGACCTAGTCCATATTGAACACCAAACTGTATTAAGCCGCTACAGACACTAGCATACTACCATTTAACTTTGGTGTGGAACGTAGTTGAGCCCGAACTCAGTCTCCCACTGATTCAGGTACAATCACGCTCCTTGCGCCTCTTGAATCCCAGCAGGACTCCGTGCAATTGATTCCTTGGTGTTAAGTGCATATTTTGCATATATTTAGTGTCGAATCCATGCTAGTAATTGCTATATATTCTTGCGAATTATTGTACATTACTCTTGTTTTCTCTTATTTATGTTTTCCTAGGTGAATCGTCCAAACGAAGTGAATTTGCACGTAATTGTGCAATAAAAGAAGTTAGTTACAAGTGGAGAAAGGCCAAAGACCCAGTGGAACTCTTTCAAATAGAGGATTTCTAATCTTCAACTTGAAGAGGACGAGAAGATGAAGAAAATGGCGAAAGAACGGAGTCATTGTGAGTTCTATGAAGAAGTTATGAGCAAAACAAGAACTTAGAAGACTAAAAGGGAAAAATGGTAATTTTAAAGGAAAAGTGCTATTCCTATCCCCATTGTACGTTAAGGACAGTCACGCTGCTAAGGGGCATTCAAGTATCAAATGAACTGCTAAAGGGAATCAGGTCTTTTATAAAAGGGGAGTTCAGATTCAAATGTTGATTAAGGCACCCGTCATTTTTATTAAGGGCACCTTACTCTTCTTCCCAAATTCTACATAAAGGAACGTCACTGGCCGGTGATGCTGATGATCGTGATGATCAAGATGTGACGGTTTTGGAATGATTGTCGAATTCGAATGATTCAATGGGGTGTTTTAGCAGTTGGAAGAATTGGGTTGCTGGTAGAATGGAAGTTAAAAATCGATGGTGCTGCTGCCATTGAATAGCAACAATCGTGAGTGATGGTGAACACATAGAAGCTCGTGATGATCACGTTGGTGCTGTGAAGAGATGAAAGAGTAGTTGTTGCCATTGGCAGCGATAAGAAGGACGACAGGTTACGAAGAAAAGAGATGGTTGCTCGTTTGGTTAGCTCCCATGGATGATCGATGGATGCTGATGATCCTGGCAGAGATAGAGAACTCAACAGTGGCTAGATGCTGCCATTATCGATGATGCCAGAGATGTTGTGAACTGAGTTAATGGAGTCGGAGGGTGATGATGGTATGTGGTTTAATGGTAATGGGTTGAGAAGAGCTCGGGAAATATCATAGAAGGTTTGGGTTGTGTTTGGGGCAGAGAGTAAGCTTGAGCAGTTCACAACCAATGCTCGATGTTGTCGAACCAAGTGCACCTGCCATGAGACTAGTGGGATCTGTTGGGTACGTAAGAAGTATAGGAGATGGATGGAGATACTCAAACACGTACGAGTTGAGCACGGTATGAAGATGTCGTGGAATTGAGTTTCTTTACCGAGAAACTAGCTGAAGAAGAATGACTTCTTGCCATTGATGGAAACGATGAACGAAGAGGATTAAGCGGTGATGGAGTTTGGTCGCTGTTGAAAGACTAGTTAAGGATAGATACAAAGAAGATTTCCGCAAAGTGGAAATATTTACACGGAATGGAAAGTGGGCATCTGGTGCAAGATTCGTACATGAAGTTTGATGTATGATCAGTTCTTGGGAGGAGACATTGGTACACGTGGCTAGGGGAAAGGTTACAGACTATCAGAAGAGAGGATCTATACGATTAAGATAATCCATGCTATATCGAAACATAAGCACTTGTTACCTAAAAGTTTAAAACACTGCTGACCGACTATGAATTGAGGATTTGTCGCATGTGATAGGTTTCTTACGAACCTATATAAAGGCGCAAAGATAGCTGAGTGAAATACAACTTTAGAGAGAGAAGAAAAACAGAGAAAAGGAAAAGAGAGGAGAGGTTTTATTCAACTTGGGGTTTATCCTTTTATTCATCTCGGGGTTCATCTCGGGGAAACCAAGCTATCTTCTTCTTATTATTTCATATATTTTTTATGGATTTTAGTAGATCCATGTGTAGTTAAATTTTACTGATTCAGGATGATTTTAAAGTCCTGAATAATGGAATTTTAATTCTTTTTACGAGTTTATTTTAAGTCGATTTTTTTTATCGATTGTCTCTATTGTTTTTAGTATCTAAGATTGCTATTGGGTTATTCAATTGGCCATTTGAATTAATCCGATAGTAATTCTTCTACTAGTATTGGGGTTGGTGATACGTGTAATAGTCACTCAATTCCATACACAAGTAGTACATCGCAAAAGCTGACAGAGGGATTCTGTTAAGCAATTGTGTATAGAGATGACACTAGTAAGTAGACCGAGCTTATGCGTTTGATGCTAGGATCAACCTATTTCACAAAACATAATGCATTCGACGGGTTACACCTTGAGAGCTTATTCATGGTGGCTCAGATGGATAGAATCTGGTAGTCGAGCGCTTATGTATCCAGTGACAACAGGAATTCTGGGGATAGCAGAGCTTATTTCTATTCTACGGTTGGTGATAATAGAAAATTAACAAGGAATACACGAGTATTTTATGTTCAGTGGCGGCGAATGATTCCTTAATCATCTTTGTTTTCTTATTATCTTATCTTAAAGCCAATCCCCTATTTGTTATTTAGTTTATGTTGCTGATCAAATAACCTATCAATTACACAGCTCTTTGTGGGAACGATCTCTTACTACCGCTATATTACCAGTTAATTAGTGGGAAATGTCTTAATTAATTTGTTGCACTTACGACACGCATCACTTAGATGACGTCTCACCAACTAAGAGTTGCTTCAACTCAATTGAAGACTTTAAACCAAATTTTCCTCCCACAGATTAAGCCTATATAATTGATCTCCAGATTACTATCGAAATGGATGATCAAATTAAACGTAGGATCAAGGTGATGGAAATCGATAGTAATTTGACAGAAGTCTAGCTATCCTCAAAATCCGGACCTATGCAACCCGAAGTGCAGCGTAGGTTATTATTCACCTCACAAGTATAAAACTTTCGGAATCACAAAGTTGAGACGAAGATAACTTTGTGATTTCTATCTATCTTGTTTAAGTGATAAATCAACAATCGAACAAGATTAGGATACTCAAGTTATCAACATAAAAAATAACTGGACCTGGCTTCACGAATCCCAATGAAGTCTTTGATAGTCACTAAACCCTAAAAGGGTTTCTGGAGAGGACGACTTTAGATACAACTAGGACATACCAAAAAGTAGTTTCAGGATTCAAATATCCTAGTTGCCAAGAGTCTCCCTTATATAGACTTCAAAGCATAAGTTGCTTTAGGTTTAAGCTAAGATAGCTTTGGAACCAAACAAACAATATTCACCGTTAGATGAAAGTTTTGAATCTTATTCACATAGACAAGATATACACTCTGGTTAGGTAAACCGTAACCGAACCTTGAACAAAGACTATGTTCAACATGGTTAGCCGAAACTATCTGGTCTGAACTTAAAAGCTTAACACTCATTTTCATGAACACAAAGACATTGATCTTGAGTCACAATCATGTGATCAAATAAGTCTGATGTTAATTAGAGAATTGATCAAATGCAAATCATCTAGTAGAAATAATTTAATTGCATTTGAACACAATCGACATAGTTTGTAAATGCACAAAGTACAAATACATGAGTCGTTCGTGAACTGGCTAAGTCATGGTACACGGACCGATTTGCAAACTTATGAGCAAACCGAGTTCCGGAGTTAACAACATTTTTTCAGTTCACGTACCGGTTTGCAAACTTAAGTGCAAAAATGAGTTCCGGAGTTCACAGAACTTTTTCAGTTTGCGAACCGGTTTGGAAACCTTAAGGCTTTACCGGTTTCGGAGTTCATAGAACCTTTTCAGTTTGCATACCGGTTTGGGTACTAAACTAGTTCAGGAACATAGAACTATATTGGTTCGCATACCAGTTTGGATACTTAAACCCGGTTCCCTTACCACAGTTCCAAAATGATTTGCATACAAATATGCATACCTATCCGGACATGAAACAAACAGATTTTTCCATGATGTGCACACGAATATGCGTATCGCGCAAATATGTAAGTCGATATATAGCTACTCCGCTACGTGTACAAGTACATGTAATACGACTTCACACATATAACAGTTATATCAGTTTGTAATACTGATAACACTGTCTTGTATTCCGAATATAATAATTATATATTTTTCTCTAAATCAATTCGAAACATTCCCGAATAACATCAATGACACATATAACTGTTCCAGGCTATTTTTGAATGATAAACTTGAATCATGATTTGGTTCCGAACAATGAATTATTCTCCACCGAAATTAATCAAGTACGAACAAATGTTCATTAAGCTTAGTCATTATATTCGAGTAATTCATAAAATAAATAATTAGTTCTCGACTCGAAATTCTTGTATATGCAAGCTAGTCTAATTAGTTATGCGACAAACGTCTCAAGGATAGAAAAATGAATATAACTTGAGAAATAGGTGGTTCAGTCTTCACTTACCATTTGTTGATGAAGTTCTCCAAAAGCTTCGGTTGATCTTCACCTTCAAACGGAAAAACAAAAATGATGACTGGTTCGTTTCTCAATTACCTCTATCTTAGACCGGGATTTAACTAATTGTAGACTAGAAATCAAGATATAGTTTTGACGACTAAATTTGACAACAAGCTTGAGATAGCAACACTTGTGAGTTCGACCGAGCAATGCTCTAACAAAGTCATTTAGATTGAAAACATAACATGCGAAGTTATATACATGAAACACTAGTATTAGAGACTTGATAATCTTATTATGATCAAAGTATCAAGGAAGAATATACAATTTGTTTTGCAATCTTGGTATACTGAATTACGAAGTACAATGCTTATCTTTTGAACCTCGTAATTGCGACATAGACATAATCTTTGTAACTTGTTACTAGATTGTTTAATGAACTTAGGATTTATTTTGCATAGAAAACTATATTTGATTACACAAGTTTAAGAAAATATACTTACGAACCCGTTTCATAGTTGAAAGAAATCAATATGATTAGTGATCTGGTTTTTATTGCAGATCTAAGGCAGGGCCGATCCCTTAATGTTGGGAACCATGATAGTACCGATCCTTACCTATGTTGAGAATCAATGTAGTACCGATCCTTACCTATGTTAGGAGTCATGGTAGTATCGATCCTTACCTATATCATGGACTAAGGTAGAACCGATTCATATCTACATTGGGAGTCATGGTAGAACCGATCCCCATATGCAAAACCGATTTCTATTATAACTTACAATTTAGGGTTTGTGTGATTTTGGAAATTGCGTTTGCAAAATGTGAAAGTTCAATATGTCGACATAGTGAGTAATTTGAACATGTGCACGAATCTCATATTTTATTGTTCAAATATATTCCATGATACTCAAGATAAGATCCCAAATCGAAATGTTTGAGAATATATTTATTAAGATTTTCGAATATATATGTTTTGTTTTTCCAGTAAGCGAAGCATATCTTTGGAAGATATATTATTAAAACGTTAGCTAAAATTGAGTTCTCCAAGAGAGATTTTGGTATTACAGTTGGATATTGGTTGGAATTAGACAAAACCGAATTTAGGTGCTTATTGCATATCTTGAGAATATTTTCGTTTATGGAAATACCTTGGTGTCCAATCTACCTTGATCTATAAATAATGAAGTTTGTTCTTCTTAAAAACTTATTCCGAGGTAGGCACTTCATTTTTTAGTCGAAATATCTTGAAAACTATCTTGAAGAGGAGAGTAACCTAATTAGGCGAAATATCTTACGCCCGCTAGTTTAAAAACTTCTTTGGGATCAATAGGGTCTACTAGTACCATTAGTGGGAAACTAGAATCAGCATTGTTAATTTAGTTTTCCAATATGTATTTGATTGACTAACGGTTGTTAACTCTCGATTGCACCTAGTTTGATTAGTTTTGAGAGCCTTCTCTTCCGACATAATGTCACTCAAACTACATCAAGTGATTAACGGTAGTTTAGATCCGATGTTGACTTGTGATCATCTATTGTTAACAGATTCCTTTATGTGCGTGATCGATCATAAATGGGAATCAACTTTTGTTGTGCAGGTACATAAGAATACATTGAATATTTTGAAGACAAAAATATTTCTAATTGGTTTCTTATCTTTGTGATTTAACTTCTTGTACAAACTTGATCGGCCGGGGTCTGACTATAACTCATTTATGTTTGATAGGCGATTGACCGAATAGTCGTATTAGATCAGCAAGCTATCATTTGGTGGTATTCTTCAATATTTGAATTTGATAGTTTGTAAATCAAGATTTGATTATTTCGATAATCTAGATCTTGATTGATCTTACCGGACTAAGGCTTTTATTGAATTAAACATAAGAACCTTTATCATAGTCAACATATTATTTGATTTACTTTTTGAGGTTTAAGAGCGGTCACCGGACAGACTAGTCCTTTACTGCTTCGGAAGACGATCCAAATGAGTTGAGTGCTTGAAGTCTCCACAACGGCTGAAGCAACTTAAGATAGTGGACTCTATCCTAGGGTTCACGTGCTTTGTCCAGATTGCTTGTAAACGCAGGTATACTGAGGAAATTGGGTAAGTAGGGGTAGTTTACTTGGTCTCAACTATACGAAGTTGGTAGTTATCTTTTATAGCGGCTTAATTCTAAGAGTATTCAAAACTGGACTAAGTCCCGCGGTTTTCTCCTGCGTTCGCGGTTGCCTCGTTCACAAAATTTTATTGTGTGTTTTTACTTTTCTTTCTGCACTATAATTGTTTAAGCTATAATTAAAGTAATTGCATTTGTACATTAATCCAAAAAAAACTTGGTGGATCCCTATAATTAGGTTCTGTTTTGGACTTATATTATATACCAAGTGTATACCTTGTGGTTGCAATCTTCTTGACAGTTTATGTCTGTATTAGACCACCACATGTATCAGATTTATAGGTGAATATCGAAAATATTGTGGTATACTTGATACCCTCGTCATTTTACAATATCCTTACAATTTCATCTCCAATAACATGGATTAAAAAACGTCTTAGTGAAAGTCTCGGACCTCCAATAGATTTCAAATCCCCCTCTTTATATACCAACTTAAATGATAAATATTTATTAGCTACCAAAGTTAACACTGGATCCAACTAAATATCACATTACCACTATTCAAAATTAAAGAGTTAACTATTTCCTAATAAGAATTTTGTATGTTTTAGGAGCCCGCCGTGGAAAATCCATCATAGAATTTAAAGGAGTATCCAAGAACGGAAACCATTTTAAAATAAGAGTTTATATTAGTAATACTTTCTGTTTACTTCTTATTAACATAAAACCACCGTTATATAGGTTTCGGAGTATTCTCCAACAACGAGTCAAGAAAATTCTACGTGGATGTCTTCATAATACCTACATTTTTCAAGGTTTTAATATATGACATTTTGACATGAAATTCATCTCCAATAGTTGGAGTGTTAAATTGTCTAAGGTTTTATACAATGCAGAATTAATGGCATAAGACATCCATTGAAAAGAAAAAAAGAAATATCTTAATAAATTGTAAAAAACATCGCCAAAAAACCACGATTGGTAAAGGAGTACCAGTACAAACCTAATCATTAGATTTCTGGATTGATATCTACCATAACGATATTGATGCCTGCATTTAGCAATTATGCATACCCGCTTTCAACAATCGAGCGAAATACCGAGAAAATATAGGAAAAATTGTTAACTAATCCAGAATATACGTTTGTTTGTTATTTTTTTTTTGGTAGTTTTACGTGGTGTCTTTTAAAAGGACAAAAGAAAACGGTTATGCTCCATGTATTGTTATCCCGCTAGAAGTAAAACTCAGTAACCCCATCAGAAAAAAAAATGTTTTAAAGTGGAGCACGCATCCTATTTCTCTCGAGATTATCGACAATAATCCCACGGTAAATCTATCATTTCTAAGAAAAAAGAATGAATCTACAGAGAAATTGGATTATCCAACAACCAAATAGATACTGAGCGGATCATACTCCATCTAAATTAACAACCCTGTTATAGGGGCGGCATGTTCCATTAGAGGGGCGGCAAGTGTGATAGCAATGTCCCTCTTATTGGTTAGGGGGTGTCCTATAGGGGGTGTAAATTGACTAGATTACCCTCTCCAATTTTTAACCTAATGGAATCAGAAAAATCAATTTTTTTTTGATTTTTTCATCTTCTCTTCTCCTCCTCCATTAAAATTGAAATTTCATCGTCCCCGATTAATCATCGATTTGAAAAATTGATAATCGTTGATTGAAAACTATATTTCGAAAAGACCCAGTTAGGGTTTAGTTTATTGTGTTTGATTTAAGTTAGTTTTGTATCAAAAAGTAGGGTTTTGGATCAAAATTGAAATTGAAATTTCTGTGTTGCATGTGAATTACGGTTGGTAATAACTCCAATTGGAATCGTAACTATAAATTTGGTTGATGTTACGGTTCATTTAACTCATATACCAACCGTAAGTTCTTGATTTTGAGATAAAATGTTCAGTTACGATTTTTTTTTGCAACCGTAAATTACTTACGGTTGGTCTCGTTACTTAAGTTACGAACCGTAAGTTGTCCTGGATGTTTCATTTTTTTTTTACGGTTTGTAATTGCATCACTGTTATCAACCGTATTTAAATTACGACTTGTAACTCAAATAACCTTACCAACCGTAGGTTAGTTACTGTTGATCTCGATTCATTAGTTACCAACCGTAATTTGTTACGGTTGCTACATGTTGTCATTCTACCAACCGTAACTGGTACTACGATTGGGTTTTTCCCAAATTGAACCAGTTACGATTGGTATTCGATACTTTTGGAACCGTAACTGAGAGTTACGGTTGGTAACGAGCTAAATTCCAACCGTAAGTTCTTCTGAAATTTTAAAAGTTTCGATTTTTTTACGTACTTTAGATAATTTTGAGCGACAAAAAGCTAATGGGAACTAATTTAGAGATTCACCCATCTCAAATTTGTCACTGGAATCACTCAATTTGGTTGAGTGAATCAAAATCTAGGGTTTCACAAATATCACAAAAGTTTTTATTTTCTTCTTCTCTAAACTTTTTTTTTAAACTCTAAAAATCTGATTTTGATTTGTTTTAGAGTTAATATATGTAAGGGTTAAAATCATTTTTAATTTTTTTAAGGGCATTTCGAATTACCATGTAATGATCCTTTTTGTCATATTCACCGCCGCCTCTTTAATGGAATCCGCAGTCCCTTTAACAGGGTTTCTATCTACGCGTGCGGTTTTGGATAATCCCATACCAAGGTTTGTAAATTGTAAATAATTTTTGTTAAAATGAAAAACACTGATGACGGGCGCAAATTTGTCCAGCTAGGAATATAGGATAACTTACGTGTATATATATTATTGTCTACGTTGACCCATAAATCTCGGCCCTATATTTGGCAGGAAATAGCTTCACGTGCTAGCTATACATTACAGTCTTTTGCATAATGTGTCAATGTAGTCATCTAATCCCATGGCTGTAAACGTATGTGTATGCTGGAATTGCTGTTAGATATGAGTCCAATCATTCAAAAGGAATGTGAATAAGAATCCTCTTTCTGCCATCGAATCCTTGAATATCCAAAATATGATAGGGCTTACGATAAAATGCAAGCTCTAGCTCGTTTTTGTGATTTTATCAATCTATTCTCAACCCCAGACTTAACTCCCAATCTTTAATAGCTGACTGACACAATTGTGCATGACCAGTTAACGGGACCGACAATATATTCTGATGTCAATCAAGATCTTATAAGTTGGTGGAAGAATCTGATGTCAGTTATTACTCTGGCTGATTATATGTCCTATCTAATGCTGTCACCTTAATTTAGTTATCTAGGATGATAATCAAACGGTTGATTATATGTCTAATATCACATTAATTATCTAGGATTGATGATCAAAATTGGGATTAGAGGCTTAACAACAAAATAAATATTGGGATTAGGGTAACATTACATTAATTAGGATCATTACCAACAAAACTGCAGCCGACGGAAATTTATAGTTTTTGGTCTGCCAGGAAGGATAAAGTCAGAATTATCAGCTAGAGTCTCTTTCACACATATAACGTCTGTGTTCAGACACGTCTACCCTATTAAGATGTGGAAACTGTTTGGTGGAATGGTGGGGCGAAAATTTTGTACCGTCAGATATTAATTATTTAAGCGGTGAAGGTAGCTGTTCCAAGCTCCGCCTTATATGATCGAGTATTAATTATTTTGTACCACGATAACGTTTGTGTTTAAGAGAGGCGTATTGAATCAGGATTTATATGCATAAAAACAGATACTAGTTTACGTGAATCAAGTGGATTTATAAGATTTCTTAAAAGAATCTTATAATTCTTATAGATATATAATTTTAAATTATAATGGATCAAATTTATAAAAATTGAAGATCGTGTTTTCCTTTTGAATAAAAACCCATCAATAAAATTGAGGTGATGGGCGGTGGTATGTGATATATGTGTTGGTGGCGGGTAGTTGGTGGTGGTGGTCGGTGACGATGGTCGACAGTGGTGGTTGTTGGTGGTGGTGTGTCGTGGTGGTGGTTAGTAGCATAGGTGGTGGTGGGTGGTTGGTGGTGGTCGGTGGCGATGGTGGTGTTGGTGTTGGTTGGTGGTGTATGGTGGTGGGGGAAAAAACATAGTATGATGTGATAAAAAAAAAAAAAGAAAAAAAGATGTCCACAACAATCCATGTAACTCTTGTAGTTTGGGTTGAAATTATAATGAGATAATAATGTGCATATTTTGCCTACAAATATCCATAACAATCCTTATATATCCTTCTCCTCAGTTATCCTAAAAAATCTTAAACAAATTGAATACCTAGGATATTTAATGATTCCTGACATATCCTAATTGAATACCTCGGATATTTAATGAATCCCGACATATCCTAATTGAATACCTAAGAGTTTTTAGGATTGTCAGATATCTATCTAAATCCTAATCCAATACACCCCTGTAAATATTTTAGCGAGGAGAATGTGGATGCTTGAATTGAATATCTATGGGTAGAAGCCTACTAGGACAGTTCTGAACAGACTGCTCCCAGTGAAAACCCTATACTCACCTCTCCGAAGCAACCTATTGAAAGCATAATTGGCAACTATGACCGGTCCAAACAGTGTTGCGAATAGACTGGCAGATGGAACTGCACAATCCGATGACGTAGCGCCAACTTGGATAAGATAAGAAAGGCTACTTAGCACATGCAACAACTATGCGATAGTATTGCATATCCTTATTCAGAGTTGGCCCAGCTCAAAGAAGGAATAAAGGATGAAATGCAAGTCATGCAATGACTTTGGCATTGTCCCAAGCATTGGCCAAGGCTTGGACAATGCATATGCAACAATGGAGGGGACAACCATGCCATTGGTATCAATTGCTCAGGCAAAAGGAATGCAAGTGATGCATATGAAGTATGAAGTTGAACTAAGCAAGTCAAGACTCAATTGGCATGGTATCTGGATGTTGCATCCACATAAGCTACGTATGTGACCGGAATGAGTGAAGCATAACCATTGTCGGATACTTGGCAGAAGTGCAAGTTGAGTGTTGCACAATCATTGCCGAATATTGGCAGGGCCAAGTTGCGAAGTGCAATGATTGTCGAACAACCATCTGTTCATAGGTAGTTCCCCTAACCGCCAGCAGCCTTACTTTTTAACTACTAACTTTAGTGTTGGCGTGCAGAAATCACTGCTAACTGTGTTGCGTACGGATTGTCCCTGGTTCTTGGCAGTATAAAAAGGCCAGAGAACCTTTGCAAGTGCAAGTATTCACATTGATCGGTTGTCAACCGTCAAATATAATTTCACTTTTTTACTTAACTACAATAATATAGTAAGTGGTAGGAAAGAGTTCGTATCCACAGAGAGGCTTTTGTTGTTATGTAATTTTCAGTTTCTAAGATAACCAAGGGGGATTTTTGTTTTAGCAAATATAATAAAATAAAGTAAAGCAAAGCAAACAGTTGGAATAATCAATAAGGAGAAGATATTGGTCATGGGGTAGTATCATTCACAAACATGTATTTTCATCAATGATTAGAATTGATATTTTAATCTCGCATTTATTAAAAGTCCTAGGATACCTTGATCGCAAGAATATATCGCTAATTCCCTAATTTCATCACAACCACATTAAAAGATGCATATGTGAATTCTTCCTAGAGAGCAACCCAAAGTGTAAAATCACAATTCAGTTTAACTCTCTAAAAGCATTAAGATTTATGGAATAAGACTAATCAACGCAAACAAACGTGTAAAAGCACTACTTCGTTTTAACCAAGGTTATGATCCATATGTGACTAGTAGGATATATCCCTACAAGCACTACCCACAATTATGCTACTTAAAATCAGGGACAAACAACTTTTTCGTATTGAAAACCCTAATATAGCTTTAAAGATGAACGCAAATCGGATTGATTCCGGACTCAACCAATCAAACAATCAAATCCTATAACAATATAGACTATGAATCATAAACAATAAAATATTGAGACAAAACTAATCCATAGATTCAAATAACATATTTGAGAAATCAACTTTTATCCCATAACCAATAGTAGTATCTAGTTACTCATAATAACGGAGTTCATCATAATCATAATCAATAAAATAAAGAAGATGAAAACAAACGAAAGCAAACCCTAGAAGAAGTTCTCTCCAAAGCTCCAAGTAGAAAATAATACGTGTTCTCCAAAGTTTGTAGAAAACTTTTCCTTTTTGTACCTTTTCTCCCTTCCAAAACTAGGTCAAAACTTCAAAGCCCATTAGATGAAAATCCACGTGGCCCAAAAGCGAGATGAACCCATGTAGAAACTCTGCCAAATTGTCGCCGAAAAGTGGCCGGAGAGTCGCAGGAAATTGGGCTCAGGTGACCGGCAAAGTCAAACTGGTCACCGGTCAACGGGTCAACTCGGTCTTGGTCAACTAAGTTGGACTAGGGTCAACTCGGTCAAAGTCAGACCGAGTCAGCTGGATAGTCAGATGGTTAGTCAGGCCTGTGTCAGAGCTGAATGAACTGAGTGTCCATGGCCTTGGCTTTTGCACTGCCTGAACTAATACAGCGTAATCATTGTGCATCACCAACTCTTAACCAGCCATGACGGATGTTCCCTGTAAGCTTCTATGCTCCTAAACATTCATCTGTATTCATTATGTAGCTTCAGTCGCTGCTACCACCAATACCAGCAGACTCCATGATGCTCTTGACTGCAATCCCAGACTCATAGCCACTATTGCAGTTGCACAACATCCATTTCTTCCTTGCCTGTGAGTTCAATTTCATACCCATTTTCTTTGTTGTCTTGCAACACCAACAGCACAATCTCCCCTGCAATCAGTTTTGACACAGCTGCAATACCCCAATAGCTCATCATCAATTCCATTCTCAAAACTTCCCTTCATTTGTGATCTCTGAAATTCACCACAAATCCTAACATCCTTCGCAGCTGCAACTCAGCACCACCAGGACCACCACCTCAGTTCAAATCTCTGTCCCAGCTCCAGCTGCACTTCATAGCAGCATCAGATCCCTGCAGTTCCTTGTTGGCTGTGAACTTAGCCAACTGCAATTTCAGTTCAATCCATCAACTTCAGTTCATTTTAGTCCACACAAACCGTTCCATTACTTAATTCCCTTCATGCTGCTTCAAACTCCATCCACAACCATGCAGTCCGTTGCCAACTGCAGCTGCATCACTTCAGTGCAATTCATGCCTGCACTTCCATAAAACTCTCAACAGCATTTTAGCTTAACCTGCGACAGCTTGTATCTCAGGCCAAAACCAATTCCACCAATGCATATCCATCAGCATCACAACCTGCACCATTGCATCACCCATTTCATCTGCACAGCAACAACCAAGCTCTACACCTGCTCTGTGCAAACTCAACATCTTAGCAACACCAATCTCATCTTCTATTCATTTCTTCATGGCATCCCAGTAATCAACACCAGATACCACCTCCTTCCATCATCATCAGTGGCACCAACAGAACCAGCACAGCCCACTCCACCTGAAATATTCATTAGCAGCATCATTGTAACAAGCCTGCAACTCAGACTTGAGTCACGCAAGGACTGAACCTGTACAACATCACCACACTGTACAGCTGCAATTTCAGTTCATACCCTCAACTCAAGCCTCAATTCTCATCTCAATTTCATTCCCTGTCTTTACCACCAGCACTGTGAAATATATCCTCAAACTTGAGTAACTCAGTCACATTTCCTGCATACCACCATTCAGTTGCATCACCACTAACATCAGCCATCATACCCTGTAAACCTAAAATACATCTACAAAGAACAACCACCATCTTCTTCATGCATCTGCTACCACTATCAATCCTAACCCATCTCTACCCATCTGAATCAACCAAAATACCACTTTCACCTTCCTCCAATTCTACATCCAGGCTTTTGCAACAACCACTAACCCAGAAAACCCAAGGCTATAGCTAGTACATCACCAGCTCTTCATTCTTTGAATCTCAGTTATCCCCAAGTCATCCAATTCAACCCTAGTCTTCAACATCTTTCACCAGGAATCCAACCAGTATCAGACCACGGCAGCAACACAATTGCAATATCCTCTGAAACCCAGATTCGATCCATCCCTCAAACTAATCAAATCAACAACACATCTTCAATTTCCATTCACGGCTGCAATTCTCAGCCAAACTTGAAATCACAAGAGACACATTCTTTGATTCTTCTCGTTCTTCATTTCCGCTTCCTCAATTTATGTAGAACCCTAACTCGGTTCAATTCCAGTTCGTTCAGCAAACCCATTTTCTACTTCTCTCGATCTGAAACTTCAAGGAACCCTAATTAGATTTTGGCTTCTTCTTACCAATGAACAACAGTTTCTCGATTTCAGACAGCTTCATCTCGTCAATCTTTAGACATTGTCGACTCCATTTCCTCACCTTTCTCATTTCTCTGAACATTGAGGGAGCCGCCATCGACTTCTGATAAACACATTTTTGTGTCTGAGTTGTCCTCAATGTCTCTATTGCTAGTGCTTGATTTTGTACTTATTATGGTGTTTTAATGTTTTTGTAGGTGTTTTGGAGAAATATACTTGTGTGGAAAAAGTTTCTCAAAAAGTGCTATTTGGACCCCCTGAGGACATTTGCTATACGGACCCCAGATTTGGCTAAGGGGAACCCAAGGTTATGCGTATCCCAAATTCATCCTCAGCACCCAATTTTGTCCACGGCACCCATCTTCATCCTTTGAATTCTGAAAAAGGCGGGAAAATACGGTTCTCACCTGAAGAATTTTCATTCGAAATTGGAAGGCATTGTAGAGAGACTCCATGGCTCGGATTGATGGGGGAGACTCTATTAAGGTTAACAGGCAGGATATGGTTGATTTCGTCAGTTGAAATTCACAAGATAACTCGCAAGAAGGAGACAAAGCAATACGTACACCGTAAGAGATATTCACGCGATTACGACAAGTTTTACGTGTGCTGCTCGTGTTTGGATATCACTTGGTCTCTGAAGAAGTGTGGAGAAGTCAAATAAGGAAATTTTAGAGGCAGCAGACGTGTAGGAGAAGGATTTTTGGAAAGAAAATATTCCGAGAATATTACCCTTCACTGTCGAATAAAGAGATTACTGTGAGTTATTACGGAGATTTTTCTTCGCCTGTTGAGTATAAATATCATCCTGGGGTAGCAGAGAAGACGGACGGAGAGTTTGGGAGATTACAGAGCTGTGAAAGTCGAGTTGCAGAAGAATCACCATTTCTGCTGCTGTGAAGAACACCAAGAACATAAGGCGCGCAACAGCAGTCGTTTCTCAACAGTGGAAACGACACACAGGCGTGGGTCGAGAGCTACAGAATCAGCGACAGTATTTTTCTATCGTTCTTTTCAGTTTGTAACAAATATAACTGTTACAAAACCCGGTTCAATAGTTTTTCTCCATTTCATCTTTGTAAACACCCATTGAGCAATAAAATTGAATTTTGAGTGTGTTTCCAACATGATGATGAGCTAATTCTCCCACAACCAAGGCAATGAGGAAGCTATTCACGCATGAATAATTGGTAACTATTTTATTTTCTCTAATTTATAATTTATAATTCACTCAATCACTGCTTTTGCAGAGTTTTAAATTGTTTGCATAATTTTCTTAATTAGTTGTGATTTAATTTGATAGGTTATACTTTGTTTAGTCAATTGATAATCTATGCTTAGGGAATACAATTGATATTTGAGAATTTGCCTGATTATTTGTGAATTAAGAAATAAGGGACTTAAAAGATAATTAGAGTTTTGGATTATTTTCCATAATTTATTCATGTGTGATACTGGAATCAGTGTCTTGCTTATTCCTAATAATCTTGAATTAAGTTTTGTTTGTCTTTAAATTTCATTAAATGTAAAATCTTTTGCTTTCAAAAGTCTCAACAATCTTTTTACTACAACTCAATTGAAAATCACATTAACTTCAGGCAGAGAGAAAACTGAATGATGGTTTCTCTGAAATTTAGGTGTAGGTAATGATGGAAATTACTTAAGACACCGACAAGAGTGACTATGTGCCACCACGTATGGCCTCTTATCCTCCACTGTGTTCCCTATAGCGCTTGCCTGTGGAACGACGATTCTTCCCTCCTTGCTCCAAGTGAATGCTTTCCGAGTTCTTCCACCAACAGTAACCATCTCTTATTTCTCATATTCACTTCTTCTCTTCAATTTCTTCTCATCACTAAAGTTGTCGTGCTTTTAAAACAGAAATTTGCATCAACAAAGCCGACATACTTTTCAGACAGAGATGAAGAAATAAAAGCAAATAATGAGAAATAATCCGCCTCCAACACTTTTGCACTTGAGATGAGACTTTTGGGATGCTTCTTCTTCTTTTGTTCCAAATGACTCCAAAGTACCTAAACACTCAAAAGCAAACATAAGATATATAATTTAAAAGAAAAATAGCAAAGAAAACATAAATACTAGATATAAAATTAGGTGTTTTAGACACCTATCAAAGTCCCCCACACTAAGACTTTGCTAGTCCTCGAGCAAATCAAACAAAAGAATTCTAGAACATACATACAACTCCGTCTCGTCGAGCCTACGGTCACTTTTAGCATAAATAACAAGCCTTTGAACCCCTAGGTGTCCCCAGTGGACGAGTTACAGTCTCGTGGAGGTTTACAAAAGGTTTTCCTACAAAATCTATTTTTCAAACTCCGTCTACCTGTGACAAATCCATGAATGAATCCAAAATGGTTGCAAAAGGAGGTACCTTGTTATGAATCCAAATTAATATATATAAATTAAGCTCTGTTAAGAAAGTCGAACGAGCCACAATCTCGGAAACTAACAAACCACAATCACAAATGAATAGATTAGAAGATGGAAATAAACATAGATGGTTGCGATGTTTACTAAAATGATGGATGTTTCCAAAATCTGTCTGAAGGTCGCTGCCAATGATGAACCTATGAATCCTATTGGATTGATCTACTGATCTGAATTCTAATATCAACACACTGGCATATACAAGGGAACCAGCAGTCAATAAACTTAAATCTAGATCGACTCACTAGCATATACAAGGGAACCAGGAGTCGTTTTTATTGCACCATAACAATTTTTTTTGAGACATCATGATTGGATCTTGTGGATCCAAGCGCATGTTTCTTGTCAGTAGATTACATGATAGTTCCTTTGGATCCTTCACTCCACGCTTGCTTAGGCGAGGGAGACAGGGAGAACACACACATATTGCTTTATCCAAGTGTCAAATTTATTCCGTTTGGTCAATTGGTCGGTCTTTTTTTTTTGTAGTAACTCAATCACACTATTTCATCCTAACAGCAATAACAAGTCGATGTTAGTGACCCACCAAATCACATAGATATAACATAAAGGTTGCAAAAGTAAAAACAGAGAGTGATATGGTGATATTCCGAGCTATGGTAAAAACTTTCATATTATTTCTAACACATGAATAATTTTGTCCCTTGTAGTTAATGGGTTCCTCAACTCCCGCAACCAAAACGGTTTCATCCACATAGATTGGTAGTGTCATCCTAAAGGCACATATTTCTATGTTTTGGAGTATCATCATTTTTTTTTTTACTAAAAAGCATCAAACTCTAAAAACATATAAATGCTTCCCCACACTTAAACTTTACATTGTCCTCAATGTAAATTAACTGATCCAAAGTGAAGTTCAAGGTGGGAAATTACGCAAATAATATGCAAAACCAAGATAAAAAATACTTTAAAAAAAAAAGATAAAGGTAAAGATACAAAATCGGTGGGTTGCCTCCCACTTAGCGCTTGGTTTAAAGTCGTCAGCCCGACTATCTCCTTGCTTTCTATGACTCCTCCAGAGGGATTGCATCCACAAAATTAACTCCTTCCACCACTTCGGAAGAGAAGTTCTCATAGTATGGTTTCAACCGGTGCCCATTAACTTTAAATTCCTTGCCTGTAGCTATGCTACAAATTTCAACTGCACCATGAGAAAACACATTAGTAGCAATGAAAGGTTCAATACAACGTGACCTTAATTTACCCGGAAATAATTGCAAGCGAGAATTAAACAAAAGCACTTTCTTCCCAACACAAAATTGTTTTCTATAAATCATAGTATCATGAAATGCCTTCGTTTTCTCCTTGTAAATGCGTGAGCTTTCAAATGCATCATTGCGCAGCTCCTCTAGCTCTTGGAGTTGTAACTTCCTTTGCTTTCCAGCACCATCCATCTCCATATTGCATTGCTTAATAGCCCAAAACACCTTATGCTCAACCTCCACGGGTAAGTGACAAGGTTTACCATACACAAGCCTAAAAGGAGACATCCCAATAGGTGTCTTGTATGCGGTTCTATAAGCCCACAAAGCATCATTAAGTCGCATGCTCCAATCCTTCCTTATTGAATTCACCGTCTTCTCAAGTATGGATTTCACCTCTCGGTTGTAAACCTCGGCTTGTTCATTTGTTTGGGGATGATAAGGTGTTGCAATCTTGTGCGACACATTGTACTTCTTCAACAAGTTTTGTAAGAACCTATTTTTGAAGTGAGAACCCCCATCGCTAATTATGGGTTTTGGAATTCCAAACCTTGCAAAAATATTAGTTTGCACAAAATATGAAACCACTTTAGAATCATTAGTTGGGGTGGCCTTAGCTTCCACCCATTTAGAGACATAATCAACTACAAGTAAGATAAAATAATTCCCATGGGAGTTGACAAAAGGACCCATAAAATCAATACCCCATACATCGAAAACTTCAATAAATTGAATAAAAGTTTGTGGCATTTGATTTCGAGCACCTAGATTGCATGTTCTTTGGCACCTATCACAAGTTGTACAAAATATATATGCATCCTTAAACAAGGTTGGCCAATAGAAACCGCTTTCAAGCACCTTGTGAGTGGTTATCTTACTCCAAAAATATCCTCCGAAAGCATAAGAGTGACAAAAAGACAATATAGAATTAAATTCACATTCGGGAACGCACCTTCTTATTACTTGGTCGCTGCAATGTTTCCACAAGTATGGATCATCCCATATGTATTGGTTTCCCAACTTCTTAAGTTTGTCCCTCTCAGCACGAGACAAGTTCTTTGGGATTTGTTTAGACACCAAGTAATTAAAAATATCGACATACCATGGTTCTCCAAAGGCAATTGAAAATAGTTGCTCATCCGGGAAGCTTTCACGCAATGGGATAACTTCCTTGTCCACAGCAAGACGGCTCAAGTGATCCGCAACGGTGTTCTCAATTCCTTTCTTGTCTTTGATTTCAAGATCAAACTCTTGCAAGAGTAAAATTCATCGTATGAGCCTCGTTTTCGCTTCTTTCTTCATTAGCAAGTACCTAAGTGTTGCATGATCAGAAAAGACAACCAATTTTGTACCAATTAGATAAGAGCGAAACTTTTCCGAAGCAAAAACAATGGCTAACAACTGTTTTTCAGTGGTTGTGTAGTTTTGTTGGGCCTCGTTTAACGTTATAGAAGCATAATAAATAGCATGAGGTATCTTCCCCACACGCTTCCCAAGCACCGCACCAACCGAATAATCACTAGCATCACACATAAGCTCAAAAGGCTTGCTCCAATACGGTGGTTTAATGATAGGGGCTGAAATCAAAAGCTATTTCAAGCGATTGAATGCCTCCACACACTTTTCATCAAAGTTAAAAACCACATCTATTTGCAATAAATTACAAAGTGGTGACGCTATCTTGGAAAAGTCCTTGATAAACCTCCGATAAAAACCTGCGTGTCCAAGAAAAGAACATATCTCCCTCACCGTAGTGGGAGGGGTTAGAGCACGAATAAGGTCAATCTCAGATTTATCAACTTCCAAGCCTTTAGAAGATATTATATGTCCTAAAACTATGCCATGAGTTACCATAAAATGGCACTTCTCCCAATTCAGCACAAGATTTGTTTCAACACATTGTTCAAGGATTAATGAAAAATTGTTCAAGCAAAGGTCAAATGAATCACCAAAGACACTAAAGTCGTCCATGAACACTTCGATTATGTTTTCAACATATTCTGAAAAGATACTTATCATACACCTTTGAAAGGTAGCTGGAGCATTGCACAAGCCAAAAGGCATCCTTCTATAAGCAAAAGTACCGAACGGACAAGTGAAAGTAGTTTTCTCTTGATCCTCCGGTGCTATCACAATCTGATTATAACCTGAATAGCCATCAAGGAAGCAATAGTAAGAGTGTCCAGCTAAACGTTCAAGCATTTGATCAATAAAAGGTAATGGAAAATGATCTTTCCTAGTGGTGGCATTCAATTTTCTATAATCAATACAAACCCTCCAACCGGTTTGCACACGAGTTGGGACAAGTTCATTCTTATCATTCTCCACCAGTCACACCTGATTTCTTTGGTACCACTTGCACCGGGCTTACCCACTTGCTATCGGATATGGGGTATATAACACCCACTTCCAAAAGCTTGAGTATCTCCTTTTTCACAACTTCCATCATGGGAGGATTCAAACGACGTTGCGCTTCCCTTGTAGGCTTTGCATCGTCCTCCAAACGAATCTTATGCATACAAACGGCAGGGCTTATACCCTTGATATCAGCGATTGTCCATCCAATGGCCGTCTTGTACTTCCTTAGCACCCTTAGAAGTTTTTGCTCCTGTAATTCACTAAGCTCGTTAGAAACAATCACAGGTAACTCTTCCTTGTCACCCAAGTACAAGTACTTTAAGTGACTTGGGAGAGGTTTCAATTCTAATTTTGGAGATTTAACAATAGATGGTAAAAGTTTTTCATCGCTGCATGGTAAAGAAATAAAAGAGATATTATGAGTTTCCGGGCATCCTTGTAGTGAATTAAGATCACCAAGGGCTTCCTTGACTTCATTACCACACTCTACACCATTATCCATGGATGTAGTTAAAACGGTTTCCAAGGCATCATCACCATTCAATTCGAACACTTGTTGTGCCAATGTATCCATAACATCAATGGAGAAACAAGAGTGGACATCACTAGGATATCTCATCGTCTCGAAAATATTGAAACGTATTATTTCTCCATCAAACTCCATAGTCAACGTTCCCTTTCCACATCAATAATGGTTTTCGCCGTTTTCATGAAGGGACGCCCAAGTAGCAATGGAAGAGACGAGTCCGGTGAACCTTCATTCATCTCTAACACGCAAAAGTCAGCTGGAAATACAAGTTGATTAACCTGCACAAGAACATCCTCAACAATACCCATTGGGTAAACATTAGAGCGATCGGCTAATTGCAACACAATTCCAGACTTTTTAAGAGGACCTAACTCAAGTGAATTATACATGGACGCAGGCATAACATTAACGGATGCACCTAAATCCAACATAGCTTTGTTAAATGTAGTGTTACCAATTGTGACGGGAATGTCAAAGCTACCCGGATCCTTGCATTTCAGTGGGAGTTTGTGTTGTAAGATTGCCGAAGCATTCTCCCCCCACACTTAGCACTTCATTGTCTTTGAGCCTTTTCTTGTTGGTACACAAGTCCTTCAACACCTTTGCATACTTTGGCATTTGCTTTATAGCATCTACGAGCGGTATGTTCACATGAATCTTTCTTAGAACGTCTAAAATCTCCTTTTCTAGTTCCTCCATCTTGGACTTTGCGAATCTGCGAGGGAAAGGTAAAGGAGGAACATAAGTAGAAACCGGAGTTTTAGAGTTAGGAATAGGTACCTCAGAAGTTTGGGGAGAATCCTCATTCTTCTCCTCCAAAATAGGTTCCTTTGGTGTTTCCACCTTGCCCGAATCAGTAACTTCGGGTTGCACAAGTTGTGTACCACTTCTCAACGTAATAGCATTCACATCCCCTTTTGGGTTAATAGGTTGAGAAGGGAGTTTCCCACTATTTTGTGCCTTTAATTGATTCAACTCAATAGCCATAGAACCAACTTGAGTTTGCAACTCCTTAACCGTGCTCTCCGTCCTTTGCATAAAAGATTTCAGCAACTCTTCCATACTTGACCCCTGATTTTGAGGTTGTTGTTGTTGTTGTTGTGGTTGGTGAAATTGTTGACGCGGCTGGAATTGTTGTTGTTGAGGTTGAAATCCACTCGTATGGTTGAAATTAGGTTGTTGAACCGCTCCTTGCTTGTTCGCATAGCTAAAATTTGGGTGATCTCTCCATCCCGGATTGTAAGTGTTGGAGTAGGGATCATACCGTTTTTGCTGATTTGGGAAGATCACATTAGCTTGCTCATTGGAGTCTTTATACCCTTGAGAAGAACTTGGTATCAACCGCGTCTGCAACTTATTGCATCATATCTGTCATGTTACCCGTTTGTTGACGAAGTTCCTCCACCTCGCTCACTTCATTTACTCTCCTAAGAAGCACATCCGAACCACGACTCAAGAATTGTTGGGAGTTTGCTGCCATGTTTTCAATCAATTCTCTAGCTTGTGACACCGTTTTTCTCACTAGTGCACCACCACCCGCAACGTCAAGAATATTCCTATCGCTTGATTGGAGTCCTTCATATAAGTATTGGATAATCATCGCGTCGCTGAATTGATGGTGAGGGCAGCTTGCCACCAATCTCTTGTATCGTTCCCAACATTCATATAAAGATTCTCCCACATTTTGCTTCATCCCGCAAATCTCCTTGCGAATTTGAGTAGCCTTTGATACAGGAAAATACCTCTCTAAAAAGAGTTTCTTCAACCCATTCCATGTTGTGATACTTCCGGGAGGTAAATAACACAACCAATCCTTAGCACTATCCATCAACGAGAATCGAAAAACTTTCAACATTGCACCATCCGCTTCAATATCCGTTGGAATCATGGCCGTGACAATGGTGTGGAAGTCCATAAGATGCTTGTTTAGGTCTTCATTCACCATGCCATGGAACTTTGGTAATTCTCTAAGCAACCCCGGCTTGATCTCAAAAGTAGAGTTTGTTTGAATACACCCTTGTTGTGTATCCAACTTGTGAGATGCCAAGTCCTTGAGTGTATGATTTGCATCACCCATTGCTTCTTCTTCTTCTTCAAAAGGTGGTGCTTGTTCAACCGGTTCCTCATGTTCTAGAAATTCTTGTTGTAACTCTTCTTCCACTTCGAACTGTTGTTCTTATGTTGTACCTTGACTTGGTTGGAGTATTGTGTCTCTTCGACTGGCTATTCCGCACCTTGGATAGTTCCAATCTTTAGAATCCAGGGATTAGGTACCTGAAAACAATTCTCGCAAACAAGTGAGAAACAAGACAAGAAACAAAAAGCAAATATGGAAGCGGAAGTAATGATAAGAAACTACAAACTTAATAACAAGCCGTATGCCTCCCCGGCAGCGGCGCCAAAATTTGATCGGTTGTCAACCGTCAAATATAATTTCACTTTCTTACTTAACTACAATAATGTAGTACGTGGTAGGCTTTTGTTAACTACAATAAGAAAGAGTTCGTATCCACAGAGAGGCTTTTGTTGTTATGTAATTTTCAGTTTCTAAGATAACCAGGGAGGATTTTTGTTTTAGCAAATATAATAAAATAAAGCAAAGCAAAGCAAATAGTTGGAATAATCAATAAGGAGAAGATATTGGTCATGGGATAGTATCATTAACAAACATGTATTTCATCAATGATTAGAATTGATATTTTAATCTCGCATTTATTAAAAGTCCAAGGATACCTTAATCGCAAGAATATCTCGCTAATTCCCTAATTTCATCACAACACATTAAAAGATGCATATGTGAATTCTTCCTAGAAAGCAACCCAAAGTGTAAAAGCACAATTAAGTTTAACTCCCTAAAAGCTTTAAGATTTATGGAATAATACTAATCAAAGCAAACATACGTGTAAAAGCACTAATTCGTTTTAACCAAGGTTATGATCCATATGTGACTAGTAGGATATATCACTACAAGCACTACCCATAATTATGCTACTTAAAATCAGGGACAAACAACTTTTTCGTATTGAAAACCCTAATATAGCTTTAAAGATGAATGCAAATCGGATTGATTCCGGACTCAACCAATCAAACAATCAAATCCTATAACAATATAGATCATGAATCATAAACAATAAAATATTGAGACAAAACTAATCCATAGATTCAAATAACATATTTGAGAAATCAACTTTTATCCCATAACCAATAGTAGTATCTAGTTACTCATAATAACGGAGTTCATCATAATCATAATCAATAAAATAAAGAAGATGAAAACAAACGAAAGCAAACCTTAGAAGAAGTTCTCTCCAAAGCTCCAAGTAGAAAATAATACGTGCTATCCAAAGTTGTTGAAAACTTTTCCTTTCTGTTGCTTTTCTCCCTTCCAAAACTAGGTCAAAACTTCAAAGCCCATTAGATGAAAATCCACATGGCCCAAAAGCGAGATGAACCCATGTAGAAACTCTGCCAAATCGTCACCGAAAAGTGGCAGGAGAGTCGTCGGAAATTGGGCTCAGGTGACCGGCAAAGTCAAACTGGTCACCGGTCAACGGGTCAACTCGGTCTTGGTCAACTGGGTTGGACTGGGGTCAACTCGGTCAAAGTCAGACCGAGTCACCTGGATAGTCAGATGGTTAGTCAGGCCTGAGTCAGAGCTGAATGAACTGAGTATCCATGGCCTTGGCTTTTGCACTGCCTGAACTAATGCAACGTAATCATTATGCATCACCAACTCTTAACCATCCATGACGGTTGTTCTCTGTAAGCTTCTCTGCTCCTAAACATTCATCTATATTCATTCTGTATCTTCAGTCATTGCTACCACCAATACCGGCAGACTCCATGATGCTTTTCACTACACTCCCAGACTCATAGCCACTATTGCAGCTGCACATCATCCATTTCTTCCTTGCCTGCGAGTTCAATTTTATACCCATTTTCTTTGTTGTCTTGCAACACCAATATCACAATCTCCTCTGCAATCAGTTTTGACACAGCTGCAATACCCCATTAGATCATCATCAATTCCATTCTCAAAACTTCCCTTCATCTGTGATCTCTGAAATTCACCACAAATCCTAACATCCTTCACAGCTGCAACTCAGCACCACCAAGACCACCACCTCAGTTCAAATATTTGTCCCAGCTCCAGCTGCACTTCATAGCAGCATCAGATCCCTGCAGTTCCTTGTTGGCTGTGAACTTAGCCAACTGCAATTTCAGTTCAATCCATCAACTTCAGTTCATTTTAGCCCACACAAACCGTTCCATTACTAAATTCCCTTCATGCTGCTTCAAACTCCAGCCACAACCCTGCAGTCCATTGCCAACTGCAGCTGCATCACTTCAGTACAATTCATGCCTGCACTTCCATAGAAAACTCAACAACATTTTAGCTTAACCTGCGACAGCTTGTATCTCAGGCCAAAACCAATTCCACCACTGCATTTCCATCATCATCACAACCTGCACCATTGCATCACCCATTTCATCTGCACAGCAACAACCAAGCTCTACACCTGCTCTGTGCAAACTCAACATCTTAGCAACACCAATTTCATCTTCCATTCACTGCTTCATGGCATCCCAGTAATCAACACCAGCTACCACCTTCTTCCTTCATCACCAGTGGCACCAACAGAACCAGCACAACCCACTCCACCTGAAATATTCATTAGCAGCATCATTGTAACAATCCTGCAACTCAGACTTGAGTCACGCAAGGGATGAACCTGTACAACATCACCACACTGCACAGCTGCAATTTCAGTTTCATACCCTCAGCTCAAGCCTCAATTCTCATCTCAAGTTCATTCCCTGTCTTTACCACCAGCACTGTGAAATATCTCCTCAAACTTGAGTAACTCAGTCCCATTTCCTGCGTACCACCATTCAGTTGCAACACCACTAACATCAGCCATCATACCCTGTAAACCTAACATACATTTACAAAGAACAACCACCATCTTCTTCATGCATCTGCTACCACTATCAACTCTAACCCATCTCTATCCATCTGAATCAATCACAATACCACTTTCACTTTCCTCCAATTCTACATCCAGGCTTTTGCAACAACCACAACCCAGAAAACCCAAGGCTATAGCTAGTACATCACCATCTCTTCATTCTTTGAATCTCAGTTATCCCCAAGTCATCTAATTCAACCCTAGTCTTCAACATCTTTCACCAGGAATCCAACCAGTATCAGACCACGGCAGCAACACAATTGCAATATCATCTGAAACCCAGATTCGATCCATCCCTCAAATTAATCAAATCAACAACACATCTCCAATTTCCATTCACGGCTGCAATTCTCAGCCAAACTTGAAATCACAAGAGACCCATTCTTTGATTCTTCTCGTTCTTCATTTCCGCTTCCTCAATTTCTGTAGAACCCTAACTCAGTTCAATTCCAGTTCATTCAACAAAACCATTTTCTACTTCTCTCCATCTCAAACTTCAAGGAACCCTAATTAGATTTTGGCTTCTTTTTACCAATGAACAACAGTTTCTCGATTTCAGACAGCTTCATCTCGTCGATCTTTAGACATTGTCGACTCCATTTCCTCACCTTTCTCATTTCTCTGAACATTGAGGGAGCCGTCATCGACTTCTGATAGACACAATTTTTGTGTCTGAGTTATCCTCAGTGTCTCTATTGCTAGTGCTTGATTTTGTACTTATTATGGTGTTTTTATGTTTTTGTAGGTGTTTTGGAGAAATACACTTGTGTGGAAAAAATTGCTCAAAAAGTGCTATTTGGACCCCCTGGGGACATTTGCTATACGGACCCCAGATTTGGCTAAGGGGAAACCAAGGTTATGCGTAGCCCAAATTCATCCTCAGCACCCAATTTTTTCCAGGGCACCCATCTTCATCCTTCGAATTCTAAAAAAGGCAGGAAAACATGGTTCTCACCTGAAGAATTTTCGTTCGAAATTGGAAGGCATTGTAGAGAGACTCAATGGCTCAGATTGATGGGGGAGACTCTATTAAGGTTAACAGGCAGGATATGGTTGATTTTGTCAGTTGAAATTGACAAGATAACTCGCAAGAAGAAGACAGAGCAATAAGTACACCGTAAGAGATATTCACGTGATTACGGCAAGTTTTACGTGTGATGCTCGAGTTTGGATATCACTTGGTCTCTGAAGAAGCGTGGAGAAGTCAAATAAGGAAATTTCAGAGGCAACAGACATGTAGGAGAAGGATTTTTGGAAAGAAAATATTCCGAGAATATTACCCTCACTGCCGAATAAAGAGATTACTGTGAGTTATTACGGAGATTTTTCTTCGCCTGTTGAGTATAAATATCATCCTGGGTTAGCAGAGAAGGCGGACGGAGAGTTTGGGAGATTACAGAGCTGTGAAAGTCGAGTTGCAGAAGAATCACCATTTCTGCTGCTGTGAAGAACACCAAGAACATAAGGCGCGCAACAGCAGTCGTTTCTCAACAGTGGAAACGACACACATGCGTGGGTCGAGAGCTACAGAATCAGCGACAGTATTTTTCTATCGTTCTTTTCAGTTTGTAACAAATATAACTGTTACAAAACCCGATTCAATAGTTTTTCTCCATTTCATCTTTGTAAACACCCTTTGAGCAATAAAACTTAATTTTGAGTGTGTTTCCAACGTGATGATGAGATAATTCTCCCACAACCAGGGCAATGAGGAAGTTATTCACGCATGAATAATTGGTAACTATTTTATTTTCTCTAATTTATAATTTATAATTCACTCAATCACTGCTTTTGCAGAGTTTTAAATTGTTTGCATAATTTTCTTAATTAGGTGTGATTTAATTTGATAGGTTATACTTTGTTTAGTCAATTGATAATATATGCTTAGGGAATACAATTGATATTTGAGAATTTGCCTGATTATTTGTGAATTAAGAAATAAGGGACTTAAAAGATAATTAGAGTTTTGGATTATTTGCCATAATTTATTCATGTGTGATAGTGGAATCAGTGTCTTGGTTATTCCTAATAATCTTGAATTAAGTTTTGTTTGTCTTTAAATTTCGTTAAATATAAAATCTTTTGCTTTCACAAGTCTAAACAAACTTTTTACTACAACTCAATTGAAAATCACATTAAATTTAGGCAGAGAGAAAACTGAATGATGGTTTCTCTGAAACTTAGGTGTAGGTAATGATGGAAATTACTTAAGACACCCACAAGAGTGAGTATGTGCCACCATGTATGTCCTCTTATCCTCCACTGTGCTCCCTATAGCGCTTGCCTGTGGAACGACGATTCTTCCCTCCTTGCTCCAAGTGAACGCTTTCCGAGTTCTTCCACCAACAGTAACCGTCTCTTATTTCTCATATTCACTTCTTCTCTTCAATTTCTTTTCATCACTAAAGTTGTCGTGCTTTTCAGACAGAAATTTGCATCAATAAAGCCGACATACTTTTCAGACAGAGATGAAGAAATAAAAGCAAATAATGAGAAATAATCCGCCTCCAACACTTTTGCACTTGAGATGAGACTTTTGGGTTGTTTCTTCTTCTTTTGTTCCAAATGACTCCAAAGTACCTAAACACTCAAAAGCAAACATAAGATATATAATTTACAAGAAAAATAGCAAAGAAAGCATAAATACTAGATATAAAATTAGGTGTTTTAGACACCTATCACACATGTAGATGAACCACATTGCAGTAGAGAGTGTTTTTGTTGTAGGCTTAGAGAATAAGCTTTTAAGTCCATTGGTTGGACTGATTTTGCAATCTTCATCTTAAGTTAATAAAAGAGAGTTTGTTGGCTTATATATTTTCCTTAGTATCATGTTAATTCGAAACTACTCCCCAATTCTGTGAATTATAAACATGGCACAAACCTCTTTGTAGATTGGGCTACATTACTAGTATAGAAAATCTAAGTAAGCCTTATGTTGCATACTCAAGGTGGAGTTGTCTATTTGCATAGGTGCAAACTTATAAGGCTGAAATATGAGTGGGTGATAAGAGATCACTGAACCACTGTATTGGCAGGTTACATTTGTGCAAAAATTTGTCAGAGACATTTGCAAGAGTGACAATTCGGGTATCAGAGCCAGGTTGCTCTGTTTTGGATTTGTTTTGGAATATTTTCTCTGTTTTGCTCGAGTTTAGTTGCTGAAATTGCTAGAGATAATGGCTGGTAAGAATAGTATGATGGATGCCTTATCTAATAGGGTAGCGGACTTGGAAGACATGATTGGTGATGAGGTACGTCATCCTAATGATGTCAATTATAAAGCAATGGTTATGGCTCGCGTTCAGGATCTTGATGAGTATGATGTTGATATGTTGGAGTCAAACCAAGAAGCAACTAAGAAGCACGCTGATTTGGAAGGCCAAATCGCTGCTGATAAGACCATGTTCACAGATTCCTTGAAAGAGCTAACTGATGAGTTAGGCGTCTTAAGGAGAATGGTGAGTACGATTGGTTCGGATCAAACTACTGCGGGTGGTAGTGGCAGTGACTTTACAAAGATTAAAGTTCCAGAACCTAAGGCGTTTTCTGGCGCAGAAGATGCGACGGCATTGAATAATTTCATGTGGGACATGGACCAATACTTCAAGGCCGCCAGAACCCTGGAAGAGCAAAAGGTCACTCTCGTTAGCATGTACCTGGAGGGTGATGCGAAGTTGTGGTGGAGGACTAGAACTGATGATGACCTTACTGCTGGTCGTATAGGCATCATGACATGGGATGTCATGAAAGAAGAATTGAGAGGGTTAATTCTTACCAAGCAATGCTGCTTGGTTAGCCAGAGAGAACTTGCTAAGTTGCGGCATACCGGTACACCACGTGAATACGTCAAAGATTTTTTGTCTTTGATGCTAGATATTCGTAACATGTCTGAGGAAGATAAGTTGTTTAATTTTACATCTGGTTTGCAAGCATGGGCTCAGACCGAAGTAAAAAGGCAGGGTGCCAAAGACCTACCTTCGGCCATTGCAATTGTGGACAACCTTGCTGATTTTAGGTCAGTTAATACCTCAACAGATGCTAATAGGAAGGGCAAAGATAAGAAAGGCCAGAAGAAGAAAGATGATGGAAGTAGGAAAAGTTCTGAGTCTAAGGAAAAGAGATATCAAAGAGATGATAGTCAGGACGTGAAGAACAAAGTTGTTGGTTGTTTCCTATGCAAGGGTCCTCACCTTGCGCGTGATTGTTAAAGAGATAAAAATTGTCCACAATAGTCACTGAGGGCAGTGGCGAGAAAGAAGAAACTGATGAAGTAGAGCATGTTAATCATATTCAACTATGCAACATAGTAGCACAAAAGGCAGCAACACAACATGGGATGTGTGGCGTTGTCCTGGTTTATGTGAAAGTTGGCATTCACAATCATCAACTCTGGGGCATGGTAGATACAGGTGCTTCGCACACTGTTATGAGCTTGCCAATGGCAGAGTACTTGGGTTTGGAAGTATATCGGGCTGATCACTGCATGAAGACAGTGAATGTTATAGCTAAGCCAATCAAGGGGATGGTTGTGGAAAATGTTGAAGTGGGAGAATGGCATGGCCAAGTCAGTGTAATGGTGATGCATCTCAATGAATTTGAGACGATCCTTAGTAACAACGTTTTCAAGCAAGCAGAGGCAAAAATAATGCCTCACCTTGGTGGGATTTTCATACAAAGTCCAAGTGCACCTTGTTTCGTGAAAGGTGTAAAGAAAGTTAGTCCTGTTTATATGAAGTGTGACAAAGGAAAGGAAAGTGATTTTACTCCTATCCGCTCGTTCGAAGAAATCTTAGCTGAGATTCATGCGGAATTTGGATATCCTAAGTTTCTTAGTATCCCATGTTCACCGTGATTTGCGTGTGTATGAAGCAGGGGCATTGCAATGTTGTTTGCAAGTGCCTGAACCTGCAAGGTTTGCTGAAGTATGCAGACTTTGGCATGTTTTTGTTAGCTGTTTTTGTTTGAAGTTTAAGTTGGATGTTGGTGATCTTGTGGTCTTAAAAGATAGCATATTGTTTGTTGGTGTATTTTCTTTGGTTATCTATTTGCTTTTAATAAGGCCGAGTGTTGGCCAATGGTGTAAATGGGAAGGAGTCACTATGTTTCTTATGTAAGGCTAGTATAATGAATGAAGGTGGTGTTATGCAAAAACCTTGTCTCTTTTTGCTTAATGTAAAGCTAGTTCATTGGGGAAGCACTACAAGTATACTTAGCCAAAGTATACAATAAGAAACGCTGAGAGCAAGGCCAATCAATAATTGAAGTTGGTGGCATAGGCGAGTTTGCTGTTGGGAAAGTTATATAGAAGTGCGACAACATTTGGCAACGATAGCATGGAGTAACACAACAAGAATGAAGATGTAAATCCATCAAGCATATGAGTTGAGAGTTACTCATAGTTAGGAAGAACATGATGTTGTTTTTCCGCTACGTTAAAGGTAGCAGTTTGAAAGAACAAGTGAGGCCTTGTTAGTTTCAAAGGCGCATGAAGAGGAGCCTTATCCAAAGATACGGTGGGATGTCCCGGGTTTCCTAAGTCATGGTTAAAGTCATGCATTTCATTCGAGTTTTCATAAGAGAGTTGCAAAGTGATTGAAGAACACTTAGTTTGCAGTAAGGCATGTTGAATTGCAAGAGTGCAATGGCAGTCGGAATTGAAGGCAAGTAAGCTAAGTTATGCATATTAGGTTGATATGTTGTTTGTTTATCGTATACACTTAGGCACATAATGGCTTGAAGGAGAATTTGTGTGTTGATGGAAGAGGCATAACAACAAACTGCAATATATTTTGGGTGTTAAGATATGAATAAAATGGAATTGAAGCATAGTCGACGATGCAACAATGAAGCTGGAATTTGTAGGCTTAATGGAAAAGCACATAAGCTAAGTGATGGCATATGGTACTAGGAAGAAAGAGTTGGCAATAATAAGGAACAAACAAGTTTGCTGAATTCTGAGAGTGGCTCAGAAGCGTACAAGGCCGAAGAACAAGTATATTGAGTATACTTTGTTGCGTTCAACGAGGACGTTGAACAGATTGGGTGGGGGAGGTCTATGACCGGTCCAAACAGTGTTGCAAAACCATTGCACAATACTGAAGTTGTACCCTGACTGATGGAGTTGCAACATCCGAAGATGTAGCTAACATGTCTGAGACGAGAAAGGCTACTTAGCACATGCAACAACTATGCGATAGTGTTGCATATCCTTATTCAGAGTTGGCACATCTCAAGGAAGGAATGAAGGATGAAATGCAAGTCATGGAATAATTTTGGCATTGTTCCAAGCATTGTCCAAGGCTTGGACAATGAATATGCAACAATGGCGGGGCCAAACGCGCCACTGGTATCAATTTCTCAGGAAAAAGGAATGTAATTGATGCATATGAAGTTGAACTAAGCAAGTCAAGACTCAATTGGCATGGTATTTGGATGTTGGCATCCAAATAAGCTAAGTATGTGACCGGAATGAGTAAAGCACAACCATTGCCGGATACTTGGCAGAAGTGCAAGTTGAGTGTTGCACAATCATTGTCGAATATTGGCAGGGCCAAGTCGCGGAGTGCAATGATTGTCGGGTTTGAGTTCAAGCTGTCAGTTGCGAGTGTGTGTGCATCACAAGCATGCCAAAGAGATAGATCAAGTTAGACATGGTTATAAAGGAGCTTTGTAACCGAGTTTGGAATGTCCTAACCGTCCAAGACAAGTGTGCCACAATTTTTGCACGCCAGCACTAAAGTTAGCAGTTAAAAAGTAAGGCTGGCGGTTAGGGGAACTACCTATGGACAGATGGTTGTTCATAGGGCGTGCAACTGTGTTGCATACAGATTGTCCCTGGTTTTTGGCAGTATAAAAAGGCCAGATAACCTTTGCAAGTGCAAGTCTTCAGTGTAGAGGAACCACATTGTAGTAGAGAGTGCTTTTGTTGTAGGCTTAGAGAATAAGCTTGTAAGTCAATTGGTTGGACTGATTTTGTAATCTCCCCCTTAAGCTAATAAAAGAGAGTTTGTTGGCTTATATGTTTGCCTTAGTATCCTGTTGATTCGAAACTACTCCCCAATTATGTGAAGTATAAACATGGGAGGAACCTCTTTGTAGTATGGGCTACATTGCTGGTAGAGAAAATCTAAGTGAGTCTTCCATTGCATACTCAAGGTAGATTTGGTTGTTTGCATAGGTGCAAACTTATAAGGCTGAAATACGAGTGGGTGATAAGAGATCACTGAACTGTATTGTCGTGTTACAGTTGCGAAAAAATTCGTCAGGGACATTTGCAGGTGTGACAGCAACCATAAGGAGATATGCTCCCATTCCTCAAAAAATGTTGCTCCGCAGCAAAAAAACCTTTAGTTTTCATTCCTGCACTAGTCATTTAGACAATTTTAATTGGAAAGATCTGAATTTTACAAAACTATCATATTACCTAGGCTCTATAAATGGGACTGAGCATGATTTCAACCCAAACTGATGCACGATGCCGGAGACGGCTATGCAGGTCTATTATGTAACACGTGAGGTTCTACTCTCCGGTAGAATGCTCGTTTTCATATTAAAAGAAAAAAAATCGGAAAAATACATTTTTATATGAGTATCCAAATATCCTCTTAAGGGGATTGAGAAGACATTGGTTGAGCATTAGGCTAGGAGAGTGTTGGTTTAAAATGAACCTACATTTGGGGATACCTCTGTGGTGGAATGTCAATAATGCTCTTTAAAAAAGAAAAAGAAAACCTAAATCATTTGGTATCCCCCTTCAATCTCACTCTTTTTCTTCTCTTCTTCCGTAACTTCTTCATTTGATTGTCAATTAATCGACGATTCAAAAAATTTCTTCATAATTCCTTTTATAAAAGTAAAACCTAAAAGGAAATAATGTCTTAGGCAATGTTTTCCGACGAATGGATCTGTTGAGAAGGTGAGTGGTTCCCATTAATTTTCGTAGTATTATGATTGCGTTTTTTAGGTTTTAGTTCAATAATTATGTCAAAATTAAGGTTACCACATAGTCAGTATTGGTCAATATTTGAATGCAATATCGACTGTTGTTGTCGGCATGGATGGATGCAATGCTTACAATCTTAGTCTGTATTGTTAGTTGGTTGAATTCAGTACCAAATGAAGTTAAGTTAGATGGGTTTTTTATGCATGTTAATAGTTGGCATAGTCGATTCAAATAAGATCAATGTCGATTGTTGGTTACCTATGTCGGTTCTTTTTGCACCAATATGCATGTTATGAGTCGACATAGTTGATTCAAATTATACAATGCAGATTGTTGGATACCTATGCTAATTATATTTTCACCAGCACAGACAGTTTAGTATGAAATTATGTCAAAATTGCATCTTTCTGCTGTGAGATTGACCATGATCGGCATTATCGAGTAACACTTTTCAACGCCGACATAGGAACAAGCAATGTCGATTGTATGTTTAGTTCAATGAAGTAATAAGTAATGCCGACTGTTAGTGTTTAGCTTACTGTAGGAATTTTACATTAAATTTGAGTATGTAACCGACAGTCTCTGTTATTGCTGCTCTAAAACCATCACATAATTTGCTTGTTTTATCGAGCAATTATTTGTTCATTCACCTAATTTTTGTACAACAATATTTTGATCATAAAACAACCAAGTATATGAATAATAATGGTTCGAAAATTAACAAACCTCGCTTAGAACTAGATCAATCGAAACTTAATAATAATGGTTTGATCTTAAAACAATGAAGTATATGAAAATTAACAAACCTTGATTAGAACTAGATGAATCGAAGGGGTTCACACCAATTTTATTATCTAAATTGTGCTTAAAAAACTAATCTAATTAATACTAATTTATCAAGGGTAATTTAGCCTTATCCAAAATTATTTGCAGAAGAGGTTCTTTATTTATTATTTTTTTTTGAGTATCCCCAGTTTGTGAGAGTATCCTCCAAATGTTGGTTTTTCAAATTGAATCTAATTATACATATGGGTAGAATTTTTGAAAGTACATGATTATCACGTTATATGCACATTTATACTCATAATTTCAAAGAACACTAGACAATCAATCGGTCAAATATCAAAATCATGTAATCTTCCTGTAAACATATGATTTTTTATCTTATTTTTTCTTTTTGATACGAAATAAAGCTTTCATTGATTAAGGGGTGCTGGATAACAAGAAATCACAAAAAAAAAAGAGGATAACTTCTCATCCAAGTAGCAGAAACACCTTATTTGAGACCATGCTTTGTAAGAGTACTTGCACATATATTAGATAGTCTATTTTCGAACACACATTTTCATATACCAAATGAATTCAAAATAAGATAATGTTGAGTCTCTCCTCTACACAACCTTGATCAGATTTTGATAGTTTGTTTTCATGATTATTTCTTGTATCCCAATTATTTGGACCAACTGATTACTTCTAGGACTGTAAGGAATGTTCAGGACCGATAATTCCCTCGATACTACAACATCGAGATCCTAAATGTTGACCTGCACAATTACGAATGATCATACCATATCCCCCAAGCAAAATACTATAGCAATATGAAGCATCCCAATTTTATTTCAACAAAATTTCGATCAAGTGGGCTGCATTTTGGAGTTGTACTAATAGAACTAGCGGAACTAGACTTAAAAGAGGCTATGCTAGAGCTTTTAATGAAAGATTTTATGCTATGACAAAGTTGAGAAAGGTTTATATTCTTGTTTTAGAAAACCAATGAGTATCGTTCCTTCCATAAAAATCAAGCTATAATAGACATTCGAATCACAATAACAACTTCAAACTAATCAAAACAACTATCAATCAACTCATAGACATTGTTCAAACTTTGCGAATCAGCTTTATAACATATAACAAAGAACCATGTTACTCTTGCAAAAAGGCATTCAAGGAGGACATGTTTAATAGTTTCACATCCATGCTTGCATCTATCACAAGTCAAGTTAGACCAACTTAAATTTTTGTGCATTATTTCCTTCGAGGATAGAATATCTCTAGCGCATTTCCATAGAAACAACTTTATTCTTGGGATTGTGTCTTTTTTTTTTGTAAGTTAAAATGTATTCAAAGAAACTAACTTAGGGTGTTAGGAACCCTTACATCTTTAATAGTAGAGGTTCTAATATAGAGATATGATGCTTGTCCCTTGCATTAGATTTATCTACTTCTAAGTTTTGCGAAATACAATTATTATCCCAATTTACGAAATTAACAAAGGTTTTTGCTTCTGCTAGTCTAGGAATATAAAATAAACCCTATTTTTTTTTGCATTTGTTGAAATCACATTTTACTTCATCCATAAGTGCTTGATTCTGCCATTCAATTTGATAGGATTCCCCATTCAAGTAGTCATATAGATTTTTGCAATCTCCTTCAACACTGAAATTGGACCATCCTTTTTACAATTCCCATTTATCTCCCTGCAACAATCCTATGGCTTCCGGTTCTTCAGGGGTAGCTGCTGTGAAGGAACCTGCTATCCCCCTAGGATTTCTCTTTTCTTTTACCTATCTTCCCCTTCAAAATTCCCCAGTCAAATTCACCAACTCACACATCATGTAATCAATTGGAATTTTTCAAGTGAATCAGTGTTCCTTGATTGTTCTTCTCAGAATAATTATAAGCTTCAAATTTCGATAATCCATTCAAGACTGGAACGAAAGACTTGAAAATCTTAAATTAATTATACAATCAATATTGTATAAAGTAATTGTAAGGTGTTAGTGGATCTCATTGCCTTGTCTGTATGGTTGAGTAAATGGTTTACATGGAAATTATTTAGCATGACTTCAACTTGGGTAGTGCTCATATACCGATGAACTATATGTAGATGAAAAAGTATAACATCTGCCGAACAACTGAAAATTGTAAGGTCCTAGAGTTGAGTGCTAAGATAGAGCATACGTTAATAAGTAGAACGAGTTTTTCAGTTTGAGCGTGACCTCGAATTATAACAGAATCACGTATGAGACACGATGACTAATACCTTGACACGTTCGAGTCATGGTCTTTGGAGCAAAAAGCGAAGATAAGACCAATTTTTTTTCAGAAATCAAAACCTATAGATCGAGAACTAAGAAGGAGTTCAGGACGAGGAGGATAATTGGAGGGAAAGTGAAGTCTGGATAGATTGTGACGTCATCTCCATGTGGACACGAGTGGTCCCTCATTAGACAGATGTTCAAAGTTATATCCACGCATGTACTACACACATCCAAAGAGGCTAAACTTGTAAACTACGATATTGTATTCATACTAACTTGATTAATAACAAATATACTTTATATGTTGTCTCTCCTAATTCTTTTGGATCTGATTGTGTAAACTGACCTTGAAAATAGTTGAAAACCCTAATTGGACAAGAACTTGGTAATAACAGTGAAATACCTGAAGGTTGATCAAATGAGGTGATCGAATCAATCAAGTAATCATATCATAACTTTGTGCAGGTACGTATTCCGTAATAATTCTTAAATTTGGAAATACACATCTTCCTATATTGCATCACTTCTCGATAAATCTAAATTACCCCAGGACTTAGTCCAGATTGAACACATACTGATTTAAGTTGTTACACCAATTACCTATCACCAGATTTCGGGCTAGATGTAATACATACTTTAGTTGTATTTGTTGTACATGTAGAACTTCTAGCAGAATACTGATTCTCTTTAGGAATTTCTCTTGTAAATCTTCTAGTAGAACTCCAATTCTCTTTAGAATATGCGCTTGAAAATCTTTTATCAGAACATTATTCTCTTTAGAATATGCTCCTCAACAATAAGAGTTTACCGTTCCATAACCTTATTGATTCTTCCTCACAAGATCACCTAGAAATAATCTAGATATTTCTTGATCTATCACATCTAGGATATATGAAAAACACCTTGAAACAAGTTTCGTAACTATCAAAGAAGATAGCTTGCATGTGCTTTACAATCCCAAAGTACAGTCTTTTAAAATCATTCTTGTTCGTGAAGAACAAAGATATAGAAAACAGCCTTACGCAGTACAGACACAATTTTCCAAGGGATCGTTTGAATGGTTACATGAAACCTCTATTTATAGTAAATGATCAAGGCTAGGTTGCTTGGAAACAAAGCTACCTTGTCTAGGAAAGGAATCCACCAAGTATATGACTAAAACAGGCCTTTACTGACACAGTCAAGGTTTTAGTTCGCGAAATATTGCCAAAATTTCATGTACGATTTCCTGTTCAAGAAATCAACTTTCGGCACAATATAAGTGTTGCTTTAATAAATCACTCATAACTTCTTCGTTATAACTCGGAATTGAGTGATTATTGACTCGTTGAATTCGCAACATGAGGACCTTTCCAGAAATAAGTGTCATCCTCACTAAAGTCTTGGACTCAAATATCCTCGAGTGTATACATGAATGTATATTTACCGTCATAGGAATTGTTCCATAGAATGATCACTTGTTATGATAGATAGAGAGGTAAAATAAATAAGAGACTTAAGTATTTATTACTAAGCTTCAATGAAATTCTGTATAGATGTATTCATGAGTCTTCAATCTTTAGTCTTCAATGATAGTTTTCACTACGGTTTCCTACTTCAGGCCAGGCCAGACAAGCCTCATAATCAGCTACTCAAATTGCCCGTCAGGCTGGGCAGGCTAGGTAAAAACACTTATTTTGAGTCCCAAAGTCCATTGTATTAAGCAGGTCAGGCCAGGCAGGCTAAACAGGCTTTGGGTTCTTTGTATTTTTAAAATTTTGTAATATTGATTTAAATTATATTTATAATTTGGAGATTGAATGGACTATAGGTTAAAATAATCTTAAGTAAATAATAATTTATATGTAAAATATAAATGAAAATGAGAATTTTAATCTAAAACACAATCAAAACACATAACATTTTTGTCTAACGTAGAACGAAAACCCTTTTAAATGGGTACCATGCCGGGATGTTCGGGCAGGTATCAGACCAGGCTATTAAATTTTAGGGAAAACACGAGCCTGCCTATTTAAACTAACCAGACCAGACCAGGCGGCCCGTGATGGGCTATAACAGGTTTTGGTCTCATACGGGTACATGCAAGCTCGGGAGGGTACAGGAAGGCCGAACATTTTTGGGTGTTATTTACACCCCTGGTTTTGACTCTATTCTTAAACCTAATCTAGTCCGAAACTGACTTTAGTAAACCAAACCAAGAATGTGTTTTGGCATATAAATTTGACAACTGACTTGACATACCTACGCCAGTGGGTTCAATCAAACAATTGTCTATCATTATGTATATACCCGAAAGTGTTTTTGTTCCAACGAGCTAACTGCTTCATAGTACTAGCAAGCACATTAGCGAAAATGAAAGTTGCAGAACCATAAAAATTAATAGCTCAGGGGTTTTTAATTTATGTAGAACAACTTTAGTTTGGAAGCCATTTAAAAAAAATCCAATCTTCCGTTTAGTAACATGATATTAAGCAAACTGTGGTATGTTCGGAACCCCGTAAAGAAACATGACTAAGAGTAGAAACACCAAAAATAATAAACTACTCACTATTAATTAGTGCTCTATCATAGACTTCAGTCACCATGATAATTGTGATTCCAGGTATAAGGATTACCAATTAAAGCTAACTTACTCAAGTTGAAGTCTCTTATAATTTGAATGACGATTGAGGAAGTAGATGAAAATGCTTGTCTTAATCTATCATCAATAACTAAGGTGATTAAGATCTCTTATGACCACCCAAAGAATTTTAATACTAGCATTAACGTCTTTGGTATAGTCAATTAATCACTTTGCTCATTTTTATAAGTGAAAAGGAGTGGGTAACTAGTACGCCGCTAATTTTTTCGTTCGAGAACCTATACGGAGAATCCTTGTATTATCTATCTGTTTCGATTATGAAATCGTATACAAAATTACTAGAACTAATTTCTAACAAGAACAAGTCATGTGATATATATTTCAAGACATGAATTCAACAAGAACGAGTCTTATATGTTCTTTATAGTTGAGTTAATACTATTTAGGTTTAACAGTGTATAACCTGTGATATTTCAATTATAAAGAGAAAAGAATATAATATGGAAAAGAAATAACACACACACCAGAATTTTTATTATCGAGGAAACTACAATATTGTAGAAAAACTCGAGACCTAGTTCAGATTGAACACATACCGATCTAAGTTTTTACACCAATTACCTAAAACCATATTTCAGAATAGATATAATACTTGCTTCGGTTATATTCGTGCACCTATAAAACTCTTAGGAGAATACCAAATCTCTTCAGGAATTTTCTCTTGTAAATCTTTTAGCAGAATGTTGATTCTCTTTAAAATATACTCGCCTAAATCTTCTAGGAAAATGTTAATTTTCTTTAGAAGATGCTCCTCAATAATTAAGGTTTACATGTTCTGTAACCTAGTTGATTTTACCATACAAGATCTACTAGAAATAATCTATAGATATCTTGATCAATCAAATATAAGGTTTATTATAACTACTCATTGAATGGCCTTATAGCAGAAGAGAAGGACCTTACAATCTACAAGGATTATTTTAATTACCTAAATAAAGGTTTTGTAACTATTAAAGAAAAAGATAGCTAACATATGCTTTAAGATCCCAAGTAAGGTTTTCAAAAACTCACTCTTATTTGTGAAGAAGAAAGATATGGAAACAACTTACGTAATAAACACACAACTTTCCAAGCAATGGTTTGGAAAACAACTTCAATCATAGTGTGTCCACTCAGAACGATTTGTCTCGGGTGCTCGTGCTTCTCTTGTCCACTTTGTACTGAGTAGCTAGTTCTATTCGAGACAGTTGTTGCTCGATGTACAATAAGGATTGGTGTATGAGTGGTGTTTGGTTCATATGTGCCTGTTGGATCCCCTCCCTTAGCGGTAAACGACAAGCACGATTACCTATTCAATCCCGCCTCGTGTTCCCATTTGGTTTCTTTGTTGCCTACTTATCGAGAAGGTACCGATGGTGTCCCCCGTTTGTTGCTATATTTCATTTATTGTTTGTAAAATAGATATTTCACGCACAATGTGTTCGTTTGGAACGATCTGTCTCTGGTGATCATGCTTCCCTTTACCTAAATGGCTTGGCTTGCTTATTCTAGTGGAGAAGGTTGTATTTTGATGGATAATACGTGTTGGCGTATAAGTGGTGTTTGGTTCATGTGTTATGGTTGGCTCACTGCTCGGTGCTGCGAACGACAAGCCCGATTACCTCTTCAGCCCCGTCCTATGTCCTCCTTTTGGAAATACCCGGTTGGTTCCTATGCCTATCTATCAAGAAGGTATCAATTATTGTCCCTTGAAATTGTGAACATGTCAAATCATCCCGGCATATTGTGAAAGGGGGGAATCCTCCCTGTATCTATGCAGGAAGCAGGATCCTGAAAGGGGGGAATTCGCCTTAATGGTCACGAATGCGTAATCCCATTGATGCGGTGACTAGTTCATCATATGTACCAAAAATGAACGTGATAGGGAATGTTCCAAAGATTTGCCCCTGTCTCTGTGCAGGTTGTCTCGGAAGGCCATCCGTCGTAAAAACTTAGCCATACTTTTATGAGATAATATATCTAGCCCCTCAACTTGATCGGGATAAAAGGACTTTCAATTTTCGGTTTGTGTAGTTACATGAAACCTCCTTTTATAGTGAATGACCAAACCTAAGTTGCTAGAACTCAATCCCCATGTCTAGGAAAGGAAACATCAAAAACATGAATAAAATAACATAAAGTCACGTTTTTTGCGGTTTTAATTCGCAAAGTTTTCATAAAAAATCGTGTACAATTTCTCATTCACGAAATTAAGCTTTAGCCACACTTTCCAGCTTTAATAAACCACTCATAACTTCTTCTTTTTAACTTGATATTGAGTGATTTTTGGCTCGTTGGTATTGTATTATAATTCAATTAATAATGGAGACCTTTCCAAGGACAATGACTATTGCCACAGACTTTTAGGCTCAACACTCCTCGAGTATATATACAAAAGTATATATAACATCATAAGAATTGTTTTAAAGCGTACACCCTTTGTTTCGATAGATAAAGAGGTAAAATAAACAACAAAGCTCAAGTATTTGTTACTAACCTTTGTTAAAGTTCTCGATACATGTATTCATGTAATCTCCAATCTTCAGTCTCAAGGATAAATTTGATTCCATACTCTACTATTTAGACCTAATATAGTATGAAACTGACTTTAGTGGGCAAAATCAAGATGCGTATTGGCATCTAAATTTGAGAACCGACTTGATGACATACCAACGCCAGTTGGCTCAACCGAACATGATATAATGATAAGGAGTACCATAGACCACCCTTCCTTGGCATGATCATTTGTCACTAGGGCATGTTTGAGAAATTTAAAATGTAAGTACATGATTTGTTGGATTAGCTTACCGTGGCCATGATGAATCTGATACTTCACATAATCAAGGTAACTTTCTTGAACTCCTTAAATACACTGAACATAATGATAGTATTAAGAGTGAAGTTCTGAAAAAAGCTCCTGGTAACAACAAGTTAACATCACCAGACATCCAAAAAGAAATAGTGAGTGCAGCTGCAATGGAAACTATGGATGTAATTCGCGACGATATTAGTGATTCAAGTTACCTTGAAGTATCATTCTATCAGAAGTATTAACCACCTCTTGTTTGGACCCATCCTTCCATGAAAAAATTTAAACCACTATAAGTTCCTGCATATTGAACTTGTTAGGGACTTTGAGAAATTTGGTAAGCCTAATGATTCTATCATCATTATTAAATAATCTCTAGTTGTGGACATCAGGGTTGTAGACATTATTAAATTTCTCAAGATGATCTCTAGTTTTCTGAGAACAAAAATCCTTGGCTATTCCAAGAAATGATCTTCATTTAAGTGATATAAATATAATCTCAACTATAACTGGGAGAGTTCAAGTCACTACCATAAAATATCTTTGTATATGATAGAGTAAATATCATAATGTGAAATACTAATGAACTAAATAAAAAAAAGTTATGGTTGTAAAGGTGTGGAGAATCGAAATGAGAAAAATAAATTGAATCTTAAAGATAAAATTTTATGAAAATAAAATAGTTATAATTAGTTACATGAACTGCAACTTTTAGATGATCATTCTTTATGGATTCTTTAGGTAAAGGTGATATGGATTCCATGTTTTCCGAGTCTAAACAATCTATGCCAACCATCATTTGATCACATGCAATGATACTTCTATCAGTGTGAGTATTGATCCCATTTCTACCAAAATCATTCTTGAAGGTTTGAATAGGGTTTTGAATTTGAGCATTTTCTTAATAATTCTCATTTCCAGATTTTTTGTTTTTCCTAGAATCAGCTTCAACTATGTGAATGTTCTTTTTATTCAAAGTTTCTCCTTCTACTTTTTCACTATTATCTAAGAGTAGAGATCGAAATTCTTTTTTCAGATTCGTATAATAATCATTAAACTGCTCGGTAGTCACGGATTAAATCTTCAGTTCATGAACAAACTGAGAGCATTCCTCATCATTGCGATCGATAACAACATATTCCTTACATATTTATGTTCGTTCCTTTTCAAAGTGGTTTTGGTGGCAATTGGGCCTAACCACCACTTCTTGTTGGCTTGTTGAGCTCTATTTCATTTTCAGTTGAGAAACCTTCCCCTCTAACAGGATGATAGTTTGGAGGGTTAACTGCCACTTTCATGCAAATATCCTTGATCAAAGGATCAAAGATTCTTTTTTCTGTGTGCTCCAGTTGCATACTTCTGAACTTCACAATGAAGATTTGATGAGTGAACTTAACCTCGGAGACTAATCCTTTGGGATGTCATATTTGTTTATTGCCAATAAATGACCTTATATAAGCCGAGGGATTTTTTAATTATTAAATCTTGATTATCAGTATTTTTTTTATTGAAAGGTGAAAAGGAGAAGGTACCAAGTACACCACCAACCTTTTTTTCAGCAACCTATATGGACAAAACATGATACAATTGCAAGTACACCTACTATAAAATCCTTAACAATATGTATATAGAGTTTCTATCTCTTCCTATTCACAATCAAAAAGTCAAGACAGTAAAATATGTGAATCTGGTTGTATGAAAAGTACTTGGATGATACTAAAAATCAATATCCAAGATCAATCTAGTCGTATCCAAATAATTGAACCCGAATTCCACGAAATATGAAACTTGTTATCTATCTTTCAAGATACGAGTTCTACAAGTAGGAGTCTCGTAATTGATCATAATTAATATGGACTTATATACCAAGATTGATTATGTTATACTTGTGTTATTCCTATTATAAAGATAAAATAATATAATACGGAAAAGGAAAAACACAAGACACCATAAGTTTTGTAAACGAGAAAAACTACACCTGCGGAAAAACCCCAGGACCTCGTCCGGATTTGAACACCGAACCGTATTAAGACAGTACAGACACTAGCCTACTATCATACTTCGGACTGGAATGTAGTTGAGACCGAATTCACCCTCCAATCAATTCAGCTGCAGTTGTGTTCCTTACGTCTCTTGAACCTCCCAAGGCTCTACGCAATTGATTCCCTTAACTGACGTGTTTTACATCCTAAGAGTTACTTCAGCCTAAGTCGAGACTTATGATACTAATATGCCTCTAGCAGATAAGCCTACTTGATTTCTATTTAGATCAAGTTGATCAAGGCTTGGAAATCCGTTTGCAATAGACAATGATAACATACCTTACAAATCATGAATTACAGTCAGTTAGCTGAGAAGCATGGATTATTAATCACTTCTCAAGAACAATCTTAAGATGATCATATAAGAAGAGTTTTAGATCCATTTATTGAGCAATCACAAAGCCCGAGACGAAGAGAACTTTGCTATTTCTATCCATCTCGTTCCTGAAATAGATTACTAAAAGCTCGATAACATAACGAATAAGATCATGATACAATAACTATCAAGGTAAAAATAGTTAGACATGGCTTCACAAATTCTAAGTGAAGTCTTTAAGTCGTAAACCTAATTATGCTTCTCAGAGGAAACATATGTTAATAAAGGACGACTCTAGCATACAACTAGGACATAGAGGTGTGAGGGATTGGATTTCCCAGTTGTTTGAATCTCTCAATTTATAGACTTTCAAGACTAGGGTTGCTTAGAATTTAATCTAAGATAACTTGAGATTCATGCAAACTATTCTTTGTTTCGATGAAACTCTTGTTTGGAGTTCATGTAAGCATGTGATAAGTTTATCTTGATATTACACAGAGGAGTATACATTATAGTCAGGGTAACAGAACCGTGTATAATGATAATTCATGGAAAGTATGCCTTACGAACTTATAAGCAAAATCGTGTTCATTTAAACACTTAAGACTTGAATCATGATACACAAACACAGAGTGATTTAGTGATCAAATATGTCTTAGAGGTGTTTATGGGAGTTGCAGCAATGCTAAACATATTTGTAAAAATAGTCTATGGGCATATGCGTAATTCGTATTGGGTAGGTATGTGAAACGGCATGTGTACCTATGAGCCAGTTTGTAAAATCAGGGAGCCAACTAGGTATGCATACCTTTAGGCAATTCACGAACTTAGACCACTACGGTATCCGTACTGAGTATGCGTACAACACCCATTCACGAATTCTGAACACTATGGTAGGCGTACTAGGTAAGCATACCCACTTATATTTCGGAGCCTCATATATCCAAGGTACACATACTAGGTACGCGTACCTACCCTGAGTCCAGATTTTAGAAGTTTTGAAAACTCTCTTTTGATGTTAACATTCCCAATTTTCATAAATATAAAATATCATTGCTTCGGAAATTTCCAAATGATTTAATTGAAGAAAAAAAAGTCCTTGAACAATAAACTGTTTCGAACTAAGATTTTTACGGACCTATGAAAATCCATTGCTTAAATCATATTTCGAGATGTTTAAAAGACAAGTTTGACTTGAAATTTATTCTTTGTAATATTGTATTTAGTAGAAGTCACGCGACATAGTCTCGTATAGATATAATGGTAATTCATGTGAGTAAATAGAATGGTCCAGTCTTCACATACCTTTTTGTTGATCTTCCTTCTTCAATCTTCGAGGGTTATTCAGTGAAGTGATGTATGATACTTAACTACCGTAATTTAATCCTAGTCCGAGACTTGACTTTAGTATACTAGAAATTAAGATATAGTTTTGTGCTTCTAACATTAACAACAAGCTTGATATAGCAAACTTGCGAGTTCGACCGAGCAACGCTCTAACAAAAAGAATAGATTCCTTCCCACCTGGGTTACACTGATGCTGACACGATGTGACACGACCACGGGACACGTAAGTTCTCAATATACTAGGACATGGACACGCTACGAAATCAATAATATTTCTGGCTAATATATATATATATATATATATATATATATATATATATATATATATATTATGCATGAATTTCTAAACAATGTTAATAAATTGTTGATAAATAACACATTTGTAAATGAATAAGCATACATATCAATGTAATAACTTACATGCCAAGAATATAAGCCCTATTAGTATAATTTCATATTAAAATAGTGTGTGACATACGCATATAGTGTCACTAATGTGTCTGAAGCGAAGATTGGTACATCTGAACTCAGTTTCGCACATGACACAAATAAGTGACCGTTTTTGGAGCGCCCATGCAATCCAGTTTCTCACAACCCCCATTTCAATCCTACCATATTGCTTCCGAGGAATAAATAGGTCTTCTTTCACCTTTAAAACTTCTATAATGTCTGAAGCAAATAGTTTCCCAAACAAACCATTTGACCAGGCATCAACCACGAGACGAGATCAACAATTTCCGAAATAACTAGAGTTTTCCTAGGTAAGCACTTAGAGCCTGTTTGGATGGCACATCAGAAGTGATTTTTCAACTTCTAGAAACCAAAATCTCAGATATCAGTTTAGGTGTCAAATTTTAATTTCTAAAAGCCAAAATATTAATTTTTTACAAAGCAAAATAGTTTTGTTTCTGACTTCTATTTTTGGAGAAGCAAAAGTCAAAAACGGATTTGTATCCAACCGCCCAATTACTCCCCAAATCTCTCAAAGTCATAGACCGTCAAATCTAAACAAAAGACACTAATTTCATCAGTTGGCCATGCCCGACTTTCATGATTTGATCTTTAAATTAAAAAAGAAAAGAAAAAGTACTCTAATAAATAGTAAATTCATTTCTTTGACTATCCCATTAAACTAAATAAACCTGAAAACAGGTGAAGCGTGCAAAGAAATGTCGTAATAAAATGTGGTAAATCATTAATTAGTTAAAATCCTTCCATAGATTTCCACTATCTTTCATTTATTGACACTATTAAATTTTACTGTGTCTTCATCTTCATTACGAACACAACGACTTAACCAATCTGAAAAGTAGAACAGAAGAACAGAAGAAACACCATTAATAAAATAGTGTAAGTGGGAACTGGGAAGATATTTACGTAGTATGGATGACAAAATAATCCCTAAATCATCACAATCACACCTAACTAATCTCGACCGTTAGCCGGGTTCTTCGCAATAACCGTCGAGTGGGTCCTAGTGAATGGCATTTCAGTAATATAACAGAAAACCCATGTCTGTTTTTCTTTTCCTCTTCCCTCGAGACTTTCTTTATTTATGTTCTCTTCTACCGATCTGAACTGAAGAGCAAAACAAAACAGAGAGAAAGAGAGAGAGAGATAGAAACTCTGGTCCCTGGCGAGAGTGAAAGAAAACTGTCGGCAGTTTTTTCCAAGCTTCTTCTTCTTCTTTTTCTCCAGAACTCTCCGTCAACCGGAAATCTGACACAACTTCCACCTCTAAAATTTTAACGGCACACATTCAACAAAATGTTTAGCTCCCGCCATTTTTTCAGCTCCTACATTACTGTTCTTTTTGTGTTTTTCTCTCTTCTTCTTCTTCTTCTTCAAACTCATTCTCTTAAACCTATTACTGACGCACATTGGCGTTCTGCTTCAGCTACCTGGTACGGTAGCCCTATGGGCGATGGAAGTACCGGTGAGTAACTTACCTAACAGTCAAAAAAATCACTTATTTTAAGCTAAATTAACATAGTTTTTGAGAATGCATGTGATGAGTTCAGTAAAGTACTTGATTAACTTTTTCTAATTATGATTAATAATGTTTACGGCGAGGTAATTAATTGCTGTTTTTTTGTTGTGGGTTAAACAGGTGGGGCATGCGGGTACGGGTCATTAGTAGATGTGAAACCGTTTAGGACAAGAGTAGGAGCAGTGAGTGATGTATTATTTAACAATGGAGAAGGGTGTGGAGCATGTTATAAAGTGAAGTGTTTAGATAAAAGTATATGTTCAAGAAGAGCTGTTACTGTAATTATAACAGATGAATGTCCGGGTTGTAGAGCTAATCATACCCATTTCGATTTAAGTGGTGCTGCTTTTAGTCGTATGGCCATTGCTGGTAATAGTGCTCAGCTCAGGAACAGAGGTGAACTCACAGTCGTCTTCAGAAGGTATGAAACACCACCGACTTTCCTCTCCCTAAAACCATCTGTTTTGTGTTTTCTTTCTTGTTCACACTCACTCTCTCTCTATAACGGTCTTTTTCTGTTTTGTACTTTTTGTTTGATTCTCTTTTACAAGTGTGTTTCTATTTTCTCAGTGGTGACAGATGAAATTCGGTGTATATTTTTCACTTACACTTTCCGTTTAGTATTGTCTAATTTCTAGCAGAGTAGTAACTTCACCTACCCTTCTATTAGTGGAAAAGTAAACGTTTACTGGTGGTTGAGTGTTTGTTGTTTACCCCCGTTTTATCATCTTCCTTATTTTCTACCAATCAACTTCCTTAAATCAGTGGAATGTCCTTTGTTTTTAAAAGATTTTTAGCTTTTTCATTTTTTTTCTTTAATTTTTTAATGTAATTAACCTAGTTTTCGAGGTTATTTTTGACGAAAAGTAGTTTAAGAAAACTGAAGATCAAATTGTACAGAATGTGTTTTCTTCAGCTTGTTACTAAGCCATAACCTGACTGTTAAGGAGGAGTATAACAGAATAATTGAGTTTACGATATTTTTCCTTACCGGTAAAGTGTCCATTAAATTCTTTCCTTAATGGGTCCAACCATTAATGACTATTAGGTCAACAGGACATCTTTTCTTGTCATAAAGTAGTACAAACTCTCTGGTGTTCAACATGGGTGGGACCATTTTGCACCCCCTAAAAGTAGGGGTCTCACCAATTTGGTTCCAATCTATTACCTGAACAATCCACTACTACTGGAACCGAATTTCATTGATTGTATTACTATCTTTGGATCCGAATCGTAATTTTTCGATTCAATTTTGCAGGACCCCATGCAAATACAGAGGTAGGAACATTGCATTCCACGTTAATGAAGGATCAACTCAGTTCTGGTTATCCATTCTAGTTGAATACGAGGACGGGGATGGTGATATCGGTTCAATGCACATAAAAACGGTATGTGTCCACACCCACACCCATACCCATTCCGATTCTTAGTTTAACTTAGTAGAATTTGATTATGATTGTGATTTATGTTATTTTGCTCTAAATTGCAGGTAGACTCACCTAACTGGTTAAAGATGAAACATTTATGGGGCGCAAATTGGATTATAAACACAGGGGCAAAGTTGAACGGACCATTTTCACTGCAATTAACATCACTTTCTAGCAAAAGAACTCTCTCTGCTAGACAAGTCATTCCTAGGAATTGGTCACCAAAAGCCACTTATACTTCACGCCTTAACTTTTCCAAAAAAATCAGAGGTTAATAACCAAATTTCCCAAGTAATTATCCCTTCATCTTCTACCACTATTACTACAAAGTAATTACATACATATGAAGTAAGTACTGTTATGTAGATTTTACTATAGATGTGGAAATTGGAATCTTGGCGTGTGAGTCGTATAGTTAACCCCTAGCTTTTCAAGGTATCAAAGCAAAAGCAACTACCATCTTTATATTAGAGGAAGAAGTAGAGTTGTTTTTTGTTTTGTTTTCTTTTGTTTTTTGAGAAGATGAAAGCGTATAGCCGATGGGTAAAGGCCCAATATCGGGTTTTCTTCTTCTTTTTGTTTAAGTTTTGTGTATTTTGATTTTGATGTTGTTGGAGTGTAAGTAAATGTTTGTAGCCATCTCCGGAAAGGAGAGAGAGCGGTGCTTACTATTTGGGGTGTGGGTGTATGGTCCCATTCTATGTTTGTGGTTTTGTTTGTATTGAGTTTGATTGATGAATGAATACACGTTCTGTTGGTAGTTTTCTAGAGATAATGCAGCAGCTTCTTGTGTGGTATGTGTGGAATGTGAAGCAGGGTTTTTGTTTTTGTTGATGCAAGTTATGATGTAGCCTCTCTTTTCTTGTCTTCAATTGAAAAGGAGTAGTCATTGTCCCTGTAACAACAAAGCCTTATCAATGAAGTTCATGTTAGGATTTTCTCGGACCGCCGGACTCTATTTTTAGATCTGACCACATAACATCGATATTGTCTCCGTTTGACGGACTCTATTTTTAGGTCTGACCACATAATATCGATATTGTCTCCGTTTGACCATCTGTTACAGCAGGTGCGGGGTTTTAATCTAAAAGATCTCGGTGCTATGTAAGGAGGTGCCCAAGCTTATTAGGCACCACATATACTTTCTCTTATTCCATGTGGGACTATCCTAACTATACATACGTGGTTTACATCGTGTCGATGCTCCAACAGTTCAATCTTTATTTCCCTTGTTAGTGGCAACTTTTCTCTCTTCTCTTCTCTGTGGATGGGTTTTGAACTCAGTTTGATTACTTTTCTATGATGGTCACAAGTTTGGCTCCCAAGATCGCTTATGTTCGGCTCACATTTAATTTCACGCATAGGTTAAAAACAGCACTGAATTGGGGGCCCTAGAAAATAATTGGGGACCCCTAGCTACAGGACAAAAAAAGGGTCATGAAATAGTAATTGGGGGTTATCCCTTATCCCTAATTTTTTTAAATGGCTAAATTACCCCCAAATTATTAGTGGTAATTAGTAATTAAGTTAATTAATTATTAATTTATTTATTTAGATTAAAATCAAATTTAAGGATTAAATTTTGATAAAAGAAAAATTGGGTTTTTGTGCGGTGGAAGAAAGTGAGTTTGGGAGGAAAATTTAGGGTTTTTTGAAATGAGTGATTCTAGTGGAGGAAATGATGTAGGTGAAGATTCAAACAACATACATGATTGTGTTGATGGTAAGATTGTCTCAACTAATCATATGGATTGGATGTTTGATGAAGATATGTTAATAGAGGAAGCCTTGAATAATGGTGGAAATGAATATCCTATTGCTCAAAATGAAGGAACCAATACTCAAAATGAAGAACTCGAAGCTCAAAACCATCAGGTAAACTTCCTATACTCTTCAAATTGTCTGAATGGTGCTCCAAGTGGTCGATTCATGGTCGACTACTCAAAGTGAGGGCCGTCAGGTCGGGAGTATAATAACCTAACGACCCTTGAGAGTCGTCAGTGTCGAGGGATGTATATCCCAACGATTCTAGAAAATCGTCAATTAATTGATACCACAGTTGACGATTCAAACCTGCAACTTTTTCAGATTATGAAAAATCGTCATGGTAATATGATGAACACTGACGACTCTAATAAGGGTCGTCATCCAAAAAATCTACGCATTAACGACCCTAAAGTTCACATGGAGTCATTAATTTTTAAAATTGGGTCGTTAACTTGTTACTTTGGCACAAAGGTCGCTAGCTTGTTACTAGGGGTCGTTAGCTTGTTACTTGGGCAAAAAAAGGGTCGTTAGCTTGTTACTTGGACACAAAGTGTTGTTAACTCATTAATTTCACATGGAAAACGTATAAAGGGTCGTTAGCTTCTAAGGTCTTTGTAGCAAAATCTCTTCTTGATGACCCTTGTTACTTGGACATCGTCTTTGACTTTCTTTTCATATGGAGTCGTTAACATTTAAAATGGGCACGGTTTTTTTTGCTTTCTTTTCACGTAGAGTCGTTAATTTTAAAATGGGGTCGTTCGCAAAGGATCGTTATGTGTTTATATGTTTCGATAACGACTCTAATTTAGAGCAAAAAAAAATGAAAAACCAGAATTAGGGTCGTTATCTTCCTCCTCATATATCCTAACGATTTTTCATAATCTCTACATGCATATGAAAAATCGTTAGGTTTTAGGATTTTCGGGTTGACGACCCTTTAACTGTAATTGATTTTTTTTTCTTCATGTCGTCAATGGAAGAGAAGATAGTTGAGAAAGAAGGAGAAGAGATTCCGTCTTTTTTGTTAAAAGATGGAGATGAAATGGAGGCTTGGGGTTAAGGATGAAAAGAGTTTTAAGTTTTATTATTAATGAAGGACAAAATAGTATTTTCATCTTATTTTGGAAACCCCCAACCATAAATAGAGTGAGTATAAATTTGGTGAGGCCCCTAATTATTTTCCGGGGCCAGGTTAAAAATCTAAAGTCAGTGGTGTAAGCATGTGCTGGTATGATGGGCCTTGGATTTGTAGGGTACTTTGTTTGCTGTGAATTTTCATGAAAGTGAGGCTGGGAAGTTGAAATCAAATCTAAAGTTTTCTAAAGGTAAGGAATATTATATATGCTGAAAGAGCAGGGCAAAAAGAAAGATTTAATCCACCACGCCTACATCTGAGGATTCCATTAAAAAGAAGTTCTCCACAGCTTCGGTCTTCGGATCAAGGTTAAATCGCTTCTAAAAATAAAACAAAATAAAAAACAGAAAAGAAAAAGTTGTAGACACCCCAAAATTCACCACGTTATGCGTGAGCGTGACCTAGACCTCATGTCATGTGAATGTGATGCTCTTTTTTTTATTTTAATCAAAATTGAAAAAATAAAATAAAACACTACTCCCTATGATCAGCACATAGGCAACGCAATAACCAAACTGGTGGAATAGACCACACCATATGATAACCGTTTGACTTGGCCGGTTGGACAAGTTCGTCGCCTATATTATTAGTCATCTATCTTACAAAAACAAATGTGTTTTGCCAAATCCGATGGCTATGCAGGAGTCTTCCACAACAATTGACGGCTCCCATTCATTTTGAAATGTGGAAAAGTGCAAGAGACAAATCTCGGCTGAGAATGCACCCATTTTCTATTCCCTAATCCAACTGTACGTGAGTCATTCAGGCATAAATTCTACCGGGTCAAAGCTTATTTTTTGCAACCATTAATTCATCTATTGTCCGTTACCAATCAAAATCACCATTTTAAGGCATTAACCATCCCATTACGCCTCATTTGTATCAATCCTAAGATTTTAGAAACGCTCGATCAAATATTCAAGGATATAAACTCTGCCTGTGTAGCCCACCATTTTCACTGGAAAGTGTTACATCTCCACGAAAAGAGTTATTGGTTATCAATGGTGTTGTTGTCGTTTTGCTTTCTCTTAAAGGTACGAGTCGGGTTCCTCTAACTCTTTAGCGCTGTTTTTTTTTTTTTTTGATACCTTTGGTTTCACCACGAGTTGTTGTTAACATCCAACTGTGGTCTTTGACTCTTTGGTCTGAATTAATTGTCCAAATCCAACAAATACGTTGTTCAATGTTTCCCCGCTCAAAAATGAATAGTATGTATTTTCCTATCAAATAAAGATCGTTTAAACTTAATGCACCGGTTGGTTTTACTTGAGTTTTGTTGTAATGTGTTCGATGAAATGACTCAAATAAAGAGGAATAGAGGTCGTTATTTTTAGTATCCGTAATGAATATTATTGTTTTACTTATGAATTACAATCTTACGGAATAACAAAGGTCATCATCTTACCATGTTACCGATGCATACTCTATCGACACTGCTTGGTAATGGCCATTATTTTTTTCTTTGATTGTTTTCAATTTTAGTTTGATCTTTTAGTTTAAGTTTCTACGTTCATTGTTCTATTGCAGGTTTAAACTGTTGTTTTCGTAAAAGAGCTGCCATCCATCTTAAGTAATTATGTTTCTGCTTTTGATTTTTCATTATGTTTCTTCCTTTGATTTTTAATTGTTTATGTCTTTGATTTTCAATTGTTATTTGGTGTTTATGGCATCTTAGAAAAAAGATGCCCTCCATATTAGCTCACGATTCTCTGATTTTAGTTGTGTTTTCTTGCTTGATATACTGCAAGTATGATTAGCGTAATTTAGTTAAGAGTCCGACAATGATAACTGAAAAACATGCCCTGACAGTACAAAAGTGTAAACAAAAAGCATCAGTGCAAAAAATACCATTGAGGCCTCTTAAGTTTCATAAACCACACTAATAGTAAATCCTATTTTAGTACCGGATTTTTTTAACTCTCTACCTGCTACTTTATATATATGCAAAGGCTTTGCACATACTTGCAGTATATCAAGCAACAATGTGCAAACTGCTTCCCCCTATATATCTTTTCCTTCTTATCTTTCTTTTTGTAGTTGTGTGTGTTAAGTGGCGTTCCATCAAAAGGGCCATCTATATTTGATTACGTCAAGTTTTTTTGGTTGACTATTTGTTTCAAATTTTATGGAGTCCATACTCTTTCATTTTCTTTCGAATGGGTTCCTAGATTGTCAACAGCCCTTCCGGACGTCCTGCAAACACCTAAAAAACCTTCTCCCACATTGGCGAGGCCGAAGAAAGCACAAAATGGAAGGCCATCTGCTTTCTTTGAGTTAAATTGGTCATCGTAGGACAATTCATTCTTACTGCACCTTTAAGGGAAGAAACGGGTCAGAGCAGCACCTCATTCACAAATCATCTTCTTTTAGTGTAATGATAATGATGTATGTACCACGAGTATCAGGGGCTTCTCTAAAATGCAGGGGCAATTTTTGTTTACCATAAAAGATTTTTTGAGAGTTCTGTTAGATGTCGCATATCTGCTATATTTTGAGTACCATGTTCAAATTATCGGAATCATTCACCGACTTAAGTAAACTATCCTTATGTTTGATTTTAGGGTGACAACCATATGTTTATTACAATCTAGCATCTGACTTGATCAAATATTATTTATGTCTGAATCAGGGGGATGAGTTGCATGATGTTGTACCGAAGAAGCTCATTTGGAAATTCCGTCAACTCAAAAATTGATATTCGCTTAACGTATATCCAGGTGTGAAAACAAGGTCGCAGAACCTATACCCCGGTTCCCTAAATCGTTCCCTTTCTAAATTTTCCTGTTGTAGACAAGTATTGATCACCAAAAATATATATTTAAAAAAAATGTTGCAGGTATCTTCTCCGAATCTAGATCATATACCACATCGGGTCCACCCTTTTTGCTGCCCTAGACAGTGAAGTCCAAAGTATTGTCCATGAAGGTTGTTGCAGCTTTTGAAGAGCTGTTGAATGAGGAGATGGACTACCAAATAACTCATTCCGTGTAAAAAATTTAGAAGCAAGCTAATCCAAGATTCACGGGTTGTCGAATGCCTTACACAGCTATGCATCCTCTTTCTGGACTACCAACGGGTCAAGTGGTAAAGGTGCCTGCAAGTATCAATCAGATCTGAATCAAGAGAGTTCAACGTTTGTTGAAGGATTCCATAACAAATTGGCACTGGACTTATAGAGGTTTGCAGTACTAAATATGTTTGTGATGATTATCATAGTGAAAAGGATTGATTATCCACGCCGTTCCTGCAGAATGAACGGGTGATTATCAACTCTCTTATGCAGACGATTCACATTTACACCTTCCGAGACCGTTGGACCCATGCACTGTGAATAAAGCCAAATAAAGCCGCTGCATTTAAGGGGAAAACAAAATCGTTGTCTATGATATACTAGAATAAAGATAGAGATTTCAGAAACTCAGATGTCGAAATGCGGATGCAGACCTCAGTAATGGACCTTGGATTCTGCTTCTTCCATATCTTCAGAATCTTGAACCTGCATATATTTGGATTCGTATTTTTTTGTAATTGATATTGCATTGTGGCTGACTTTGTTAATGCATATCATTTGTATTTGATCTGTTGGTTGTAATGAACGAAATAGTTGATTGTTTGTCACTTTCTTGCTGTGAAATTTCATAATCAAATTTCATATATGAGATGTGATTCGATCCACTGACCTGACCATTGAAAAAACAAATGGTTTACGCCCAATCCGACGGTTCCTGTTGGGAGATTTATCGTGATCCACGGCCACCATTTGCTCTCAAAATCTGCCAAAATTGATAGACAAATCGTGGCTGAAAATGAATCCATGTTTTACGTCTGGATCCAACCACTCAGAATGGTTCCTCCATTATTATCGTCTTCTTCCGTTACACACTATCAAACCCTTCCTCCACTATTATTCCCCTTCTTCCGCTACACATTTTCTAACCGAAGTTATGTTGAAATATATTCCCCATATACAAGATATCAAGGTAACCGTACGTGAAGAGAAGATACCGAGGTGTCCGTGCAATGTCCATGAAGAGAAGATATTAGAAAATAATTACAGATTACAAGATCAAAATTATTAAATGTAATCTTTATATTTTCCTAAATATTTACCTAGTCAAGATATTTTAGTTAAGGTATTATCTTCTTAGGTTTAGTCATATCACACAATAAATAAGAGCGTGAATGTAAATGTAAAGTTATCTCAGCACAATGATTCTGGAGATCAATCTAATTCACCCTACGGGGTTCCTCAGTGGACGTAGGCGTTAGTGCCGAACCACTTTAATCATTGTCTTCTTTGATTTAATTTTCGTCTAATCGATGATCCGACTCAATGATACGCATAATTTATTACGGTATCAGAGCGGGGATATCCGCTCGAATCGCTTCCGCTACAAAATTAAAATCTTCGTTTTTCGCATCTAAGCATCTTTTTTGTTTTGAGTTTGATGTTTACATGGTGCTTGATATTTTCACAGCTTCCCAGATTTCTTAGGGTTAGCATCTTAAATCACGGGGAAGTTCAAAACTTTAGTTTCCCTGTTATCAGAATTGGGTATCAAACTTTTGAAGAGGATTTGTTTCAGTATTCACAGTTTGTTTACATCTAAACTAATCAATTCTCTTTCTGTTCTTAAATCATCAAACAGTAAAGACATGGTATAGTGTTCACGTCTTTTATTGCATATAAGATTCGTGGGTTCTATAATATTCATCTCCTATTTTCATACTTTTCGTCAATATCACAACAGAAATCTTCATTTATTTTCGATAATATTCTTTCTATTTGTGGTGTTACAAATTATTCAACCACACATTAATATTGGCTCTCATCTATAACCGTGACTAATGGGAATCCATTAAGTCAAATGAGTTATTTTTGGTATTTTTGGTTGTTACTGGTTGTCAAACCATTCTTTTAAATCTTTTGTTACTGGTTGTTATCAACCACGACTCTATCAATCTATCATGCTCTTGTCCCATATTTGTTTTGGGATATATTAAGGGTTGATTCATTAACTCACGATCCATTTATCATGTGTTTCTTTAAAATCTTTCGAAATCAGTTTTCAGTCACGAAAACTCATCTAATGTATCTACACTTTGATCATTATCCAGGATCTCCAAGATCTTACAATTCGCTGCTTGCTCTGATTTTATGAGCCAATATTCCTTAGATAAAAGATGTATGTATCACGTCTCAACTCTTTCCATATTTTCTGAGAAATATTCATCTGATTCCGAAATATCATTCCATTTTCGAGAATATCTCATTTCTTATGAAAATATTCACCAATATCGTTTGGGATATATTTATCACAATTTAGAATCCATTAATCACTATATGGATCTAACACCAAGATCGAAATCGCTATCGTCTGGTCGATGATATAATATATCTCTTTTAGATCTTTATCCAAGATCTTATTTTAACATCAACAAAATATCAATCACTGTGTTCATCTTTACACTTTTTCAGATCCAATGATATTCAAATTCCACTGTTGGATATCCCTATGGATACGTTAATTATCTTGTTGTCAAATCAATTAAGTCGCATATTCGACAATTGATTTTATTTGCAGATCGAAATCAATTATCTTTCTGTTTCACTGTCGAGACCTTTTTTTTTTCTTTTTGGTCTTTTAGAAACTCATTTACTCTCCAAAATTATTGTGCTGGGATGTTTCCAAAATTATTATGCGTCTCCAATCAAGATCGGTTCATCTTAGCTTCCGAATCTTTCCAAATGGGTTGTTTTACCATTTTGTGTTCACTTTATAGGAGTCTCTTCGAAGTCCATTAATGTTTCTCAACATGGACTCAACATGAATTTCTCGTATGGTTAGTAATTAACAATCAAGTCCATTGGCCAATCAAGCCAATTCTCCGTAAAAGACCTACATATATATACTCTGCAATTATCATTTTGTTGCTTCTGTTATCGCGACTTTCCTTTATTCAACTATCGTGGTCTGTCATCGAAGATCAAATACCATGGTCAACAATCAAAGTTCATGCTACAAGACATTTTATTGAGATGGTTCAAGTTAAACACTTCAAAACATTTCCGTGTTTAACTTGAGGGGGGTGTTGAAATATATTCCCCATATACAAGATATCAAGGTAACCGTACATGAAGAGAAGATACCGAGGTGTCCGTGCAATGTCCATGAAGAGAAGATATTAGAAGATAATTACAGATTACAAGATCAAAATTATTAAATGTAATCTTTATATTTTCCTAAATATTTACCTAGTCAAGATATTTTAGTTAAGGTATTATCTTCTTAGGTTTAGTCATATCATACTATAAATAAGAGCGTGAATGTAAATTTAAAGTTATCTCAGCACAATGATTCTGGAGATCAATCTAATTCACCCTACGGGGTTCCTCAGTGGACGTAGGCGTTAGTGCCGAACCACTTTAATCATTGTCTTCTTTGATTTAATTTCCGTATAATCGATGATCCGACTCAATGATACACATAATTTATTATTATTCCCCTTCTTCCGATACACATTTTCTAACCGAAGTTATGTCAGAAATATGAGCCTCTCTTCCATTACAGATCACAGGAGATTTCTTCCCCTAATTTTCCTCTTCCATTACCATATTATTGCCTGATCTTCTTGGGAAAAATAAGGAAACAAAAAACATTCTCTTCAAGTATTGGCGACATTGAAGACCCGTTAATCAAGTTCCTCAAAAAAAAGATCTTGAATTAGCATTTCCATAATTTAAATTCCACAACCACACATTTGTGGTGAACTAGTGGATTTGGTTTTTGTGGGTTTGCAGTGAAACCACGGATGAGGAGAATCCTTTGGATGGCGAGGGCACGGAGATACCAAACTTACCCTGCTTTAATTATCAAGGTCTTAGTATAACACATAATAATTCAGAGGTGTGTTATTCTCTGGAGAAGATAGATGTCAAATGCATACACTGCGGAGCACTATCCTTATAAAGTCATCTAACAAAAATGATTTGTTCGATACCTGCTATATTGAAGAACAGATAAAACTACCTGACTTGAGGGTACCCCCGCGGAGATGCTGGAACCGTGGGAGGGAAACCATACCCTTGCAAAGCGTTTCCGTAAGGTAACTAATACTAAACTGCTACGATTATCCATGAAAACCCGAAATAGGTAACTAAACACTTTATTTTAACCCTGATCCAGGTACAACTCGAACGCTTTCACTACTGGAATGGCAGCTTCATTGGCATACAGATGCTTGAATAGAGACCAAAGGGAAAAACATAATATAAATAACGAAATAGAAGTAATGAGATCACCAAAAGAACTTGATACACCTGTATTTTCGAATTTGGTTAACAAAAAGCTTACATTTTAAAAGGAAACGGATTTCACCAAAGTATACGTAGTTTTGAGTTTATATAATTTTATTGTGTATTATAAACGAATACGTGGACATTATAATGCGCAAAATAGTTTGTAGTCCTCCCTTGCGAACCCAATATGCAAGGTATAAATGAGTTCACTATGACAGCGTGGATGGATATAACAACACACCCTAGAAAGTAACTAAGCACACAACCAAAAGAGCTGCTAAAAATAAAAGTGGGATAGACTAAATTAAGGTTGAAATTACTGCACCCAAGCTAAAATTAAAGGCAAACAATCTCCGCAATTCAAAAGCAAGCAAGATGCATATTATTTTCATGAATAAATATAAAACTGTTACATTCTTCATATACCTTCTTTATTTTTGTAACATATCACTGGATATCCACCATTGACCAAGATCTTTCATTCTAAGAAAGAATATTGGAAAATAATTTTTCACGGTGTATTACATTGATGCAGATAGGGTGGGTTCGTCTACTTGCAACTATCAATAAAATTAGGTTTTATTAGACCAGTTATATATATGAAGCTTTACCAATAAAATGTAAAACATAAAATACTATAGGATGGGTAAATAAATTTATATGACCTTCTTTTAAACACAAATTGTCTATTAGCCAAGCCTATCCACTTTAATATTCTTTGAAACGGTTTTATAACATTTGAGTGCTGATTTATTAGGTAATGTTGAAGCACCAACACCCACTACCAAATACTATTGATGATCCCTCTAAAATTAGGCATCATATTTTCAGTGGCAAGAAAATATAGGTCCCCACGGGTTTTCAAGTTCTTTATTTTCACAGTTGATCTAATCTCGGGTCGTTACGAAACAGGTCATATTCTAGTACGGTTAACATAAACAAAAGATAGATATTGAAATTTTGGAATTAGGGCTTTAATATATTGAAAGAGGTGGTGAGTTCTTTGATCTCCAATGAAGTTCTTCCCGTTTATCTTCAATGATTACAACAGCACCACTCTCGATCACAATCTTTTCTTCTTTTCTTTTCAACGCTATCTTTAGAGCATCCCTGATTGCAAATATTTCCGCTTCTTCTGCAGAGAAACAAACTAAATTAGTTGATTCAGCAAAGATGAAGGAATGTTCTGAGTCTCTTATTATTATACTGATCCCCCCAACTGTCGAGTTAGGATTCCATGCACCATTTGTGTTGATTTTAGTCCACCCTACAGGTGGAATCTGCCAAGAAGAGTCTGTAAGATTCACAGTTGTTGATGCCATTTTTCGAAGTATAGGAGTCCTATTAGAAACCCCCAACATGGATTTTTCCCTTGCCATAATAGTTCCCGGATCCTCTTGTTTTGTATTATGAACTATATTATTTCGATTATCCCAAATGGACCAAAGCAGCCAAGCCATCATGGGTAAGTTTTCCGATCTACCAGAGGAATCCTTGTATGGATGCAGTTGAAGCCAAAACCTAGTCCGTTGCTGAAAAGTATAGTTGACAAATTTCCAGTTTTGAACATTGATCATATTCCATACACCGGCAATATTAAAGCGCGCATAATGGATTCTGTTTTCATCTTACACTTGGGACAGAGATGGTCAGATATATGTATACGCTTATGAAAAATCTTCATCACTAGTAAAGATCCTTTTAGAGCCTTCCACACAAACAATTGTACTCTTGCAGGTATATTTAGTTTCCATACATCCATCCATAAACCAGCATCAGAAGTGTCACCACTCACACTAAGCACGAAATAGGTTGATTTTGTAGAGAAGGTCCCATCCTTAGATGGCATCCAAATTCTTCTATCACTAAACTTCTCGATACTTAAAGGGATTTGTTCAATCAAATATTTGCAAGATTGATCAAACACATCACTAAATTTTGTTGTATCCAAAATTCTTAAATCTTGATCTATTAGATCCGTCACCCTTAGATTTTTGTCAGGCACAGTGTTGACTTTTAGTGTGGCGGTCACTTTTCCAGGGATCCAATTGTCACACCAAGGGTCAATGTAATTTCCTTCCCCCACCACCCAAGAAATAAAGGGCTTAATCTTGTTCATGGATCGGTGGAGGAATTTCCAAGCCCAAGAGGCAGTAGTTGGACAATTAGCATTTAGTGCATCTGTGTTGAAATAATACTTTGCTTTTAGTACTTGAGCTAGAAGAGAACTAGGGTTCTCAATCAGCCTTCACACACTCCTTGATAACATAGCTAGATTATTGATTTCGCTATTCCTAAATCCCAATCCCCCTTCTTTCTTGGTTTTATAAATACTCTCCAAAGAAATTAGGTGCAACTTTCTTTTTTTGGTTATTGGGTCCTCACTCCACCAGTATCTATTAAGATGCAAATCTATTTTATGACATAGGTTTTTGGGAATTAGGAAGATTGCCATTTGATACAAATACATAGATTGTTCAACATGTTTCACTAATGTGGATTTTCCTGCTTGAGATAAGAACTGTGTCAACCATCCGTTAACTCTTTTCTCCATAGAGAAGTAGAGAAATGTGTGTTTGAGTCTTAGACTTCAATATAGTTATAGTTGCACCCAAATATTTCTCTCCCAGACTAAGATTTTTTATGTTCATAATTTTTGCCAGAATTTTTTTGTGTTTTGGATGAATCTTTCCTACAAAAAACAAACTTGATTTGTTAAAATTGATTTCCTACCCACTTGCTTTACAATATGTTTGTAGGCAGTCTTTTATGGCATGGAAGTCTGAGATTGTTGCTTTGTGAATAAGAGGCTATCATTCGCAAACAATAAGTGGCTGATAATTGGCGCTGTCTTAGCACATTTGATTTGATGAACAATGTTAGAGTTCTCCAAATGTTTGATATAAGTTGAAAAAGCTTCAGCAGTAAGGATGTATAGGTAGGGGAATAGAGGATCCCATGCCTAAGTCCCCTTTCAGGTTGAAACTTACCCAGATGACTGCCATTTAATAGAATTGAGTATGAAATTGAGATCAAGCAGTTCATAACCAACTTAACCTAATTCTGATGAAATCCTAATTTATCCATAACTTTAGATAAGAAGGACCTTTCTACTCTGTCATACGCCTTGGACATATCCATCTTAATAGCCGCATAACCCACCTTTCCTTTTTTCTTTTTCTTTTTTATAAAATGAATAAGTTCATGAGCTAGAATCAAGTTATCAGCTATTTGTCTTTTAGGAATGAAAGCACTTTGGTTTGGAGATATTACTCTATCCGTCAAAGGTTTCATCCTGTTGGCCAAAGTTTTAGAGACTATTTTATAAGCAAAACTGCATAATCCAATGGGTCGAAAATGATCCACAGAATCGGCCATTGGAGTCTTAGGTATTAAAGCGACGTTAGTATGGTTAAATTGAGTCAACAAATGACCATAATCGAAGAAATGTTTAACCATATGAATAACATCCTTTCCAACAATATCCCAATAAGTTTGATAAAACAGACCTGTGAATCCATCAGGGACTGGTGCTTTTTTTCCCCTAACTGGAAAACAGCAATCTTAATTTCTTCATCATAAATAGGAGCTAACAATACATTATTATCAAGGTCATCCAGCTTAGGTTTTATTGTATCAATCACAATATCTTACCCATGAGATCCAGAGGTGCTATAAAGTTGTTGAAAATACAAGATGAATTCTTCTCCAATAGCATCTCTAGTAATTAGCCAAGTTCCATCTCTTTCCTTAATCCAAGAGATGTTGTTCCTTTTCTTCGAAACATTATGGACTTGTGAAAATAAGGCATATTTTTATCTCCTTCATTAAGGCACAGTTCTCTAGACTTATCTTTCCACAAAATTTCTTCTAGTGAATATAAATAAGTTAGTTTATCTTTTAGTTCAGTTATTTTCCTTGTCTCCCCAAGGGCGTTAATTTGAGCATTCTCAATCAGATTTTTAGTCTCATATATAGAATGATTTATGTTTCCAAAGGAGTGTTTATTCCACTATTTTAGTTCTTCCTTGACATAGTTAAGTTTTTGTTTCAACTGAAATGCTTTAGAACGTCTAAATTTTACTGACCAAGCCTTTTCTATGGTAGTCTTACAGGAAGTATCTTTAGTCCACATGAACATAAAATGAAGATACTTGTGGAGATTTTCCACACTAGTATTCATAGAGACTAAGATAGGTGAATGGTCAGAGCTAATTCGAGAAAAATGCAATGTATGAGTTTGAGGAAATGCATCTTCCCACTCCTCATTAACAATTGCACGATCAATACGTTCCAGCACTAAGTTATCACATTTTTGGTTATTTGACCAGGTAAAATCTGGACAAGAGAAGGGCATATCCTTTAGAGTCCATTCTTTCATGAGACATTCTAAATCTTTTGTGTCATTATCAGTTATTGGTCTTTTACCCCACTTATCTTGAGGCACTAACATACAATTCAAGTCTCCCATCAATAAAGTAGGAATAGACGAATCATACGTCTGATTCTTGAAATTATCCCAGCTGGTAGGTCTAAGGTTTTTATTCGGTTCACCAAAGACATTAACATAAAATGTGATGCTCTCAATTTCAAGAAGAAGACAAAGGGTTTAGGAATAAGTTCATCAAAGACAAGAACACCTAAGCCCAACAGGTCCATTAGCTCATGTTCACATTTCAAATTTTCAATAACTCTTCAAAGCTTCAAGCGCCCTCTCATTGCTATTGCCCACAAAGGAGGAAGTTACTAAGTGTTTCGAAGCAGCACCAATGGAGAACTACTAATCGTCCATTGTTTTTAGTGTATTGATTCTTTTTCGAGTAAAATTTGAGATTATGAAATAGGAACATTATTTAAATACTCTTCAAAATCTACCTCTTGAAGTATACCCTTATTCAATTTAAAAAAATATCTCTACCTTCTGAAAAGTGGAAGCAATTAGCACAAATTGCTTCCAGAAGTGGACACAACTAGCACAGTTGCTTCCAGAAGTGGATGCAACTTTACACAAGTTGCTTTCAGAAGTGGATGCAACTTTACACAAGTTGCTTCCAGAAGTGGATGCAACTTTACCAAGTTGAATCCAAAAAAATTAATTTTTACCCCTCGGAGGTATTTGTGCAAGGTCAACCAAAACGGAGGGTATTTATAACATTCCCACTTGTGAAATTGTACTGTTTTACTTTTAGGGAGTTACTGAGAGAATTGGTGAATAAAAACGAACCATAGTTTGAGTGCATTGGCGAGAATTTAGTTCCATATTGGCGTTGATTTACCATAATACGGTAGGATGAAATCCCATACGAGTCTTGTAGCTCTTTCTTACCTCTGGTAAGTTTTAAATCTACGGTTACGATACGAATTACATATTCTTACAAATCGATCTTGTAAACATTGACCAAAATACCCTTGTCAATGACAGTCACAGAAATTCGTCATCTCTGCCTGTGGATGCAGATTACAACATTTACACTCTAGTCGTGTTAATCATTTCCTGCCTCTGCAATTAGGAACTCTAATGGAAGCCCTAATTACCAAAAAATTTACACTCAACACCCATAATCTTCTCTTATCACCATTTCTTCCTCGACTCAAATCCAAATCATTTCCTTCTAAACAACGTTTATTTCTTCAATTTTTCAATCACAGATGGAATTTGAATTCAATAAAACCTAATTTTTGCGCAATTTCGAACCCCCCTGCTTCAATTTCCTCCAACTATGGTGGATGGGATGATCTTAAGCTTATTGAACATCCAAGTCAATCTGGTAAGTTGAAGAATTTTCTTGTTTCCGTAGGCATTGATGATAGTAAGCATGTTTTCATGTTTATTATAGGTTTGATATCAGCTTTAGCAATTTCAAGGGTTAAGGTTTCTACAATTTTAGTGTTTCCAGCTTCAGTTTTGGTTTTTGCAATTGGATTTTCATTTGGGTTTATTCGTGGAGGTGGTGTTGGTTTTACAGTTAAGAAACTACGTGGTAGATTTGGTGTTGGTAATAACAAAGGAATTAAAGAAGAGAATCCTCCTAGATATGCTGAGAAATTGAGGAATTCAGTAGAATTTTTCAGTGAGTTGAATGAGAGGATAGCTAATTTGGAAAAGGAAATGAAAGGAGCCATGAATTCTAATTTTGTACAAGTGGGTGAATTAGAGAGTTACCATAGTATACTGAAAAACATAAGCTTGGACATTGTGAGAGAGAGAAATGTAATGGAAGCGTCAACAAATGATATAGTAAACCTGATTGTGTGAGTGAGTCTGTTGGAGAATCAGTTGATAGTGGAGAAGTTGAGAAAAATCTGAATCAGAAGCTGAGTAAGAGAAAAAGGGATGTAGGCGGAACTTTTTTGAATATTTTTCAGTTCTTTGGTGGCATATTTCAAGTGAATTCCGTTGATTCGAAAGCTAACATATCAAAAAATATCAGTAAAAGAGAAGGGATGGAGCAACTGAATCCAAATATGGTGAATGATCAAATTCATGAAAGTAAAATAGCTGATGGAATTGGAGATGATGATAGTTTAAATCGGGTGTCCATGAATAACATAGGAAACATGAAAATAGGTACTTCAGTACATGAGGACTCTAGGAACCCAGCTTATGATCAGCTTGGAGATGAAATACTAGGGGGTGATTCTAGAAATGTGGAAGAACCACGAATGGGCAATGAGAAATCTGTGGAGCCAATGAGAAACATTAGGAAACTACTTGAAAACGAGGAGTATTATAATCAGAGCAATACAACCAAGTTCATGAACAAGATGGGATGTGGGTCTAGAAAGGAAGTGCAGGTATCTGTAGAGAGTTTCCGTGATCAGTTGGATGTTGGGTTCAATGTCAGACCGGGGAAGGTTGAGTCCAAGACATCTGGTATGGAACATAAGACTTACTTGGAAGAAGAAAAAAAGTTCACAAGGTCCAATGCTGCTGACACAAGCAATGAAAATAACGTTGAGAATGAGATGCCCAGGTTTGATTTGAGAGAAACACCGGAGAATTTGGAAAATGTTTCCGAACTAGGAAACCGTCAATCTAGATGCAATATGGAAGAGGGTTCGGCGTCATCTTCAACATCTGCAAAGATATCGGAAGATGTAGTGTTTGACCGACATCTGCTGGAGGCTACTAACCTCCTAAAGCAAGCTAGGGAATGCTTGAAGGGTAAAGTTGATGAAGAAAGGGCTGAGGTTGTACTGTACAAGTCGGCTAGATTACTCTCGAAAGCCTTATGTTTGAAACCCATGAGCTTACTAGCTGTTGGTCAACTAGGGAACACTTTCCTTCTTCATGGTGAGCTCAAATTAAAGATTAGTCGTGAGCTGAGAACTCTCTTATCAACAGGTGATTCCTTCTCTAGGGAGAAAATGTATAGGGTAGAACCCGAGGGACATGATAATCAAGTCATGAGCCGAGATAAGATTACCTCTACTCTTATTGATGTGTGTGAAGAGTGTGAAGAACTCCTTGTTGAAGCTGGGAGAAAGTACAAGATGGCCATATCCATCGACGGGAATGATGTGAGGGCACTTTATAACTGGGGTCTTGCTCTTTCTTATCGTGCTCAGTTGATTTCAGATATCGGGCCGGTAAGGACCCTTTTTGGTGCTGGTACTTGTTTATATTGTCTCATCAGTTCAGCAGTACTATTGAAAACTTATGGGTCAGCTAAAGTTGGTAACAAAAGATAACTTATGCTTCTTATAAGTTATTGATTTCTACTCTTTGCAGGAAGCGGCTTATGATGCTGACAAGGTGTATCTGGCCGCAATCGATAAATTTGATGCTATGATGTCCAAGAGCAATGCATATGCGTCTGATGGTACGATTAAGAATATTCTTTTGATTAGCTTATAGAACATCCCGGAAGGAGATTGAATTTGAATATGTAGCAGTTATAATATGTTATCTACTCACACTCGCTCCTTTCGTTGTTGTATTTTGAATGATTTGTCATATATGCAAGATTCTCCTTGAGATAAAATGGTTTCTTAACATTTAAATTATCAAAGACAATTCCGCTAAATGTTTTTTTGTGAATTGCAGCTCTATTCCAATGGGGTATGGTATTGCGTCAAAGATCTCAACTTCGGCCAAGATATAGCAAGGAAAAGCTAAAGCTGTTGCACCAGGCAAGAAGACTCTTTGAAGATGCTCTTTCTATGGACTCTGACAATCGTCAAGTAAAAGAAGCATTATCATCTTGTATATCTGAACTCAGCTTTAGAAACTTATAAGCCATTTGAACCCACAAAAGGTTGAGCTAGTCAGAAATGTTGAAGTTGCTGCATTAAAAGTAAAAGGTAATTCCATTTCTAGCTTGTTTAACCGCCCAAAACAAAAGATAAACATAGAGACAGTGAGTCTGATTCTCAAGTAGGAGATCAGCAGTTCGAGTTTCCGCTCAAACATTGGAGATTTCGTGTAATTATTACTAACTTACTGTGGGGAAGGGGGCCGAGTTTGCTCAGGGGGAGTAAGCCGGTGTCTACGCTGCCAGAGGGCAGGACGGGCCTATGCCTAGTTTCAAAAAAAAAAAAAAAAAAAAAAAAAAAACAGTGATATATGGAAGAACCTCAAATGCATGTTTAATAAAACAAGTGTGAGTTGACATGCATAATTTGTAATAGCAGAAATCAAAATGTGCCAGGTAAAGTATGTCTTGTTGAAAAACCTCTACGGGCTATGCAGTAGAAATTTATCTGTAAAATTTTGCAATAAACTTTGGGCCTGCATCTGTGAAAATTTACATTGATAGCATGGCCGATGTGATTTTCTCCAACCATATGCATAGCAGCAAACGGCTCCACAAATTCGCTCCACCCCGCGACCATAAGACGTTTCCCTGAGTCTCTTGTAAACTGCATATTGCAAGCAGGAAAAAACAACAGAAGGAGCTGAAGCGCATGTTAGCAAGACTAGGCGAGAAACATCTAAATTGCACACCTGCTCATAATTAAACAATCTAAAAAGAGAAAATTGAAAACAAGGAACGGCAGAAGTGGTTTTTTTTTCGCGGGCAATAATTGAAGTGATGGTTGGATTTTTTTATGGTCTGAACTCTGATGATGTAACTACTGACAGTGAGAAAATGATTATCTTCACTTCCACCTTCTCTGTAAACCCTATCCCTATCTTCTTCATTATTATTATTCCAAATCTTTCCGAAATCGGAAACGTTTTAACGCACACATACATTAAATGCTCACTTCAAAGCTCTCTCTTTCTCTGTCATCACGGATGCTCCGTTAAAACATTTCCTTGTTGGCGTTTTTTTTATGTTGATGTTCTTCTTCCTTTGGTCCAGAAACGAAGGAAAAATCAGAGATCTAATACAGGTCTGTTACTGCTTTACGCCTTCAATGACATATGCATATTGTTTTTATCTGCATGTAGATATAATTCTTTGAAAATTTAGCCATTTCAGTTTCAGAAAAGATTAGGTTTTGTTTTTGTAGTTAATATTCTGTTCTTTAGATATCTTTTTCGGTTATATTTGGTAATAATTGTTTACATTTGGTTCACAAAATGACCCAATCTTTCTAATCATATTGATTGGGACTTTGCCTGACACAGTGGTTGATGTGAGGATTCAATGCGTCGTATAATATTTGAAGCATCAGCTGCATTAGTTGCAGTAAAATTGGGTCTGAATGAGGGGAATTTGTTTGCCAGAGATAGATCCGAGGTTAAGCAGAACATTCTATCGAGGGATGGAATTGTTCCAAGTAGAAAAGAGCAGGAAGAAAAGATGTCTGGAAGCAATTCCAAAAGTCCTTTCGATGTTCTGGTGATTGGAGGTGGTGCTACTGGATCGGGTATTGCACTTGATGCTGCTAGCCGAGGATTACATGTTGCGCTTGTGGAGAGAGAAGATTTCTCCTCCGGTACATCTTCAAGGTCGACTAAGCTTCTTCATGGAGGTAAAATAGTGTGCTCTCCCTCATTATGAGACTCTATCTTTCCTTATTTATTTCTGTTTTTGCAATTTGTTTCCTCTTGATATGCTTATGAAAAGAGTTCCTTTATGGTGTTCCCCTCTTGACATCCTATATATTGTATATAAATCAGGAGTTCGCTATCTGGAGAAAGCATTTTTCAATCTAGATTATGGCCAGCTGAAATTAGTTTTCCATGCACTTGAAGAGCGCAATCGTGTCATTCAAAATGCTCCACACATTTGTCGTGCCCTTCCTACCATGACCCCATGTTATAGCTGGTTTGAAGTAGTATACTATTGGGCCGGATTGAAGGTGTATGATCTTGTTGCTGGTTCTGGAACCTTGCGACTGTCACGATATTACCCTGCACAAAAGGCTGTCACTGTATTTCCAACTCTTGCAAAAGAATGTAATGGTCGAAAATTGAGAGGTGCAGTTGTTTATTGTGATGGGCAGATGGATGACTCACGTCTCAATATTGGACTAGCTTGCACTGCTGCCTTGGCTGGTGCGGCAGTGCTTAACCATGTGGAAGTAGTTTCTCTCCTTAAGGATGAAGTCTCTGGTCGTGTAATCGGTACCCGAGTTCGAGACAACCTGACAGGTATGGTAGTATGATCTGATTGGGTGTTTATTTTATTTTATTTATTATTAGTATTTACTTTGAAGGAATTGTAAATTGATGGATCAATTGTACCTGTAGCCAGCAACAAATAGTTTGTAGGTTTCGGTCTCAATTTTCATGGTTGTCCATCATCCATTCTTGTGAGTAATCTGTAATTTTTCTGCAGGAAAGGAGTTTGATGTGTATGCCAAGGTTATCATAAATGCTGCTGGACCTTTTTGTGATTTTCTAAGGAAGATGGCTGACAGCGGTGCAGCAAACATTATAAGTCCAAGTAGTGGTGCCCATGTGGTGCTTCCAGATTATTTCACTCCAGAGGACATGGGATTACTAATTCCTAAAACCAAAGATGGTCGTCTAGTGTTTATGCTACCTTGGAGAGGTAAAACTCTGGCTGGAACTACAGACTCTAGTACTACTATAACTGATCTCCCCCAACCACAATCAGAGGAAATAGATTTTATCCTCCACGCCATTGAGGATTACTTAAGCATCAAGGTACACACTAAGTGAACTGGGATTATGATTTAGTTTATAGTGTTATTACTTATTTTTTCCCCAGCTTTAGGCGATCTAAACAAAAGTTTACAAAATTTGAGAACTAGATAATTTCTCACTTCCTCAGTTGCATAAAAAATATGATCTGGAACCTCAACGTTACATCATATATTTTCCTCAGTGCCAATCAAAATGAATTTGGAAAACGGTCTCTTATCATCACAGTAGTATTAGTGTTATACACCTGTTGGGTTTATGATGGACAACTTGCCGAGGCCTTTCTCTGAATCTGCAACGCCTCAGATGTTGGCCCTGTAAGATGATTAATGTTGCATTGAAGTAGGTCAAGAAATTCAGGCATCTTTTATCAGATTTAAAAATTTGAATCTTCTGATCAGTTTAAATTACAATAGCTGAGCTTTTGCAGTTGAAGTATCAAACCCCTCTTTTTTTAGATGTTCCTCTTTCTTTTTTCATCACTTTTTTTCTTCTGCAGGAAGTTCGGTGTACTTGTTACAGTCATTCTCAAGTGACTTAAATTGAACCCTGAATGCATGAAGTGGTTGCTAATATTTAGTTAAATTTCAGGTTAGGAATTCAGATATTCTCTCCACATGGAGTGGTATACGTCCGCTGGCTGTTGATCCTTCGGCTAAGGATACAGCAAGCATTTCCAGGGATCATCTTGTACACGTTGATTGTCCTGGCTTGATAACTATTTCTGGTGGAAAATGGACTACTTATCGAAGGTACTTCATTTAGTCACACAAAATCTTGAGGAATCCAGAAACTCTCATGAAACCTGCCTCTCTTCGTAGGGCCTAGGTTTTGGTAAAACAAAAGAAGATACGTTATTTACTTTCTGCATATGAATTTTTAGCTGTTTAAAACAAAATTGGGAAGATATGGATCATTAACAAAGTAACCCTAACAAATAAATTGCTCTATAGTAGGTATTCTATCTCCGCAAAATGGTCAATCCGATGTGTTGTATACCTTCTTGGTGTCAGAGCTGAAATGCTGAAGTTTCTTCTTTAGCTTCATGTCTTAGGAGACAGTAATTTTGAATGTATCTAAATTTTCAGTATGGCGGAAGATGCAGTTGATGCTGCCATCAAGCATGGGGACCTGAATCCTTTAAGGCCATGTGCCACAGCTGACCTAGCCATTGTAGGTGCAGAAGGGTGGAAACCTTCAGCTTTTGTGGAGTTGGCTCAATCTTTTGTACGCAGGAAGCAGACAAGGGAGGGGAAAGTGGTGCCAGGAGCATTAGACACATCAATTGCCAAGCACCTCTCTTGTGCATATGGAAGCATGGCCACGCAAGTGGCCTCTATTGCACAGGTTGGAATTTAGAATATTAATAGCCATTTTGTCACTGTTGTTTGTCACTTATGAAAGGACGCCATCATTTCAAGACTGGGACGTAACCCATCCCTTGAATGGTCATGTTTTTATTCACTTACTCATGTGGTAGTAAGCATTACAGTATAAAGCATAGTCCACTAATTTTTTTTTTGTCAAGGAGCCATTCTTTGAACTCCTTAATCCCACAATTGTTTCATGACGCTGCTCCCCAACTATGCACATTTAGCTTGCTTCAAAAAAAAAAAAGCACATTTAGCTTGTGTGCATGTATGAACCAGCCGTCATATTGCAGCGTCTGTTGTTACTTGTATTCATGGATGGCACTATTTTTACGCGCTCTCATTGAATGCAGGAGGAAGATCTTGGGAAAAGGCTTGTCCATGGTTACCCTTATCTAGAGGCTGAAGTCGCCTACTGTGCCAGGAATGAGTACTGCGAGACTGCCATTGATTTCATTGCCAGAAGAACGAGGCTGGCCTTTCTGGATGTTAATGCTGCCACACATGCTCTGCCACGAGTCATTGAGATACTTGCTATTGAGCATGGATGGGACACAGAAAGGCAGAAGGTAGAACATCAGACTGCTGAAGTCTTTCTTCGCACTTTCAGACCTGGAGTGACAGATTTAGTGTCACAAAAGCAGACTAAATAGTCCATAATCAACTCGCCAGCAGAATTAGGAGGACGATTCAGTGATTGTTGCTGTATTTTAACTACATGCACGATTACTTTTAAGATTCATACACCCTAAATGGGTGCTTGGGAAAATGAAATTAACATAACTAAAGTGAAATTGAGAAGAAAATGGAATAAATGTTTAGCAAGGAAAAGTTCAGTAATTCCTTTAACCAGCGTGTTTCAGTTTTTTTTTCAGTAATATTTAGAAACTAGATTTCCCAGTGTGGAAAATTTATTCATACATCACAATAACAGGTAGATATCATTTAACTGCAGGGTCATGAATATCAACTTCAGATGCCAATCTAAACTTGAGAATTTTCTGGAGGCTGGTAATAGGTTTTACTTGCTTGGCTGAAGTTTGATTCGGATCAACAATGCACGTCCCTTTGAAAAGGTTTTGATCTGATGGGCCCGTCTCCTCGTGCACCACAGGACCACCATCTGCCAAGGCAAAATTTAGTTTAACCCTGCAGAAATCAGCTATTCCACACATTATCGAGACTCACCTTTTTCCGAGAAAATGAGGCATGTAGCAATTGTTTCCTCGTACGTTCCTATCTGCGACAACAGTTCAGTGAAGCGATAAACCACATTACTCTAAATAAGCCATAAAAAACATTGTCACTTTAAAGGTAAGTAGTTTGCAGTCCAAAAGCTCACCAACTTCAAATTGTCGCCTACGATCAAAACTGGATTCAAAGTATCTAAACCCTACCAAATCGAAGAGATTACATTACTGAACAAATTATATTTCACAAGTTAGAATATAAACATGAGTAGGAATCATATTATTCGTTTGGAAGGAGATACATAAAACGGAAGGCGCATTTGGTGGGATGTGTAATTGTTTATAAACAGCTTCAAGATCAAGTAATACGTATTCATCTGCTTCCACCTCATTCTCAATTCGCTCGGAATTTTCCTCCATATCCTACACATGACAAGTGAAGAAACTATCAATGCCTCATGCCAAGAAGCCAGACTTACACTATGTTTGTTTGTTTTTTTACTTCATCATTAACTTCAAATGTATCAAAATCATTTCAAGTTTCAATTATGAGTCAGACAGAATAAAAAGATAAAATATTTCTCTGAGACAATTTATCATAAGCTTAAAGTGCAATTTTGGAGTCGGACTGTTTTAAGACTCAGGAATTCACAGGCCCGTGAATCTTAAAGAAAAAAGGGAACACCGAAGAAGGATTTCAGGAATGTTACCTGAAAGATTTTGAGGCGGTAAAGGTTGCTACAGGGGTTCTGTAATGGGACTGGCAATTGGTAACGGTAACCCCCTTATAATAATAGGTAAACATAAAAAAATAAATAAAAACATAACCTTGCTAGTTGTGGAAATTGAATTGTTGTCCCTATTTCTAATGGGCTTTAATAAATATCCCAACAGACTGGGTTGCACAGACGGGACACGTAGACGCGGGCACGACACGATACCAGCACCCATGTTTGGTTTCTCTCTTTTCTAGGAATTCGTTATTAAAATACTATATATTTGTATCCCAAAACACAAAATGTACGATTGAGATTACTAGTTTTAGATTGAATTTAGATTTTTATATTTTAGGTGAGACTAAATTAACCTTTATCCCTTATATATCACTAATAAATTTCTTTTTAAAAATTTCATTGATTCATGGTCAGTTAGGTGTGGGCGATATTTTTGGTAGCGAAACAAAATATTTACCAAATTTTACTGTGCGTTAATTTAACTAAGAAACATATATTGAAGAAAATATCTCCCAATTTTACGTTTATTAATTGCTTGCACTATCTTCGCTAATGGATTAATTTATCAGATGTAAATTCCACGTTTGACTTTTCAAAAAAGTCAACACTAATTATTCAGGAATAAATTAGTTATTACGAAAAATAGTTGGCTAAAAGGATTTTCATTTGAATTCAAAATGTCTTATTTTGTCACGTAGTGATAGGCATCAAATAATTCCTAGTACCCAAATTAGCAAGGGTACATTATTTATGTGTCCTTACTTTTGAAACCCAATAAATACATCCTTATACAACAATAAATATATCCCTACTTTTTAATAACCTTTTCCATTTGAAATTAGATTACCTTAATACCTCACCCATATAATATTTTTTTTTATTTCAAAATGGAACAAATTTCTTCCTCTACCACTTCACCACCACCACTAGCACCACCACCACCAAAATTCAACTACCATTCCACCACCACCGTTCAACGACCACCACCTACCAACCTCCACCACCACTAATATTTCCATCACCACTCCGTCACCACCACCATTACACCACAACCAGTCCGCAACTGCCGCCATCACTAGTTCGCCGCCGCCACCACCGCCACCGTCGTCGTTGCCGCCGCCACAACTAGTTCAGATATTTTTGTATCAACAACAATAGTTGATCCAAATAAAAATAACACCAACAGTAGAAGTTGATCTAATTTAGGGGATCAACAACAGTAGTTGATCCAAAAAAAAAGGATCAATAGTAGAAGTTTATCTAATTTAGGGGATCAACAACAATAGTTGATCCCCAAAATTGGACCAACAATGAAAGTTGATCCATGTAAATGGAGTGAACTTGGAGTGAGTCGAACACGCATCATATGACATGGAGTAAGTCATGCTACCATTGCACCACAAGTTCAACATTTGAAGAAATTTACATGATTTAAACTACAAGCATGATTATACTAATCCAAGGAAATGTTGTCAACGGAAGTTGATCCCATAAAAATTATAAACAACACCAACTGATCATCACCTATAGCTTCATAAACAACAACTTTAAGACCAAGCTCTCCATCTGAAGCTAAACACAAATCTGACTCCAACCCCTCTGTAATCTTCTCAGCTCCAATAGAAACCATCAGAGCCCATCTATAACCAGTCAACAACATCTTCTCGGCTTCTAATCCAGTACTTCACCAATAGCATCACCCATTCCTGCAATTCCTCTACCAATAGCAGCACCCATCTTTATTGTTCTCTCAATAACTCAGCACCACCATCAACCATAAATTTAGCAAAAAAACATAAATACAAACTTTATACAACCTCCATCACCACCTCCGTAGAAAAAACAATACTGCAACACCACCCTCACTACTAAAATAAAAGCCACCACCAACTCATCCAATGATAATTTTCATCTCTTCTTATTGTTGAAAGCAAAAGCTACTAGTAATTGTTACAGTATCCTGCAATTAACAATCACAAATTTTAATTAGCTACATATTTCATATATAGTAATCATTCATATTGTCTTGTATTTCAAATAACTAAAACAAGTTTTTTTTGTTTTCTCTTGATCAGAAATAGCTAAAACAAGTTTCATTGAGCAGACACGTATCCATGAGATTCAAAATTAAAAGTTAATGAAATTCAAATTGACTATATGGGTAAAAGAGATTAAGTTAAGTTGAGTTCATCTGCTTTTACATTTTTGATCCTAGTTACATATTAACATTTTATTATAATTTAACTCAAGAACCCTAGAAAAAGTTTGGTGAAAATTTTCAAAATTCTTAGCTCACAAGCGAGATTAAGATTAGATTAATGTAAATCTGGACTCTGATTATGAATTAGAAACGAAAATCGGGATGAAAACAAATCTATTAGGTTACCAGTAAAAAAACAAAGATGGATAAGTTAATTGATTGTACTAGAACGATAAGGAGATATCATACTTATCTTTCGATTCACTTTTCGTTGATTCATCTTCGTTTTCAGTTGTTGTTGATGATTTTTATCGACTTTTCTCCATCGATTAAAAAAAATCTTCATGGACTGATGTCGTCGATGGATCTGGTTGAAGAATAAGGGCAAGCAAAACATGATAGAACACAAATCAAACACATGAAGTGATGAAGGTGGTGGTGTAGATTTTGGTGGTGCTGATTCTGGTGGTGGTGGAAGCTATGGAGATGATGGTGGGAGCGATAAGATTGATTTGATTTTTTTCTGTCATAAGAAGTGATGAAAAAGAGCAATAGTGAGGAGGGATAAATACGGAGTCATAAAAATTATGTTTTTAATGAAAATTTTCAATTATGTCACTAGGGATATTTGTAAACTCTGTTGGCTGGGTTGCACGGACGCTCCATTTTTTGAGCAGTGTTCACGTCCGACTCGCGTTGGAAACAGGACGCGTGTGGGACGCTGACACGATGCGTGTCCGATGCACCAATTTACGCATCCTGTGCGCGTCTGGTTTGGACGCACCGAAGACTCGGATTTGACGTGTTTTTTTTTATATTCATCTACACTTGTTTCTTTATTTTTACTATCATTAACTAAATGAAGAAAGAAAAACATTTATGTCAATCATTTAGGTCTTTATTAGGGTTCCGTAATTGGAAATGATATCACGTATACCCTTAGTTGGGCATGTGTTGTTCTAAGAATGCATTTTGATTGTGCTACGTGTTTAATAGTGATTGATTGCTTGATATTTGACATGTATAAACAAATGATTTCTTATTTTCTTTTGAAATTTATACTCATGTATCATCATGTTCTAATTTTTAGCATCGAAATACTTGAGTTTGCTGTATAAAATACATGATTGTATATATAAATAATACATAATAAGCTCTAAAAAAACCAAGGTGACCATATTTACCACACAAAAACTCCACCCATATGTTGAGATCCATTAAATCTACATATTCCCTAAAATTGATACAAAAACTCCAAATGTTTTTAAAACGGTAAATTACGTCCATTCCATTTTATAGAAATACCGAGCTTACCCACTTCTTCTTTCTTTAGTCGTCTTAACCAAGGTGACCATATTTACCACACAAAAACTCCACCCACATGTTGAGATCCATTAAATATACATAATCCCTAAAATTGATACAAAAACTCCGAATGTTTTTCAAACGGTAAATTACATCCATTCCATTTTATAGAAATACCGAGCTTACCCCCTTCTCCTTTCTCTAGTCGTCTTCTTCTTTGTATGACCGTCTCTCTGCATCTCTCTATCTCACTCACATCGCCATTATCAGCATCATCTCTTTATCTCTAGTCTTCTTCTTCGTATTTAGATTGAGCAAGACCATCCCATGATCGTCCATCAACACCGCTCATTTGTTTCTCTCCCCTCATCACCACCAGCACTACCGAAAGCAGAAACAACATCCGTAGGTCATGATAGTTGTATTACCTTCTCTTCCTCACTCCAAATTAATTTCCAGAAGGTAATTTTTTTAATTTACATATGCAGAGATGGTATTTTGAATCAATTTCATTTTGTTATCGAATTTTATTTGATTTATAATTCGTTTTGCATTTGTTTCTATTTTATTCATTCCAAAATTAGGGCTTTGTTTTGGGTTTTTGGAAATTTTTAGGGAAAACTTGATTGTATAATTGGTACTAAACTTATCTTTTTCTTTGTTATTGTCATTGTTGATTTTTTTACGAAGTGGGACAAACAAGAGTTTTCTTTTGGTTTTCTATGGTTCCATGACATTTATAAGCTAGACATAGTTCTGTTGAAAGTAGTGGAGACTCTTTAGTTCAATGACATTGTACTTGAAAAAATTCTCAATGTCATTTTTTTTTATCATGGATGAACCAGTGCTAACCAATCCTCAATATTGTTAGCGAAAAAAAATTCTTTCCTTGGATTTTAACTTTGTATGATTTTTAGCAGTCCCTGGAGCCGCATTCACTACCAAGATCAACTATTGGAACCGCTGTATACATTGCTTGAGAAGTATTACTCAAGAAACAATATGATGAAAAGGTAAAATCCTCAATCTCCACTTTCTAGTCTTATCAGACATAATCTTGTTGTAATTAGTATTACCAATTCGAAGCTACTGCGAATACTGCCAAATTTTCTGTCTACATATATGCTATAGTACCATGAAATTTATAAGCTAGACATAATGCTGGTAAATGTTCACATTGCACAACAGTTCAGGTAAATGTTCACATTGCACAAAGTAAATGTTTATGTTGTATAAATTGTATGTCTTTGTTGTTGTTGTTGTCAGTAAGTGGTGATGGTTGTGAGTGGGTTGTTCGTTCCTTCTTATCTTAGCTTATTTAAGTGCACTTTCAGCATTATACTGTACTTGATATTTTGGCCAATTTTATGTCTCAGTAGTTTAAAGTTTTCATTGTTGGCAGGTCAGAATTGCGGCTAGAGTTCGGCGTACACAACAAGTACAAATCAAGTTCAGTGGAGATGCTGAAGAGATGTTTGCATGAAACCAATGTTGTAGAGAAACTAATCAAGCTCCCAAAGTTGAAAGGCCAGCTATAGTGTTTCCAAAATTCCTTTGTTATTAATCCCGATACTCTGCCACAACCAGTCTTCCAAGTAAGTAGAAGAGAATTTTTAATACATGTTCACTTCCCAAGAAGAAGATGAGAACTTTTGGTAGCTTCCATGTTTTGACTACCCATAACCGAAGGACATGCCATGCTCCACAGATGTGAAGCCATTTCGATTACAATTCTTCAAATTTCAGTTTCAATTTAGTTTAGACTACATACAATATGTATTTAATCTACTTTTCAGATTTCATTTTGATGTTTGTTTTAGAGTTATTTTTTATTTATTCTCTTTTTTATTCTTTCTATAGTTAAACATGTTAATTTGTTGCAGGCGTGTCATGTTTGTTTCATTTTTAGATTAAGTTTGGCAGAGCTTGCGGGATTTTACAATCTGTTGGAACCAAAATAGGTTTCATCATATTTTTACCGGAACCCATTTTGGTTTCATCATATTTTTGCTGAAACCCTTTTTGTTTTCATCATTTTTTACTGCTATTTTTCTTTTGCATCTTAACAACATAAGAGATTATGTTGTCTACTGTTTTCTAAAGTAAAATTACTAAGCAGTGTTTTTTTGGTTTCGCAGATATATGATACACTATTTATGAATTTTAAAGATCTGTTTACATGCTTATCAAGTGTTACAACGTAGTGAATTAGTGAAAAATTGTCCCAGTTTTTTTTAAGTGACAATCAATGTTCACGACAAAAATAGAAATAATATCCTTTAGACATAAGTTGTAAGGCACTACAAACTGAAATCAATTAAATCTTTTTTTATAGAAACTGTAATTTGTCACCATTACAATTAGTCGATAACCATTTTACAAGTAGTTTAAACTTCAACAAAAACTGAATTTGCCAAAATAAAAGTACTTTTTTAGGCATGACATGCGAGTATTGTTCTCCTTTTTGTATCAAAGCCTTTATTGCAGATGCTTCCGTGCACAAATGATGCTATATTGCTCTGTTTCTCTTTTTTTCCCTGTTGTGAAACCAAAAGTAAACGATAAGCACCAACAAAATGATGAAACCATAATTGAAAAATGATGAAACCATAACAAAAAATGGTAAAACCAAATCTGGTTAGATCAAGCAAACATCAAGTAAACACACCCAACAGATATATGTAACCATAAGAGGAGATGGTGAAACCAAATATGGTTTCATCAAAAAAATGAAGACAATATAACACGTCAACTGAAAACTGTCTTCAATTTTTTACTCAAGTTCCACAAGGGAAAAATGATAAAACCAAAAATGGTTTCATCAAAAATACAAGAATTAATCAACACACCAATAGTTCTGGTGGAATCAAATTCGACAAGGGAAAAATGATGAAACCAAAAATGGTTTCATCAACTACCAGAATTAATCAACACACCAACAGTTCTGGTGGAACCAAATTCGGCAAGGGAAAAATGATGAAACCAAAAATGGTTTCATCAAAACTACCAGAATTAATCAACACACCAACAGTTCTGGTGGAACCAAATTCGACAAGGGAAAAATGTCGCATCCGAAAATTGTTTCATCAAAATGACAAAAATCAACCAACAACAACGAACTAGTGCTAGTGGAATTAAATCTAACAGTCGATAAATGTAAGATTTGTTCATACGGACCATTAATGAATAGATATCAAACAAAAATATGAACAATAATAAATAATGATCTTATTATTGATCAAACAACATGAGACAAAGGATTCGATTTACCTTTTGGAGGATTTTTAATCGTCTTCTTGAGTTGTTCATCTTTGTTTCTCTCTTGTTGAGCATTCTTCTTCACCATTTTAACCAGTTTTTGTGATTTTTGTTTTACTTTTTTGAATTTAGGGCATAACTTGTCTCGATCAATAATTTCTAGTTTCTAACAATCCATATTTAGAGAAAAAAGAGAGGTTCCAGTAGAAGAAAATAGAATCGGAAGGGAAATGAATTTCGTAGATCTATTTTTTTTTCCCGAGAGATTAAGAAAGAGAATTAGACGAAGATACGGTGAGAGAGACTTGTCGTTTGTTTCTGGGCTGAATAGATGTAGGGGTATTGTAGACAATTCTGGAATTTTGGGGTTTTTATTACTCTTTTGTTTCGCTGGAGTTATCTTATACAGATGTTGATAGCCTTGGGGCTGTAACGTACGCGTTATAAAGAAAAAAGAATATCATTTAGAGAGAATTAAGAATTAAGATTTATTTTGTTTTTGGGGAAAAGTAAGAATTAAGGTTTATAATTGTGTATGAAAATTATAAATAAAAGAACAACTATAACTAATTAGAAATATGATGAAGATTGATTAAAAGAAAAGTTAAGGTTTATTTTGATTTTGATTAAGAAGAAGAATTTAAGTATAATTGCTAGTACAAATTAAGAAGTGTTTGGATTTTCGTTTTAACTTAAATTTTATGTGGCTGCATTTAAGAGAAGCCAAAAAGAAAGGAAAAAAGAGTCACATGGATCATTTCCAGTGAGGAGGTGATTTTATGCCATCGGCCAATTTTGAAACAAAATGCTGATTTTGGTTCCGAGTATTATATTCAGGATGAAATTTTATTAAGACCGTGTCAAAATTATTCCTAGAAACCAAGTTTTTTTTTTTTTTTTTTTGGGTTTTGACACAATTTGTTGGGTTTAAAGAGAACCCAAAACCTAACAAAGAAAACCCAAACAAATAAAACTAAAACACACTACTTTCTAATATAAATCTTCCTATTTCTATCTCCAGCCAAAATTCCCTGCAACTCACTAAAAACTGTCCAGACTGAGAACAAATCTTTTTTTACTAGATATGAAGAGATGATGCTCTGATGGGAAGAGTCTGAACAATTTTTCTTTTACTAGACTGAGAACAATTTTTTTTTTCAACGCTATTAGATAAGAAGAGATGATGCTCTGATGGGAAGAGTCTGTTACTAGTGGAGCTCATATTTCTACATTGCTTTACAAGGGCTTTTGGCTTTCCAGAGTCCAAACTAGAAACCGTTGGTAATCTCTTAACCACATGAAACAAATAAATAGGTCGGTAACGATTTTTTTTTCTTTCTTGAAGCAAGGTCGGTAACGATAAATATCGTCATATGACTCACGGGAGGAGCCGTACCATTTTGTGATACATAGGACCACTAGCTAAGTACACCCCAGACACGTGGTTGTAGCCCCAACTAAAACTTTCACAAATCTGTGGATCACAACACAAGGATAGAACATCAATGATCTCTGTATCGACATCGTTATGATTTACCTACTCACCATAAATCGGGTTACACTCTATCACTGAACATATGTCGAGCAGTAGAAGTTAACTATTCATGCAGTCTAGGGGTGTAAATAATACCCGAAAATACTCGGCCTGCATGTATCCGCGCGAGCCCGCCTGTACCCGAAGTAGTCCAAAGTCTGTTATGGCCCGTCATGGACCACCCGGCCCGGCCTGGATTAAATTCTTGGGCGGTCTCGGGCTTTGCAATTAATTATGATGCCCGGTCTGATACCCGGCCTGGTGCCCGGCCTGGAAGCCTTCTATGTGTCATTAATCATTTAATATCCTCTTAAAAAGACTTAAAAGTTACAGTTTTATAATTGTCAATTTTATGTCAAGAAAAATAAAATATATAATTGTTTTTACTTATAATTAACCTTTTCAAAACATTAATGGTAATATATTTTCTTATTAGAAAGTTTATTGTACTCTAATTAATTATTTATTATAGGCTAAAATTAAAAATTTGTCAGTGTAATTTAAATATAAAATAATACTATCACTTACGATATGCGATATTGGAAAGGAAAAGATATTGTATTTAATACTGTTCATTTGAAAATTTAAACTTAAAAAGAAAATAAAAAAAATTAGTGGCTTGTCCGACACGATCTGGCCTGCCCGTATAAAAAGCGGGCTTTGGGCGATCTTTGGGTAGCAAATTATCTACTTGTGCCCGGCCTGAATTTGTTTACGGGCTCACAAATATTAAGCCTGGCCTGCCCGGCCTGTCTTAGTTTTTGGGTCGGGCGGCCCGGCTTGCCCGAATTTACACCCCTAATGCAGTCCTACTTGTTTGAGATATTTTTCTTTCTTGTACGTGTCAGCTCAACACAACGCCATTTACAATCTTCACTTTCCTATTTAAACCGCTGCCCTATTCGAAGTTCTTAACAACTCAAAAAACTTACGACACCAACAAAAGAAAGAAAGAAAACAAAACTCACCAGTCACCACATCAAGTAAACAATGGCAACAATCAGTTTTGCAAAGAGTGCTGCAGTAATGAACATCTCCTGTTCATTCCCTCAAACCCCATCCATTTGTACTTCTTCATCATCGGTCTCATTCCGTAAAGTCTCAAGAGTTAGCTTCTCCTCTTATTCAAGTTTCAACCCCAATCAAGTAAGTAATATTATTTCAAACTTTAAAATCTTAGAACCCTAGCTATAGCGCATTCAAGGTTTTTCACAATATTCGTATGTTAATTGTATTTGTTCATCAATTGCAGGATAGGAACACAGTGGCAAAAGAAATGAAATGCAGAGCAAGTAAAGATTCACTGGTTGGTCAAGCAGGAGAAAAATTAGACGAGGGCGTTGCCAAAGCAACAGAACTGGCTGATAGTGCAAAAGCAAAAGCGACAAAAGATATTGAAACAACCAGCGCGAAATCAGGGGAATTACAAGCCGATGCCAAAGATATTGCTGGTTCCTTGAAAGATAACATAGCTGAAGGAACAGAGAAGGCAACCGAAAGTGCATCTAAATTTGGTGAGCAAGCTAAAGAGAGTGTACTGGATGCAGGAGAGAAAGCGAAAGAAAACGCCAACACTGCTTGGGAAGCTACTAAAGATGCAGCACAGAATATCAAAGATGCTGTTGTTGGTAAAGAATAAAATACATGATACTATTGTTGTGTTGTGTGGTTTTCTCATTTTACACTTGTGAACAACATAAAGGAAAAAAATATAACTTGAATTTGGTCCACTGTGTGGCACCTAGTAGTAGTACTGTCCTGTACAGTTGAATCTTACGTTTGAGATAATACTACATGGTGTTTTGAGTTTCTAATTTTGACTTACAACTATTGCGGTTTCTGTTTGATCACTCTACTTAAAAGTGGAAGGATCCCTTCACACTTTTAATTTCACACTATTTCACGTGCTGATCTTTTTAACAATAACCAAACGGTAATGTAATTGAAGCTAATATTTTGGGGATATGATCATGTTCCAAAGCTCTATATACCCATAAAAATAAACACATTCCAACACGTATAAATCCACAATCTATTATTTTGAAAATCGGCCAATTTTCAGCCGCTAAAATTAGGATTGGTAGATGACGAGGTTTGGTATATTGCAACGCGCTCCTTTTTTATGGCTGTGTAGAGCTTTGCAAGAAGAGCATATCCTCAAAATATTAACTTCAGGTAGGTTACCATTTTTAAGTTTTATCAAAAAAATATTACCAAAAATGTGACAAAGTGTGAGTTTAAGAGAGTATGTGAGAAACATGTAATAGAATGTTATTGAATAAGGTGAATATTACAAGAGAGATGATTATCTTTAAATAACCCAATCATTATAGTTGTAGTGTCATTATATAACACAAACTATTCACACAAACACAACACAGGACAGGACAGGTCAAGTCAACATTTTTTGACTTGACATTTACAGTATCTAATACACCACCTCAAACTGTTAGGGGCTGACAAGAACATGACAGTTTGAAAACACAAAGTAGTAAAAGCATTACAACAGACTAAGTAACATCAGAAACTGAACTTGATGAAGCTTTTGAACTTGATGAAGCAGAGGAAGAACTTGCAGAAGCCTGTGCACTTGAATCTAGTAATGACTGCAACAACCTTGAAAAGGTAGGTAAACAAAGCCCTTTTGTAAATATATCAGCTAACTGGTCTTCACTTGAAATATGCTGCAACTTTAGAAAGCCACTTTCCACCAACTCCCTTACAGTATGGTATTGTATCTCTATATGCTTTGTCCTAGCATGGAAAACATGATTAGATGCTAATGCCAAAGCACTGTTATTGTCACACAAGAGTAAAGGTGGACTTGTAACAGAAATATGTAACTCAGATAATAAATTCACAAGCCACTTTAGTTCAGCTGAAGCAAAAGATAAACACTTATATTCTACCTCAACAGAAGACTTAGAAACAGTAGGTTGTTTCTTAGAAGACCAAAAAATCAAATTAGAACCAAAAATACCGCATAACCTGAAGTGGATCTCCTTGTTCTGGACATCCTTCCCAATCTGAATCAGTATATGCAGTTAAGGTTGTCAAACTTCTCTTCTTCAAAGTAATACCAACACCAAGCATGCCATTCAAATACCTCAAAATTCTGTTTACTAGCTGAAGATGCACATCTGTAGGTTTATGCATGAATTGTGACACATAATTCACAGCAAAACAAATGTCTGGCCTAGTAACTGTTAAGTACTGGAAACTTCCTACAACAGTTCTATATTCAGTAATATTGTCTAAAACTGTTCCATCATGTAAAGAAACCCTTGGACCCTTGACTACTGGTGTATCACATAACTTGCAATCCAACATATTAGTTTCAGACAATAACTCCAAGGTATACTTTTTCTGAGTTAAAATAAGAGAATCATTATTTCTAACAGCTTCAATTCCAAGGAAATAACCCACACTGCCAAGTTTCTTCATTGCAAATTCTTGTTTAAGAGAAGATATCAAGTCATCATTACAGAACTTCCAATTAATAAAATATCATCCACATAGAGCAATAAAACAAGCATTCCAGACTGAGAATGAAGAACAAACATAGAATTATCTGAGATAGATTTCTTGAATCCATAAGCAATCAAAAAGGTGCTAAATCTATGAAACCAAGCTCTTGGAGCTTGTTTCAACCCATATAAACTCTTTTTTCAGATGGCAAAAAAAATCTGAGGGATAATCAGGATTTATGAACCCTTGTGGCTGAGACATGTATACATCTTCATCTAAGAAGGCATTACTCACATCCAACTGCCTGACTTGCCAATTATAAGTAATAGCCATACACAGGACAACTCTCACTGTTGTGCACTTTACAACTGGACTAAAAGTCTCATTAAAGTCAATACCATCGTGCTGGTTGTAGCCTTTTGCTACTAATCTAGACTTAAATCTATCAACAGTCCCATCTGGTTTCCTTTTAATCTTATAAATCCACTTGGATCCTAAAATATTCATATGTGATTCTGGAGCTACATACTCCCATGTATCATTATCTCTTAAAGCTATATATTCCTCCTTCATAGATACATGCCATTTATGATTCTGCATTGCTTGCTTAAAAGTCTTTGGCTCAGTGTCTGTAGTTAATAAAGTTGTATATGCAGAAGGAAGTGGATGTTTGATAGACAGATGAGAAACATGATCTGGAAAGAGTTTTGGGTTTGAAATCCCTTTTTGTGCTGTTGTAACCATAGAATGAGAAGGAGAAGAATTAGAAATATCAGTAGACAAAGATGAAGAATTATCAGATGACAAAGAATTTATAGTAGCTGGTACAGATGATGATGAAACAGGACAAGAAAAGTAAAATTGGGTTTCATCAAAAACAACATTCCTAGAAATATGTAACTTTTTAGTTACAGGGTTATAACATCTATAACCCTTATGAAGAGTACTATAACCCAAAAAGACACATTTTGCAAACTTAGGTGAAAGTTTATCAACTCTAGTATGAGTTAAAAGAGGATAAAAAATTGAGCCAAATTTTTTGAGAAAAGAATAATCAGGTACAGAACCAAACAAAACCTCAAAAAGGAGATTTGTAATTCAGAATTCTACTAGGTGTTCTGTTAATCAAGTAAGTGGCAGTTAAGAAAGCATCATACCACATTTCTTTAGCACAAAAAGAATTAAACAAAAGTGTGTTTCCCATTTCTGTACTGTGCCTATGCTTTCTTTCAGCCAGGCCATTTTGCTCTGGAGTTTTTCGACAAGAGACTCTAGTAAGAATGCCGCATTTATCTAGAAAAACCTTAAAAGTCCCTTTAACAGGTTCAACAACACCATCAACTTGAAAATAAAGAATTTTTTTGGAAAACTAATTTTTAGTGTGACTTTTAAAGTGAGTAAAACATTGTGAAGCATCAGATTTCAGTTCCATTGGATAATCCAATTAAACCCACTGTAATCATCTGTGAATAGAATTAAAACTTATACCCATTTAGGGAAGGAACAGTAGGCCCCCATACATCACATTGGATAAGTGACAATGGTTGAGTTGCATGAGAGTTAGACAACTGAAAAGGTAATTTCTTGCTTTTAGAAAGTTGACAAGGATGACACATAGATGTAGAATGAGGAGTTGTTAAAACAATTTGTTTGAAAGAATGAATTTTTTGAATGATATGACTAGAGGGGTGACCTAGTCTATCATGCCACACTTGAGAAGAAGAAGACACAGTTGTTGACAAAGAAAGAGTAGAAGGAGAAGAGCTTTTAGGTAAATAAATATTCTTAACATGATACAAATTATTTACTACAGTTCCATGAGCAAGCAAAGCATGTGTCAACAAATCTCTTATCTCATATCCATATGGTGTAAGTTTAAAATAACATGAATTGTCCCTTGTAAACTTAGCAACTGACAACAAATTATGTTTCATATCTGGAACTAATAGGACATAATTAAGCCTAAAACTAGTTTTAGGTGTTTGAATATTATAAGTTCCAATAGATGAAATAACAACGGGCCTACCATTGCCTACTTGTACTCTGTCCTTGCCTCTGTAATTTGAAGTATGTTGTAGAAGAGCCTCATCACCAGTAATATGAGCAGTTGCCCCTGAATCTGCAAGCCATTGAGGTGCTTCATAAGTAGAAGCAGAAGGATCAAAAGACTGCTCTTCACCAATAGAAGCAAAAGCTTGTCGAGTAACATTTCCCGCCCCAGTTGTTGGAGGATAATATCTGAAGTGACACCTACTTGCATAGTGACCTTTCTTTCTGCAAATTTGACACTCTATCTGAGAAAAGTCTCTTCTTCCACCAGTATAACCATTATTACCCCCGTTATATGGACCAGAACCAGAAGAGCTAGCTTGATTAGAATTTGAACTCTGACCACTCTTGAAAGATGAATTAATCTTGAAACAATTTGAACCATTTGAACCCTTGGACTTGTTTTTCCCATTATAACCAGAATTCATATTTCTACTAAACATAGCAGAATGCTGTTGATCATCGAAAATTGAAGCAGTTTCTTTTTGTTGACTAAGAGCCCATTGTTCATGATTCAATAACCAAGGTTTCAATTCTGGAAAGGTAAATGAGACATCCCTATTTTGAGCAGCAACCAAAAAAACTATCAAACTCTCTACCAAGACCATTCAACACAGACATAACAAGATCAGAATTACTGACCCTTTCTCCTATTGCAGCTAGATTATCAGCACTAGCCTTGACATTGTGAAGATATACAAGGATAGTCATATTGCCCTTCTTGAGATTATGAAGCTGATTCTTTAACAAATTCTTCCTTGCCATAAATTGACTCTGAAAATTCACTTCAAGAAATTACCAAATATCTCTAGCAGTTACTAAGCCCAAAACATCACCAGAAATCAAATCAGTAAAAGTAGCCTTCATACAACTAGTAACAAAACAATCCATCTTCCTCCAACGAGTCCATTGAGGATTCAGTGATAAAACACCATTAACATCGATTTGTTTTACTGGTTCTTGTACATCACCATTAACAAGACCATACAAATCCGTATAAATTAACACTGACTCCATTTGATCTTTCCAGAGTAAAATATTATTTGGGCCCAATTTAGTACATACAAAATTAGAGATATTAGTAAAGGGGAAAACGAATTCAGAAGAATTACCCAAATCTTGAGCAGCGGAACTCATTTTATTTTTTCGTGTATAAACCATTGTTGAAGATGACATTAACAAAGAACACCCTCAAATTTGAGAAGATACAGATCTTCAATCTTGAAAAGAAAATCTGATTTGAATCAGACAAAGATTGTTGTAAAAAATATTGAATCAAAAAATTGTTGTAAAAGATGTTGAGATTCAGAAAATTGTATGAGAAATTTTTTAAGGTTTTGGTGTTAGGAAAAATTTGTCTCAGGATCGGTTTTGTCTGATACCATGAGAAACAGGTAATTGAATGTTATTGAATAAGGTGAATATTACAAGAGAGATGATTAGCTTTAAATAGCCCGATCATTATAGTGTAGTGTCATTACAGACACACAAACTATTCACACAAACACAACACAGAACAGTTCAAGTCAACAGTTCTTGGCTTGACATTTGCAGTATCTAATAATCCGAGGGGATCCTCCCTCGTGCTTAAATCCCTATCTTTCCATCCAAATTATTGAGACATGGATAACGTGTTGGATACAAGTTTAGAACTATAGTGTTGACAAAATTTAAATTGAAAATCTCTATGTATAAATATATCTGATAGGTTTCTCCATAACAGAGAGACACGTCTTGTATGAAAAGTGCTCGGGTCGGACGATCAAATGGTGTGTCTCGGGTTAAACTTTATCATCAACATTTTCTTTTTCATCATCAACGAAAACTATATTAGATCAGAAAAATGGGATGCAAAATATAGTACCACCAAGAATGGAATATACATAATCTATCATTGATATTATTTAATAATAATAATTCTTCAAAATAAAAATTCAGACCATCCCAAGGAACACGTCAAGGTGACCTATATCACCCCTATTTTTGTTGAACCGTAAGGCCGGTTCCTATGGAGGGTGGTATAAAAGTTGTTTTGCCATCCCAATTCCCACATGGTATGCAAACTAGTTTCTCCACTATGATAAACTGACAAATTTTAATAAACTAGTACTCCTTCCGTCCTATTTTAGACGAAGGGGAAGGTGTTTTCACGTAGATTAAGAAAATGGAAAGATATTAATTTTGTTCCATATATATCCCTTATAATAATTGTTAAAATATTTAAAATTTCAATCTCCTAGTTTTTTGTTCCTTGTTTCTAGTGGTTGATTCAAATGCAGGGTCAAATTAGGAAGAAAGTGTGAAAATTATGAAAACCTTCATCTATTTTGATACTAGAAAAAACCCCTTCCCCTTCATCTAAAATAGGACGGAGGGAGTATATTTTATTATGTTTTGTGGGACCCTTATCAATAAAAAAATCAGTTTGTTTAGTTTTGAAGGGGTCTTTATTAAATTTTAGGGTTTATATAATATTTTGTGGGTCTCTTTTTATAATAAAATCTGTTATAATAACTAAAAAGTAGGAGAGAAGAAAAAAAAATAAAACACTAAATACTACTAAGCGATCAACACTAAATCGCTAGCGGTGCTTACTCGATCGCCCGGTGTAGTCTTAACCGAGCGGTCGAGACTCGACCGCTCGGTATATATTCGACCTGGCCTGATAGCTAGGCCAATTTGCCAATGAGCCATCTCCATAGTGGGTGCAAAAATGGAAAATTTTATAGTTTGTCATGCCCATAGGAACCGGCCTAACAATGAAACAACCAAATTAGATGAACTACATAATACTGAAATTGAAATTGCAAACATCGAAATGAAAACAATTTGATACGAGGACACATCCACCTGCTCAGCAAACGATACTTAACACAATATTCTATGGGTACCCTAATAACCGAGATATTTCCAGGAAAGAATTTCCTCATTTAGATTGCATAAACATAGTTCAGTTTATCTACTCCTTGAACTTGCCACAATGATGGAACGAAATATCGTGCGCAAAACAAAGCGTGAAAAAAGGAGAAATGAGCGAGGACTACTTTGGGATGTTTTAGAATGAGAGATCCATTTTGCTTTTATAGGCAAAGAAAGAAAATATTTTTCTCATGCGCTGCTAGATCAATTATGATCTAGTAGCACCAATGCTTAGCATTTGGAAATTTATGACTTGATGTAGTTTTGAAAGTTGTTGTAAACTGGTAGTAAAGATTCGTTCATCTCGGACGTGTGTGAAGATTGATTTTAAGACCTATATCTAATCTAACTGGAAAATATATAAAATATGATAACAACATTGAGAGAGACTAGGACTCAGGATTCCACCATTAATCAAAATCAATTAGTTCATATAATGATTCATAACAATTTAGCTCTTTTATAAACTCTATTTCTTTGCCAAACGTAGATTTTATAAAGCATGATGTGACGGACCGGAAAATTACGCTTGAAGCCTGGGTGCGCAAACCATAACTTTCCCGGTACGCCATTATTAAACTACACTCCGGGCCTTCGGTCTAGGAAACTGCACATCCATTTTCCCTTGAAAGAATGCTCGTGGATCATGATGCATCTAAGTTATCTTCCACACCATTCCAACTTACCCTCGTTCCCCGCAAAGGGTTCATTAAGAAAATAAAGACTTTCTTAAAACTGCTAAAACGGTCTTTTGAGGCCCAAAACAATGGAATTTGGCTAAACTCCCAAGACTGTGATGCGTTCAAATTAATTTAGACCCATCTTGAGCTAAATTACGACATTCGGGTTTTTAGCCTCCAGATAGACTATAGTTTGCTCATTTGCATCAACTTAGCTTACTCTTTGTAGCTTGATAGGAAGTATGAGCATCCACTTGCTGCCATGCAACTAAGCCTCATCAAGCTTGGCCACAATCATCTCTTGCATCGAGTTATCGATCTTAGATGATATGAGGGGCCAAAGTGCCGCAATCATCTCATAATTAGATAATATGAGCGACAAAGTGCTGGACCGGCAAGGCTGCAACTTATTGCGGATTCCTACGTACCCTTCCATACTCTAAAGGGATCAAGCACAAACCGTAGTTCATCCTCGAAGGGACAGGAACTTAATCCAACTCGTTTTTGAGGCCGTGGCCAAGCAATAATGGTAATGGCCCAGTCCGTGTAGGTCATTTCGTCAAAATGCATAAGGAATATGCATCATCGAGTCTTCGGTAAGGCATAATAATGCCAATGTTTAACATATTCCATTGAAAAGTCTACGCAGCTATAAATGAGGCTTATGCATCATTTATACTCTTCCGGCTAAGCTATGAAGCTTACTTGGTGCGTAGTCCGCATATGCATCCTTCAACCAACTACCCCTCCCTATATATGTAAACTTGACATTTTTACAATTTAAATTGTGGGACCAAAAATCATTAACCAACTCCCAAATCCATGATGGCTGCACTTGACTACCCTGGCCAAATATGATATACGGTCGTGATGGATGTACATTCAGTTCTGGCTCACAGGCCAATTCCAATGTCCGTCCATGATGGATGAACACTTCTTGATTCAGGTCCAGTGAAGGGCCGCGATGGATGTATTTCCGACTTTTGCCCATAGGCCACTCCAATGTCCAGTCGTGATGGCTGACCGCTGCCAAACCGATGTCCAGCCATGATGGTTGTCCGTTTCCATCCCGATGTCCAGCCATGATGGTTGTCCTCTGCCAGCCCGATGTCCAGCCATGATGGCGTTCCATTGTCAACCCGATGTCCAGGCATGATGGATGTCCGCTGCCAACCCGATGTCCAGCCATGTTGGTTGTTCATTGTCAACGCCAACCTGCTCTGGCCTATTGCACACGGTAAAGCAATATTGGCCCTGGGCCAATGTTCTTTTTTATATGCAATGGAAGCTTTGGATGAAGCTTCATCTCATGTCATGGCACATATTTGCACATGCGCCATGCTAAAATTTCATGGTGTTACATCATTCACCTCTTCAAAGAATTTCGTCCCCGAAATTCAAAACAAAACTATTGTGGACAAACTTTTCGGTTTGGATTTCCTGAGCAAAAGTCCCATACCAGATGCTCATAAATCACCGGTTTCTTCTGTTAGTCTCTTTGTTGGTTTAGCAAAAAAACATGATTTGTATTCCTATAAGCTGAATTAGTACTAATCCTAATCATGTATGTTAAGGGTACATAATGATAAGTATCTCTTATTCTATTTGGAATGGCATACTAGTTATAACAACGCTATGTGAGGCTGTTTTTCAACTCTTGATGGAAGGTTGAATGACACATGCCTTTCCTAGCATGAGGCAGACTCCATTCTAGCTCTTGTTTATAAAGAATTTTTTCCATCATTAAAAAATAAGAGAAGATAGTATTGGAAGTGTCTACCTACAAGTTTTTCTTTCTACTGTTTTGCTAAATCTAAGGTATGCACTTATACTTCCTATCTACTTCATGTCAGGTGTTTTCAATTGTAGAATATGTGACCATAGAGCATGCATAGAACTACATATCAGCATAAGGTATTAAGCATGTTCAGATAAACAATGATTATAGCTAATAAGGAATTGCAAAGCATGATTATAGGCTGATACCCAAAGGTTAATCATGCTTGTCACATCTGTAATAGAGCAAGGTAATCTATTTATACATAGTAAATGATAGGTTTTAAGACCCAAAGGTCTAAAGGATACTAAGATGATTAGCCTTGTTTTTGTTTAGACTTTGGTACATCACAAGTTTACCCAAAGATGGAGTTGTGTTTGTATCAAGTCTGAAATCAACATGTTGTTATCATGATGTTTAAGAATGTTTTATGTTTCAATACATATATATCATTCATATGGAATATATGCATTTTTCAGCTACAATGAATCCTATACAAGTTCAAGGTTTTTTGGCTGGTATTGAACCTCTTAATGGCACAAATTACTTCAAATGGAAGTCAAACCTTGATATAGTCCTTGGATACTTGGAATATGACATAGCTCTAAGAGAACCTAAACCAAAAATGCTTGTCGATACTTCTACTATAAATGAAAATCTAGATTTCCATAAATGGGAGAAGGCAAACATAATGAGCATAATGATCATTCGAGGTGCAATTCCTGATGATATTCGAGGTGGAATTCCTATAAAAGATACTGCTAAAGAGATGATGGAAGTTATTCAGTCACAATTTATGAGTTCAGTGAAGTCTATGATTGGTACTCATATGGGTCAGCTGACTTTAATGCGGTATAATGGTGAAGGTAGTGTTCGAGATCACATCCTTCAAATGGAAGATCTGGTATACAAATTACGGGGTCTGGATATGAATCTAAATGATGATTTTCTAGTACAACTTGTAGTTAATTCACTTCCTAAGCAGTACGAGACTTTCAAGGTAAACTATAGCACTTGTGACAAAAAATGGAATGTAAATGAATTTATCGCTCATTGTGTGCAAGAAAAGGAAAGGCAGCGACGTGAAACTAAACAGTATGCACATTTTACTATTGTTGGTCCTAGCAAGAAAGATTTCAAGAAATCTGGAAAGAATAAAAAACCACAAGAACAGAAAAAGGAAACATCAAACAATGAGCCAAAATTTAACAAGGATGGTAAGAAGTTCCTATTTAAGTGCCATTTCTGTAAGAAGACAGGCCACATGAAAAGGACTGTTTTAAGTATAAGAATTCGCTGAAAAAGAAACAACAAGGTACTGATTTTCATATGATGTGCTTTGAGATTAATCTTGTTAGTACTACTTTAAATACTTGGTGGTTAGACACCGCAAAAACCACTCATGTTGCTAATTCCTTGAAGGCGTTCACAAGCCAGATGAATCTAAGTAAGGAGGAGCGGTGTCTATACATGCCAAATGCTCAAGGAATGAAAGTTAAAGCTATTGGAAACGTGCGTCTACCTCTAGATAATGAGAATTTTTTGGATCTTTTTGATGTATTTTATGTACCTATTGTAAGAAGATGTTTGATATCAGTTGGTAGACTCGACTATAAGGGATTTACTTTTTCCATCAGTGGTGGTTGTTTTAGTATGTTTCATAACTCTAAATTGGTTGGTTTTGGGCCGAATGAAGATAATTTTTATAAGATGAATGTTGATATTAGATCTGTGAATTCAATGTCTTGTATGAATGTTGATACTTTTAAGGGTGTCAAAAGAAGCTTAAACTCAGAGAATTCTTCTATGTTGTGGCATCAGCATTTAGGGCACATATCTAAAGATCGAATACAAAGGCTTGTAAGGAAAAATATGCTACCGCAGCTAGATTTTTCAGATTTCAGTACATGTGTAGCATGTATTAAAGGAAATTTTGTTAAATCAAGAGAGAAAACAGCTATTAGAAGTCAAGGCTTACTTCAGATTATGCACACAGACATTTGTGGTCCTTTTACGGTTGCTTCTAGAGGTGGACAGAGATACTTCATCACATTTATAGATGATTATTCGCGTTATGGGTATGCTTATCTTATTCGTAAAAGATCAGATGCTCCAGAAGTCTTCCAAACCTACAAGACAGAAGTTGAAAACCAACTTGAGAAGAAAATTAAATTTTTGAGATCAGATAGGGGAGGAGAGTATTATGGCAAATCTGATTTCTGTGGAGAATCTCATGGAAAACTTCTTGAATTTATGAGAGAACATGGTATTGTACCTCAGTTTACTACTCCCGGATCACCGGAACAAAATGGGGTTGCTGAAAGACGTAACAGAACATACAAAGATATGATTCGCACTAGGTTAAGTAACTCTACATTACCTAGAATCCTTTTGGGAAGAATCTTTAAAGACAGCAGTATACATTCTAAATCGTGTATCCAGTAAAGCAGTTACTAAGACTTCTTATGATCTTTGGACAGGTAAAAAACCTAGTCTAAATCATCTTCATGTTTGGGGTTGTGCAACGGAAGCTAGGCTATTCAATCCTGCTGAAAAATATCTTGATTCGCGCACTACAAGTTATTTTTTTGTTGGCTACCCAAACAAATCAAAGGCTATAGGTTTTATTGTCCTTATAGGCCTGTTGAGATTGCTGAAACTAATAATGCTAAGTTTCTGGAGGATGATCAAATCAGTGGGAGTGAATCTCGCCAAATTGTGTTTGAAGAAGAGAATCCAACTGATCTGATTGCAACTGAAGTTCGAAAAGAATCAACGGCTGACATTCCAGAATCATCTAGAGACAATGAAAAGGAGGAAATGGTTTTTCGTAGATATACTAGACCAAGAAAAACCGTCGTTAAACCCAGTTTTAGTACCTTTATGGTAGAATTAGAAGGAAATGTCGATGATTTGGAATAACCATTGACATATTCACAAGAAGTGAATGGAAACAACTCTCATTTTTGGATTCCTGCCACATATGAAGAACTGGAATCAATGGACAAGAATGGCGTATGGGATTTGGTAGATATGCCTGAAGGTGCAATAACAGTTGGTTGTAAATGGATTTTCAAAATCAAACGGAATGCTGATGGGAGTATCGAAAGGCACAAGGCTAGGCTTGTAGCTAAGGGATTTACTCAAGAAGAAGGGGTTGATTATAAAGAAACTTTCTCCCCAGTTTCAAAGAAAGATTCCTTTAGAATTATCATGGCGATGGTGGCCCATTTTAACCTAGAATTGTATCAAATGGATGTGAAAACAACTTTTTTGAATGGTGATCTTGATAAAAAGATATACATGGAATAGCCATAAAGTTTTACATTTAAAGGTCAAGAAGGTAAGGTATGTTGCTTAAAGAAATCGATATATGGATTAAAGCAAGCCTCCGGTCAGTGGTATCTGAAATTCGATCAAGTAGTGTCGTCTTACGGTTTTGTTGAGAACGAAGTTGACAGATGTATATATCTGAAATCTAGTGGGAGCAAGTTTATCATTCTAATTTTGTATGTTGATGATATTCTTCTCGCTAGCAACAATATTCATATGTTGCATGATACTAGACACTTTCTTTCATCTAATTTTGAAATGAAAGACTTGGGAGAAGCTTCTTATGTTCCTGGTATTAAGATACATCGAGACAGAAACAGGGGTCTGTTAGGTTTGTCTCAAGAAGCCTACATTAAAAAGATACTCAAGAGGTTTGAAATGCAGAATTGTGCACCGGGTGAAGCACATATTGTGAAGGGTGACATTATTAACCGATTGCAATGTCCTAAATCAGATATGGAAAGGAGTCGAGTAGACTCTAAGAAGTATGCATCAGCTATTGGTAGTCTGATGTATGCCATGATTTGCACCCTTCCAGACATTTCTTTCGTTGTTGGTGTGTTGGGACGTCACCAACACAATCCAGGTGAATTGCATTGGAAAGCAGTGAAGAAAGTGCTTAGATATTTGCAGAGAACTAAGCATTTTCAGCTTGTGTACAAGAGATCAAATGAATTGGAAGCTGAATGCTTTTCAGATTCCGATTTCATGGGCTCGGATAAGCTAAAATCCACATCTGGCTATGTGTTTATGAAAAAGCGGGGGTCCAACAACACCACCCAATATTTCGCTTAGCAATATGTATGGACTAACTCCGAAATACTTTCTAGAGAATCAACTAGACAGTCAGACTCAATCTAAGTAAAAGTATCTCAAGGAGTTAATATCTCTCTCTTGTTTTGATTTACTCAAGCTAATAGAAATCAGCGAGTCTTTAATCAAACACAAGGAATAACTTGGATGGTGCCAAAGACCAATATCCAAGGATTAATCAATATCAATCAACAACCGAAGGTCGGATTTCCAATTGATTGATTTACACGCACAACCTGTATTATTTCAATTATATAAAAAAATATAAGGCGGAAATAGAAATAACACAGACACCAGAAATTTTTTTAACGAGGAAACCGCAAATGCAGAAAAACCCCGGGACCTAGTCCAGATTGAACACACACTGTATTAAGCCGCTACAAACACTAGACGACTTCAAGCTAACTTCGGACTGGACTGTAGTTGAACCCAAATCAATCTCTCACTGATCCAAGGTAAAGTTATGCTCCTACGCCTATGATCCCAGCAGGATACTACACACTTGATTCCCTTGACTGATCTCACCCACAACTAAAAGTTTCTACGATCCAAAATCGCAGGCTTTGAGAATAAACAAATCTGTCTCATACAAACAAGTCTATCAAAGGATCAATCTGTCTCCCACAGATAAACCCTAAAGTTTTTTTTCGGTCTTTTGATAATAATCAAGGTGAACAGGAACCAATTGATAATCCGGTCTTATATTTCCGAAGAACAACCTACAATTATCAATCACCTCACAACAATCTTAATCGTATGGTACCGAAACAAGACGTTGCGGAATCACAAACAATGAAACGAAGATGTTTGTGATTAATTTTTATATCTTTCCTATCGGAGATATCAATCTCAAGCCAATCAATTTGATTGTACTCGTACGATGGAAGATGCAAGATCAGATCACACAACTACGATAACAGTAGTATCGGTCTGGCTTCACAATCCCAATGAAGTCTTTAAATCGTTAACCTGGTTTTAGAAGAATAAAACCAAAGGTTAAAGAAGAATCGACTGTAACACGCAAACTAGTATCACACATAAGGTGTGGGGATTAGTTTTACACAATCCTAGATGTCTCCTTTATATAGTATTTCAAATCAGGGTTTGTAATCAATGTTAGCTTAGTAACAAAGCATTCAATATTGATCGTTAGATGAAACCTGATTCAGATTCAAGCTAATATTTCTCAACCATTATATCAAAAACGTAGCTTGTTACACACACTTGACAATGCACGCTTCTAGGTTTGTTAACCGTACCCAAACTATGCACTTGTTGGTTCAACAATAGTTAACCAAAAGGTTAGCCATATGAGCATTTCATATCAACCATGTTCTTCTTCACCATAACTAGTTCAAATGACTTCAAATGAACTAGTTAGAGAGTTTTTCAATTGTAAGGAAATCTTATGTACTACGCAAGACACAATTGAAGCAAAGATGATTTGATTCACTTGAATCAGTTCATGAAATTTTATAGCCACGGTTTGAAAATTGCATTCCTTTGTCTTTATAAGTTTAAGTTAAGAAATCATCTTCAGATATATAACCTTCTCAAGTTCGCAGACTAAGTTCGCAGACTTAAGTTACCGGGTAGAGTTTACAAACTCCGGCAGAAATTCTCCAGTTTGAGAACTTCGCCGGTTTGCGGACTACATTCCTTAGTTTTTTTAAGTTGAAGTTCAGAAATCATCTTCAGATATATAACCTTCTCAAGTTCGCAGACTAAGTTCGCGGACTTAAGTTACCGGGCAGAGTTTACAAACTCCGACAGAAATTCTCCAGTTTGAGAACTTCGCCGGTTTGCGGACTGAGTTCGCGGACTTAGCTTCACACAAGTATTTTGTCAACTCCAGCATAAATTCTCGGGTTTGATAACTTTGGAAGTTCGCGGACTTGGATCACGCCATTCTTCCGGTTCTCTTGATCAACAAAGTCCACAAACTTTGGTTCAAGGAATACGACTTATACATAAATGTGTTTCCACAACAATGCTTAGGTCCACCATTGATTATGTAATCTAAACTCTCATTTCAATCATTGAAACATTCTTAGAGGACGTTATACAGTTGTTACACCATTTCTCGTCAAAGCAATTTTTAAGATGATTGAAACATATCATGACTTTCGTCACATGGTAAAGATGAACTTGATCGAAGCGAAAATCTTACCAACACATATTTCGAGATATAGATAGGCGAGGTATACTCGGATCGAAATGCCAAATGTGTATAATCCAAGTCTATATATATAGTATACGACTTCTTGTCTCAAGGAGTAGGAGATAGAGTAGATAGACTTTTGAGTGATAGATAAGTTCAAGTCTTCACATACCTTTTTGTCGAGAAGTTCCACCGGTTCCTTGAGTAGTTCTTCTACTTGTATGATGAATCGCCATGAAGTCCTTGAGCTCAACTACACTTTCTATCCTAGTTCGAGACTTAGCTATAATAGACTAGAAATCAAGACTTATAGTTTTGATCACTAACATTGACAAACATGCTTGAGATAGAAACGCATGCGAGTTTGACCGAGCAATGCTCTAACAGTTTATGCTAGCTAAATGTGTTTTTTTATGGAGAAGTGTCAAGAAATCTATTGAAGCTCAGTCCACAATGGAGGCAGAATATATTGCTTGCTACTAAGCAGCAACTCAAGCCGCTTGGTTAAGAAATTTCATGAAAGGTCTTTTAGTTATAGATTCAATATCTAGACCTATGAAATTCTATCGTGACAACCAATATGCGATTAGTTTTGCAAAATACAGTCAAGGAACAAGCAGACTTATAGATGTCAAGTTTTTCTTAGTAAAGCGTAAGATCAAGAATCGAGAAATTGACATTTCTTATGTTCCGACTGAACATATGCTAGCAGATCCTATGACTAAAGGTTTGATCCCTAAGGTATTTAAAGAGCATGTAACTTCTATGGGTGTTGTTGATATGTCTTAGTTGTATGATTGAAACATGTATGCTGATTGTGTATAATCAAATACCTATGTTTGCATATCATCATGTCTTGTTTTAATTTTCTTTATGCTTAGTATTTACTGAGATCATAAAAAAGGAATGTTGTAGTCTCAAGAATGATATTGGCAGATCTCTATTGAGATCAGAAGAATGTTGTAGACTCTTGAAAGACATTAGTAAATATCTTTAAGATAAAAAGTATGTTGTAGTCTCTGGAAATGAGACATTCGCAAACCTCGTTTGAAATCATGAAGAAGTCTCTCCTATGAGGCATACAGAGATATATGTTGAGGTTATAAAGGTTATTGTTCTTATGGAATATATGTCAATAAAGATTAACTCAAGAATGATTGTCCGTCTAGATTTCTGATTATGGAAATGACATGTGCATCTTATAAATGGTGTTAGGGTCTTCATAGTCGAATTCTAGCGTATTATTAACCTTGAGGATAAAGTAATACATGAATGCATACTCACTGATTAGGATTATTTTTCCTTAAAAGGTTGGCCACCTACAGTTTTTTACTTTGACTAATCCAAGTCTGTTTTGTAAAATTCTAAAACTTAAAAAGTTTTGTTGATGCCAAAGTGGGAGATGTTAGTCTCTATGTTGGTTTAGCAACAAAACATGATTTGTATTCCTATAAGCTGGATTAGTACTAATCGTAATCATGTATGTTAAGGGTACATAATGATAAGTATCTCTTATTCTATTTGGAATGACATACTAGTTATAAAAATGTTATGTGAGGCTATTTTTCAACTCTTGATGGAAGGTTGAATGACACATGTCTTTCCTAGCATGAGGTGGACTCAATTCTAGATCTTGTTTATAAAGAAATTTTTTCCATCATCAAAGAATAAGAGAAAGTATTGGAAGTGTCTACCTACAAGTTTTTCTTTCTCTTGTTTTGCTAAATCTAAGGTATGCACTTATACTTCCTATCTACTTCATGTCAGGTGTTTTCAATTGTAGAATATGTGACCATAGAGCATGCATAGAACTACATATCAGCATAAGGTATTAAGCATGTTCAGATAAAAAATGATTATAGCTAATAAGGAATTGCAAAGCATGATTATAGGCTGATATTCTAACATCTTCAAGTTGTCATGAACAACAATTTAGACTTTCAGAGAAAACGTCATATACCGCCTGCCCAGGAATCCAAAAAGAGTCCAAAACTTCACCAAGAATCTCAATTGGCCAGTTTCCAAAAGGATATCTCAACAAGGTATCCTAAATGTGCATCACATACTACACACTCAGGAGTCCCTAAAGTTCACAAGGTTGATGTCAACAACATATATTACTGTGTGGAATAGGATCTAGTTGCCTATCGTCCCTGACGGTTATCCAGGTTGCCGCTCGTAAATGGGATGCTAGCCGGACCTGACAACGCACACCGTTGGCCAGTTTTTAACGTGTGGGGATGATCAGTTCCATTTTCTACCCACCGTCCCAGACGGTGTTCCGGATATCCACTCGTAATTGGGGTGCCACTTAGGCCAGGAAAAGTCACAGCACTCAAACAAGCTCAACTCGATTCGCATAGTAACTGGCATAGCAGTTACAAACTCCTTTCCGCGCAAAAGTTGGCCTACTCTCCAACTTTATCTCCTTTTTGAAGGAAAATTACACGTTGATGAGTCCATTCTGCACAGACCATAGAGTTATCCCGGAACTTTCTCTGGTACCAACTGTGACGGACTGGAAAATTACGCCTGGAGCGCCTGGGCGCGTAGACCATAACTTCCCCGGTATGTCATTATTAAGCTACATTCTGGGCCTTCCGTCTAGGAAAATGCACGTCCATTTTCCCTTGCAAGCATGATCGTGGAGCATGATGCAGTTAAGTTAGATTCCAAACCGTTCCAACTTACCCTCGTTCTCCGCAAAGGGTTCATTAAGAAAATAAAGACTTTCTTAAAACGGCTAAAACGGCCTTTTGAGGCCCAAAATAATGGAACTTGGCTAAAATCCCTAGACCGTGATGCATATATCACGTCTTGATCATTGGTCCGTTTCCAATCAATTTAGACCCGTCTTGAGCTAAATTACGACATTCGGGTTTTTAACCTCCAAAAAGACTATAGTTTTCTCATTTTCATCAACTTAGCTTACTCTTTGTAGCCTGATAGGAAGTATGAGCATCCATTTTCTGGCATGCAACTAAGCTTCATCAAGCTTGTCCACAATCATCTCTTGCATCGAGCTACCGAGCTTAGATGATATGAGGGGCCAAAGTGTTGCAATCATCTCATAATTAGATGATATGAGCGAAAAAGTGTTGGACCGGAAATGCTGCAACTCATTGTGGATGCCTACGTACCCTTCCCTACTCTAAAGGGATCAAGCACAGACCGCAGTTCATCCTCGAAGGGACAAGAACTTAATCCAACTCATTTGCGAGGCCGAGGCCAAGCAATAATGATAATGGCCTATTCCGTGTAGGCCGTTTCGAAAAAATGCATAAGGAATATGCATCATCGAGTCTGTGGCATGGCATAATAATGCCAATACTTAACATATTCCATTGGCAAGTCTACGCAGCAATAAATGAGGCTTATGCATCATTTATACTCTTCCGGCTAACCTATGAAGCTTACTTGGTGCATAGTCCGCATATGCACCCTTCAACCAACTACCCCTCCCTATGTATGTAAACTTGAGATTTTCTCAACTTAAATTGGGGGACCAAAATCATTCACCAACTCCCAGAGCCATGATGGATGCACTTGACTACCCTGGCCAAATACGATGTACGACCGTGATGGATGTACATTCAGTTTTGGATCACAGGCCAGTTCCAATGTCCAGCCTTGATGGTTGAACACTTATTGATTCAGGTCCAGTGAAGAGCCGCGATGGATGTATTTCCGACTTTTTCCCATAGGCCACTCCAATGTCCAGCCGTGATGGTTGTCCGCTGCCAACCCGATGTCCAGCCATGATGGTTTTCCGCTGCGAACCCGATGTCAAGCCATGATGGCTGTCCGCTGCGAACCCGATGTCCAGCCATGATGGCTGTCCTCTGCCAACCCGATGTCTAGCCATGATGGTTGTCCATTGTCAAGGCCAACCTGCTCTGGCCAATTGCACACGGTAAAGCAATATTAGCCCTGGGCCAATGTTCTTTTTTCTACGCAATGGAAGCTTTGGATGAAGCTTCATCTCATGACATGACGCATCTTTGCGCATGCGCCATGCTAAAATTTCTGGTGTTACATCATTCACCCCTTCAAAGAATTTCGTCCCCAAAATTCAAAACAAAACTATTGTGGACAAACTTTTCGGTTTGGATTTCCTGAGCAAAAGTCCCATGCCAGATGCTCAGAAATCATGGGTTTCTTCAAGTTGTCATGAACAACAATTTAGACCTTCTGAGCAAACGTCCCATAGCTCCTGCCCAGGAATCCAAAAAGAGTCCACAATGTCACCAAGAATCTCAATTGGCCAGTTGCCAAACGGATATCTCAACAACGTATCCTAAATGTACATCACATACTACACACTCAGGAGTCCCTAATGTGCATAAGGTTGATGCCAAAAACATATAGTACTGTGTGGAACATGATCCAATTTCCCACCGTCCCTGACAACGCACACCGTTGGCCAGTTTCCAACGTGCGGGGATGATCAGTTTCATTGTCTACCCACTTTCCCAGACGTTCTTCCATATATCCACTCGTAAGTGGGGTGCCACTTAGGCCAGGAAAACTCACAACACTCAAACAAGCTCAACTCTATTCGCATAGTAACTTGCATAGCAGTTACAAACTCCTTTCCTCGTAAAAGTTGGCCTACTCTCCAACTTTATCTCCTTTTTGCAGGAAAAATTACTCGTTGATGAGTCCACTCTGCACAGTCCCTATAGTTATCTCGGAACTTTCTCTAATACCAACTGTGACGGATTGGAAAATTACGCCAGGAGCGCCTGGGGGCGCAGACCATAACTTCCCCGGTACGCCATTATTAAGATACACTCCGGGCCTTCGGTCTAGGAAAATGCACGCCCATTTTCCCTTGCAAGCATGCTCGTGGAGCATGATGCATCTAAGTTAGCTTCCACACCGTTCTAACTTACCCTTGTTCCCTGCAAAGGGTTCATTAAGAAAATAAAGACTTTCTTAAAACGGCTAAAACGGCCTTTTGAGGCCCAAAACAATGGAATTTGGCTAAAATTCCAAGACCATGACAATATATCACGTGTTGTTCATTGGTCCTATTCCAATCAATTTAGACCCGTCTTGAGATAATTTACGACATTCGGGTTTTTAGCCTCCAGATAGACTATAGTTTGCTCATTTGCATCAACTTAGCTTACTCTTTGTAGCTTGATAGGAAGTATGAGCATCCACTTGTTGGCATGCAACTAAACCTCATAAATCTTGGCCACAATCATCTCTTGCATCGAGCTACTGAGCTTAGATGATATGAGGGGCCAAAGTGCCGTAATCATCTCACAATTAGATGATATGAGCGACAAAGTGTTGGACCGGAAATGCTGCAACTCATTTCGGCTGCCTACGTACCCTTCCCTCCTCTAAAGGGATCAAGCACAAACTGTAGTTCATCCTCGAAGGGACAGAAACTTAAGTCAACTCGTTTGCGAGGCCGTGGCCAAACAATAATGGTAATGGCCTAGTCCTTGTAGGCCGTTTCGTCAAAATGCATAAGGAATATGCATCATAGAGTCCGTGGCATGGAATAGTAATGCCAATGCTTAACATATTCCATTGGAAAGTCTACGCAGCTATAAATGAAGCTTATGCATCATTTATACTCTTCTGGCTAAGCTATGAAGCTTACTTGGTGCATAGTCCGCATATGCACCTTTCAACCAACTACCCCTCCCTCTATATGTAAACTTGATATTTTTACCACTTAAATTGGCGGACCAAAAATCATTCGCCAACTCCCAAATCCATGATGTTTTCACTTGACTACCCTGGCCAAATGCGATGTACGACCGTGATGGATGTACATTCAGTTCTGGCTCACATGCCAGTTCCAATATCCGGCCATGATGGTTGAACACTTCTTGATTCAGGTCCAATGAAGGGCCGCGATAGCTGTATTTCCGACTTTTACCCATAGGCCACTCCAATGTCCAGCCGTGATAGTTGCCCGCTGCCAACCCGATATCCAGCCATGATGGTTGTTTGCATCTAACCCGATGTCCAACCATGATGGATGTCCGCTGCCAACCCGATGTCCAGCCATGATGGTCGTCCACTGTCTACCCGATGTCCATCCATGATGGCTGTCCGCTGCCAACCCGATGTCTATCCATGAAGGTTGTCCATTTTCAAGGCCAACCTGCTCTGGCCTATTGCGCACGGTAAATAAATATTATCCATGGGCCAATGTTCTTTTTTCTACGCAATGGAAGCTTTGGATGAAGCTTCATCTCATGTTATGGCGCATCTTTGCGCATGCGCCATGCTAAAATTTCGGGGTGTTACATCATTCACCCCTTCAAAGAATTTCGTCTCCGAAATTCAAAACAAAACTATTGTGGACAAACTTTTCGGTTTAATTTTCCTGAGCAAAAGTCCCATATCAGATATTCAGAAATCATGAGTTTCTTCAATTTTTCATGAATAACAATTTAGACCTTCTGAGCAAACGTACCATACCGCCTACCCAGGAATCCAAAAAGAGTCAACAACGTCACCAAGAATCTCAATTGGACAATTTCCAAAAGGATATATCAACAAGATATCCTAAATATGCATCACATACTACACACTCAGGAGTCCCTAAAGTTCACAAGGTTGATGTCAACAACATATAGTACTCTGTGGAACGGGATTTAGTTGCCCATCGTACCTGACGGTCATCCAGAATTCCACTCGTAAGTAGGATGATAGCCGGGCCTGAAAACGCACAACGTTGGCCAGTTTTCAATGTGTGGGGATGATCAGTCCTATTGTCTACCCACCGTCCCAGAAAGTCTTCCAGCTATCCACTTGTAAGTGGGGTGCAACTTAGGCCAGGAAAACTCACAACACTCGATTCGCAAAGTAACTGGCATAGCAGTTACAATTTTCTTTTTGCGCAAAAGTTTTCCTACTCTTCAAATTTATCTCCTTTTTGAAGGAAAATTACTCGTTGACGAGTCCACTCTGCACAGTCCCTAGAGTTATCTCGGAATTTGCTCTAATACCAATTGTGACGGACCAGAAAAATTGCGCCTGGAGCGCCATGGAGCGCAGACCATAACTTCCCTGGTACGCCATTATTAAGCTACACTCCTGGCCTTCGGTCTAGGCAAATGCACGTTCATTTTCCCTTGCAAGAATGCTCGTAGAGCATGATGCAGCTAAGTTAGATTCCATACCATTCCAACTTAACCTCGTTCCCCGCAAATGGTTCATTAAGAAAATAAAGACTTTCTTAAAAAGGCTAAAAAGATCTTCTGAGGCGCAAAACAATGGAATTTATCTAAAATCCCAAGACCATGATACTCAGATCACGTCTTGATCATTGGTCCATTTCCAATCAATTTAGACCCGTCTTGAGCTATATTACGACATTCGGGTTTTTAACCTCCAGATAGACTATAGTTTTCTCATTGGCATCAACCTAGATTACTATTTGTAGCTTGATAGGAAGTATGAGAATCCACTTGCTGGCATGCAACTAAGCCCCATCAAGCTTGGCCACAATCATCTCTTGCATCGAGCTACCGAGCTTAGATGATATAAGGGGACAAAGTGCCGCAATCATCTCACAATTAGATGTTATGAGCTCAAAGTGCTGGACCGGCAATGCTGCAACTCATTGCGGCTTCCTACATACCCTTCCCCTATTCTAAAGGGATCAAGCACAGACCGTAATTCATCCTCGAAGGGACACGAACTTAAGCCAACTCGTTTGCGAGGCCGTGGCCAAGCAATAATGGTAATAGTCTAGTCCGTGTAGGCCGTTTCGTTAAAATGCATAAGGAATATGCATCATCGAGTCTTTGGAATGGCATAGTAATGCCAATTCTTAACATATTCCATTGGCATGTCTACACGGCTATAAATGAGGCTTATGCATCATTTATACTCTTCCGGCTAAGCTATGAAGCTTATTTGGTGCATAGTCCGCATATGCACCCTTCAACAAACTACCCTCCCTATGTATGTAAACTTGATATTTTTACAACTTAAATTGGGGGACCAAAAATCATTCGCCAACTTCCAAAGCCATGATGGCTGCAGTTGACTACCCTGTCCAAATGGGATGTATGACCGTGATGGATGTACATTCAGTTCTGGCTCACAGGCCGGTTCCAATGTCCGGCCATGATGGCTGAACACTTCTTGATTCAGGTCCAGTGAAGGGCCGCGATGGCTGTATTTATGACTTTTTCCCATAGGCCACTCCAATGTCTAGCCATGATAGCTGTCCGCTGCCAACCCGATGTCCAGCCATGATGATTGTCCGCTTCCAACCCGTTGTTCAGCCATGATGGCTGTCCGCTGCCAACCCGATGTCCATCCATGATGAATATCCGCTGCCAACCTGATGTCCATCCATGATGGTTGTTTCCATCCAACCCAATGTCCATCCATGATGGTTGTCCATTTTCAACCCGAGGTCCAGCCATGATGGCTGTCCGATGCCAACCCGATGTCTATCCATGGTGGTTATTGTCACACCTCCAAATGCTCCAAGAAATTTTTCGCGAAGGTATAACCAGGAAATACAGTGGTTCGGTGATCTCTTATCACCCACTCGTATTTCAGCCTTATAAGTTTACACCAATGCAAACAACCAACTCTATCTTGAGAATGCAACGGAAGACTTAACTAAGATTTTCTCTACCAAGAAATGTAACCCATACTATAAAGAGGTTCCTTCCATGTTTATGCTTCACAGAATTGGGGGAGTATTATCGAATCAACAGAATACCAATGCCAAATTCATAAGCCAACAAACTCACTTTTATTAGCTTAAGAGGAAGATACAAAACTCGTCCAACCAATGGACTTACAAGCTCATTCTTTAAGCCTAACACAGAAATCACTCTCTACTGCAATGTGGTTCCTCAACACTTGAATTATTGAACAACTTCATCTACAAGGGTTATCTGGCTATTTATAATGCCAAGAACCAGGGCCAATCCGTATCCAACTCTGTTACACGCCCCATGAACAACCATCTGTCCATGGGAAGTTCCCTAACCACCTGACTTACTTTTTAACTTCTAACTTTGGTGCTGGCTTGCACAATGGCGCCACACCTGTCTCAAACGGTTAGGTCATGCCAAAATCGGTTATAAATCCAATTTATAACTGTATCTAACTTTCTCCTTCGCTTTGGCATGCGTGCGATGCACACACACTCGTAACTGACAGCTTGAACTCAAATCCGACAATAATTATGCGTCACTAAACTTTGGACCTGCCAATGTTCGACAATGATTGTGCTTTACTCACTCTTGGACTATGCCAAGTCTTCGGCAATGGTTGCGCTTCATCCAACTTGCACTTCTGCCAAGTTATTCAGCAATGGTTGCGTTACGTTCATTCTGTCATGCACTTAGATCATTTGGATGCCAACATCCAAATATCATGCCAACTGAGTCTTGACTTTCTTAATTCAACTTCATACTTCATATGCATCACTTAAATTCCTCTGGCCTGAGCAATTGATACTAATGGCGCGTTTGGCCCCGCCATTGTTGCATATGCATAGTCCAAGCCTTGGCCAAAGCTTAGGATTATTCCAAAGTCATCACATAACTTGTAATTCATCATTTATTCCTTCCTTGAGCTGGGCCAACTCTGAATAAGGATATGCAACACTATCTCATAGTTGTTTCATGTGCTAAGTAGCCTTTCTTGTCTCAGCCATGTTGGCGTAACATCGCCGGCATGTGCAGCTCCATCTGCCAGGCTACATTCTCAGTAATGCGCAACTGTTGCGCTTAACTGTTGGTCCATGTCATAGAACTCCCCCATCCAATACATTCAACGTCCTCGTTGGATGCAACATCAGTTTAGTATCCACTGAAATCTCTTGGCCTTGTACGCATCTGAGCCACTCTCAGAAATCAACAACTTTGTTTGGCCTTTAACCTTACCAAATATTCTATGCCTAGTACTTTATGCCGCCACTTAGTTTGTTTACCTTTCCATTAAGCCTATGAATTCAAGTTTCATTGTCGCATCTTCGACTATGCTTCAATCTCCACTTCATTCACATCGCAACACCCAAATATTATTGTAATCTGTTGCTATGCCTCTTGCAACAGCACACAAATTTTACCTTCAAGCCATTCTGTGTCTAAGTGTACACGCGAAACATCGAACATATCACCGTGATATGCATTACTTAGTTTATTTCCTTCAATTCCGATTGACATTGCACTCTTGCAATTCAACAGGCCTTACTGTAGACTAAGTGTTCTTCAATCATTTTGCAACACTCTTGTGCAAATTCGACTGAAATTCATAACATTATCCATGACTTAGGATACCCGTAACATTACACTGCCTCATTGGACATGGCTCCTCTTCATGCGCCTTTGAAACTAACAAGGACTCACTTGTTCTTTCAAACTGCTATACTTTAATGTAACGGAAAAACAACATCATTCTTTTCCTAACTATGAGTTACTCTTAACTCATATACTTTATGGACTTACATCTTCATTCTTGCTACGTTACTCCATGCCATCGCTGCCAAATACTATCGCACTTCTACGTAACTCTCCCACAACAAACTCGCATATACCACCAACTTCACTTCTTGCTTGGCTTTGCTTTCAGCGTTTCTTATTGTATACTTTGGGTAAGTATACTTGTGCTTCCCCAATGAACTAGCTTTATATTAAGAAAAAAAAGACAAGGTTTTTGCTTAAACACCACCTTCATTCATTACAAACATAGGGACTCCTTCCCATTTACACCACCGGCCAACACTCGGCCTTACTGAAAGCAAACAACTAAACCAAAGAAAATACACCAACACTAGTGTGCCATCTTTTAAGACCATAAGATCAAAAACACCCAACTTAAACTTCAAACATAAAACATCAACCAGATATGTGTTAAAGCCTTCATACTTCAGCAACCTTGCAGGTTCAGGCACTTGCAAACAGCAATGCAAGGCCCCTGCTTCATACATGTGCTAATCATGGCTAACAAGGGATACTAAGATCCATAGGATATCCAAATTCCGTATGAATATCAACTAAACTTTCTTAAAACGAGCGGACAGGAGGAAACTCACTTTCCTTTCCTTTGTCACACTTCATGTCAAACGGACTAACTTTGCTTACAACTTTCACGAAACAAGGTGCACTTGGACTTTGTATGAAAATCCCTCCAAGGTGAGGCATCACTGTTGGCTTGAAAAAGTTGTTACCAAGGATAATCTCAAAGTCATTGAGATGCATCATAATTACACTTTTTGGCCACGCCATTCTCCGACTTCAACATTTGCCACATCCATCCCCTTGATTGGCTTAGCTATATCATTCACTGTCTTCATGCAGTGATCATCCTGATATACTTGTAATCCCAAGTACTTTGCCATCGACAAGCTCATAACAGTATGGGAAGCATATGTATCTGACATGCCCCAAAGTCGATGATTGTGAATGCCAACTTTCATATAAACCAGGCCAGCGCCACTCAGCCCATGTTGTACTGCTGCCGTTTGTGCTACTATATTGCATAGTTGAATGGTATTAACATGCTCCACTTGATAAGCCTCTTCTTTGTCGCTACTGCCTTCAATGACTATTGCGGACAATTTTTCTCTCTTTGGACAATCACGCGCAAGGTGAGTACCCTTGCATAAGAAACAACCACCAGCCCTGTTCTTCGCAGCCAAACTATCATATCTTTGATAACTTTTCTCCTTGGCCTCAGAACTTTTCTTATTCTCCTTGTCCTTACATTTATGGTTCTTTTTATCCTTGCCCTTCCTATTAGCATCAGTTGAGGTATTGACTGACCTAAAATCAGCAAGGTTGTCCACGATTGCAATGGCCGAATGTAGGTCTTTGGCACCCTGCCTTCTTACTTCGGCCTGAGCACATTGTTGCAAACCATTTGTAAAATTAAACAACTTGTCTTCCTCAGACATGTAGCGAATATCTAACATCAGAGACGAAAACTCTTTCACGTATTACCGTGGTGTACCAGTATGCTGATAGATACATTTTTGTGTCCGATTTGTCTCGATTCTAAATATTGTTAGGGCTCGCTTTTGTACTTATTATGGTGTTTTATTTATTTATAGGTATTTTTGGCCAATAAACATTTTTGGAAAAAATTGGCTCGAAAAGTTGTCGGAAAGCACCCGGAGGACACTTGCTATTCGGACCTCCGGTTTGGATAAGGGGCACCCTTAGGACACCCCTTAAGGAAGCTGCTAAAGGCACCCCTACTCCTGTTAGCGGGCATCCCTGTTCTTCCCTATTTGAACAGAAAATTGGCGGGAAATATTTGGCAGTTGGGAACAAAATTAGGGTTCATATTTTGGAGGGGTTTACACGAGATTCAATCTCGGATTTGTGTTGGGATGGACTCAAGTTAACCAAACAGGGTTGGTAATGGATTTTGTTTTGATCGAATTTGGTTGAATCATCGAGATGACTCAAAACAGGGACATGAGTTTCTCGGGTCTCTGTTACATTGGTTTGGAGGAGTTTTAGCCGAGTTTGTTCGTGGGATTGATTGTTAAATGAAAAGAATATCTTCCCAGAGATTCGACTATATCTTAGAGAGAGTTTGGAAGAGTAGAAACAACTGAGACGCGTAAACAGATGGGTTCCAGAGACGTGTAGAAAAGAGAAACAAAAGTCCGAGACTTGTGGTGGAGGGAAGTGGAAGATTTCTCGGGATTTAATCGTCCTGTGAAGTATAAAAGTGCTGGGACGAGTCGCAAAAATAGGTACGCAACCTTAGGAGAAGTTTAGAACCCAACAGAGAAGAATCAGTCGAGTTGCAGAGCGAGTTACACCAGCAGGAGAAGAAGAAGAAGCTGAAGAACAAACACCATTCAAAACAGTCGTTTTGTCAGTCTTAATATCTCAACACTTAGGCGTCTCAATTTGTAACACTGTTACAGTAACCAACAGGTCTCTGTAACTGTTCGTCGTTTGTAACAGCTTCTTTGTAGCGCCAATACAGCGTTGCAAACTGTCTGTTTTATTGTCTTCATTCCTTTTAATCAACTTTTGAACCATAAACCAATATTTTAAGCAAGTGATTAATATGAAGAGCTAAACCCCATTGCTGAGGCGATAGAGGAAGCTATTTTTCCAACAAAAAGTGGTATACTCTATTTTATCTTTTTATTTACAATAATTATATGATTATTTGCCTTGAACTATTATTGAATATGATTTTTATTTGAGTGATTGTGATTTATTTTGATGGAGTATGCTTAGTTTTAAGACTTTTGATGCTTCATACTTGGTATTTGCAATTATTACTTTTGAAAATCTACTTGTTGCAATACTTTAGAATCAAATTAAACGAGAAAATTGCATAAATATAAGTATTGGTTTAATCACTTTGAACTTGGAAAATAGTGGAACATTAGCCTCGGTGTTTCTTTTAATATTGATATCATCTTTGTTTGAGTTTGCTATAATTTTTATTGTGTTTTCAATTTTATTTTTGAATTTCAGTCAAAAAAAAATCCTTCACAAGTCTGAGAAACGACACTCTTTTTTACCACTATCTACAAATCACATCATATGCCTCAGCTTACGCAAGTTCTCTCCGGCTAACCAATACGCATTGCTTGGAAAGAATTGACTCTTCAATTCTTATTTCATGACATCCCATGTCAAGATACTCAGACGACCAGCAGTAAGGTCATCATCAGTTCTAGTTCTCCACCATAATTTCGCATCACCCTCCAGGTACATGCTAACGAGAGTAACCTTTTGTTCTTATGGGGTTCTAGCGTCCTTGAAGTATTGGTCCATGTCCCACATGAAATTCTCCAATGCCTTTGCATCTCTTGCGCCAGAAAATGCCCTAGGTTTTGGGACTTTAATCTTCGTAAAGTCACTCCCACTACCACCCGCAGTAGCTTGATCTGAACCAATTATACCCACCATTCGCCTCAAGACGCTTAACTCATCAGTTAGCTCTTTCAAGGCACCTGTGAATATGGTCTTAATAACAGTGATTTAGCCTTCCAAATCAGCGTGTTTCTTAGTTGCTTCTTGGTTTGACTCCAGCATATCAGCAGCGTACTCATCAAGAGTCTGAATGCGAGCCAACATCGTTGCATTATAATTGGCATTGTTAGGATGGCGCACCTTATCACCAATCTTATCTTCCAAGTCCGCTACCCTATCAATTAAGTCATCCAGCGTACTCTTCTTACCAACCATTATCTCTAGCAATTTCGACAGCTAAACTCGAGCAAAACAAGGAAAATCTTCCAAAATAAAGCTAAAACAGAGCAATCTGTGCTCTGATACCCGAATTGTCACATCTCCAAATGCTTCAAGCAATTTTTCGCGAAGGTATAACCCGTTAATACAGTGGTTCACTGATCTCTTATCACCCACTCGTATTTCAGCCTTTTAAGTTTGCACCAATGCAAACAACCAACTCTATCTTGAGTATGCAACGAAAGACTTAACTTAGATTTTCCCTACCAAGCAATGTAACCCATAGTATTATCGACTCAACAGAATACCAATGCCAAATGCATAAGCCAACAAACTTACTTTTATTATCTTAAGGGGAAGACACAAAACTCGTCCAACCAATGGACTTACAAGCTTATTCTCTAATCCTAACGCAGAAACCACTCTCTACTACAATGTGGTTCAATAGTTCAAGTGTTGAGGAACCACATTGCAACACCCTGTTTAACCGAGAGATGAAGAAATATTCCTTTTCTTTCTGAATCCTAAACACGTACCCATCCTGTTTTGATGCCGTGAACCTATCCCAATTCAAACCAGTGTCTAAATCCGCAAAATATCTCCCCAAATCATCAACCGACTATCCCATAATTTCCTCTTCCTCTGTTTTATTAATAAATGATCATTTAGCCCAATTTACTTTGTAAAATCACTCATACTATCCCTGTTAAACCAAATATAGTCCAACGCAACAAAATTTCTGATTGAATCTTTCTACAAAAGCTTCAAAATTCGAACCCAAATTATGTTCGTGACTACACATATTTCCCGCCAAATTTAAATTTTAAATATGGAAGAAGGGGTGCCCATATCCAAAATGTGGACGCCTATATCCACTGGGGTGCGGTTAGTAACTTTGTTGGGTGCCTGTATAACTTTTTCGGGTGCCTTGAACACATGTCTGGGATGCCTTTAGTAATTTTCTCCGGGGGGGGGGGGGGGTTCCACACCACTATTCGTGCTAATTTCTCAGCAAAAACTTATTTCTCCGAAAATACCTACAAAGGAATAAAATACCAAAATAAGTACAAAAATGGGCATTCACAATATAGAATATCGAGATCAAAATAAACACATAAATGCTAGTCCCGAGAAAATCTAATCTACAAATAAAAATCCTAACTTACTGTCGCAGGCATCGCGATTGGACTTATCATGTGCAACAAGCCTTTAAACCCATAGGTGGCTCTAGTGGCCGAGTTATAGTCTCGGGAGGGTTTACAAGAGGTGTACCCACAAAACCTTTACTCCAAACCCTAGATACCTGTGCAGAATCTAGGAACGACACTAAACAATCTCCTTAGTTGGCATACTCTTATTGACTATAGGAGGAAGCACCCTGATGCAAATACAATTCATATATAAGTGATAGATCTCTACTCAGATAGTCGCGTCAATATCCGGAATCAAATAGCTCGGATAAATAGATAAAGAAGATGGATATAGAGATAGATGTTTGCGATGTTGACTAAGGTGAACGGTGTTTCCCATATCTGTCTGAAGGTCACATACCAGGATGAATCCGATCCTAATGGACTGAGATACTGGTCTGGACTAATATCAACACAACTGGAATATACAAGGGGACCAGTAATCAATAATCGTAATTCTAGATCAACTCAACTTGCATATTCAACGGAACCAGCGGTCGATTTTATTAATTAAACAATAATCTTTTTTTTTTATCTTTTTTTCCCATAAATATATACTCCTATTGGTCTAATTTTTCTGGTCTCTTTCTTCTTATTTTTTTTTTTTTTTATTTTTAATAGTAACTCAATCAGTTTACTTCATTGCAGCGGTGATAATAATTCAATGATGGTGCCCTACCAAATCATTTAGAGAAACATATAAGTTTGCAAAAAATAAAAACAGAAAGTAATAAGACGACTCAACGATATAAGGTGAAACTACCATGTTATATTTAACACCCAAGCTCTGTGCTTTTATGAATAGACTCTATTTTTGGGTTCCTCAACTCCTACAACCAATATGTTTCCATCCACTTAGATTGGTTAGTGTTATCCTTAATTGGCACAAATTTCTAGGCTCTGGAGTTTTATAATGCAACTAAAAAGGTTTCTCCCACACCCCCAAACTTAAATCTAACATTATCCTCATAGCTTTAAAGATGAAATTAAAAGCATGAACAAGGAGAAACTGTTACCACTTGAAGAAAAGGAGTTAGGCAAGGATATTACCGTGTTGCATGAGCATGGAGTTACCTCCCAAAAAGTGCTAAGTTTAAAGTCTTCAGCCAGACTAAAAAAGGATTAGTCACCTTGTTGAATCATAAAGTAACATCCGGAACAATTGTGGGTCATCAAAATCAAATAAACCGATTACAAATAAAAGGAATCTGCAACACGCCAAGAAAATGAACAAAAAGAGCACACCCTTGTCTTGTTTCCTGTTTAAGAAAACTACATCTAGATGTGGTTTAGGTTTAGGCTCTATGAAGGGGTCTAGATAAAATATTTTCGTGGGTTGGATTCCCTCAAAGGTAAGACCCGAAGGTTCAGGTTGTGAAGTATGGAAAAACTCAACTAAAAACTTAGAATCACATGATAATAACCTAAATAATTGTGGATCCTCAAAGTCAATCAGATTTGAATTACACAGTCGACCACAATGAGAGTGGTGGTCATTCTTAAGCAGATGTGTCGATTCTAATCTCCTAAAGTGTTAGAGCATAGCTTGGTTGAACCCACCAAGCATTGGTATGTCAAGTTTGGTTGTCATATTTTAGTGATCCAAAACTCATTTAAGAGTCACTTGATTATGTACTAGAGTCAACTTCGTATAGGTTAGCTTGAAAGTATTAGGATATGAGACATTACAAGTATTGCGAAGACTTGAAGAAGTGAAGAAGTAAGGATCTACAACGACAACATCATCCTTCCACTTGAGGTTAGTGATATTTGATTTGAACTTTTTCATTCCCTAAACGTATCTTTCAAGTCGTGCATATTGAAAAAAAAAACTGCTAAGCATGAACACTCTAGATAGACATAGTATTAAGAATTACAATACGAGGTTTATTGCTTAACCATTAAACTTTGTATATACGACACAGACATAATCGTTTGAATGCTATTGTGATTATGTATAGGTATAAGGTGAAGATTTCATTCGAGGAAACAATGTGTTACATGTGTTTCAAGGAAGTAAATTCATGAACTTGTTTTGTGAATCGAAAAGGAAATCGCCAGACATTATTGGTAATGTTATTCATTGCATATCTTTTGAACTACCAATATGTGTGACTAATATAACCGCTCATGACTTATTTATGTTCTTGGTAAAACTATTCACAAAGGCATGACTTTTGTATTGGTATGACTTTTATTAGTGAAAACGATCTTAAGTAATCACCTGAGATGGTATGATCGATTTTGTGTTATTGGTATGACCGACTCTGGGTAAAGGGGAACTGATCCTAGTAAGAGGTACAACCTTTCACAAAGGGGAATCGATACTTGTATGAGGTGCAACAAGTTTTTAGCAGAAAGGGGAACCGATCCTATGGACATGTGCAACACGTTTTTAGGCAAAGGGGAACCGATCCTATGGACATGTGCAACACGTACAAGTTAGATAACATATATATGTGGGGAACCGATCCTAGTATCTAGTCGACCAAATTTTTGGAAAGCAAGTGTGACTATGCACAATACTTACATGGAGGTAGAACCGAAATTTGTTTTGGTAGAACCTTGAAAACCATGATTTGTGATTGAGTGGTCTTGATCAATCACATAGTTCTTGAAAGTCACACGAACCAATTCTAAACTTGTTTGGAAGTGTGGAAAATCGGTTTCAAGATTGTAAGTATAAAAGAAGACTTACAAAGTAAGGATGTCGACATACTTTGAACATGTGCGGTAACGCTTATCTTTATTTGTTCAAAGTTATTCCTTAATAGCTAAAGGAAGAAAATCCCGGATTGAATAAAATAAATTGAGAATTTTTTATTTAAGGTTTTTAATTTTATTTTAGGAAAATGAAAATTAGTAATGTGCATTTACTAGTTAGAGATTTTCCAAGAGATTTTCGGTCAATATTTGGACAAACCATTTCCAGGAATTATGGAAACCGAATTTGGAATATATTGCATATCTTGAGAATATTTTCGGTTTTGGAAATTCCTTGGTGTCCAAACTTCCTTGGGCTATAAATATGAAAGTTTGCATTTCGAGCAAACTAATCCTCATGATAACAAACTTCCTCAGTTGTGCAGTTACTGGTGAATCTGCCTATTCGGAGAGGAGAGTAACCTAATTAGGCGAAATCTCTTACGACCGCTCAGTTTAAAGTCTTCTTTGGGATTGAGAAGCTCTATTATTATTGTTGGTGGGAAACTAGATAATTGAGGTTTATCTTTTGTTTTCAATTGATTTGATTGACTAACGGTGGTTGAACTTTTATTGCACCTAGTTTGTTTATGCTTGAGAATCTTCTCTTCTGATATAAGATTCACTCAAACTAGATCGAAGTTTCGACGGGGATATTTAAAATTTTTGTAGATATAAAGACGTCTCGTGATAATCCATTGTTAACAGACTCCGTTCTGTGCGTGATTGATCACAAGAGATTCAAGTTGATTGTGTGCAGGTGTTTATTGAAGATCTAAGAATCTTTGAAGACAAAGAAGACTTTGAAGATTTCTTATTTGGGATCCATAATCTTTGGTGTGCACAATACTTGTTTCGATAAAAGAGGATATAACTATAATTGGTTTATCCTTGTGGTATATTAGTTTGATTAGTTGTGTAGATCGGCATCAATACAATTTTTTGTGATGAAAACTATTGATTGCAAAATCTTAACAATTACTTCGGTAGTTGAAAATTAGATAGATCTAAGAACTTGACGAAGAAGTTTATTGAGATAAACAGAAGAGCCTTTGTCGAACTCATATCACTTGGTTGAAAAGAGTTGATACCAAACAGATTTGTTGTTTCTTTACTGTTTGGAATACGAACCAAATGAATTGTTCCAAGTACGTGACTTATTATAAGTTGAAGGCGTGGGAATACATACGGAACTAGGTGAAATATAGGTTTAGTTGCTTGGTTTCAACTATACGAAGTTGGTTTGATTATGTATAGCGGCTTAATCCTGAGAGTATTCAATTCTGGACAAGGTCTTGGGGTTTTTCTGCATTTGCGGTTTCCTCGTTAACAAAATCTTGTTGTGTCATTTACTTTTATTTTCCGCAATTATAATTGTTGTTATTATAATTTAAAGTAAATTACACAAATGTTAATTCCTATTTACTTGATAGGCAATCCTATTGTGTTTGGCTAAGTCCGAACCTTTTATCAAGTAAACATACTTCATTGTTGTATTGTCTCGATCTCGTATCCGTAGACGATCACACGAAGTGTGAACCGATTTGTTGTATTGTCTCGACTCAGTCCATAAACAATAACTTTCGGAGAAAGGACTTATAGGTGGATAAGTTTTAGATTGAGGTATATTTGGGTACCCTCGTCTTTTCAATTGGTATCAGAGTAGGCAATCACGAAAAGATCTAACAATCTGTGTTTGGTGCGATCCAACCTATAATAATGAACTCGAGTTCGCATGAATCGACTTCAATTAACGTACCTCTAAGATTTGACGGAACAAACTATCTATGGTGGAAATCTGCTATGATATCTTTTCTTCAATCACGATACTTTAATACATGGCTATTAGTCGTCGATGGTTATATTCGTCCAAAGATAGAAAATTCGGAAACTGAGTTTCGAAGCTTAGTAGATTTTTCAAATGAAGAAAAGGCTTTTGCAAAGCATAATTCAGATGGTTTGAATGCTATAATACATGATATAAGTTGTGATCTACAACATCATGTATCAACATGCCAAACTTCGAAAGAAGCTTGGGATAATCTTCAGATCGTATTTGAAGGAAATACTTCAGAAAAAGAATCTAGACTTCAAACTCTTACGTACGATTGGGAAAACCTTCTTATGGATGATAACGACACTTTTGAAGAGTTTCATCTTAAACTATCTGAGATAATTGATGCCTCTATCTCTCTTAGAAATACTATCTCTGAAAAGGATATAGTGTGTAAAATTCTCAGATCGTTGGCACCCAGATACGATTCTAAGAAGCATGCAATCATAGAAGCAAATGATCTATCAACTCTCTCACGAAGCACACTCGTTGGAAAGTTAAAGATCTTTGATCATGAATCACAGTCTATTCAAAGTAAAGGAATCGCTTTTAAAGCTGCAAAAATTTCGAAGCTCTAATAGAAAGGAATAGACAGATGGATGATTCAGATGAACAGATTGTAGAAATTCTGATGATGAAATTGAACAATTATTATATTAATTAGTAGACAGTTTCGATATCTCTTAAAAAGGAGAAATAAGAGATTCATTAAGGATACTCATCGATCTTCTCGCCCACATGATCGAGTTCCTGTCAAAAAGGATCATGAAGAAGATGATGAATATCAGTCGCAGTGTTTTAAGTGTAAAGGGTTTGGTCATATTGCTAAAGACTGTCCCAATATTAAGAAATATACTAGAAGCAAGGCTCTGGCTGTAACTCTAGATGAGAGCTCTGATTCATATGATTCTGCAGAAGAGAAACATCTAATATTGCATTAGTTGTCAATCTTATTTCTTCCTCCTCCATTAGTGATTTACCCATTTTAAAAATGGACATGTCTCCGATGTTATTAAATCATCTAATGGAAAAGGGAAAAATAAGACAAGATGCAAAAACTGTCTCAAAAACAGAATTGCTAAGAGTTACATAGGCAACCCAAGTCAATCTCAAGATACTTCGGTAGTTCGAGAAAACAAGAGGATAATTTCTCATACGATGCTAGATCAAGGACACTCTGTTTATTTAAATTTCCATAATAAGAGAAAATCTCATACTAATACTACCTGATCGGTATTAGAAATATTGCCTCACCATGTGTGCCGAATTTTAGGTGAGGAAGAAGAAAAATCAAGGCACTTATGTGTAGATTTTGAGAATAAAATCTAGTATTTGAAAATATTTGATATATTCGTATTTTTAGGAATATTATATTTTCGGAAGTATGAAAATTATAAAAAGATCCTTCTCCTTCTTTGGTCATTCCTTTTCCGAACCATGAGTCTGGATCCAACATCTTCTCTTGGAAAGATGTTAGATCAGAAAGATCAACTTAAGATTAAGTCTGGATCTTCTCTTGATATTAAGGGTAAAATTAAAAAGGGAGATTGTCTTAGAAAGAAGGAAATAGAGAATACGCTGAGGAAAGATCAGTGTATTGAAGCATTGAAACACTTATGTGTTCAATCAAAGAAAGAATTACATGCTCTTGCAGAATCCTTCACGAAAATTTCTCACCTGCAAGAGATTCTGGTCAAGCAACAAGGTTTTCAACTTGAAAAAAATTCACAAGTTGAAGACTGAAAGTAATAATCCATCTTTATTTAGCACTGATATGAAGGACTGAGTTGCAAAAAATAGACATCAATTTTTGATTTCCTTCAATGATTGTATTAGATGTGAAAAAGCGGGGGTCAAACAACACCACCCAATATTTCGCTTAGCATATGGACAAACTCGAATATACTTTTAAGAGAATCAACAAGACTCAATCAATTAAAAGTACATCAACGAGTTTATATCTCTCTCTCTCTTGATTTGATTTCCTCAAACAGAAACTGTGAGTACTGATCAAATACAAGAAATAACTTGGATGGTACCAAAGACCAATATATAAGGATCAATCAATGACAATCAACAACCAAAGGTTCGATTACTCTAATTGATGATCTAACGCACAACCTGTATTATTTCAATTATAATGATAAAACAATATAATGCGGAAACTGAAATAACACAGACACCAGAAATTTTGTTAACGAGGAAACTGCAAATGCAGAAAAACCCCGGGACCTAGTCCAGATTGAACACACACTGTATTAATCCGCTACAGACACTAGCCTACTCCAAGCTAACTTCGGACTGGACTATAGTTGAACCCCAATCAGTCTCCCACTGATCCAAGGTACAGTTGTACTCCCTACGCCTCTGATCCCAGCAGGATACTGCGTACTTGATTCCCTTAGCTGATCTCACCCACAACTAAGAGTTTCAACGACCCAAAATCGCAGGCTTTGATAATAAACAAATCTGTCTCACACAGACAAGTCTATCAAAGGATCAATCTGTATCCCACAAAAAAACCCTAAAGTTTTTGTTATGTCTTTTGATAATAATCAAGGTGAACATGAACCAACTGATAATCCAGTCTTATATTCCCGAAGAACAGCCTAGATAAATCAATCCCCTCACAACAATCTTAATCATATGGTAGGGAAACAAGATGTTGCGGAATCATAAACAATGAGACGAAGATGTTTGTGACTAATTTTTATATCTTGCCTATCAGAGATATTAATCTCAAGCAAATCAATCTGATTGTACTCGTACGATAGAAGATGGAAGATCAGATCATACAACTACGATAAAAGTAGTATCGTTCTGGCTTCAAAATCTCAATGAAGTCTTTAAGTCGTTAACTCGGTTTTAGAAGAACAAAACCAAAGGTTAAAGGAGAATCGACTTTACCACGAAAACTAGTATTACACGTGAAGTGTGGGGATTAGGTTTGCACAATATTAGATGTCTCCTTTATATAGTATTTCAAATCAGGGTTTTGCCTTGGTCACAAAGCAAACAATATCCACCGTTAGATGAAAACCTGATTTAGATTCAAGCTAATATTTCTCAACCGTTAGATCGAAAACTTAGCTTGTTATACACAAATGAAATTCATGCTTCTAGGTTTGTTAACCGTACCTAAACGTGTACATTTGTTGGTTCAATAATAGTTAACTAAAAGGTTAGCCATATGAGCATTTCATACCGACCATATTCTTATTCACCATAACTAGTTCAAATGACTTCAAATGACCTAGTTAGAGAGTTGTTCAATTGCAAGGAAATCTTATGTACTACACAAGACACAATTGAAGCAAAGATGATTTGATTCACTTGAACCAGTTCATGAACTTTTATAGCCACGGTTTGAAAATTACATTCCTTAGTCTTTATAAGTTTAAGTTCAGAAATCATCTTCAGATATATAAACTTCTTAAGTTCTCATACTAGGTTCGCGGACTTAAGCAACCGGGCAGAGTTTGCAAACTCCAGCAGAAAATTTCGGCAAAGACTTTCCGTCGGTTCGCGGACTCGTACTCATGCAACAAGTTTGAAAACTCCATCAGAATTTCTCGGGATGAGAAGTTCGGCAGGTCGCGGACTGAGTTCGAGGACTTGGCAACAAGCCATTCTTCCGGTTTCTCTTGATCAACAAAGATCGCAAACTTTGGTTCAAGGGATACGACTTATGCACATATGTGTTTCCACAACAATACTTATGTCCATCATTGATTATGTAATATAAACTTTCATTCCAATCATTGAAACATTCTTAGAGGACGTTATATAGTTGTTACACCATTTCTCTTCAAAGAAATTTTCAAAGTGATTGAAACATATCATGACTTTCTTCACTAGGTAAAGATAAACATGGTCGAAGCGAAACGCTTACCAACACATATTCCGAGATATAGATAGGCGAGGTATACGCGTCTCGAAATACCAAATGTATATAATCTAAGTCTATATATAGCATACGACTTTTTGTCTCAAGAAGTAGGAGATAGAGTAGATAGACTTTTGAGTGACAGATAAGTTCAAGTCTTCACATACCTTTTTGTCGAGAAGTTCCACCGCTTCCTTGAATAGTTCTTCTTCTTGTATGATGAATCTCCATGAAGTCTTTGAGCTCAACTACACTTTTTATCCTAGTCCGAGGCTTAGCTATAGTAGACTAGAAATCAAGACTTATAGTTTTGATCACTAACATTGATAAACATGCTTGAGATAACAACGCATGCGACCGAGCAATGCTCTAACAATCTCCCTCTTTGTCAGTTTTAGTGACAAAACTATAAATACATATGGAATACAAAAAAGATAAAGAAACTTTAGTAGCTCCTATTCCACATATCTAATCTTCAACATTCCTCGAAATCTTCGTCACTTCCAAGTATTCCAATGATCCCAAAGGTTGTAAGTTTAGCATCACCGTTGTTGAAGATCCGTAGCTATAACAATGAGAAAGCATCGGTCTCGATCATTGTTATACGGTGTCATAGTATTATTACACAGTGTCAAAGTCCAATTGTATCACAAAAATTCAACAATAATACGATGGTGATATGTATCGCTCCCCCTTAGTCAATACACCATCTCACATGGAAACCACTCCACCTTACACAATGATCCGAAAACCATATATATTTGTAGTGTGAATTACATATTAATTTTACCCCTTTTTGTCAATAAAATTGGCAAAGGTACAAGAACGGGAACATAATGAAATTTTCGTAAGAGACATTTCATGACTAAAAGAAAAAATACATACTATCTAATTTAGATGCAATCATATAGCCGGAGCTAATAGCATTCATCAAGGAGTTTAAATATACAAGATAACCCCTTTAAAATTCCACAGCCGCATACCCCTCAAGATATTACCATGAAGCACAAGTTCAAAAGAACTCTCCCCCATTAGATGTCATTCCCAAGGGAACAACAAGAGCGACCATAATTTCAAAAGAAAAGAAGGATTTTGGTTGGACACCAAAAACCATGAGAATGATTTTCTATATCCAAACATTCAATCAAATTAATCACAAGTAAACCCGTGATTAATTTAATCGGAATACGTAATCAAATTAAACACAAAAGTGATCAACTTAATTGATTATGCTCGACATAAGAGGACTTACGGAGCATACGACTAACATAACCATTAGAAAATGAATAGGATAGTCGTTCATATACTCAATATAAGAGGAATCTTACGGAGTATGAAAATACTCAACTAGATTAATTACAAGAGAACCCATAATTAATTTAATTGGAATACACAACCAAACTAATTACAAAAGTAATTAATTTAATTGTCATTTGTTTTGCTCGACATAAAAATACTTATGGAGCAATAAATAAATAACCAAATAAGATGATTAATTTAGTTCAAGAATGCTCAACATAAAGTATCTTACGGAACAACCAACAAAGCTAATCAAAAATTAATCAACTTGGTTGTATCGTGCTCAACATAAGACACATTACGGAGCCTCACAGTATTACATAAAATATGGATCAGTGAAGATCAATACCGTGGAATACACAAGGAGTCATTCTATCTTCCATCACTATTTGCATAACGATATTTAATAGACATAATCCTTGAACACAATTTTTTTTAACCTATCTTCCATCAAAGAATTGACAATATAGGCTTAACTTTTGTATATGTCAAAAGTCTATTTATCCTTAAATCAATACATGAATACCTATCATGAACGACTTTACTTTTGACAAAATATGGGACAACATAGTTCAAGGATGTAAACACCAATATCCCATAACAAATTGCAATATAACAAATCATAAAGATTAAATACTGCGAACCATCATCCTCCAAATATTTTTAGAATTCAAACCAATAAACCTAAAAAAGAACAAGAAGATGAAAAATAATAGCTATGTGTAGTCACAATCATTTTTATTCAAGCACTAGTTATTCTTCCAACTAAATCAAAAAGAAGACTTACTAGGCATTGTAGATCTTTCTCAGAGCATCTACAGAAAATTCCTTCTTATTATTGAAAAACCCATTGATTATGGGATCGTTCAATTCCTCTAGATCTTCAGAAATATAAGTTAACTCACTAAGTTCTCTTTTTAGATCACGCAGGGTATTCTTGGTCAGAGATAACCTTTATTCATAGTGAGTTATCTCTTCCAAAGAGGAAATGATTCGAGATTTTAAATCATTTCGCTTGTTGATGAAAACTTTCACCATGTCTCTAGCTTGACAAACAGAAAAGAGACATTTAGAGGAAGAACCTTCTCCATTGATTGTTGACTTCTTCTTTATCATTTTCGAGGAAGTGATTCCTTTGCATAGATGTACATCGACTGCTTCTACTGCATCTCTTTTGGTAGTACCTCTAGTTACAGGAGCCATGAGAACGTGATTGAAAGAAGGAGAAAACAAACAATAAAAGGAGATTTGTAAGTGTCAAACCCTAGACCATTTTGACACAGTCTTCCAAGAATCTAAAAATAAGATTACCTACACAAATTGAGATTCATGAACATTGACTTGAGCCACTTCTCAGACACTTCTCATCTTTCCCAAGTTAAAGATGAGAAGGAAAACGTCACCATTCAGTTGGTGACCGGACGGGCCAAATTCCTACTTCCCTTGTCTTTTCGTGGCTTGTCACTGTTGGTTGTACTAACATATTTCTTACTTCTTCTGGAATATTTACCTTGCTTATCTTTATCCAGACTCACTCTTTCCATGTTCTTTTGAAGTTTGGTGACTATTTTGTTGCTTTTCTTGAATTTCCAACATGTATCTTTACCATGCCTAGAGTGTCCACAGAAGGAGAAGCAATGTGGATTTTTCATCTCCATGTAATGTTTCCTGTTTGATACAACACCCAACCATTGTTTCCTGATTTTCAGAATCCATCACTTTTGTTATTTTGCTTTTGAATCCTAAACCATGATTGTTCCCAAAGGATCTCTGACCAAACAACATTTATGCAATTTTGTCAGAGCTTCCAGACAGCCTTTGCAGGTCATCTCTGAGAAACTTAATCTCTTATTCCTTTAGAGACATGGTTTTGACGAATTTAATATGAAGATGCTCTATCTCAATATTTTTCGTCTGGAGTGATGATTCAACATTCCTCAAGGAGGCTTTAAGACGAAGGTCCTCTTGAAGAATCTCTTTATTCAGGAGATCAACCAACTCAGTGTCAAATTCAAGTTCCGAATCATAATTTGAAGTTAAAAGAGAATCTGAAGTAAGGGCAGTAAATCCACTGCACCAGTTAGACTCATATGAGTTATATAGAGAAGTATTGTCTTCTGTTGAATTATTTTCAGCAACCAGAGAAGATGGAAAACCTGCAAATCTATTCTTAATTTTTATTAGATTCTTGACCTCTTTGAATACTAGTGAATGATCACATTCATCAGCCCAGGACAAGTGAGAGGAAGACATCTCAGGTTTGTTCACAGCGTTGAGTGCGAACGTTTTTCCTGTCTCTTGATCAAGAATTCTTAACTTTCCAATTAGTGAAGTCTTGGAAAGTGTATCAGGGTTATTTCCCGCAATGATGGCATGCTTCTTAGAATCGTATCTTGATGGCAGCGATCTGAGGATTTTTATCACAATGTCCTTTTCAGGAATGGTCTTACCCAATGCAAATGATGCATTAACAATTTCAGACACTGTGTTGTAAAAATCATCAATCGATTCATTATCTGCCATACGAAGATTTTCCCATTTGGAATTCAGATTTTGAAGTCTGGCTTACTTTTAACTGGTATTTCCTTTGAATATGTTTTCTAAGATATCCCAAGCATCTTTAGACCTAGTGCAATTTGACACATGGTGCTGAAGGTGTGGGGTAATGGCATGTATGATGGCATTCAAACCATCGGAGTTTTTCTTTGCAGCAAGTAGCGTGGCAGGACTATATTCACCAATATTATTGGGAACGTTTATATCTCCAACTGCCACGGTGGGAGAATCATAGCCATTAACAACATATACCCATGATTGAAAATCACGCGCTTGAAGAAAATCTCGCATAGAAATTTTCCACCACAAGTAATTAGAGCTATCAAAGACTGGTGGTACGTTAATAGAGATGGTACCTCTGTCCATAGAGTCAGATCGCTACATACACATACTTGTAAGGTTATGAACGTGTTTGCCTGCTCTGATACCAATTGAAAAAGCGTGGGTCAAACAACACCACCCAATATTTCGCTTAGCAATATGTATGGAAAAACTCGAATATACTTTTAAGAGAATCAACAAGACTCAATCAATTAAAAGTACATCAACGAGTTTATATCTCTCCCTCTTGATTTGATTTCCTCAAACAGAAAACGCGAGTACTAATCAAATACAAGGAATAACTTGGATTGCACCAAAGACCAATATCCAAGGATTAATCAATGACAATCAACAACCAAAGGTTGGATTACTCTAATTGATGATCTAACACACAACCTGTATTATTTCAGTTATAAAGATAAAACAATATAATGCGGAAACTGAAATAACACAGACACCAGAATTTTTGTTAACGAGGAAACCGCAAATGCATAAAAACCCCGGGACCTAGTCCAGATTGAACACACACTGTATTAAGACGCTACAGACACTAGCCTACTCCAAGCTAACTTCGGACTGGACTGTAGTTGAAATCCAATCAGCCTCCCACTGATCCAAGGTACAGTTGTACTCCCTACGCCTCTGATCCCAGCATGATATTGCGCAATTGATTCCCTTAACTGATCTCACCCACAATTAAGAGTTGCTACGACCCAAAATCGCAGGCTTTGGCAATAAACAAATATGTCTCACACAAACAAGTATATCAAAGGATCAATCTGTCTCCCACAGAAAACCCTAAAGTTTTTGTTATGTCTTTTGATAATAATCAAGGTGAACAGGAACCAATTGATAATCCGGTCTTATATTCCCGAAGAACAGCCTAGATAAATCAATCACCTCACAACAATCTTAATCGTATGGTAGCGAAACAAGATGTTGCGGAATCACAAACAATGAGACGAAGATGTTTGTGACTACTTTTTATATCTTGCCTATCGGAGATATGAATCTCAAACCAATCAATATGATTGTGCTCGTACGATAGAAGATGCAAGATCAGATCAGACAACTACGATAAAAGTAGTATCGGTCTGGCTTCATAATCCCAATGAAGTCTTTAAGTCGTTAACCTGGTTTTAGAAGAAGAAAACCAAAGGTTAAAGGAAAATCGACTCTAGCATGCAAACTAGTATCACACATGAAGTGTGGGGATTATTTTTGCACAATACTAGATGTCTCCTTTATATAGTCTTTCAAATCAGGGTTTCGCCTTGGACACAAAGCAAACAATATCCACCGTTAGATGAAAACCTGATTTAGATTCAAGCTAATATTTTTCAACCGTTAGATCGAAAAATTAGCTTGTTACACACAAATGAAATGCACGCTTTTAGGTTTGTTAACCGTACCCAAACATGTACATTTATTGGTTCAACAATAGTTAACCAAAAAGTTAGCCATATGAGCATTTCATACCAACCATATTCTTCTTCACTATAACTTGTTCAAATGACTTCAAATGAACTAGTTAGAGAGTTGTTCAATTGCAAGGAAATCTTATGTACTACACAAGACATAATTGAAGCAAAGATGATTTGATTCACTTGAATCGGTTCATGAACTTTTATAGCCATGGTTTGCAAATTGCATTCCTTAGTATTTATAAGTTTAAGTTCAGAAATCATCTTCAGATATATAACCTTCTTAAGTTCGCACACTAGGTTCGCAGACTTAAGCAACCGGGAAGAGTTTACAAACTCCAGGAGAAAATCTCGGCAAAGACTTTCCGCCGATTCGCGGACTGGTACTCACGCAACAAGTTTGTTAACTCTAGAAGAATTTCTCGGGATGAGAAATTCGGCAGTTCGGGGACTGAGTTCGTGGACTTGGCAACAAGCCATTCTTCCGGTTTCTCTTGATCAATAAATTTCGCAAACTTTGGTTCAAGGGATAAGACTTATGCACATATGTGTTTCCACAAAAATACTTATGTCCATCATTGATGATGTAATCTAAACTCTCATTCCTATCATTGAAACATTCTTAGAGTACGTTATATAGTTGTTACACCATTTCTCGTCAAAGTAATTTTCAAAGTGATTGAAACATATCATGACTTTCGTCACTAGGTAAAGATAAACATGGTCGAAGTGAAACGCTTACCAACGCATATTTCGAGGTATATATAGGATAGGTATACTCGGCTCGAAATACTAAATGTGTATAATTTAAGTCTATATATAGCATACGACTTTTTGTCTCAAGAAGTGGGAGATAGAGTAGATAAACTTTTGAGTGACAGATAAGTTCAAGTCTTTACATACCTTTTTGTCGAGAAGTTCCACCGGTTCCTTGAGTAGTTCTTTTTCTTGTATGATGAATCGCCATGAAGTCCTTGAGCTCAACTACACTTTCTATCCTAGTCCGAGACTTAGCTATAGTAGACTAGAAATCAAGACTTATAGTTTTGATCACTAACATTGACAAACATGATTGAGATAGCAACGCATGCGGGTTCGACCGAGCAATGCTCTAACAAGGTCTATTATGAATAAAACTATTATTATGAATAAAATTTTTTGACTTGTAATTTTTCTTGTGATAGCTTTTGATTTACATAGCTTGTGCTTGAATGCTTTATGTTATTGCTATGTATGTTTATGGGATGTTTGATTTCGGTTTTACTACCTTGATATTCGATCTCATAATGTTGTGAACCCTTATGGTTTGGTTGACTTTTTGATTTAGAAGGATTAAGTTCTATCCCATGTTGGTAGGCTTTATTAAAGGATCATGAGGGGTTTTGATAGAAACAATATGTGAAGAAGTCAAAATATGTTGAATCGGTTTTGGTTTAGCATAAAAGCATATGTGTTTCAGAGTTTTCAACTTTTGCTTGCAATAGTTAAAAACTGGTTTTCAACTTTTGCTTGCAATAGTTAAAAACTGGTTTTCAACCTTTCTCTCGTAAAGGTTGGTTGTTGTTATTCTTTTGTTTTTCATAAGGATGACAACATAATGATATTTCAATATCAATTCTCCCTGGAAGAAGATGCAAACATATTGGAGAAGTGGATGCGAAATTTGAGGTAACAATCTTGTTAGTTAATTGTTTTCCTGTTTAAGAAAAGCCTGATTTTATTTCATATATTTATTGCTTTTGCTTAACAAAATTTCGGTACAATTGATGTTTTATTCCATTATTTGTATATAGATGTGTGTGTGATTCAATTGGTTTCGGTTAAGAAAAACTATTGTTATCTTGCTTTATTGTGTGGTATCAATTGTTTAGGCTTACAAAATTTCGGTGCAATTGTGGTGCTTTAATGTCTATGTTGTTTCAATTGCTTCCGATTGAGGTTAATAATTACACAATTTGATTTATTTGGTTTGTATGAATAACTTATGGCTTAACGAAAGAAAAGGTTTATGGGATGAATTGTTTAGTCCAATTCGATTCCGGATAAGAGAACTAAGTAAATTCTGATCTTAGTTAGACTTATCAAAGTGGAGGTTTCGGTTATTCAAGTCTAATCAAATGCCTTAACAATAAATGCTAGTTAACTAACTAAGTTATATGTATAATTAGAACCTGATGAGAAAAATAGAGTTATCTTTATTTAAGTCTTATCGAATAAGTGATTGTATTTGTACAATCGGTTTAGAAAAGGAACTAAGGTGCTTAGTTGATTTTTGGTTTGCTAAACTATTAGGGAAAATTGATTCGGGCAATTGTTTCCTTGATAACACATCAAAACAAATTACTTTGTAGTTTCGGTTTTGATATTGGTTATCAAAATAATCGTTTGAATGCTATTGTGATTATGTATGGGTATAAGGTGAAGATTTCATCCTAGGAAAAAATATTTTACATATGTTTTAAGGAAGTAAATTCATGAACTTGTTTTGTGAATCTAAAAGGAAATCGCCAGGCATTATTGGTAATGTTATTCATTGCATATCTTTTGAACTACTAATATGTGTGATTAGTATAACCGCCCATGACTTGTTTATGTTCTTGGTAAAACTCTTCACAAAGGCCTGACTTTTGTATTGGTATGATTTTTATTAGTGAAACCGATCTTAAGTAATCACCTGAGATGGTATGATCGATTTTGTGTTATTGGTATGACCGACTCTGGGTAAAGGGGAACCGATCTTAGTAAGAGGTGAAATCTTTCACAAAGGGGAATCGATCCTTGTATGAGGTGCAACAAGTTTTTAGCAGAAAAGGGAACCGATCCTATGGACATGTGCAAAACTTTTTTAGGCAAAGGGGAACCGATCCTATGGACATGTGCAACACATACAAGTTAGATGCCATATATATGTGGGAATCGATCCTAGTACTTAATCAACCAAATTTTCGGAAAGCTAGTGTGACTATGCACAGTACTCACATGGAGGTAGAACCGAAACTTGTTTTGGTAGAACCGTGAAACCCATGATTTGTGATTGAATGTTCTTGATAAATCACATAGTTCTTGAAAGTCAGATGAACCAATTCTAAAATTTTTTGGAAGTGTGGAAAATCGGTTTCAAGATTGTAAATATAAAAAAGGACTTACAAAGTAAGGATATCGGCATACTTTGAACATGTGCAGTAACGCTTATCTTTAATTGTTCAAAGTTATTCCTTAATAGCTAAAGGAAGAAAATCCCGTATCGAATAAAATAAATTGAGAATCTTTTATTTAAGGTTTTTAATTTTATTTTAGGAAAATGAAAATTAGTAATGTGCATTTACTAGTTGGAGATTTTCCAAGAGATTTTCGGTCAATATTTGGACAAAGCATTTCCAGGAATTATGGAAACTGAATCTGGAATATATTGCATATCTTGAGAATATTTTCGGTTTTGGAAATTACTTGGTGTCCAAACTTCCTTGGTCTATAAATATGAAAGTTTGCATTTCGAGCAAACTAATCCCCGGGACAACAAACTGCCTCAATTGTGCTGTTACTGGTGAAGCCGCCTATTCGGAGAGGAGAGTAACCTAATTAGGCGAAATCTCTTACGACGACTCAGTTTAAAGTCTTCTTTGGGATTGAGAAGCTCTATTAGTACTGTTGGTGGGAAACTAGATAATTATGGTTTATCTTTTGTCTTCGATTGATTTGATTGACTATCGGTGGTTGAACTTTTATTGCACCTAGTTTGTTTATGCTTGAGAATCTTCTCTTATGATATAAGATTCACTCAAACTAGATCGAAGTTTCGACGGGGATATTTAAACTGTTTGTAGATCTAAAGACGTCTCGTGATAATCCATTGTTAACAGACTCCGTTCTGTGCGTGATTGATCACAAGAGATTCAAGTTGATTGTGTGCAGGTGTTTATTGAAGATCTAAGAATATTTGAAGACAAAGAAGACTTTGAAGATTTCTTATTTGGGATCCATAATCTTTGGTGTGCACAATACTTGTTTCGATAAAAGAGGATATAACTATAATCGGTTTATCCTTGTGGTATATTAGTTTGATTAGTTGTGTAGATCGGCATCAATACAATTTTTTGTGATGAAAACTATTGATTGCAAAATCTTAACAATTACTTCGGTAGTTGAAAATTAGATAGATCTAAGAACTTGACGAAGAAGTTTATTGAGATAAACAGAAGAGCCTTTGTCGAACTCATATCACTTGGTTGAAAAGAGTTGATACCAAACAGATTTGTTGTTTCTTTACTGTTTGGAATACGAACCAAATGAATTGTTCCAAGTACGTGACTTATTATAAGTTGAAGGCGTGGGAATACATACGGAACTAGGTGAAATATAGGTTTAGTTGCTTGGTTTCAACTATACGAAGTTGGTTTGATTATGTATAGCGGCTTAATCCTGAGAGTATTCAATTCTGGACAAGGTCTTGGGGTTTTTCTGCATTTGCGGTTTCCTCGTTAACAAAATCTTGTTGTGTCATTTACTTTTATTTTCCGCAATTATAATTGTTGTTATTATAATTTAAAGTAAATTACACAAATGTTAATTCCTATTTACTTGATAGGCAATCCTATTGTGTTTGGATAAGTCCGAACCTTTTATCAAGTAAACATACTTCATTGTTGTATTGTCTCGATCTCGTATCCGTAGACGATCACACGAAGTGTGAACCGATTTGTTGTATTGTGTCGACTCAGTCCATAGACAATCACTTTCGGAGAAATGACTTATAGGTGGATAAGTTTTAGATTGAGGTATATTTGGGTACCCTCGTCTTTTCATAAAGTATTTAAGCTTAGTCTAAAAACTCAATAACTGATACATTTGAAACTCATACGTTCCCAAAATTGAAACAAAATGTTTTGGTTGGAAAACAAAGTCAATCTTGACATTATAGCTTGGGTAAACCACATCAACCAGAGGATGGGTTTCAAACAACTGATCTTCTCTGTGGACATCATTAGGTTCGGGAAAGCTACCAAGTAAAATGGTAGAGGCGCATATTTCAAGTCCCAAGTGAGGGATCTCTGTAAGGTTCAAAGGTAAAGTATACGGATAATGATAATCACCCCAAAACTTAGAGTTTGGTTCTCTGTAGATAGACTAGCCACAATTTCCCTAATTTCTAGATCATTAGAATCCTGAAAATTGTCAATTGGTTCTTATAGGTTATACTCAGGTGACGCATCCTCACTCATATTTAAAAGCTTTACGAGTTCATCTTCTTTAAGACTATTGTTTCTAAACCGCACGACTCTAAAACAGTATTCTCGGGATAAACCCGTTCCTCTAAACCATCATCAACTTTGTAAAAAGGAAATATTACATCGTCTAAAATGGAGGTATCTATAGTCAAATCCTCATCCTTTTGAATAAGTGAATAATCACTAAAATTATTTGGATTTGAACTAGAAATAACATTGTCATTGTAAATCTCAACTGGAGTAACAAACTCATTATGCTTACATATGTCAGATGCTTCATCAACATTGTCCTCGTCATAATCATCATTATAATAACATGAAAATGGTCGAACCTCATATAAATAAGTAGTGTTACCAATTCTTGTTAGAGCATTTCTTGTTTGAATCCACCAAGCATTGGTATGTCAAGGTTGGTTGTCATATTTTAGTATCAGAATTCAATTAGAGTCGTTTGATTAAACGTACTAGAGTCAACTTCGTTTAGGTTAGACTAGAAAGTCTAGAAATATTGAGACATACAAGTATTACCGACCTGAAGATCACGAAGACGTATCGACTACAACGAAGACATCATCGTTACACTTGACGTATATATAGTGATACTGACATGACTTGTTTCCATTCTTATCGTTGCTTTCAAGTCGTTTAATATTGAAAACATAACATGCGGGGTTATATTTAATTCTCTAGTATTAGACTTGGTCATTTTATTATGAACAAAGTATCAAGGATGCATATTTGACTAAAAAGTATAAAGTTTATCTTTTGAACTTAGTAAATGTGACATCAACATAATCTATGTAACTCGTTATTTGATTGTATATTGGATATAGGTGTGATTTCATCCTAGTAAACTATGTTTGATTACATATGTTTAAAAGAAGTACATATACGAAAATTGTTTCGTAATCGAAAGGAAATCAATAGGTGTTTTGGTCCGGTTTTCATTGAAGATCTTTGGATGACCAATTCAAACCTAGGTAAGAACTTTGGTAGAACCAATCTTGACTTATGTTGAGAGATATAGTAGAACCGGTCTTTACCTAGTTTTGGATATGCGGTAGAACCGATCTTGACTTATGTAGAGAGCCTTGGTAGAACAAATCCTTACCTATATTGGGATACTTGGTAGAACTGGTCCTAGATATTGTTGGGAGTCATGGTAGAACCAGTCCCTACCTATATTTGGTGATTTGGCAGAAACGATCTTAACCTATGTTATGAGTCATGGTAGAACTGGTCCAAGGAGTAAAACCGATCCTTCATGTTCACATATTACTTTATGGTTTTGTGTGAGTTTGGAATTAGGGTTTTATAAATAGGAAAGTACTGGATGTCGACATAATTTGGACATGAATGTAATTCTTATCTTTTATTGTCCAAAGATATTCCTTGATACTCAAGGTGATCCCAATCTGAAATATTGAGAATCTTTTAATTAAATTTTTTGATTATATGTTTTTGATTTTATAGCAAATCAAAAAAATATCTCTTGAAAAGTTATATTAGCTAAGTGCTAAACTAATATTGGATAATTTTTAATGAGATATTTCGTAATTATAGGTTGGATATTAATTGGAAATAGGAAAACCGAAATTAGGTACTTATTGCATATCTTGAGAATATTTTCGGTTTTGGAACTTCTTTGTTGTCCAAACAACCATGGTGTATAAATAGTTGAGTTTGAATTTCTTGCAAACTATCCCAAGAGCTAGTCAAACTTCATTCATGTTGTTTCTGGTGGAGCCGTCTATCCGGAGAGGAAAGTACCTGTTGATGGTGGATTTTCGACGAAGGTCAAAGTCGTAAAATCATGATACTACATGTTTCTGACCCGGTTTTAGGAACGCATGTGACGATTCATGATTTACGATCCGTGAACCGTTTCACGATCTCTGACTGAATGAGCATTCCTCTCAGAGCCATGATGAACATGTTTCTCGAAAGGCCTCCCCGGATGAGCGTTCGATGCTGCACATTTCATCATGCCCTGTATGCAGAATAACATAATTGGGCGGTCCTCTGGACATAATTGTTTTTCAGAAGGATTAACGCCTTTAGGACGTCGGCAATACTCGTTGTTCCCTGACTACATAGAGAAACCCCCCTCTACATAGAAGAATGATTGGGCGGTCCCATGGACATAATTGTTTGTCGGGGGGCTTAACACCTTCAGGACGTTGGATATACTAGTTGTTCTCTGACTATGTAGAGAGACCGTGTATAGATTCAGGCGGCTCTCTGGACATAATTGTTTGATGGAGGGATAAACGCCTTCAGGACATCAACGCTACACGTTGTTTCCTGACTATGCACTCTTCAGAACGAGTATGATGCTTCAACTATCTCATATCTCGATTCTACAATAGATTAATTCTACCGTGACATTCACCGACTGAATTCCTAGAAAATAATCTATTTTATCTCATTACTCCGTTCCATGACTATCCCGGCTGATTCCATGGATTAGTAATAGATAATCATTTTATCTCATTACTCTGTTCCCTGAATTCCACGATTGGATTTCATGGATTAATAATAGATGCACAATTCATAATTATTACTCAGTTCATGAATCATTCTCTGCTGAATTTCATGAATTTGTAATAATAACTCAACAATCGGGCATATGGACTATCGCCGAGTAAGCCCCAAGAAAATGGTGCAAGTGTACTCAACAATGATGCACGAACGAGCACCCAAATGCACGAACGAGCATTTGGAAATATGGACTGTTAGAGCATAGATCGGTTGAACCCACCAAGCATTGGTATGTCAAGTTTGGTTGTCATATTTTAGTGAATCAAAACTCATGTTAAGAGTCGCTTGATTATGTACTAGAGTCAACTTCGTATAGGTTAACTTGAAACTATTAGGATAATGAGACTTTACAAGTATTGCGAAGACTTGAAGATGTGAAGAAGCAAGGATCTACAACGACAACATCATCCTTCCACTTGATGTTAGTGATATTTGACTTGAACTATTTCATTCCCTAATGTATCTTTGAAGTCGTGCATATTGAAAACAAAACTGCGAAGCATGTTTGAACTCTGGATAGACATAGTACTAAGGAATACAATACGAGTTTTATTGCTTAACCATTAAACTTTGTAGATAAGACATCGCCATAATCATTTGAATGCTATTGTGATTATGTATGGGTATGAGGTGAGGATTTCATCCTAGGGAACAATGCTTTACATGTGTTCTAAGGAAGTAAGTTCATAAACTTGTTTGTGAATCGAAAAGGAAATCGCCAGGATTCATTGCATATATGTGTGATTAGTATAACCGTTCATGACTTGTTTGTGTTCTTGGTAAAACTATTCACAAAGACCTGACTTATGTATTGGTATGACTTTTATTAGTGAAACCGATCTTAAGTAATCACCTGAGATGGTATGATCGAGTTTGTGATTTTATGTATGACCAAAACTGGGAAAAGGGGAACCGATCCTAGTAAGAGGTGCAGTACATCACAAAGGGGAATCAATCCTTGTATGAGATGCAACAGGTTTATAGCAGAAAGGAGAACCAATCCTATGTACATGTGCAACACGTTTATAGGGAAAGGGGAACCGATCCTATGGACATGTGCAACACATATAAGTTAGATACCATATATATGTGGGGAACCGATTCTAATACATAGTCAACCGAATTTTGGAAAGCTAGTGTGACTAAGCACAATACTCACATGGAAGGTAGGACCGAAACTTGTTTTGGGAGAACCGTTACATCCATGATTGGTGATTGAATGTTATTTGATCAATCACATAGTTCTTGAAAGTCAGATGAACCAATTATAAACTGATTTGGAAGTGTGGCAAATCGGTTTCAAGGTTGTAAGTATGAAAGAGGAGTTACAAAGTAAGGATGTCGACATACTTTGAAATTGTTCAAAGTTATTCCTTAATAGCTAAGGGACGAGAATCCCAGGATCGAAACATAAATAAGTTAAGAATCTTTTAGTTAAGGTTATTAAATTATCTTTTAGGAAAATAAGAATTAGTAATGTGCATTTAATAATTAGAGATTTTCTGAGAGATTTCGATCATTATTTTTGTACAGAGCATTTGCAGGAATTATGGAAACCGAATTTGTGCTTTAATGAATATCTTAAGAATATTTTTGGTTTTGGAAATTCCTTGGTGTCCAAACTTCCTTGTCTATAAATACTTGAAGTTTGCATTTCTAGCAAACTAATCCTTCGTAATAGCAAACTTCCTCTTGTTGCGCTGCTACTGGTGAAGCCGCCTCTTCGGAGAAGAGAGTAACCTAATTAGGCGAAATCTCTTACGGCCGATCGGTTTAAAGTCTTCTTTGGGATTGAGAAGCTCTATTAGTACCGTTGGTTGGAAACTAGATAATTGCGGTTTATCTTTTGTTTTCGATTGATTTGATTGACTAACGGTGGTTGAACTTTGATTGCACCTAGTTTGTTTATGCTTGAGAATCTTCTCTTCTGATATAATATTCACTCAAACTAGTTCAGAGTTTCGACAGGGATCTTTAGATTGTTGTTAGTTCTAAAGACGATCTTGTGATAATCCATTTTTAACAGACTCCGTTCTGTGCATGATTGATCACAAGAGATTGTGTGCAAGTATTTATTGAAGATCTAAGAAGATTTGAAGACAAAGAAGAGTTTGAAGATTTCTGATTTGGGGTTCATAATCTTTGGTGTGCACAATACTTGTTTCGGTAAAAATAGGACCCAATTAATAATCGGATTTATCCTTGTGATATAATTAGATTGATTAATTGAGTAGATCGGCATCAACATAATTCTTTGGATTAAGAGTGTTGATCGCAAAAATCTTAACGATTACTTTGGTAGTTGAATATAAGATAGATCTAAGGACCTGACGAAGGAGTTTATGTTAAGATAAACAGAAGAGCCTTTGTCCGACTCATATCACTTGGTTGAAGAGAGTTGATACCAAACAAATTTGTTGTTCCTTTACTGTTTGGAATACGAACCAAAGGAATTGTCCCAAGTACGTGACTTATTTATAATTTGGAGGCGTGGGAATACATACGAAACTAGGTGAACTATAGGTTTAGTTGCTTGGTCTCAACTATGAAGTTAGGTGTAATTTTGTGTAGCGGCTTAATCCTGAGAGTATTCAATTCTGGACAAGGTCCCGGGGTTTTTCTGCATTTTCGGTTTCCTCGTTAACAAAATCTTGCTTTTACTTTTATTTTCTGCATTATAATTTTTTTATTATAATTAAAGTAAATCACACAAACGTTAATTACTAATTACTTGATAAGTGAATCATATTGTGTTTGGTTAAGTCCGAACCTTTTTATCAAGTAAACATACTTCGTTGTTGTATTGTCTCGATATCGTATCCATAGACGATCACACGAAGTGTGAACCGATTAGTTTCATTGTCTCGACTCAGTCCATAGACAATCACTTTCGGAGAAAGGACTAATAGGTAGGAAAATTTTTAGATCTAGGTATATTTGGGTACCCTCGTCTTTTCAATTGGTATCAGAGCAGGCAAACACGAAAAGATCTAACAATCCGTGTTTGGTGTGATCCAACCCACAAGAATGAACTCGAGTTCTCATGAATCGACTTCAATTAACGTACTGCCAAGATTTGACGGAACAAACTATCTATGGTGGAAATCTGCTATGATATCTCTTCTTCAATCACGAGACTTTAATACATGGATGTTAGTCGTCGATGGTTATATTCATCCAAAGATAGAAAATTCAGAAACTGAGTTTAAGCGCTTAGTAGAGTTTTCGAACGAAGAAAAGGCACTTGCAAAGCAGAATTCAGATGGTTTGAATGCTATAATACATGTTGTAAGCTATGATCTACAACATCATATATCAACATGTCAAACTTCGAAAGAATCTTGGTATAATCTTCAGATCGTATTCGAAGGAAATTCATCAGAGAAAGAAGCTAGACTTCAAACTCTCACTTCCGATTGGGAAAACCTTCGAATGGATGACAACGACACTTTTGAAGAGTTTCATATTAAACTCTCTGAGACAATTAATGCTTATTTCTCGTTAGAAAAGACTATTCATGAAAAGGATATAGTATGCAAAATTCTCAGATCGTTGCCGTCAAGATACGATTCTAAAAAGCGTGCAATCATAGAAGCAAACGATCTTTCAACTCTCTCATGAAGCACACTCGTTGGTAAGTTAAAGATCTTTGATCATGAATCACAGTCTATTCAAGGTAAATAAAATGATTTTAAAGCGGCAAGAATTCCTAAAGCTCCAATGGAATGTAATAGACAAATGGATGATTCAGATAAACAGATTGCTGAAAATTCTGATGAGGAAATTGAAAATTCATTATCATTGGTTACTAGACAGTTTTGAGATCTCTTAAAGAAAAGAAATAAGAGATTCGTTAAGGATACTCATCGATCTTCTCGTCCACATGATCGAGTTCCTGTCAAAAAGGATCATGAAGAAGATGATGATTATCAGACGCAATGCTTCAAGTGTAAAGGGTTTTGTCATATTGCTAAAGATTGTCCCAATCTTAAGAAATACACTGGAAGCAAGGCTCTAGCTGTAACTCTAGATGAGACCTCTGATTCATATGATTCTGAAGAAGAGGAAACATCTAATATTACACTAGTTTTTAATCTTATTCCTTCCTCCTCCATTAGTGATTTAACCATTTTAAGAATGGACATGTCTTTCGATGTTATTAAATCACCTAATGGTAAAGGGAAAAATAAGACAAGATGCAAAAACTGTCTCAAAAACAGAACTACTAAGAGTTGCGTATGCAATTCCAGTCAATCCCAAGATGCTTCGTTAGTTCGAGGTAACAAAAGGAGATCTTTTCATACTATACTAGATCAAGAACACTTTGGTTCAAAATTCCATAACGAGAGAAAATATCATACTAATGCCAGCTGATCGGTATTAGAATTTTTTCCTCACCACGTGTGCCAAATCTTTGAGTGAGGAAGAAGAAAAATCAAGGCACTTTGTGTAGATTATGGAAATAATATCTAGTATTTGAAGATATTTGATATATTCGTATATTTAGGAATATTATATTTTCAGTAGTATGAAAACTATAAAAAGATTTTTCTCCTAATTTGGTCATTCCTTGTCTGAACTATGGGTCTGGATCACATGGATTCTCTGGAAAAGATGCTAGATCAGAAAGATCACTTGAAGAATAATCCTAGATCATCTCTTCATATTAAGAGTAAAATCAAAAAGGGAGATTGGCTTAGCAAGAAGGAAAGAGAGAATACTCTGAAGAAAGATCAGTGTATTGAAGCATTGACACACTTTTGTGTTCAATCAAAGACAGAATTACATGTTCTTGCAGAATCTTTCATGAAAATTTCTCATTTGCAAGAAATTCTGGTCAAGCAACAAGGTTTTCTACTTGAAGAAATTCAAAAGCTAAAGAGTAGTAATCCGCCTTCATTTTGCACTGACATGAAGGATTGAGTAGCATAGAAATAGACATCAAATTTTGATTTGTTTCAATGATTGTATTGGTCTATTATGAATAAAACTACTATGAATGAAATTATTTGATTTATAATTTTTCTTGTGGTAGTTTTCGGTTTACATAAACTGTGCTTGAATGCTTTCATCTTATTGCTATGGATGTTTATGGGATGTTTGATTTCGGTTTTATTACCTTGATATTCGATCTCATAATGTTGTGAACCCTTGTGGTTTGGGTGACTTTTTGATTTAGCAGGATTAAATTCTAGCCCGTGTTGGTAGAATTTATCATAGGATCATGAGGGGTTCTGGTAGAAATAATATGTGAAAAATTCATAATATGTTGAATCGGTTTTGTTAGCATAAAATCATATGTGTTTCGACGGTTTTCAACTTTTGCTTGCAACTGTTTGGTTAAGTCCGAACCTTTTTATCAAGTAAACATACTTCGTTGTTGGATTGTCTCGATCTCGTATCCATAGACGATAACAGGAAGTGTGAACCGATTAGTTGCATTGTCTCGACTCAGTCCATAGAAAATCACTTTCGGAGAAAGGAATGATAGGTAGGAAAAGTTTTAGATTGAGGTATATTTGGGTACCCTCGTCTTTTCATGGACAAACGAGGAATCCTACACAAAATAGGAGAGAGAAAATAATAATAAAAAATAAAAAAGATGTGCCTAGGGACCGGGCCCACCGGCCGGCAGGTCACGCCGTCGTGGCCAGTCCCCCACGCCTCTCCCTTTGTTTTCCTTATTTTATTATTTTCATAAACTCATGAAGACTCCTTCATTTGAGTAAATTTCCTTGTTTGAGCAAAACTCACGGTTTCTCCATATTTTCACGATTTCATGAAAAATAATAAAATAGGGAAAGGTGTCACGGACGGGGCTACCTAGCCGGCCGGCCATACCCTAGCCGTGGACGGTCCCACACTTTTCAATCCCTAGCTTGTTTTCATAATTATTATTTCCATCATCTCATGAAGCTCCTCCGTTTCAGCGAAAATCATGGTTTCTTCGTATTTTCTCAAACCATGAAAAAGCCAAAAAGTCAAATGATCACATGACCGACTAGGCTATTCACGAAAAATATTAAAATATTATTATTTTAATATTATCCAAATTTTTATCAAACGAGTAAAATTCTACTTGCTCATTCGAGCAAAATCAAGAATTTCAGTCAAAGATCAAACTCTTCTGAAAATCCGAAATATTGCTCAAACGCACACCCGAAATTACCAAAACTCTCAGGGCTGAGACAGGGACATCATGGTGACACGGACATGCTTCCTTGACTAACCAAGGACGGCCCTAGGGCTTGCAAGGAGCCGGTCCCACACATCTTTATGATTTTGACCTAATTTGCTCAATTGCTCATATTGGGTCCAAACTCTTTCCAACCGACTTGTAATTTGCTCAAATGACCATCAGCTGGTCCCACGACCACCAAGGGACGGTCTCATGCCATCTTGGTCGGTCCCTCACTTCTCCATAATTAGGTTTTATCACCTAATTCTCAATTGAGAACTATTTCAATAAATGATTAAACCTACATTTAATCATCATACCACCAACCAGTCAACAAAGGACTCTGGTGTGCGCTCATTCAAGCACTTGGGCACCACATGGTCGTACATCATCCCATGTGGTCGGTCCCTCTTTCACTCAGTGACTTATTTTCAGTAATTCATCAATTGACGAACAATTGATCAAAAATTAGGGTTTCGAACAAATGCTCTGCAAATCAGGATTTTGAGCAATTTCAAACACTAATAAATTTATGTTGACTCAACAATCAACATTTGGATTAAATATATAATATTTGGTAGGCTACCAATATTTTAATTAATATTTTATTGGGTAACGTTACCAATAATCATCGAATTAAGAAATACTTGCTCAATTGTTCGAATATTGATCCAACTATCAATATTCAGTAATTTTTCGAACTGAGCAATACTCGTTCAGTTGCTCGAATATTGATCTAACTATCAAAATAATATTACTCAATATTTAGCAATTCGTTGAATTTACAATATTTGCTCAGACGAGCAATATCAACATCATTCAAGAACTATAACATGTTCAATCCATGAATCACTGAGCATTCTTCAACCATGCTTAATTCAACAAAACTTAGACTTACTGTCTAATCAAGTCAACGACTGACTAATCAAATACACGTATGCTTTGCAGACTCCACGTTCGTGATACATCAATCACGTCACATGGGGGATAACAATCAGGGTTTTGGTATGGCGGCCTACAACACGTGTGTTTATCCACGATGAGAAATGTGAGTAAGTCGTGCAAACATTTGAAGGAGTTACCAAAGTAGTGGGTGGACGGTCGACCAAGTTTCCACACGACATGGAACTGATTTTACCACGATCTCCCACTTTCCCACTCTTTCACTCAAGAAACCGTCACACCTACTGGGATCAATGTGTTCATTATTCTGACAATATAAGTAAGTTCTGAATCGATGACTGAGAACAAGATTTCTTCTACACAAAATTCTCTCGATTGAACTTATTCACAGAACTCAACTCAGCAGTTCATCAATTTGAAGAAATCCACAACACATCCACAATCCTTGATCATCATTGATCCATACAATTCTCAACTTTCCTCCTACAGATCAACCCATCTCCCTCTTTGTGACCGAATTGACTCTGGAACGGCCATTGACTTGGTTTAAGCCGGAGTCCTACAGATTGATCTCTCGAACTCGAAGAACTCCCGTGCAATACATCTGTTCACTAGTACAAACCTTCACATAGGCCACTTTTTTTGGTTTAAAGCCTAGCCACGTTTTAGGTTATTTGCGTGGCTACTGGTCATCAACATAATTATAGCCACGTTTTGTGTTACCTTGTAGACATAGTGCACCATTTGGTCATGGGTTTAATCATAAACCCATCAACTGTAGCCATAGGGAATTGTTTATCCATACTTTTCAGTCTAATCCCATCACATGTAGCCATAGATGCGAATATGGCCACATTTAGGAATTATGTATGTGTCAAATGTGTAGGATGGCAATAGACACAATTATCAACCCGTGACGAAAAGATATTTATTTAGCCACTTTTTGTTTATGTGTCCATAGTACATGGTTTTTTAAACATTTACATTTTAGAAACGGACACATTTTAAAAAAACATGACAAAAGATTAACATATTGCTACACCACTTATTTTTCTGGGAGGATTACTATATGGCCATAATGATTTTGTTTATGTGACCATAGCCTTCAGTTCATTAGGCACATATTGCAACCCAGATGAAATACTTTTATATGGCCAAAGTAATGGAAATATTAGAACGAAAAAACAGGATTTATCCACTGCAACCCAGATCATTTACATCAGCGTGGCATAATGTCTATGCTTGTTCACTGCAATATAAAAACCTGAAGCTCTGGTCTTAGAAGGATATATTATAAGTGATTGTGTTCCAAAGGAATTGCAATACAGCGGGTGCAGCTGTGTATTTTGTGAAAATAAGACATTCATAGTGGAGTTCTATTGTGTTACTTTTTCCTAGAATTCTCAAATCACATCACTGATGACCACACCAAAATCAAAAATAGGTCATTGATGACAATCTTAAATATCAAAACGTATCTTAAAATTTTCTTGATGGAGCCATTACATAATATTATAAACTAGTTTATAGTTTTACATATGGAAAGTAACATTTTAGATGATGGTCCAGAGTAGTTGCACTACTAGAACACGATTACATTCAACTCACTGAAAACAGAACCACTAATTTTAGATTCCTTTATTCATTTTTATCAACTCAAATGTTGTACTAATAAATTCTTGGAGGTTTTAAAATTTGTTCAAACAAAAAACTCACTTATTCCAGAAATAAGTACCCAAGCATGAAATGTACATATCTCATCCCTTCAAGTACATAAAATGAAATGCCCACTTCTACTAAGTGCAGAGAGCCAGAGACACACTAACACACTACATAATCATTTTATATCCATCCAAATCAAACACAATGACCTCGTTCTCCAGGGTTCATTATGCACCAAGTTTCAGCATATATTCAAATCCTAAGTGCAGGTGACAGGTGCTCATCCAGGATTTATCCATTCTGAAACGCAGGGGAACAAATAAATCAATTACATCTGTTGCACTTCAATTTCTTTATGTTTAAAAAAATCACTCAAATCATATACCGCCATTATACGTCTACCAGCAATTACAAGTTCTACATTTCTAAAAAAATGTATTAATGAAGGAAGAAATTTATAGATCAATTCTGAAATACAAGCCTTGTAATAACTAATACATATATTTCAGTTCAAAAAAGTTGTATATCCTCTGACTTACAAGTCTTGCAATTACCAATAAAAATTTCATTGGACAAACAGTTGTAACTACTTAATTAATCCAGCCTAGGCAAAAACCGAACACGAAATTAGTGTATACCTGTTCAGAAAGGTGAAGACGTTGACGATTCTCGTAAGCAGCTTTCTTTAGATGAGGACCCCACCTACAATACAACAACAACAACACATTAAGAGCTATAAAAATACTTGAAACCCCATACTTTGCTCCTTAAAAAAAACAACTAAACATGTACTTTAATTTCACAGCACAACAACAAATCAAGCCCTAGAAATATCTCACCAAAAAAATAAAATAATTTCTTCCTTCATTACAACTGTTTGTCCATATTGATATTTAATGTCTACGTACATTGCGTAATTCTTTAGCTGTCTAAGCGACATACATTTTGGTCTTTAGTAGTGAGGTCATAACTGATTAGCTTGCAATCTATCAATCAACAAAACAATGGACGCATATCAAACTTTACATAGACGGTAAAATATCAATCTTGGGACAAAATGGCAACTCCATGCAAGTGACATCTGAACAGGTCAGAAATAAGTAATCTGGAGTGATTGTGTGAAGGCAAAAGCAAACAATTTTTGCGGTGTCATATGAGAGTTGAAAAGCAAAAGACTGGTAAGGGAATTTAAATCACAACTTTCAACTTGCAATAAGAAGTCTATTATTGAATGAACACGGTGAAAAGTAACGAAATTTTTTGGCTTTTTTCATGCCTGCGGGTGCTTACTGTAAAACCTAAATAAAATCTAAGAGGAGGTTACATTAATCGTATCGTTGAAGATTTTATCAAATGCATTTTCCATGCACGTATTGGATAATTTGTGAATAAAAGTAAATAATATCAGTTGACATGTCTAAAGGATACAGATAGCATACTTCAAAGAGTCCATGAAATCTCACTACCACGTGTTATAAAATGCTAAGCATGGATTAAGTAATCAACGCTTCTCCTAGTACTGCGCATCCATCCATTTTGTATACCTATTTATAACAACCAAGCAGATTCTAGTTAATCATTTCAACAAAAACATAAAGGACATCAAGTTATCAGCAGACCAAAGGAGTTGATTTGCAATTAAACCCCTAACCTGTTCTATATCTCAAGTCACATCTATGCTACACACATCTGCTTCAGACTCATATGATGCCATGAAATCTTTGATCGGTAGACTTGTTTTAGGTCTCATCATTACATTCATACATGCATATAACCAAAATTATCAGCAATATATTTTCGATTAAGTCCTTATGAACATAAATCACGCAAATTGAAAAGTTAATTCATCTCTATTACCAAAACCAACATCACAAAAACGCAAATTATCCTATTAAATCAAAATCCAAAACAAAACTTAAAAGACCTAATCCAAAAATCCAAATATTAAAACCCATTTTATAAACAACATAGCAATAAACAAAAAAATTAGCATCATACCTGATTTTCACAATCAAACCCACCGAGATTTATAGAAAATAGAAAAAGAAAAAATGATTAAATTTTCTTTGTAGAAATCCAAAATATCTAATTGAATCAAAACCCACTTCTAATTTTAACAGAGATTTCTAAAAATCTAACTCCAAATCTCTAATTTGAACACAGAATTGTAGAAACCCTAAATCCACAATCTCTAATTTAACAAATATTTGTCCAAACCCTAACTTTGATTTGATATAAATTGAAGAAAAAACAACAAAATCATAACTTTGAAATCTTATATTTCAACTCAAAAACATACATTCATCATCGTTGAGATATAAGATAGATATTGAAAGAAGAAGAACCACGGCTATTTCTTTTTACTAGAACTATTTCTCTTTGTTGCGAGAGGAGTAGCGGGTTGGAGATATAGGAAAGATTAGCAGAGAGAGTGAGGGTTAGTTTAGATAACGAATTATATGCCTAGGGTTTTCAGTGGAGGGAAATAGGAATTTGGTGAAAGTTTTGGTGGGAAACACTGCGCCACAATAATCTATCGCGGCAAATTTAGATGGTTCCAGATATTTTATGTGGTAATCCGTATGACTTCATAAAAATGCAATCATGATCGTTGGATCAGATGTATTTGGCTTTCTATTGGCCAGATTATCAATATAAGACTGTCATACGGATCAAGGTAAGTGTTTTTCTCATTATGCTTTTGTGCTTTTTCTTTGTGCTTCCGGTTTGAAACTATGAACCAAGAAGCTCTGAGAGGGTTCTGACTTCAAACTTAGCATCATACATCATCGAAATCGATAAATATGAAACTCATTACTGACCGGACAAAGTTCAAACGATATCGGGTGGGTGCAATTGAGGTCGAAGTGAACATGATTCGATGAAATTGATTAACATATATTAGATTCAAATGGATGCAATATAATTCCAACCTAACTCGGATTTCTTGGTTGTTTTTTATTTTTTTATACCAAAAAAAATATGTTTAAATTAAGAAACACTTGCAAAAAATTGTTCTTCCAATAATCTGAATCTAATAATTTCGGTGGATTAGTAATCGAAACCTTAAATTTGTGGATTATTATCCAAAATATGCGTTATCGAATGATTTTGAGATATAAATGAGTACAATTAGACTAAATTACATGGGATTTGATGGATAATCAGTCATAATAAGTATCATCTAGTTATTTGGAGTATATGATTTGTGGATAATCAGTCAAAGTAAGTGTTATCCAATGATTATGAAACAAAGTTATGTGTAATTGGATAAAATTAAATGGAATTAGGTGGATACTCTGTCATATTGAGTATGACCAAGTGATTTTAAGTGTGATCTGTTGGAATTGAGCAAAATTGAGTAAATTTGGATTATATTTGTGGATAATCAGTCAAAGTAAATGTTATCCAGTGATTGTCGAAGAAAGTTGAATATAATTGGATTGAATTAGATGAATCGTGTGGATAAACCGGTTATACTGAGTATGATGTAGTGATTCTTAGTATAATTTGATGGAATTGAGTAAAGTTGAGTAAAATTGGATTAAATTTGTGGATAATCAGTAAAACTAAGGGTTATCCAGTGAAATGACGAGGGTACACAAGTACACTACAATCTTTATAGATACAACCTATTCAAGACCCACCCTGTATAATCTTCTTTAAGCAACAATCACTAAAATATTATTTCAATGAGGTGTCCACTTGGAAAAAGTTTAGTTCAGGTTGAACTAACAAATGTGATCTGACCAACTGACGATTAACGTTAAGTGTATTTACTTTAATTATAAAGACAAACTAAATAGTGCAGAAGTAAAGTAAATCACACAACACAAGATTGTGTTAACGAGAAAACCGCAAATGCAGAATAACCCTCGGACCTAGTCCAGTTTTGAATACTTTCAGAATTAAAACACTATATAAAACTACTACCAACTTCGTATATTTGAAATCAAGTAAAAGTTACCTAGTTCCTTCTCTTGTGCCTTTTATCAATCGGGGCAACCCACATGAATCATTTATTGTTCAAATTCATTCACACTCATATTATTCTTGTTTATTCTAATTTAAACCCATCAGATATACTTCGAAATATATATATGATCGATTCAAAGAAAAATTCATCCAATTTTGAGATACATTAAATCTCATTAGATACGCTTAGAGATTTACACGGATCCATTCTAAGATGAATTCACCTGATTTTAGAGGTTGTTTGATTATTGGAACCTCGTGCTTTCTACCATTACCTTAATCCGTATGAAAACTCCAAGACAAATATCCTTCGTTCAGCAACTTTTATAATCCGTGTGACTAAACCTCAAACTAAAAACAACCAGCGGATGGCTCAGGATGGAGCTCTTGCATACATTCCAGAGGTCATGGGTTCAAAGCCCACCTCCTTCATTTCTTATTTTTCGGTGTAAGGGCATAGCTCAGAGGGCCCACCTCTCCTTTATTTCTTATTATTTGGTCCAAGGACAGAGCTCAGGGGTTCAATCCCCGCCGTAAAGGTTTAAATTTAGTTGTACCGGGGTTTTGGCTGGGTTTGGTCGGGAAATGGCGCCAGTCCAACTCGCCGGATTTGGGTAGGGGCCTGTTTTAGCAGGATTTGATCGGCAATGGGGCCAGTCCAACTCGCCGTATTTGTATAGGGGCCTGGATCCAGCTTTAGCCCGACGAAAAAAAAATCTGCCCGTCCAAACATTTAAACCCTAAAAAAGAAATTTATGTCACCTCACTCTCCTATGCAGCATCTCTTTCTCGTTACCTCCGCTCATTCAAGGGGAAAGAAAAAGGAAAACCTTAGGAAATCAAGTCAGAATCTTAGGAAATTTTTTCTGAAAGAAGAAATCGAAGAACAAAACTCAATTTTCTTTTCTGTTAACCCCAAATATCTTTGAGCGACATGAAAATCAAATGAAAAATCTTTTGGTCGGGATTATCCCCGCCTGGTGTGAATCTGTACAAGTAAAAGCCCCAAAATCATGAAGAACATCCAATTTTATATCCATCTTTCTGAGGTATATTTTCTTCACGATTTTCTCTTCAACTAGAAAGTGAACCCTAAAATTGATTTTTGATTCAAACCCTAATTGATTTTAATTTTTGATGACAGGGAAATTATCTGATTTGGATTATGGTGTTTTTACTGGTATGATTCTCAAATTAGTTTCTACTAAATATTAATCTTAATCTTGTAAGGAATATATTCTAGGTGTTTTTATATTTTGGGTAAAATAGTTCAATTTTATCTTTCAATCCTGTGGGTTTTACTCTTCCGGATTCTACTGTTGTTGGCTTATCCCCTAATAACCTAGATGTTTGTTCAATTTGATTTTGATTCAATAGTTTCCTAAGATGTTCAATTTTCTGAGTAATAATAAGTACATTGTTTGCTGTCCGGCGATGAAAATAAGCTTATAGTTCGTTTTTTTATATTTAGATAAGAAAAAGTTTTTCCTTTCATGAATTGAGTGATCTACAATGTTCTATTGAATACCAGGCATGTTCATCAACTCAAATGTTAGGTCATAATAGTATGTTTCGTAATCAAATCAGCATTATGCTTGATTTTTTTGTTATAGAATGTTTGTTGTCACAGAGCCTAAATTTGAGCCACTCATATTATCTTAATTATGTTCATGTTCAATGATATATGTAGTTTCTGATTTGACTAAACATGAGAATATGAGTGGAGAGTCAAACTATGATGGGTATGCTGACTAAAGCCTTGAAGAATTTGAAGGAGAGTTAAAGGGTGATGGTGATAGCACCAGTTCTGATGGATCTATCAAAAGTTATAACCATCTTGGTAATTCTTGTCAAAGTCTTCTTTTTTGCAAGTTATACAACACAATGTAGCGAATAAGCTACAAAAGTTTTGAGTCACGATTTAGAATAGTGACTGTATAGGTTGAAAATTCAATACTATCACCTCGTGTTTAACTGACAGGCACCTTGAGTATTAGATATCATTATAGAAGTTATTTATGTTGTGCCCATATTTCTTTATAAACATGCATTTATACTGGATCTTTTTTCTATCCTATTTTAATGTAGGAATTATTTTTTTGTCTCATGCCAATTGGAGGGGGTGAAGTCCATGTGTCACCAGATATTGTCCCTCGCAAAAATAAGAATTGATCTTGATGTTTCTCCACTAATAGGCATAAGAAGTTTTCCATGTTTATGCATTTCTGATGGTTAACAATTTCAAGCTTACAGAAGAGGTCAGTTCATGTTGTGTTCACTCCAACTGTTTATGTTTGTCTTTTGGATTTCTTTGACAACTTCGGTAGTATGCGTGCAATGTCTCCCAATTATATAAAATATATTTATTTATCTGGAGTTCTCTTTCGGCTTTGAAGGGTTATATATAATCATATTGATGACATGCCTTAATAGGGAAATCAAGTTATATATGCACTTAAGGAAAAGGGATTACTGTAAAATATATGTCATCCACTCAAGCATTAGAAGTCAGGAAAAAGGTAACTGCTTTATCCTTTTTGGTATGTGGAACACCCGAGAATATACTCTTGGTAGAACTACGATGGGGTTAAATTTGATCATGTTGTTGGATATTTATGTTTTTAACCATAAAACTTAAAGGGAAGTAAACTTAAAATATATATTCTGACTTGTATATTCTGGTTTTGTCATTATATTCAACTTCCGAGAGTCGTCATTAAGGTTACTTCCATAACTGATTGTCAAGGTTTATTGAATCTCATTGTCTGGTTTACTGAATCTATTTTCCATAGGTGAGGTATGTATATATTCTGCGTCCTATCCATATAAATTTAATTATGTTCAATCAGTTTGTCAAGATGGATACTTCATTAACGGTAGAGTTTGTCATTTCCAGGTGGAGATGTTTTTTTTTTATCAGATGCGTACCTCGTAGCTATTAGGTAGTATGCGACGACAACATAACAAGGTAATGCACCTAACAAAATGAAGAATTTTGTTTCTTAGTTTTGCTTAACAGTAGAGAATGTCATTCTAATATATCAGTTTCAGTAGTTTATCAATATACTTTATCTATAGTCCCAAACTCCCAATGTTTTTCCATGCACTTCTTCAGGGCCAGCTACAGTCGTGGTACTATGGATTTACTATGTAAAATTTTAATTATGGAATCTCCATCTGAAATGGTGTTTTTTCGAGTTCTGCTCAACTTACCAAAGATATGTCCTCATGTGATTAATAAAAAATATTTTGGATCAATTTTGATGGTGTGATCATTTTGTATCAATGATTAATAATAATTTTAATATTATCTTTGCCACACAGGATAAAAATTGCTTTTTTCTCGAGTGACTAAAAGCTAATATTTGCCACGTTGAATACGTTTTGTGTCATTTTATAAAGGTTATCGCCATGGTTTGTGGTACCCTATGTGTCCAAAAGGTGAAAAATAGCTACATTGAAAATACTTGATGTGTCAAAAAGGTGAAAAATAGCTACATTCAGAACACTTGATTGTCTTTCGAAAAAATTTAGCCACAGTGCTACCAATTTTTAGTATCCTTAACTTATTAATTGGCCATGTAAAATGTTTATCATGTGTCCAAAAATATGGATGGCCATGGTACCATAGATTAAACGTGACTATAAATCATGTATTAGCCATGTTAAATTATTTTCCGTGTGTCCAAATGATAGAGATGGCCATGGTTGAGAAAAATTAGTGTGACTGCAACTCATGAATTGGCCATGATAAAATGAATTTTGCGTGTCCAATTGATGACAAAGGCCACTGCTATAATAAACTTCACGTGACTTTAAGGTAAACTTTAGCCACATATAATTAAATTGTGTGTCTATAAGGATCCTATGGCCATGGTGATAGTGAAAATGCTTAACTACAAAAAAAATATTGAGTACCATATAGACACGGTTTTAGAGTTATGGCCATGGTAAATCATATTTTATAGCCACTCAAAGTTTATGTAGCCATAGGGATACCTTTTTGTCTCGGCACCTGATGCCACATTTTTGGAGTGAAAAAAATTCATGACCAAAAGCCTATGAACACGGTGATTAAGTGTGGCCAATGCGACTTTTGTACTAGTGGTTTGAGGTTAAGCAGTTTGCTCGGTTGAGGAGTCTCGTCTGAACCATCGTCTCTTCACTTTCCTAAAAAACCAGCAAATCGGTTTTTCCCCATCAACAGTACCTTAATTAGACGATCTCTTACAGCCGCTCATTTAAAGACTTTTGTGGGATCAACAAGCTCTACGAGTACCGTTGGTGGGAAACTAGATAATTGCATTGTTATTTTAGTTTTCGATTATTAATTTGATTGACTAATGATTGTTGAAACTTTGATTGCACCTAGTTAATTTGGTTATTCTTGAGAGCCTTATCTTCTGACATAAGGGTCACAAAAAATAGATCAAAGTATTGACAAGATCTTTAGAAATTTTTTTAGATCTAAAGACAACTTGTGATCATCCATTGTTAACAGACTCCCTTATGTGTGTGATCGATCATAAGTGGATTCAAGTTTGTGGCGTGCAGGTACATAAGAAGGCAATTAATGATTTGAATAACAAGAAAATTTTTATTATTGGTTTTTGTATCTCCTGATTTGTGCACACATCTTGATTGGCTGGGATCCGACTTAGATTAAATTTATCTGATCATATAGTCGTTTAGATCGGCAACTATCATTTGGTGGTATTCTTCAATATCTGAATCTGATAGTTGTAAATCCGAATCTAAGTTATTGATTTGGATTGATCTTACCCGACAAAGGAGTTTACTAGTTTAAACAGAAGAGCCTTTGTAAAAACTCAACGAATCTTTTTCTAAAAGATTATTGGAGTAGTTACCAAACAGCTTTGTTCCTTTGTTGTTTGGAAGACGACCATAGTTAAGACTTTACATCGGTAAAACAACTCAAGATAGTGATTTATGACATGGGATTCACGTGCATGACCATACGGTCGTAGACGCAGAGATGCTGAGAGAACTAAGTAACTAGAGGTAGATTACTTGGTCTCAACTATACGAAGTTGGCTATGTACTTTGTGTAGCGGCTTAATTATGAGAGTATTCAAAACTGGACTAGGTCCCGGGGTTTTTATGCATTTGCGGTTTCCTCGTTAAAAAAATATCGTTGTGTCATTTGCTTTACTTCCGCATTATAATCGTTTTATTTTAATAAAGTAAATTACACTTTTACGTTAAATCCTAATCACTTGATATTGATCATATAGTAAATCGGTTTCGGACCGTAACTATTATCAAGTGAATACCTAGTTATTATATTGTCTTGACTTTGTACATGAACGATCACATTTGGCATCAGACTTATAGGTTGAACGATTACATTTGGTATGATCCCCCAAAAAAGTTGTCTTCTCACACCCAAACATCCGCATACATTACACCTTCCTAGGTGAATTTTGTGATTATTTCCTCTGTCATTCCACAAGAATTATAAAAAATTCCTTTTAACCTTTTAATAAGAATCTCATTATTGGGGATTCATAGGATTTTAATATCCTAAAAAACGGATAGGGGGACCTAATATATACAAAAGGTCAAAAATATCCTTATAAATAAATCTAAATCTTACTATGCATTTAAGAGAAAAAAAACATCCAATCTATTATCTTATCCTTATCTTATCATTGATTAATCATGATGAAGACGATGGACATAATTTCATCATGATAACATCATTAAAAAACCCTAAATCTTCTTCTCATTCTCCTTCTCTTGTATCTCATAAACCATCATGAAGATGATAATCATAATTTCATCATGACGAAGATGATGATCATAAAGAAAACCTAAATCTTCTCCTTTAATCTTCTCTTCTCCATCGCATCGTGATGGAGATGATGATCATAAAATACATAAAAAAATATAAAAAAATCCACTATTGATTTTTGTTCTTGATTGGTTAAAAAATTTGATTCAGTTAGAGTTTAAAAAAAAAACAGTTTTTGAAAATGTTTACGGCTGGGAGTATTTTACATATCCGTACGATTGATTGCTTGGGTTCTCGAAATAGTGTGAAAAGAAATGTTTTGAATCATATTGTTATTTGACTAGGACTTGTTCGAGGTATTTTGAGTTGTTTGTTGACATGGACAAAAGTCAAGGAGTTATTATTTTCCCACTATAAATAATATGTTACGGATGGAAAAATACGAATTACCAACTTTAAGGAAGTAATCCTGAGAATCAAAAGAAAAAACAACAAAAAGAGCAGAAGCCTACTTTCGGCTAGGTTTTCTCAGCCAAAAATACTAGTTACAGCTGGGGAAACCAAGCTGAAAGTAGCTGGGTTATGGCTAGGTTTTCCAAGACGTAAATAGTACTTTCGGATGGAAGTTCTTTATTTCCCAACCGTAAAGTGTCGGGTACGGCTGAGATATAATGTTTTCCCACACGTAAATACTGTTTTTTTTTGCATGCTTTAACGGATTAGAAGGAACAAAATTGTATCGATAGTAAAGTTAGAGGTGTTCATGGATATTTTGAGCATGTGTTTCTTCATATTTTCTAGAATTTCAAAAAAGAATTCAAAGAAAACCCACATTCTCCTTCATAGAAATAAAAGATAAAATAATTGATTTTCAAAATTTAAATAAGGTCATTAAGTTAATGAAATCACTAATCATAATTAATTTGTTAACCAACTTCATTAGCACTAATTAAATTGAGCGAGTATTAGCCATTACTAAGATTAGTCAGATAAGGGGTTATGGAGATTACTTCTTCATAAATCTTTTTTGTCTTCTAGCCATCCTCAAAACCCATTCTCATGCATCCCTAATGATATGATTCTTCATCGGAGCCACAAAGATGGACATAGATACATCGAAAATGCTTGAAGCCCAACATGAATGATAAACAAGCTTTCCTCCTTTACATGGATGCTAATGGGAGATATCAGTTTACTTGGGAGGATACCAGAACTCACATAGGACAAATTAAAAGTATTTTGTCTTATATGCGTTCTGGTATATCTCCGGTAACCCGATACCCTTATTAACAACGTTGCTGCTTTGGTATAAAAACCTAGAGCAAAGCTCATGGAAATAAGCTATTTCCAAAAAAAGTACGAATATGGTTATACTCGTTCAAAACATATCAACCATGTGCTGGTTGAAACTCAGTGTGACTTGGCGAGTTCCAAATACCCTATTTTTCCAACTCTTCCCCCTAGTTGTGTCTAGTTTAGTATCCTTCACAGCCAACATGACATGCTAGTTTAGTATCCTTAACGAAATTTCTATTACAAGACGAGGAAAATAGGCAATCATGCTGATTAAACCTTGATTAATTAGTTAATTCCAATGAGTTAACCAGATCTCAAGAATGCATGCTTTTGAACTCCTTTGATATAGCTAATGGGCCTTCTTTCTTGCTGAGAATGGTATAACTGATAACCCCGGTTATTTCTCACTTTGAAAGTTATGTCTGTTTCTGATCCAGATATACATGCAATTATGGAAAAGAAGAAACAAAGGAAAATCAAAGGTATTGAGTTGATTTCTTCGGAGAATTTTGTGCGTAAAGCTTTAGTGACGGTACTATAAATTATGACGGATAACTCAGTTTGAGGGTAATATAAATTTAATTAGGTACCCGTACCAGTCTGTAGCGTAAAATTTTTGAGTACATTAATTTAAGCTGACTAGGAGGGCAGAGTTGAAAAAGTCGGTGTTTGGAACTCGCCGAGTCACACTGAGTTTCAACCAGCACATGGTTGATATGGTTTGGACGAGTACAACCGGATTCGTACCTTTTCTGGAAATAACTTATTTCCATGAGCTTTGCTCAAAAACCCATTCAGCTAACGGAAAATGGGTCATTTGTCCAAATGTTTTTAAAACATATTTCAAATGGACGAGTAAAAATTAGTATGGGTGAAATGAACACCAAAAAAATAGCAAGGATGAAACTGGATTCATCCTGACTTAAACTTAAAAAATAGGAAGGATGAAAATGGATGCATCCTGATGTAAATTAAAAATAAGAAAAAGTATTGAAAATGGGTAGGATGAAACTGTTTACATTCTGATTATTTTTACATTTTTGTCCATTTAAACAGTATCAAAATCTAAATATATTTTTCACCCAAAAATTATTGATTTTGATCTTTTTAATCAATTTTGTGTTCAGCTAACCGCACTTCGATCAACTCTTTCTAGGACATTGACCCACCTAGAATTTGATATCAGATCAAAGTGTTATTTTACATATTTTAGCAAGACCCACTTGTTCTACTTGCCCTAAATCAAAATCTACCAATATCATGTGTTGGCTCGTTTATGTCACTGGCTATTATAAGACCTAACAACCTCACATTGCCACTTAAACTGATTTGGTACAGCTAATAACTGCATTTAATATTAATATTTATACGAGGGGCAATCTTCCTAGCCAAGGAAGAGAGATCTACCATCATAAATAAGAGATAAGCCAATCAATTAGTCCGGACTCTTCTTTTTTATTGCTGTATGACAAATAATTCATTCATACTAGTATAAAAGAACAAATACTTCTTTTTTCCTTTACTTATGAGCGAAGGAGGTGAATTGTCCGGTCTTAAACCAAGTCAACAAACAATCAACTTGATTGACTTTGTCCTATTAGACAAATGTTTTCTTAAGCAAGATGTAGTGGAAGCTTCGCTTAAGACATACTGTATGAACAAACGAATTCTTACTCTTTTTCACGTCTTTATCAAAAGTCTTCCGCCTAATGTGGTTTCTACACAAATGCCGTCGTAGAACTGCAGGATTTTAGTTACATCTTTCTATTAAAAATTAAAAATTACCTCTCACTTTGCGATCCAAACCTGTCTACTTATGAATCAGTAGTGTAAAGAGGAATGGAAAAGATACACATGTGACTTACTATAAAGGCCAACGACAGAGGGAAACATTGATTGCCTCGGAAAAATGATACTATGGCAGGCAGGCTGCCTTTAGTATAATTTGCTAAGACAGAAAAAAAAAAAGTCAGACTGACACACACAAAAGGAAGAAGATTCCATTCACTCGATTGTTCTTTCTTCCTTCAATCGCGAGAGAGAATGTCGCCTTAAACGCAGCTTAGTTTTACTACTAGTACTATTACTCGCTTTTAATTTGATTTGATTAACTAAATTATTAAAATATATACTCAAGGGTGCCTTGAATTGAGTTTTGCTTTTCTATTTCTTTTCATTTTACGGTTTTCTTTCTCTTTCTGCAACTAGTAATAGTGGGGGATTGCTCAGCAACATCCCCTTTCTTTTTTCGGTGGAAAGACAGAAATTGCCACCGAAAAGCTTCCTAATTTTACTTTTTGTTTACAACCCTTTTCTTCTTTTCTATCGATTGGTAAGATTTCTCATTTCTCTTTCTATATTCCCTTCCAATTTCGGACTTCAAATTTTTCTGTGTTTCTCTTATCTCACCACAAAGATTGCTCATTTCTCCTACAAATTTCTGTTTTTGAGTGTTGATTTTTGGACCAAATTTCCTCCGACTCAGTCAAATTTTGCCTGAAATCCTTAATTTATTGAGAATTTTGTTCCTTCTGATGTTTTATAGAGTTTCGACATCAAAACTGCATGCAAATTTATCAGAAAAACCCCCTTTTTCTCGTTCAAATTCATCTGTTTTCTTTTCTGTATCTTGTTTTAATTGTTTAAGATTTCGTCTCAAAATTTGATATATCTCAAGCTCTTTGTATTTTAGTACTAGCTCGGTGGAGAGAAAAGAGAGACGCTTAAGCCTTTTAAAGACATCGAGAAATACAAATGGCAGCAGATCGGGCTAGGTTGGTCTCAATAGATGAATTGCCATCACATTTGGTTCTAGACATTTTGACTTCAGGCAGATTAAATGCATCTGATCTCGCTTGTCTAGAACAAACTAGCCGAATGTTCAGGGGAAATCATGGGTTTTCCCCTCAGAACTTTGGGTCATTAGTAGATTTTGCTGCTTTTCAGCTTTGCAGCTCACATACCATATTTTGTTCTCTACATTTGAATGCGCAAAAAGAGCTCTTTGATCGATGTCGCGAGAATTGGAAGCGAGTTCTGAGGTTCTTGCAGGCTGTCGAACAATCTTCTGACATTGTCGAGACCTCAGCAGGAAATGTACTATTTCTAATCTTTTAGTTTTAATGACTTGCTTCGTGATCCATGTTTCATATATACCATGTCTATGTTATATTCTTAGTTCATTCGTCAGGTTGCACTTTGCAGTAGTATCAACTAGCTGAGACTAAAACACAACCCTTTTGCCCTATTATGGCTTGTGTCTGGGATCTTACCTCTGTATTTTCCTAAACTGGATCAAACGGTGTATGACAGGCATTGTTTGTCAAGTTATAAGGAAAAACAACACTCTTGTAAACTATTTTTTCTGACTGCTTCTTGCTTTTGAGCTTTCTTTCTCAACTATGTCTGACTTGGGGCATTTCATTTGTTTGTAAAAACCTTAATTGAGGAAATTGTTATTCTTCAGCAGATGCAGATTACTACTGGAAGATACCACACATTGTTGATAAGTGATTCTTCAGTGTACTCCTGTGGGTCTAGTTTGTGTGGTGTTCTTGGTCAAGGTCCAGACATTACGCAATGTGTTGCATTTAGTCGGATCAATTTCCCTACTACATCGCGTGTACTGCATGTCTCAGCTTCCCACAACCATGCAGCATTTGTTATGCACTCTGGAGAGGTTTGTAGATAGTACCTCTTGGTGATATCAATATAGCTTCAAAATTGTTTATCTTATTCATCTGATGAACGATGTTCATGGCTTAATCTATTAACATACATTTGAAACAGGTTTTCATATGCGGAGACAATTCGTCATATTGTTGTGGTCATGGAGAAGTAGGGAGAGCAATTTTCAGGCCTAGGCTGGTTGAAGCATTGAAGGGTGTTTCCTGCAAACAGGTAAATCTTGTGTTCAACAGTTAACCCTTTTTAAATGTTAGCGGGTTTAGTGCCTAGTCATGTACATGTTAATTTCACACTATGCTAACCTTTGGTATGGCAGTTATGAAAAGAGCACAAACTGTTAGGATTAAGCCTTCCACAAGACACTAGTAGTTCTTTGGATCAACGTAGAACTATTGTATGAATCAATTAATAGTTAGTCGGGTCTGTTGCTACTCTACTTTTCATGAAAAATCTCTGTTCACTTTTGAAGACATGTGCTGATTTTGGTTTCACTTTTCTCATATTCATATCTAACTAGATGCTGTCAGGAGTTGGCACGTATATGTATAATCTATGCAGTAATCCCGCATCTGAATTACTATTTTTCTTTAGGTTGCCACAGGACTGAGTTTTACTGCATTCCTCACAAATCAAGGGCATGTATATACATGCGGGATTAACACTCATGGACAGCTTGGGCATGGTGATTCTGTAGACAGGCCCACTCCTAAAATTGTTGGACTACTTGAAGGTGTTGGCAGCGTAGTTCAGATTGCTTCAGGACCTAGTTATACCTTAGCAGTAATGAATGACGGAACAGTATACTCCTTTGGTTCTGGGTCCAATTTCTGTCTTGGCCATGGTGAACAACATAACGAGTCGCTACCACGAGTCATCCAATCATTCAAGAGGAAGAATATCCATGTGGTTCGTGTATCTGCTGGAGATGAGCATGCAATAGCACTTGATTCGAATGGCTTTGTAAGTCTCCTTAACTTTTCAAAGGAGCTTGTTAATAATTCGACGTGCATGATTTTGGTCTATTTTTATGTCATACTAACATGTCATTATTTCTGTTTGAAAATTGTTTATCTAGGCATATACATGGGGTAAAGGGTATTGCGGTGCGCTAGGCCAGGGAGACGAGATTGACAAGACTACTCCAACACAGTTAAATGGCATGAAGGGCCATTTAGTGGTACAGGTATAACCTATATATTTCTTCTCCTTTGTTTTCTCAGTTGAAATTGATATACTTGATGAAGAGACTTCTTACCTCTCCATCTATTACTCGTCTTTTCTGTGAGAGTTGTCGTTCTATTTATTCTGTATCTATCCACTATGTAAGCTAAATTACATCGTTCCTGAATGATCATTGGTTTATGTGTAGGTATGTGCAAGGAAAAGGAAGACCTTTGTTCTTGTGGATGATGGCTCTGTTTTTGGGTTCGGATGGATGGGCTTTGGGAGTTTAGGGTTTACAGACAAGGGTGCCTCCGACAAAGTCATGAAGCCTGAAATGCTAAACAGCCTAAGAGGTGAACGCATTTCTCAAATAAGCACGGGGCTTTATCACTCAGTTGCAGTCACCAAAACAGGTCTCGTTTATGGATTTGGAGACAATGAAAGAGCACAACTTGGTCACGACTCATTAAGAGGATGCCTTAAACCAACTAGAATCATCGTTGATAAAACCCGAGATGAAGATGCAGCAGGCACCATACATTAAAGTAACTGATATGACTTCCCCCACTTCAGCGACCAAGAAATGTGAGCTGGTAACATAGACTAGTATCGAATTATTTATATTGAATTTAAAGTTTGTAGTATCATGTATCGTTTTAAGATGTAATTCAATTTGGTGAAGAATGCGAATTTATTTTATTTTTAAAAGTTATTATTTGTATTTGTAAGTGATGCAAGACACGTACCCATGCTCCGTTATGTGGGATGATAATTGATAAATGTTTTATTTATCTTATTTTATGATGTTTATATACTGATCATTTAAGGGGCTTCATGAATAAGTTGAGTAATTAGTGATTAGTGAGGTTAAATTAATAAGTTGGTTATCTAGAAGAATAATTATTGAGATTAGAAGAATAATTATTGAGAGAAGAAAAAGATGGTTTTGGAGGAAAAAAATATTAAAATGGATGACTTTGAAATAAGGGTTCTTGGGTGAGGGTTTTGGGTATTAGAGTATACTTCAAATTTAGTTAATTTTGTTAGGTTAATAGAGTTCGACTACGATATCTGGAGAACAAGTAGCTGAAATCTTCTGCAAGTGTAGTTCAGCTAATGTTTCTGAAGACACAGGTAACCGAACTCAGTTTAATGGAGTTTTTGCTTTGTTCAGCTATCTGTTTCTAGGAGAGGTAGCCGAACTTTTAGCCTAGAGTACACAAAGTGATGTTCGGTTTAGTCAAGTGCGCCATTTTTAGCCGAACTTTAAGCCTTAAATTAGCGGGTCTCTTTAAGTTCTGTATGCTGGCAAGGTTCCTTAAGAGTTCGGCATGCTCGCAAAAAAATTTGTGACTCGGCCGAACTCAACATTTAGAGCATCTCCAACAGTGGGTGTAAAAAATCCTACGTGGAAGTCTAATTAAGACTTTTATTTAGGAGATTATACACATTTAGTAAATATAGGACCCCATGGTTAAAAAACTATCTCCAATAGTGAAGGGTTTAATCTTTTGAATATTTAATATGATAAAATCTTAACCGTTTATTTTTATTTTAACTAACTTCTAAAAAGATAAAATAATTGAAAAAATATGACGTGGAGGTGCAAGTGAAGGTGTAAATAAGACTTTCTTTAACACCTTCATATTTATTTTCCCATCCCTCCTAGTTTGTAGGATCCAACCATTGGAGATGGATTTATGTTAATTGGGGGTCTAAAATCATACGTGTCACTAAAAACAAAAAACTTGACCCTCTATTGGAGATGCTCTTAGATACATAAAGAAGAGTTCGGTTAAATTTTTTTTTTGCGATTCAGCAGAACTCTCGAGTTCTGTTAGAACAAAAAATTGTAATCGAAGTGTTCTTAATGTTCTTCATCTTTAAAAGTTCAGCTAGAAAATTGGGGTTCCTTTTCAAAATTATTCTAACCGAATTTATTACTTTAACTTCCATTTTTATTCTATTTTAATGATTAGTGTTCAATTTTTTCAACCAAAAACAAATCAAATATAATGGAGTTGTGGATAAACGAGGAAGACGGGTAACGATAAAGGAGGGAAGTAAAGAAGAAGATCAGATTTTTTTTCAATCTCAAAAACTCGGCTAAGGGAAGGTGACGGGTTTGATTATGATTTAGTTTTGTTATTAGATTGGATCAGGTTAGATGTATCACTTTAGGACACCCCTTATGTAGGGTGGATGTCCCAAGTAAATCATGGACCCTCTCCCAAAATTATTCTTAGATAAAATTTCGGATCATCTGTCTCCAAAATTCCCTGTGTCTGTTTCTTATTCGTCGGGACAGGGGCACAAGGGATTTTGGAGACAGAGGATCCGAGCCCTGATTTGTTGGGTAAGCTTAGGTTAAGTCCTATGGGATGGATATCTAGCAGCTAGATTGGCCATCCACGTCAGCTAGGGCAACCTGCTAAGTCATATGGGTTAGATATCTAACAGTTAGATTGGTCATCCACGTTATCTGGGACCACTATAAAACGCTGTTTGGTTCAGCGTTTTAAATCTCAGCCGTCAGATCATAAAATTTATCTCCCAGCGCTGAACCGTTCAGCGTTAAAAATACTTTTTGAGCGCTGAACCATTCAACGTTTCAATCTCGCTGCTAGTTGAACTGCGAGCACTTGCTAGGAGAGAGAACTATCCAATGCTAGTGTTAACTTTTTTCACACACTTTTTTCATGATTTGCAACACTTTTTGGCCAATCTAACAGTTCAATCTAGCCCATAAGAGTTAGCCTTATGGACACGTGGGCTATGGGTTATCTTATTACTCTTATGGTTTTGGGTCAGTTTATTTTAAGCTTACGAAGCCCCGCCTTTTCCCCCCTCAAAAGGAGAGTATTAAGGAGATCCCAACCTAACAAAAAAAAAGAAAATGAAAAAAATAAATAAATACAAAGATACGACTAGGGGTGTAAAATTCGGGCAGACCGAGCCGCCCGACCCAAAAACTAAGACAGGCCGGGCAGGCCAGGTTTAATATTTGTGAGCCCGTAAATAAATTCAGGCCGGACAGGCCGGGCACAAGTAGATAATTTGCTACCCAAAGACCGTCCAAAGCCCGCTTTTTATACGGGCAGGCCAGATCGGGCCGGACAAGCCACTATTTTTTTTATTTTTTTTTTTAAGTTTAAATTTTCAAATGAACGGTATTAAATACAATATCCTTTCCTTTCCAATATCGCATATCGTAAGTGATAGTATTATTTTATATTTAAATTGCACTGACAAATTTTTAATTTTAGCCTATAATAAATAATTAATTAGAGTACAATAAAGTTTCTAATAAGAAAATATATTACCATTAATGTTTTGAAAAGGTTAATTATAAGTAAAAGCAATTATATATTTTATTTTTCTTGACATAAAATTGACAATTATAAAACTGTAACTTTTAAGTCTTTTTAAGAGGATATTAAATGATTAATGACACATAGAAGGCTTTCAGGCCGGGCACCAGGCCGGGTATCAGGCCGGTCATCATAATTAATTGCAAAGCCCGAGACCGCCCAATAATTTAATCCAGTCCGGGCCGGGTGGTCCATGACGGGCCATAACAGGCTTTGGGCTACTTCGGGTACAGGCGGGCTCGGGCGGATACAGACATGCCGAGTATTTTCGGATATTATTTACACCCCTAGATACGACAACCTAACAAGAAAAAAAAAAGAATATGACAAAGTAAGAACCAGGATCAAACTGGACAGTCTATCTATATGAACTAGCTGAATTATCTATAATAGATCTTGTCGATGGCTTCTTCTAGACCAATGCTCTTCATGTCTTTTGTATAATATAAGCGGGATCGGTTTCAACAAACATTCCAGCTAGTTGAATACTTGCAAGCAAGTCAAGAGGACGATTTAACTTCCCTATAACAATACAAGGCGGAGCAATTCACAAATTGAGCTCTGAATATTTCAATGGACTTTCATACATGATGACAAGTTCAAGGGGGCTTGCTTCTATCTTATTTAAGAAAACCGATCGTCGCAATTGAGTAAGAACGCAAAGAAATATTAGGTTAGAATTAGAGGGGTAAATCAATCCAACCTAGAAGAGTGATATAACTTTGTGTTTAGGTTTTTGGTCTCTTTGTTATGGAGGGTCGAGTACTACCGTGATGATCAATATCGGTGTGAGAGAAAAACTTGTAAAGAGCGGATTTTGGTGTTCTAATGTTAATAGTTAAGGGTTTTTTCCTAAACCAATTTTCTAGTGTTTCCATGTTTATCCTTTATTACTAGAAAATATGAAGAAAAGGTAGAAGATAAGACACGAGATTGGTTTGAAGAATGATTTATAGAGTTGGTTTCACTGGTTTCTTTAAAGGAATTCTCGAGTATGGCTTGTTAACTCTTCCGTGGATTGTGGAAAAACCATTTAAATGATCTTTATTTATATTGGAAGTTTTTCTGGTGGCGTTGGTCTTGTATGTATCTTTTAAAGGTGAACCTCGTATATCTGATGTTGTGGTTCTGTTAATTTTTGTATTTATTTTTATCTTCTGTCTCTCTTATTATTTCTCCATATTTGGTCCAAATCACCAATTTTCCTTTGTGAACCCGTGTGCCACTTCGCTTGGGGTGCCAAGTTCTTGAACAATCGGTATCAGATGCATTGAACAAGCTGGAGTAATTGAACCTGGTAATGAATAATAATTTATTGTTTGAGAGGACAAATATGTTTTTTTTTGAAGATAATGTCTCAACCGGTGTATGCACAAAAATATATTTGTGATGTGATTTGTAAAAATATATTTGACTCGTACAATTCGGTTCAATAATTAGCAATTCGATTTAAATCTGAAGAATCAATTGCATCTTCTGAGAATCGTAAAGATTCTTCACAATAATGCGATTCTTGACCGATTTGACCGACTGTTTCTTTTGATAGTCAGTTTACAGTTAAAGTGGAAAAAGATTAACTCATAGAAGAATTGTAGAGATTCTTCACAATAATGCGATTCTTGACCGATTTGATCGACTATTTCCTTTGATAGTCAGTTTACAGTTAAAGTGGAAAAATATTAACTCATAGAAGAATCGTAAAGATTCTTCATAATTATGCGATTCTTGACCGATTTGATCGACTAATTCCTTTGTTAGTCAGTTTACAGTTAAAGTGGAAAAATATTGTGGAAAAAGATTAACTCATAGAGGTTCAAATTCCTGTCCCTTATCTTGTTGAACTATGCTCTGACCACCAGGCCACACCACTTTATTTGTTAATATTATATATATGTTAGTATCTATACATATTTTATCCCATCTTAGCTGTCTGCACATACATTTTTATTTAATTTTACTAATAAGATGAAAATGACCCTGAATCAATTTGCGATTCGATTCTTAAAAAAAGAAACAAAAACGATTCGCATTGTAATTTAAGATTTCACAACCTTGGTCCAGAAACTTTCATGGTATCACCAGGCCTATCTCAGCATACTGACAAAGCTAAAAGGTGAAAATCCAGGTAAAACAGGTATATGATATTTATATAAATACTAACAAAAATAAATCTGGAACTAGACCACCATTTCAGTTCACTCACAAAGAAGGACAATGTAAATCTAAGGTATGGCTTACAATTTTACTTATTCTTGACATACCTGGTCCACAATTATTTAGTTCTTGCAGGTTCAATCTTGGATAGGTGCTAGTAGTCAATAGTTCAGTCACTGTCCGGGTCAAAGTCATCACAACTAAACACTACCCTTGTACTATGTACTCGTAAAAAGTCCATATCAGCTATGGGAACAGTTTGGATGCTCAACAACAACTACGCAAAACTGGCCTTGATCAATTCAAGATACCTATACCCGTGATGTACCTTTCTCAGAGTAACCAATCAAAACACAAATTCAAATTAAAGTTCAAAACCATGCCATCATATATTACAATATTATATTGCATACACCCAACTTCACAACTCATCTTTTCTTTATTATGATTAGGGATTCCTCATAAAAATCTAAACTAGAAGAGAACATTGGTAAACTTACAGAACAAAAAAATAATACCCTTAACCATTCCGGAAGATCTTTTTTCTAAAGTTTTTCATCAACCCGGAAAATATTAAACCTAAGAAAGATGTTAACTGGAAAGGTGTTTTATTGGTAGATTATGTAGCATGGAAGACTACAGAGTTTTTAGACAGAGAGGAACAATAGGCATCTTTGGAAAGCTCACTGTTCTTACAGAATTACCTCAAGAAGGACCAGATTTCATTGATGAATCCAACTTCAATGATGTAATGACTTGGGTTCTTGTAAAAAAGGTTCCAACTCATATCATCCCAAACATAAAAAAATATGTTAAGACCAGCTGGAATTTTTCAAGACGTCAAAAACCATACGGCAGAGATCAGGATGAGAAAAACATTGAGGTTCTTTTAAATATTGATGTAACAAGAGCTCTAAAGTATGGTGTAGATGCTTATGAATATGTTGTCACTTCCTACTGGCTTGAAATAGCTTATGCACTACCTGGTATTCAATTTTGTAAGGTTTGCAGAATCTTAGATCATCCTGGTCCTCTCTGTGAAGTTATCCAAGCCAATAATAATCATCTTCCCACAACCTTAAGCACCCCATCAACACCAATTCATAATCAAAGCTCTTCTACAACACATTCACCTTCAACACCCATCATACCAAAAACAAGAGGTTATTTTGATAAAAACGACGCTGCTGAAGATTTTGTAACCAAAATGAAACTCGCTCAAAGGAAACCCATCATGGAAAGGAACAATAATGATTTTTTGGCTTTGAAAGCCGGCTCCTCTCAAGATAATGCTCAGACATCCAACTCCGATGCCTCTGCTAGTGAAAGGTAAAATAAGAAAGTAAGCAATGCCCATAAACCAAAAGAAGCTTTGGCTAAGAGAAGGAATTAATATAAAAAATATTTTTAGACTCCGCAATAATATTCTGCATTCTGAGGTGTATGGAGATGATATATTTCCTAAAGTTTCTCTAAATATCCCAAACCCTTTTGCTGATTTACCTACCCTATTGGAAATCCAATCCAGTCAAAAAGCCACTCTCAAAAACTATAACAAGCAACTTTGGGAAAAAAGAAAGCTGGAAAAGAAAACATCTAGTGCTCATGGTCAATACATCCAATCAACTCCTAAATACAAGAGAAAAGGTGGAAATTTGGACAACATGGAGTTCACCCCTTCACGAACTAAAAATATCAAGGACTACCGACCAGGCTTTGGTTACTCTGATGAAGAAAGGTAGGAGGAGCATAAACAGTTTGACTACAACTTGACTACTAGCAACCCTGAGGACACAAATCCATTCATAAGAACTAAGGTATTTTCTACACTTATCTTAATGCTCTCTACTCCTCTTTCTAATTGGCATATTATGTTTAAGTATATTAATTTCATTAATCAACACATTCACATCACTCACAATATTCTTATTATAAGATACATTATTATCTTCTCTTATCCTAGAATTTCCTATTTCTGGCAGTTTTTTACAGTTATGACATGGAATTGTCAAGGAATAAGAAAGCTGATACTCTTAGATACCTTAATGACATGCTAAATAAAATAAACCCTGATATCTTTTTTCTAGCTGAGACAAAATAGAAATCCCATAATCTTAAGTCTTTATTAGAAAATATACGAGTTACTAATTTTTGGTTTGTTGAACCTGATGGTTCCATAGGCACTGCTGGGGGGCTAGCTTTAGCTTGGAAAAAAAATATTAATTTAGAAATACAAGACTTCTCTAACAACCACATAAATGCAATAATAACTCCCCAAGATGGTAATACCTGGATTTTCACATGTTATTATGGTAGTCCTTATACCCCACCTAATAAAATTAAATCCTGAAAAATGATTGAAAAAGCTTATATTTGTCACAATTTGACTTGGATCATTATGGGTGATTTCAACTTTTTGCTTCATGAGTACGAAAAATTTAGTAATCACTGTAACATCTCGATTTTCGTGCCTGGATCATGCCCGGATCCCATGCCCACCCGAAGTGCTAATGGTGTCAGAGCCGATGACGGTTCACCTGCCGAGGGTGGGAAGGTATGCTGGACGGGGTTGATCCAGGTGCTTCTCATGAGGGGTAGGGAACGTCAGAGATCTGGGCTTTATATATATTCTAAAGCCGAGGACGGCTTCAATTTAAGGTGGTGGTATTGTAATACCTCAATATTCGGCAGTGGTTGGCCGAATGAAATATGAGTAATGGTTTGTCCTTTCCTAACACCGAGGCATTTTTAGAAAAATTGGCTCCAGATTTGGCAGAAAACTTTGCAGTTAAGCGTCCTCGGGCGGGATCAATCCAGGGATGGGTGACCATCCGGGAAGTTTCTGCTGGATTACCGTATCGATGCCCGCTGAAAATCCCACACTGCCGGATAACCGCAGTGGTTAAGTGGGGACAATATCGGTGGAGGAACGGGTCATTACAATCACCAGATTGACCAAACTGAAGCTGAGATATTTAATAATAATATTGATGATATATCCTTAACTGATCTTGGTTACATAACTTGTCCCTTCAGTTGGACCAACAGAAGAACTGGCAATGCTCTTACTGAGCAGAGATTAGATAGATGGTTAACTAATGATAGATGAATCATTTTACACCCTAACAACACCATATCTAATTTATTTGCCATAGGTTCTGACCATAACCCTATCCTTCTTAACACTAACCCCAACTAGAAACATGACTTTATTCCTTTTAAATTCTTTGGTTCCTGGTTGGATCATAAGGATTGTAAAGCTATTTTTGCAGAATATTGGAGTCAGCAACACTTAGGATCTTCATCTTATATAATTGCTAGAAAACTGAAAGAGATCGAGATCAAGATTTCGAACAAAGAAGTTTATTGGGTCGACCGAGCGAAGCGAGAGAGGACCTTTATATGGTTAATTTTTTAAAATATCTAAGTGATCAATTGACATAAAAAGATCAGATTTGGTATTCATGGTTAGTCTTTTTTCACTTGACACAATTATCCCTCCCTTTTAGTCCAATTACTATAACTCCTTATGTATCCTATTTTTAGGGGTATACTTGGAAGTGAACTTTAATATAACATATATCTAAAAATCCGTGCCTTGGAATTTTACAAATTTTATCTTGTTCGAAAGGTTATAAAAAAATCTACGCATTGAGTAAAAACAACTAACAAATTTAGATTTTTATGAAAAATTTGGAGGCATTTATCATTTTATGCACAATTTTAGAAAATTAAATGTATATTCTATGCAAACCACCCCAAAGGATACATAATACTTTATGTATCCATATTTTGGTTTATGCGAACTAATTTTCTGTTGCAACTAATAAAACGATGTACTCCCTCTGTTTCAAGAAAAATGATACCTTCACTTTAGGCACAATTCTCGAAAATTGAATGCATAGCCATTATGCAAACCCACCACAGAGGATGCATAACACATCATGCAACCATATTTTGGTTTATGGAACGACTAATTCTCCGTTTCTGGAAAAGTGATACTTTCACATTCCGTTTCAGGAGAAGTGATACTCTCACTCCTTTTTCAGGAAAATGATTTTTTAGTAGATCTCGAGAAAGTTTCACTTTTTCTGAAACGGGATGAAAGTATTACTTTTTCTGAAACGGGACGAAAGTATCACATTTTCTGAAACGGGGCGAAAGTTTCGCTTTTTCTGAAATGGGGAGAAGTATCACTTTTTCAGAAAGAGAGAAAGTATCAGTTTTTCTGAAACAGAGCGAAAGTATCACTTTTTTCGAAACAAAGCGAAAGTATCACTTTTTCTGAAACAAGGCGAAAGTATCATGTTTTCTGAAACGGGGCGAAAGTAGTCGCAGACAAACCCCATCTTCAGATTCTTCTTCGGTCGACTCTCCCTCCATGACAACGGTTGTACTAGAGGTAATATTAAAACCAACTTGGAGAACAACAAGGCTAAACTTCAATGGATCACCAACAATGTTGTTGATAATTCTAGAGGTTCTGCTATCAGAGATGCAAAATACAACATCAAACACTGGTATGACATCCAAGAAAGTTTTTGGAAAACAAAAAGTAGGGATCAAAGTATAGATTGGGAGATAGAAATACCAAATGTTTTCATGATTCTGCTAGAAAGTATGAGAAGAAATAACATTGATGCTATTCAGAATGACATGGGAGAATGGATAAGTGATAGCTCTGACATCTCATTATGTTTCACAGATCACTTCAAAAGGATGGCCACTCCAGATATCATCAATCTCATACCCACTTCTATATCTCAAACTGAAAATGAAAACCTCATATCCACCCATGATGCCTCAGAAATCAAAGAAGTGCTTTTCAGTATGGAAGGTGATAAAGCCCCTGGTCCAAATGGCTTCCCACCTGAAAATGTGGGGGTCTAACAACCACACCCAACAATTCGTTTGGCAATCTGAGAGGACTTACTCCAATATGCTTTCTAGAGAATCAACTAGACAGTCAGACTCAATCTAGAGAAAAGTATATCAAAGAGTTTTATATCTCTAACTCTTAATTCAATCAGCAATCAGCAAATAGAAATCTACGAGTCTGATTGAATATAAGAGGAGTAAACTTGAACGGTACCAAATACCAATGTTCAAGGATCAATCAATCTCAATCAACAACCAAAGGTTGGATTTCCTAATTGATCGATACAACGCACAACCTGTGATATTTCAATTATATAACAAAATATAATGCAAAAAAGAAATAACACAGACACTAGAATTTTGTTAACGAGGAAACCGCAAATGCAGAAAAACCCCGGGACCTAGTCCAGATTGAACACCACACTGTATTAAGCCGCTACAGACACTAGTTTACTACCAATGAACTTCGAGTTGGACTGTAGTTGAACCCTAATAGATCTCCCACTGATTCAAGGTATAGTTGTGCTCCTTACATCTCTGATCCCAGCAGGATACTACGCACTTGATTCCCTTAGATGATCTTACGCACAACTAAGAGTTGCTACGACCCAAAGTCGAAGACTTGATAAACAAATCCGTCTCACACTAAAAAGTCTATAGATTGAATAAATCTATCTCCCACAAAAATACACAAGAGATTTTTGTTCCGTCTTTTGATAAATCAAGGTGACCATGAACCAGTTGATGAACCAGACTTATATTCCCAAAGAACAGCCTAGGATTATCAATCACCTCACAGTAATCTAAATCGTATGATGGCGAAACTAGATATTGTGGAATCACAAACGATGAGACGAAGATGTTTGTGATCACGTTTTATCTTTCCTATCGGAGAAACTAATCTCGAGAAAATCTTAGAGAAGATAGTACTCAAACGATATAATCGAGCAAGATCAGAACACACAACTACAAGAGAAATAGTTGGGTCTGGCTTTACAATCCCGATGAAGTCTTTCAAGTTGTTAACCTACAATGTTTAGGAAAACCTAAGGTTAAAGGAGAATCGACTCTAGTTGATGCAACTAGTAACACACAGGAGGTGTGGGGATTAGGTTTCCCAGTTGCTAGAGTTCTCCTTTATATAGTTTTCAAATCAGGGTTTGCAATCTAAGTTACCTTGGTAACAAAGCATTCATTGTTCACCGTTAGATGAAAAACCTGATTCAACCAAGCTAATATCTTTCAACCGTTAGATCGAACTTAGCTTGTTACACACAAATGAAATGTACCCTCATTTAGGTTTATGTAACCGTACCTAAACGTGTACACCATCTTGACTCATAATAGTTAACCAAAGTTAGCCATATGATTAACTCTCATATCAACCATATTCATCTTAACCATAACTAGTTCAAATGACTCAAATGAAACTAGTTAAAGAGACGTTCAATTGTTATATTCTCATAGAAGTATACAAGAACACAATTGAAACAAAATCGGTTTGATTCACTCGAATCAATTCATGAACATTATAGCCACGGTTTGCAAAGATTGCATTCCTTATTTTATAAATGTTTAATTTCATGTACACAACCGATTTTAGAAAGTAACCCACTCAAGTATGCAAACGGGTACACATACTTAAGTAGCCGGACCAAGTTTGGGTAACGCCAGTACGTGGACAAGTGCGCATACTACTTACACTTCCAAACTCCAGCAGAAATTCACGGAGGTGAACTTTCCATCAGTATGTACGGGTACGCGTACTTGCCCAGACATTAGCAAACTCGAGTACGCGTACAAGTACGCATACTTCAGGCTCCCGGTTTTGGACTTACACACTAATGTGATTAACACACTATGTTTATATCCAAACATGGTTACGTGATTCTAAAATATTTATTTCAATCATTGCAACTTTCTTAGAGGATGACAATAGTAGTTTTCACAATACTATTAGCATCGAAGCAATTTTCAAGTTATTGAAATTATCATAATGAAACATTCCAAGATTACACCAAAATGATTATATCACACAAACCATGTAAGATGTTACTCGATAATTTTCATATGATCATATTCGGACTTTCTTCACGAATGTAAGATAAACTTGGCCGAAGCGAAAGCTTGCCAACACATATTCCGAGAAATATGTAAGCGAGTTAAACTCAGCTCGAAATCTCAAATGTGTATAATAGAAAACTATATCTTAACACGACTTATGTATCAATATAAGAGATATAGTAGAAATAGACTTTCCAAGTGATATATGAGTTTCAGTCTCACATACCTATTGTTGATGAAGTTCCACAAGCTCCCCTTAGTAGTTCTTCGTCTTCAAATGATGAACGTCGTGAAATCTAAATCTCAACTACACAATCTATGTCCTAGTCTGAGGCATCTAAATAGGCTAGAAATCAAGACTTATAGTTTTGATCACTAACATTTACAAACATGCTTGAGATAACAACACATGCGAGTTCGACCGAGCAATGCTATAAAAATCTCCCCCTTTATCAATTTTAGTAACAAAACTACCAATACATATGGATTAAAAAATAAATAAAAACTTTGTAACTTCTCATCCAAATGCTTGATCTCCTTGGAATCTTCAACACGACTCGAAATCTTCGTCACTTCCAAGTACTCCATGATTCTAAACGTGTTCAACTTAGCATCATAGTTGTTGAAGATCCGTATCGATAACAATGAGAAAACAAGTGTTCTCGATCATTGTCATACAGTGATAACGACTTTGACAACAATACTATGGTGATATGTATCCCCCCCCCCTCTCTAGTCAATACATCATATCAATATGAAAACCACTCCCCCTTACATAATGATCCGTCAATATGTATTTGTAGTATGAAACTACACATTAATTCTCCCCTTTTTGTCAACATAAATTGGCAAAGGTACGAAAACTAGTGGGTACCTCATGAAATTTCCATAGAGATTCTTCATGACCAAAATAGAACAACATACCAACAAATTTAGATGCAATCATAAAGCCTAAGCTAAATACATTCATCAAGGAGTTTATAAAGATACAAGATAACCCCTATAATATTCCAAATCCGCACTCCCCACAAGGATAGGGGGATTAAGCACAAGTTAAAAAGAACTCTCCCCCATAAAATGTCATTCCCGAAAGAACAACAAAGGCGACCTTGCTTTTATAAGAAAAGAAGGATTTTTTTGGATATAATCAAATCACATGAAAAAAAGAATTTGAATCCAAAAATCTCAATTGAATCAATCACAAAAATGATCTATTCAATTGGTCATGCTTGACATAAGAAAACTTACGGAGAAACACAGTACATACATAAAGATGTGGATCAAGGAAGATAAATACTGCGGAATAAACAAGGATTCATTCTATTTTTCATCACTATTTGCACAATGACATATAATAGACTTAATCCTTGTAAATAAAAGTTCATCCCTTCTTCCATAAATATTTGCATAATGACATAAAAGGCTTAACTTTTGTATTGTCAAAAGTTCATTCTATCTTTTATCAATACTTTCATACCGACATATAATAAAGATAACTTTTTAATGAGTATGGAACAGTCAAGATTCACGGACGTAAACAATATATCCCATAATAATTTGCAATATATAAAACCATAAAGATTAAAATTGCAAACATCATCTTCCAAATAACTTAGAATTTAAATAAATAAATCTAAAAACATTGAGGATGAAAATGTTTGGAAATAGCTATGTGTACTCACAATAATGGCTATTCCAAACTCTAGTAATCCTTCTAAATAAAAACAAGAATAAAAATTCTCATAACAAGTTTCCTAGACAAAATTAAAGCTCTTTGAGAACCTCATACCTTTCAATGAAACCATCATAGAAGGTATCACTGATTTCCTTGATTATCTTGACCGTAGATACTCCATGTTCGTGAGTTAAAACACAAACCTTACGATCAATAACCATAGCAAGTTGTCTAGCCTTGACACAATCCACGATGAGCTTCTTCTGATTCCATATCATAATATTTTATTAGCAAGGATCTTGGCCTGACCATCTAAGAGTTGGTTTATTTGCAGTTGAAGGTTTGCAAACTCGACCTTTGAGTCGTCCTGAAAACGAGTTAAATCCTTGCCAGATTCATCAATCCAGGAGTTGTGCTCTTTCCTTGCAAGCATCTTCTTCAGAACCAGCTCTTGAACCGAGTCATGTCTTTGAGTGTCTTCCTCCATATCAATATGCACAATCTCTTGAGATTTTTCAGAGTTCTCCATATATTTTTTTTTGATAGGAATGGATTACTACAATATGAAACTTATATTTGTAGTTGAGAATAATAGAAGATACTTCTCATTAAGGAAACCCTATGAACTCACATAGGAGGGACTCAGACATTTGTGGACCGGTCACAAAAAGGATTACAAACAGAAATCCAATAAGAGAAAACACAGTGTTTGTTAATACAACTCAATAATTCAGAAGGAATTACTTCAAATTAGAGCATGAGAGATGATAAGAATCGAAATACTCAGATAATTAACATAAACTCATAAAAACATACAACTAATCTTGAGACCCCCATAATCATCATCCTTGTATCTCTCAAGATAGATTCAAGGATGAGATCACCTAGAATTAGGTAAAGGAGTGAGACATAATCTCACTATGAATCATGGGAGAAGATTTGTACAAGTTTTTTGAGCGTTTGAACTGTGTATTCCCTTTTTTCCATTGATTATAGCTTATTCCAGAAGAATTTGTCATGAACCCTTTTAGATATCCATCAGAAGGATTTTTCTGAGGGCTAAGTCTAGGTCCTCTAGAAACAGGTTCTAGAGGAGAAGAGAACAAAGGTTTTTGTCTCCTTGACTTAGACTTACCAGACACATTCTTATAAGTACAGGAACTGTGTCCATTAGTGGCACAAGAGTTTATACCAAACAGAGGAACATGCATTCTGTGATGATTTCTAGAATAACGATCATCCTTATAAGAATTCTAGTTTTCAGTAGGGAAGAAATTCACTGAAGAGGATATCGTGTGACTTACTCCATTGACAGTAGAGAGAAGCAACTTATGAAGATGTGAGATTTGTTTCTAGCAAAGCAATGAAGAGCATAATGATTCATTTTCCCACAGAAGGAACAACATCGTGGATTAGAGATATGCCTTCCTTGACCCATAACTTCTTCCGGCACATGCAAATTTGCAAGTGATTCACAGAGGATAATTCTTTGGAAGAAATTTTCTTCACGCTCGGTAAAGCCTTGTGAGTATCAGAAGAAGGTGTAGAAGATGACTTACTCATCAAAACAGAGTTTTCCTTTTTCAAGGTGTTACACTGTTCTCGGGTATATAGAAGGGATGAAATGAGTTTCCCTTTTTCAACATGATAACTGTTAATTTCTGATGAATGAGCCTTGATTAGACGTTCTTCTCTAATTGAGTCTTCTTTAACAGTATTTTTAAGCATACTAACCTTTTCACGCTGTAGAGTAGTTTCTTGAACCAAATTTTCGATACTGTTAGAGAGAGATTCAATGAAGCTGTAGAGTTCACCTTCCCTTTCAAGAGATTTCTCAAATTCATTAATAAGTTGATCATTATTTTCTTCAAGAGTCTTGATTTTAGAAACTTGAACATTAATGATTTCAGCAGATTTTTTTTTAAGATCTGGTGAGCTCCATTTCCGATTCAGACACAATCTCACAAATCTTGTTTTTCCCTCGGGATTCAGAAGAATCTTCTAAGGAGTTATCCTTTGAGGCAAACCCAAGATTTTTGGTGTATTAGAAACTTTGGAGGACATATCAATATGTGTTATCTTTTGAGATACTTCTTAGGTCCTCGGAACACAGATTGCTACAAACACAGACTTATAAGGTCTTTAACGTGTTTGCCTGCTATGATACCAATTGAAAATGCGGGGGTCTAACAACCACACCCAACAATTCGTTTAGAAAATCTGAGAGGACTTACTCCAATATACTCTCTAGACAATCAACTAGACAGTCATACTCAATCTAGAGAAAAGTATATCAAAGAGTTTTATATCTCTAACTCCGAGCCTGATTGAATATAATAGGAGTAAACTTGGATGGTACCAAAAACCAAGGTTCAAGGATCAATCAATCTCAATAAACAACCAAAGGTTGGATTTCCTAATTGATAGATACAACGCACAACCTGTGATATTTCAATTATATAACAAAATATAATGCCGAAAAGAAATAACACAAACACCAGAATTTTGTTAACAAGGAAACCACAACTGCAGAAAAACCCTGGGACCTAGTCCAGATTGAACACCACACTGTGCTAAGTCGCTACAGACACTAGCCTACTAGCAATGAACTTCAGAATGGATTGTAGTTGAACCCTAATCAATCTCGCACTGATTCAAGGTACAGTTTTGCTTCTTACATCTCTGATCCCAGCAGGATACTACGCACTTGATTCCCTTAGATGATCTCACCCACAACTAAGAGTTGCTACGACCCAAATTCTAAGACTTGATGAACAAATCCGTCTTACACTAAAAAGTCTATAGATTGAATAAATATGTCTTCCACAGAAATACCCAAGAGTTTTTTGTTTCGTCTTTTGATAAATCAAGGTGAACAGGAACCAATTGATAAACCATACTTATATTTCCGAGGAACAACTTAGTATAATCAACCACGTCACAATAATGTAAATCATATGCTGGCGAAACTAGAGATTGTGGAATCACAAACGATGAGACGATGATGTTTGTGATCACGTTTTATCTTGCCTATCTGGGAAATTAATCTCGAGCAAATCTTAGAAAATATAGTACTCAAATGATAGAATCGGGGAAGATCAGAACACGCAACTACAAGATAAATAGTTGGGTCTGGCTTCACAATCCCAATGAAGTCTTTCAATTCGTTAACCTACAAGGTTTAGGAAAACCTAAGGTTAAAGGAGAATCGACTCTAGTTGATGCAACTAGTAACACACATGAGGTGTGGGGATTAGGTTTCCCAGTTGCTAGAGTTCCCCTTTATATAGTTTTCAAATCAGGGTTTGCAATCTAAGTTACCTTGGTAACAAAGTATTCATTATTCATCGTTAGATGAAAAACCCGATTCAACCAAGCTAATATCTTTCAACCGTTAGATCGAACTTAGATTGTTACACACAAATGAAATGTACCCTCATTTAGGTTTATGTAACCGTACCTAAACGTGTACACCATGTTGAATCACAATACTTAACCGAAGTTATCCATATGATTAACTCTCATATCAACCATATTCATCTTAACCATAAATAGTTCAAATGACTCAAATAAAACTAGTTAAAGATCCGTTCAATTTCTATATTCTCATAGAAGTATACAAGAACACAATTGAAACAAAATCGGTTTGATTCGCTCGAATCAATTCATGAACATTATAGCCACGGTTTGCAAAGATTGCATTCCTTATTTTATAAATGTTTAAGTTCATGTACACAACCCATTTTAGAAAGTAAACCACTCAAGTATGCAAACGGGTACGCATACTTAAGTAGCCGTACCAAGTTTGGGTAACGCCAGTATGCGGACGGGTGCGCATACTACTTACACTTCCAAACTCCAGCAGAAATTCATGGAGGTGAACTTTCTACCATTACGCGGACGGGTACGCGTACTTGCCCAGACATCAGCAACCGCTAGTACGTGTACGGGTACGCATACTTCAGGCTCCCGGTTTTGGACTTGCACACTAATGTGATTAACACACTATGTTTATATCCAAACATGGTTACTTGATTCTAAACTCTTTATTTCAATCATTGGAAATTTCTTAGAAGATGACAATAGTCGTTTTCACAATACTATTAGCATCAAAGAAATTTTCAAGCTATTGAAATTATCATAATGAAACATTCCATGATTACACCAAAATGATTGTATTACACAAACCATGTAATATGTTACTCGGAAATTTTCATATGATCATATTCGGACTTTCGTCACGAATGTAAGATGAACTTGGCCGAAGCGAAAGCTTGCCAACACATATTCCGAGAAATATGTAAGCGAGTTATACTCAACTCGAAATCTCAAATGTGTATAATAGAAAATTGTATCGTAACACGACTTATGACTCAATACAGGAGATAGAGTAGAAATAGACTTTCCAAGTGATAGATGAATTTCAGTCTCACACACCTTTTGTTGATGAAGTTCCACAAGCTTCCCTTAGTATTTCTTCGTCTTCAAATGATGAACGCCGTGAAATCTAAAGCTCAACTACACAATCTATGTCCTAGTCCGAGACATCTAAAAAGGCTAAAAATCAAGACTTATAGTTTTGTCACTAACATTGAAAAACATGCTTTAGATAGCAATGCATGCGAGTTCGACCGAGCAATGCTCTAATATCACTAAAAAAAATTCAAGCCAACTGGGAGATAGTTGGAAATGAGTTGGTTAACATTGTTCCAAAAAAAATTCACTTCTGTTTTCATTCTAACTGAAATGAACTCTACGTTCATATCCCTCATACCCAAAACTGATTCCCCAACCAGCCCTATTCATTTCACACCCATATCCTTATGCAACGCCACTTATAAAATCATCTCCAAACTCATTTCCAAAAGACTCAAACCTCTTATAACCAAATTTGTATCCCATTTTCAATATATTTTTATCCATGGAAGGAAAATCTCTGGTAACATAGCCATAGCACATAAAATGATTCATTATATGAATACAAGATATGGCAAGAAAGGTGATAAAGGATTAATGGGAATTAAAAATTGATGTGGCCAAGGATTTTGACAGAGTGAGCTGGAGCTTTAATCTAGCTATTATGAAAAAATGGGTTTTATCGACAAGTGGTGCAATCTCATACACCAATGCATTTCTACTTAGACTTTGGATGTTCTGGTGAATATAGCCACTGGGGAATTTTTCAAACCTTCTATAGGTCTCAGACAAGGAGATCCTCTATTTCCATACCTTTTTCTATTCTGTATAGAAGCTTATCCAGAAACTAAATGCAAGCTGAAAAAGATGGCCTCATTCATGGAATCAGAATATGCACGGATGCTCCTTCTATATATCATCTGTTATTTGCTGATGGCTGCTTGGTTTTCTACAAAGACAATATTTAGGAAAGCACTAATCTGGTGGATATCTTTAACAAATTTAGTGCTGCCTCAGGAAAACTGATTAACTTCTCCGAATCTGGTATTTTCTTCAGCAGAAATATTGATCCTGACATTGCTAGCACCATCATCACCTCCATGCAAGTTCAACAAATTTATCCTATAGATAAATATCTGGGTTCTCCTCTTAAACCTTAAATAAAAGCTTTTAAACCCTGCATAGATAAAATTCAAAGAAAATTTCTTTCGAAAAAGGATCCTGAAAAGCCGAAGGGTCTATTTTACATAGCCTGAAGTAGTGTCAGCAAACCAAAAAAGCTAGGTGGACTTGGTTTTAGAAATAGGAGTTTTTCAACAGTGTCATGATAACTAAGATTTCTTAGAGACTGATTTCTGAACCATATTCTCTTTGGACTACCACTATGAAAGCCAATCACTTCAACAATGAGCTTATCATCAAAGTTAATACTAAACCTAAAAGAACTGATTCTTGAATATGGAAAGGAATTCTAGAAGGTGTAGCCTACATTCAAAATTCCCACAGATGGGAGGTTGGTGATGGTACTATGATCAAAATTTGGAAGGATAGATGGATTGATAAAAAACAGGAAATCCTAAACAAACCCCCTCAATGTCCAAGCACACTCAACACTGTTAATCAACTCATGCATAACATAGTACAATGGAACATGGAGATCATTAACCTTTGGTTCTCTAAAGAAGAAAAAGAACCATCCAATCCACTAACAAAAACATTCAAAAAGAAGATTCTATTATGTGGGGGTTAACTGACAATGAAAGATTCACTGTCAAATCCTTATATGAAAGGAAAATACATGACAAGTACAAGAATGATACTCAAAATCCTGCATGGAGTCGGATATGTAAACTTGATACCTCTCCTTCTGTTCAGATGTTTGGGTGGAAATGTGCTCAGGTAATATTACCAACAAATGCCAAAACTGCTAGCATCCTAAACTATATTGACTCCACCTGCATATTATGCAACAATGCTAAAGAAGATATCACTCACACTATTATTTCTTTCACCCATATGCCTCTGAAGTCTGGAGAATCATGTTTGGTTATCATCATCAAATCTTCAGAAACTTCAATGATTTTACTCATTGGCTTAATAGCTGGTTTCATCCCCAAAATCATCATAAAGACTGGGTTGTAATATTTGTCACTATATGTTGGTTTATATGGAAAGAAAGATGTGACTTCGTCCTCAACAAGATCAAACCTTCTGCTAGCATAACAACCAACAAGATCTCTCAACACCTCAACTTCTTCAAAAGGGTCATGCATAATCCAACTCATGTTCTTAATAACCTACATTATAAGAGGGAGTATCAGTAGAGGATGGATAGACAAACTAATGATCATATACAGAAATTTGGTGTTACTATCAGCATGAGCTACATGAGCTTTATTTACATGGAGCATAATGCTGATATTATATTGTATACTAACTAGGCCCTTATTGCCATGAACTACGCAGGAACATACGTGGGGGCAAGGAATGTCAAAGACTCAATCAATGGAGTCGGAAGAACCAGACGGGGTGCTAAACTAGCCCTTCAATGGGCCAAAGAACTGCAGAGAACTAATGTGGATTTCCAGGAAGAAGATAGTACAACTCTGGCAGCAATACATGATATTTACCAAAACGAAGTACAACAAATATTCAACCAGGATCATCAACATATGGGAGATAGGAATTTTGAAGCAGTTTCTTTTGTGGGAAAGCTGACCAAGATAGCCATGCAGCTAAACTTTACGACAGTTAAATTACATACTTTAGCTTTTAATTCTAGTAGCCTTGAAAACTTAATTGGAAATGACCAAATCTTGTGTATCTCTTTGTTGATGGTGGTTTTTAGCTTAGGGTTAAAATCATAAAACCTTGCATCTGATGTGACGTCACTCTGTAAGGAAGCAGAGCCATCAGTGTCAACCTCTTCACTAGCATATTTATTGAGCCGTTCAATATATTTACATGAAATTTACCCAGACTAGCGCATGTAGCAACAACCCCAAGCATTCTGTAAATTTTGGCACCTTGCCTACACTCAATTAATATAAGTTTTTTGAATGCTTTATGTGCTATGTTCCCCGGCTGAACCCTTAACGTTGATATGGCATGACGATTTTTGTTCACTCGCAGCACAGTAGCACGAATTTCCAAGTATCACGGATAAGATATTCAATCAGAAAGCATGCTGCTCTCTGGCAATGAACTTAAAAGAACTCTGTGTCAACACATAGAACTCAATCAATTATCCTGACTAATTTGCAAACATTAGGGTTTTGCGCCTTGCGTAGTATATCAGACCTTGCTTGTCGAAATTAATCCTAGGAAAACTAGGTAATCAAGCCGCCATGGATTAGCAGATGCAAAATCTTGCCCAGAATCAGAAAACAAGGAGCCACAGGATAGCAGCAGCAACAAAGAAAGGCGTGGCCATGCCTTAGTCCAAGCGGCGTCATTTGCCATTGGCCACAACCCATCCTAAATCGGCCATATTTCCCTCGACCAATCAGGTCGCCTTAAACTCGCCACACGCACATAAGTTGTGGCTGGGCCCATACTTTCCGGCCCTATTTCCCATCGACCAATCAGGTCGCACTAAACCTGCCACGCGCACCAAAAGGGTGGCCACGCCCATGCTTGGCCGAATCCCTGCTTTCGTTGACCAATCAGGTTGCTCTAAACCTTCCACAGCTTTAAAAAGGGTGGAAATTGTGTCAAAAGGTTATCCTACCAAGTTGGATTCCTAAAACCATGCCAACGTGCCAACGACATGTCAAACATGCCAAAAACAAATATGCCAGGCGCACATGCCAAACGCGCGTACCAGGCGCACATGCTGGCATGCCAAACATGCCAAAAGCATTCCAATCGCACACGCCAAACAAGCATGCCAAGTGCACATGCCAAACGTGCCACCAACTGCATACTACATGCTATATACACTAATTAGGGTTTCGACATGCCAAACCCTAATTTAGGCAAAGTTGCCGCGCCAACCGAGCCAAACAACGCTCCACATAACATGGGAATAAATGTGGCCATTAAAAATGATGTTGCCACACCACGTTTAAATCTAACACGAACATGCCAAAAATTCAGCGGCCATGGCTACGCCAGGCGCCACTTGCACCATCGCGCCGCTGGCATGCACAAACTATGCGAGTCATGCCGCGACGCCACTAGCATGCCATTGTGCTATTGTCAGACGCCAAAGGAAGGAAGCCACAATCAACGGCTACCCTTCCCTATGATATGCAATCTCAGCCATCCAAGGTTGCCACCAAAATAACAGATTTGTGGAAAATTTTAGGCGACCAACCGCCTAAATCCCGTGGCCATGGCTACGTCAGGCGCCACTTACACCATCATGCCGCTGGCATGCAAAAACTATGCCAGCCATTCCACCGTGTCACTGGCATGCACGAACTATGCCAACCATGTCGCAATGCCACCAGCATGCACTAAAGGCGCCACTATGCCATTACCAGGCGCCAACAGAAGGTAACCATAATCAACGGCTACCCTTCCTCATGAGATGCGATCTCAGCCATCCAAGTTTTCCACCGAACCGACAGACTTGTGGTAACTTTTAGGCGACCCGCCGCCTAAATCTAGTGGCCATGGCTACGCCAGGCGCCACTTGCACCACCGTGCCACTGACATGCACGAGCCATGCCAGCCATGCTGCAATGCTGCTGGCATGCACCAAAGGTGCCATTGCGCCATTACCAGGCTCCAATAGAAGGTATCCATAATCAACGACTACCCTTTATCATGAGATGCAATCTCATCCATCAAAGTTCGCCATCGAGCCGGCAGGCTTGTGGAAAGTTTCAGGCGACCAGCCAAGACAAGCCTAATAGCATCACCTGTTATTTTTCTGCCGCATGCCTCTTGATTTTAACTTTCCCCACGTAGCAAAGTGCTACATGTTTTCCACGAAAACACTCGATACATCAAACATGTCACAAACTGGGGGATACTCATCAGGGTATTGGTCTGGCGGTTTACAACGTGCGGCGTGTAATACGTTCGTTACAAGAAAGTGTCATGAAGAAGGGCGGTTAATAATGGCAAGAAGTAATGGTGTAAACGTTTCCTTCATCATGGAAGCATAAATTCCGACGTTACACATTACTCCACTCTTCCACTACTCAATCGTTTCCACTTCCTATGAGACCAGGGTACGTTTTACTACGAATTGTATAAATAGGTTTCACCTATTTCCACCAAACAACAAGTTTTGGTCAGGAGAGCAACACAGTATCCAGAAATCACCTGATAGCTTTTCATTCATCTAGCCAGTTCTACTTTATGATACAAGTCATAAAAAACCACACCTTCAGAATCAACTTTTCTGGTCTCAACACTTTCTTCGCTTCCCTCCCTAAGACCAACCCTTCTCCTTCACTTTGTAACCGAAGCAAGCTTGGAACGGCCATTTCTTGGTTTAGGCCAGGGTTGTACATATTGATCTCTCGAATCAAAAGTACTCCCGTGCAATACATTGTTAGGGTCTAGACTCGTTTCTCATCCATACACACGAATTTACCAAAACCAACAGAAATCGTTTTCACCCTTAAACAATTGGAGACGACAGTGGGAGGTTAAATCTCTCGGTTGCAAATCTAATTTCCAGAAGATGGTCGGTCTTAGGGCTGAGTCCGTAATTCAAAATTCCACTCCGACTCTGGCGAATACCGATGTCTCTTCTCCCAATACGACACCCAATGGCGCAGACAATGGAGAAATTCCAAGGTTGGCTGAATTGGCACGGGTTCAGGAGATCCACACAAGGAACATGGACCTGTGAAGGAGACGATAAACAACATACTCAACTTTCTTGTCATATTTACATCAGATTTGAGCGGTTCACCCGCCCCGGAAATTCCAGTACTGGGGACTGACATCCCGGATGATCGTTCTCAGGTCAACAACTTCACTACCAATCAGAAACCGGTGAACCAGGAAGCAGCGACGTTGGTGGAAAGTTTATGTGAACTTCTTTACCTTTCAAAAGACCAGCGAGCGTCGATTAATCAAACAACCCTAGACGCGTGTTTGGTTCCTTTACGCTCGGTGTGACGGACCGGAAAATTACGCCTTTGACGCATTGCCCCGCAGGCCGTAATCTCCCCGATGCGCCATGATGAAGCTACGATCCGGGCCTCCAATCTAGGAAAATGCACGTCCATTTTCCCTTGCAAGCATGCTCGTGGAGCATGATGCATCTAACTTAGCTTCCACACCGTTCCAACTTACCCTTGATTCTTGAAGGGTTTATTAAGAAAACAAAAACTTTCCTTAAACGGCAAAAACGTCCATTGCAGGCCCTAAATAATGGAATTTGGCTAAATTCTGGTGACCATGTGGATCCATCGATCACATGTCTTGATCTTGGGTCGTTTCCCATCAAAATGGACTCCTCTTGAGCTAAATTATGACACTCGGGTTTTTAGCCTATGTCGAACGCCTTGATAGGAAGTATGAGCATCCAGTGAATGGAATGCAACTTGCCTCATCAAGTTTGGCCACAATCATCTCTTGCATCGAGATACCGAGCCAGATGATATGAGAGGCCAGAATGTCACAATCATCTCCTAATTAGATGATATGAGCGACAAAGTGCTGGACCGGCAATGCTGCAACTCATTGCGGCTGCCTACGTACCCTTCTCTACTATAAAGGGATCAAGCACAAACCGTAGTTCATCCTCGAAGGGACAAAAACTTAAACCAACTCGTTTTCGAGGCCATGGCCAAGCAATAATGGTAATGGCTAGAACGTATAGGCTGCTCCGTCAAAATGCATCCAAGTGTTGAATACTTGGTCTACGGCATGACATAGTGATGTCCATGCTTAACACGCTCCGTTGGTAAGGCTATGAATCTATAAATGATGCCTAAGCATCATTTATACTCTTCCGGCAAAGCTATGAAGCTTATTTGGTACATGGTCCGCATATGTACCTCCAACAAACTATCCCTCCCTATATATGTTAACTTGACATTTTTACAAGTTGAATTTGGGGAGGAAAAATCATTTATCAACTCCCCAGGACGTGATGGCTGCACCTTACCACCCTAGCCAACTGCGATGTACGACCGTGATGGATGTACATTCGATTCTGGCTCACATGCCAGTTCTAATGTCCAGCCATGACGGCTGAACATTTCCTGAGCCAGGTCCCGTGAAGGGATGTGATGGATGTACTTCCGTTTTTGGCCCAAAGTCCACTCCAATGTCCAGCCGTGATGGTTGTACATCTTTAAGGCTATCTTACTTGGTGCATGGTCCGTATGTGCACCTTCTACCAAATACCCCTCCCTATATATGTCTTAATGGAATTTCTACAAGTATTAAAAAGGGAACATATTGATATGCTTGCTTCACTATTCATGGCCGTTGCCATGAATTTCTAAATGACCGGCCAAGATGGCTGCTCACTTCCAATGCCAACTCCGATATCCAGCCATGTTGGCTGTCCACTGCCAACCCGATGTCCAGCCATGTTGGTTGTTCACTGCCAACCCGATGTCCAGCCATGTTGGTTTTCCGTTGCTAACCCGATGTCCAGCCATGTTGGCTGTCCATTTCTAAGGCCAACCTGCTCTGGCCTGTTGCACCATTGTGGTGTGATATTTGCCATAGGACATTGACCTGCGTATTGCGCCATTTTGTCTCTACTTTGTTCTAGGCCATCCTCCCAACTGGACTAATACATCATTTGATGCAATATTTTGGCTATAGGACACTGTTCCTCTTAACACGCAATGAAGCTTCATCTCATGCCATGGCACATCTTTTAGCATGCGCCATGCTAAAAACACGGGGTGTTACACTCGGAGACTTCAAGAATGTCAGAGATATCCGTCAACAATGTTACGTTTACTGAAGACGACATGATGGCAGAAGAAGGACATAATAGGGCCCTACAAGTCACTGCTCACATCAAGGATTCGGAGTTCAAAAGGCCCTCATCGACACGGGGGCGTCTGATAAGTGCATAATTCATATGATTTTAGTATCCATTCCATACTTGTTTTAGCTATTATTCTTACATGTATTCGTATTATTACTCTTGTTTTCTCTTATTTGTCTCTAATAGGTGATTCATCCAAAAAGGAGCTACAAAGTGCTGAAAATAGCTATGAAGATAAGTATTCCAAGTATCCAAGTATCCAAGTGCCCAAGTCCAAGAGTAATGGAAGAAGTGCGACAAAAAGGACCAAAACGCTCAAAATCAAACTCATTCAAATTAAGGATTTATCATCATCATCTTGAATATAATTGAAAGATAAAAATAATGAAAAAAGAATGAGGTCATTCCGAGTTCGGATGAAGAAGTTGTGGCCAAAACAAGCTTTTATTGAATACCGAAGACAGTAAAGTTCGCGGACGGGTTTCATACTTTAATTCCGAAAATATCTGCTTGAATTTGAAGTTCGCGGACTAGGTTCGCAAACTTAGAAAGTGGAAAACGTGTATTAACACCTTAGAAGGCCTAAATGCACGTTTGGGGTCGTTATTTCGGGTCGGGTTTCTTAACCGAACTAAATACTTGGAGACCAAGTAATGTAAACCTATAAAAAGGTATTAGGTTATGTAAAATAATATCATCGAATCTGATATCACAAGTTCTACATCAAAACCTAGGGTTTACCCCTTTAGGGGGAAACCACCATTATTCATCTTCCTTGTAATATGCGTAGCTAAATCCTTTGTTGATTAAGGATGAATTCAAGGTTCTAAGCGTGAAGCTTTATTAATAATACAAATCTATTGAGAGTTTTAATCATCATCGTTTGTTTTCACTATATCTAGGGTTTATGATTGATTTATAGATTGTTCAAGTATACAATTGGATTAATCTATTGACCATTCTATTGCCAGTAAAGGGTTAGGATATCCGTGTAATTGTTGAATAATCCTTACACAAGTAGAAAACGTGAGACCTCTCAAAGGGATTCTGTAGAGCAATCATGTGTGAAGACAACACTAGTAAGTGGACCTTGCGCTAAGAGTCTAACTGCTAGGATTAACCTAAGTTCACATAACTTAAGGCTTCAGATTGGGTTACACCTTGAGTGCGCTACTACTTGGTGGTTCAGTTGGATAAAACTTGATATGAGAGCGCTTCGGTATCAAGTTACACAAGGAGCTTTGGGGATAACACTTCTCTAGCTGTTATTCTACGGTTGGTGATGAATGGTTCTTACGAACGATAGATAAGTATTTTAATCCTGTTAACGCTTGGTAACAGCGAAGGATTCCTTGATCATCCCTTTCTTCTTATTGTCTTTATATTTATTTTACAACCAAAACCCCTCTTTGTTATTTACTTTGTTTTGCTAATACAAATAACCTATCAATTACACAGCTCTCTGTGGGAACGATCTCTTACTACCGCTATATTACCAGTTAATTAGTGGGAAATATATTTATTAATTTGGTGAGCCTACAACAGCCCATACAAATTTTGGCGCCGCTGCGGGGGAGCAGTTGCTAATTGATTTATTATTTGTTTAGCTTATTTTTATTTTTTAGGTTTTTGTTTTGATATTCTCTTTTGTTCTTGTGAGTCGTCATGTTTCCTTACGGAAATAACATGTACGGAGCACAAGATTACACATACAACAGTGGTAATCAATATGGTTTTCAATCTCATTCATATGACAACTACCAACCATCCTATGGGTATAATCGAAACCAATCTTTTGTCTATAATCAATATCCCACGGAACCTTATGGATATTCTCATACATGTCAACAACCATATGACGGCATGTAAGTGAACAATCACAAGGATGGGAGGATAGTTATACTTCTAATCGTTTATCTCTTGAACTTGAGCAGAAGTTTGATCAGATTATGCTTCATTTAAAGGACAATATATCCACATTGGAGTCACTCAAAGAGCAACTAAGCGCGGAGAACAATATGCCAACCGAATCTTACTTTAATATATCTAACCAAACTCCTGATCGTTTTTATGATCATTCACCTATTCAAAAAGGGGAGACTTGGTTTGGAAATAGTGTGGTGAGTGAAGGTGTTGGTTTTGATGAATGTCTTGACCAATTCCAAGCGATGGCACAACATCAACAAGGGCTCCATACAATTAAAGATGAACAATATGAGCAACTTAGGGAAATTCAAAGGCAAGTGGAGAACTTAAAAATACAAATTGCTCAACTTAGTGAAGGTGGGAATGAAGAAGAAGTTTGGCCTCAAAACCAAAACAATTTTGAAATTCCTATGGATGACGAAGATTCCGATGAAGATGAGCAACCTTTCGAAAGTTCTTGTAACAATGATACAATTATTCCAACTCCGGATCATAATAACGATCATTCGCCTATTCAAAAGGAGGAGATTGTGTATGAAATATCTATTGTTATAAATGGTGTAACATACTCAAACGAATAAATTAGGAGTTGCATCAATGAACTAGACGTTTTAGGAGAGGATTCCAATTCCGATGACGAGGTTGTTGAAGATATGGAGATTGAGAATGAAACCAAATTGATTGAAGTCGTGGAAGACCCAATTGAGTTAGATAATAGTTCGATAGAGGACCACGATGTACTTGAGGTAAAAAATTCACTGTTAATTACGAATGAGGATCCGAAACAAGGTTTGTCTAATCCTTTGCATAATTCAATATCTATTGATCCTTTTCCTCCAATTGAAGTAGCTTCTCAAAGAGTTGTTAACCCAACTTTTAAGAAAATACCTCATTTAGGATTGGAGTTGTGTGCTTCTAAAGTTTTAACGGATTATTTTGCTTCTAACTATCCACCACTTGATGTGTTTGATTCGAATATTGTGCAGGTTCACCAAGCTGAGGAACCTTTTGAAGTTCCCGAATGTTATGTTCTCTACACACTTCCGAGTGTAGAAAGGACTAAGTGTGGGGGAAACTTCAATAAAGTGATAGCTTCATTATTTATACTTTGTGCTAATGTTTTTGTGAAGTTGTTATTTGAATTGCAGATTGTTATTTGGAAGGATTACCAAATTTTCATATTATTGGTGTACGGACGATAACAATAACGTAGGGATGACGAAGTTAAACCAAGCGCTGCGTGGGAGGCAACCCATCGGTTTTGTATCTCTATCCTGTTAGAGCATTGCTCAGTTGAACCCACTAAGCGTTGGCATGTCAAGTTTTGTTGTCATATTTTAGTGAATCAAAAATCATGTTAAGAGTCGCTTGATTATGTACTAGAGTCAACTTCGTATAGGTTAGCTTGAAAGTATTAGGATATGAGACATTAAAAGTATTGCGAAGTCTTGAAGATGTGAAGAAGCAAGAATCTACAACGACAACAATCATTCTTCCACTTGAGGTTAGTGATATTTGACTTGAATTGTTTCATTCCCTAACGTATGTTTCAAGTCGTGCATATTGAAAAAATAACTGCGAAGCATATTTGAACTCTAGATAGACATAGTATTAAGGAATACAATACGAGGTTTATTGCTTAACCATTAAACATTGTAGATAAGACATCCCCGTAATCATTTGAATGCTATTGTGATTATGTATGGGTATGAGGTGAGGATTTCATCCTAGGGAACAATGTTTACATGTGTTTTAAGGAAGTAAGTTCATAAACTTGTTTGTGAACCGAAAAGGAAATTGCCAGGTGTTATTGGTTTTGATATTCATTGCATATCTTATGAACAACCAATATGTGTGATAGAGTATAACCGCTCACAACCTGTTGTGTTCTTGGTAGAACTATTCACAAAGGACTGAATTATGTACTGGTATAACTTTTATTAGTAAAACAGATCTTAAGTAATCACCTGTGGTATGATCGGATTTTGTATGTCTGACCAATTAAAATAAAAAGGGAACCGATCCTTGTAAGGGGTGCAGTACATCAAAGGGAACCGATCCTTGTATGGGGTGCAACAAGGTTTATAGCAGAAAGAGGAACCGATCCTATGGACATGCGCAACACGTTTTGAGGCAAAGGGGAACCGATCCTATGGACATGTGCAACACATATAAGTTAGATACCATATATATGTGGGGAACCGATCCTAGTACCTAGTCAACCGAATTTTTTGAAAGCTAGTGTGACTATGCACAATACTCACATGGAGGTAGAACCGAAACTTGTTTTGGTAGAACCTCCCATGATTGTGATTGAATGTTGGTTTGATCAATCACGTAGTTCTTGAAAGTCATATGAACTAATTCTAAACTTGTTTGGAAGTGTGGTAAATCGGTTTCAAGGTTTTAAGTGTGAAAGAGAACTTACAAAGTTAAGATGTGGACAAACTTTGAACACGTGCTGTGAATGTTTATTTCTTTAATTGTTCAAAGATATTCCTTAACAGCTGAGGGAACAGAATGCCAGGATCGAAACATAAGTATGTTAAAAATCTTTTAATTAAGGTTATTAATTTCATTTTGTAGGAAAATTACAGAATTAGTAATGTACATTTACTAATTAGATTTTCCGAGAGATTTCGATCATTATTTTTGGACATAGCATTTCCAGGAATTATGAAAACCGAATCTGTGCTTTAATGAGTATCTTGAGAATATTTTCGGTTTTGGAAATTCCTTGGTGTCCAAACTTCCTTGTCTATAAATACTTGAAGTTTGCCTTTCTAGCAAACTAATCCTTCGTAACAACAGATTTACTCTTTTGTTATTGTTACTGGTGTAGCCGCCTATTCGGAGAGGAGAGTAACCTAATGAGGAGAAATCTCTTACAGCCGCTCAGTTTAAAGTCTTCTTTAGGATTGAGAAGCTTTAGCGCGACCCGTTGGTGGGAAACTAGATAATTGCGGTTTATCTTTAGTTTTCGATTTATTTGATTGACTACCGGTGTTTGAAATCTGATTGCACCTAATTTGTTTATTCTTGAGAATCTTCTCTTCTGATATAAGATTCACTCAACTAGTTCAGAGTTTCGACATGGATCTTTAGACTGTTGTTAGTTCTAAAGACGATCTTGTGATAATCCATTGTTAACAAACTCTATTTTGTGCGTGATTCATCACAAGAAATTCAAGTGATTGTGTGTAAGTTTTTATTGAAGATTTAAGAAGATTTAAAGACAAAGAAGATATTGAAGATCTGACTTGGATTTTATAACCTTTGGTGTGCACAATACTTGTTTCGGTAAAAGAGGATCCAATTAATAATCGGTTTATCCTAGTGTTAGATTGGATTGATGAATTGAGTAGATCGGCATCAACACGGTTTTTCGGATTAAAGGTGTTGTTGGCTTAATCTTAATCGATTGGATTGATACCAAACTTTGTTGTTCCTTTACTGTTTGGAATACGAACCAAAGGAATTGTTCCAAGTACGTGACTTATTTATAAGTTGGAGGCGTGGGAATACAGAAGGAACTAGGTGAACTATAGGGTTAGTTACTTGGTCTCAACTATACGAAGTTAGTGTAATTTTGTGTAGCGGCTTAATCCTGAGAGTATTCAATTCTGGACTAGGTCCCGGGGTTTTTCTGCATTTGAGGTTTCCTCGTTAACAAAATCTTGCTGTGTCATTTACTTTTATATTCCGCATTATAATTTTTTTATTATAATTAAAGTAAATTACACAATCGTTAATTCCTATTTACTTGATAAGCAATCCTATTGTGTTTGGTTAAGTCCGAACCTTTGTATCAAGTAAAAATACTTCGTTGTTGTATTTTCTCGATCTCGTATCCATAGACGATCACACAAAGTTTGAACCGATTAGTTGTATTGTCTCGACTTAGTCCATAGACAATCACTTTCGGAGAAAGGACTTATAGGTAGGAAAAGTTTTAGCTTGAGGTATATTTGGGTACCCTCGCCTTTTCAATTGGTATCAAAGCAGGAAAACACGAAAAGATCTAACAATTTGTGTTTGGTGCGATCCAACCTATAAGAATTGAATCTAATGTCCGATTCAGTTAATGTTATGCAAGAGTTTGAATGCTCAATAGTTGCAGATGTTAATACTTCGTTGACGCATGATCCAGGAGTGACGAAAGCATCTGTGTATTTTTCTGAGGAAAAAGAAGATGCTGATAAAGAGTTGGTAAAACTCCTAAAGCCTATACAATCTCTGTCTTCTAAAATGTTTATTTTAAAGACAGAGTCAAATCTTCTTAAACAGGAGATCAGAGAAAAAGAATTCAACTGAACTGTCTATCCAAAGAGAAAATGGATCTCGCTGTCAAACTAGAAGCTCTTGGTAAATCTCTTACAGATAAAGAGACACGTCCTATGATTCTGACTAAGGATGTTGTTGTGATTTCTTCTGATGAGGAAACTAAAATTCCCTTCTCGACTTTTACATGGTGTGATAAAACCGGTTTAATCACATCTGAAATAGATCAAGATGATGGTAGTTTGCCTAACTATATCAAGTTAGAAGAGGATGAGAAACTAGCTTCTAGATCTACTTATGATCAAAAGAAATCTTATCCACAGGAAAATTTGAACCGATTCCGTGGTGATTCTAAGGAATACAATTTTCAGTCACTTGATAGGAAACTTATTCTTCTTCATCCCGATAAGATCAACTCAAATGAGTCATAGGAAAGAGTTGATTATCGCTTCTGGAAAAAGGCTCCTCCGCACCCATATCAAAAGAGTTCTGGTTTTGGTAAGGAACGACTTCAGAAGGAAGGGAAAGAGCAAATCTCTGCCAAAATAAACAATCAGGAATTTCCAATAGTTTTTGCAGACGATCACACTAATGTGAATAATAAGGAAGTCCTTAGAATAATAAAATTTTACGAAAATCTCATTGAAAGAATTAAGGGAATTCTCACATTAGTACATTTTATCCACATGATCATATCTCTAGAGTTAGAAAAGATCATCGTCTTGGGAGAGAATTTTTTGGGCAAAAATTCCTTAAAAGAAACATGAACTATGTTTCTGATAATCACTGTAAGCTGGAAAAATCTTACTCCGATGCAACTTAGTTGTATCATATGTTGTGCTTTCTCATCTTTTCGTGCTCATAATCTTTAATGGGAAAGGCACAATAAAATAGGAGCACATGTACCTTGTGTAGTAGTTTGTCAGAAACTCTTTGATAGTATATGGGTTGCTGCGAATCCATGGAAGTCTAGAAAAAGTTCATGTTTAAACATGTTTCTCCAAATTGGAGTTATTTGGAATTTTTGGATGTTTTTAATAAACTTTCCAACTTAAGTTTCTCGGATTAAGAGAACAAAATATATTGTTTTATATTTTCGGATTTTCCAGAGGTCTTTTGGTGCGAAAGTTGTCTCTTTTAAGAGGAGAAACTTTTTCTTGTCTGTATTCGAAACCTTGAGGAATCCTTTATATTCGATCATAATAGATTATGCCTCCAGTAACTCGCAGTGTCTCAAAGAATAATAAGGAGGAAGCTCAAAAGGTTAAGGGTTGTCAAGGAATCAATACAGAGAGAAAGAAGAAAGGCATTATGTCTGAATATGACTCTGATAGTTCAGTTGGATCACAAGATGAGTCATGTATGTTAGCTTACAACAAACAATATCTAACCAAAACCCAATGGATTTTTTCTGATAGTATGTCTCAATATATCCAATGTTTTGACGAAACAAAAACCAATCTTGCCATGACCTTTCGACATCAAGATTGGGTAAAAGAGGAATTATTTTTAAGCTCAAAGCTCTAATTGAAGAACTTGAAAAACAAGAAGTGGTTGCGGACAAGTCCCTGGAGACATGCTTTAAGAGTTTTAACACTGAAGAGACCTCAGTGAACAACAAGAGCACCACTAGAGATTAAGTTATTTGTTGTATTACTTAATCTAGTACAATAGACATCAATTTTTGATTTCTTTCATTGATTGTGTTGGTCTATTATGAATAAAACCATTATGAATAAGATTATTTGATTAGTAATTTTTCTTGTGATAGTGCTATGTACGTTTATGGGATGTTTGATTTCGGTTTTACTACCTTAATATTCGATCTCATATATTGTGAACCCTTATGGTTTGGGTGACTTTTTGATTTAGCGGGATTAATTTCTAGCCCTAGTAGGTAGGCTTTATCAAAGGAACATGAAGGGTTCTGATAGAAACAATATGTGAAAAATTCAGAATATGTTGAATCGGTTTTGGTTTAGCATAAAAGCATATGTATTTCGACGGTTTTCAACTTTTGCTTGCAATTGTTAAAACCGGTTTTCAACCTTTCTCTGGTAAAGGTTGAGGTGTGTTGTTATTCTTTTGTTTATGCATAAGGATGACAACGTGTTGATATTTCGATACCAATTCTCCCTGGATGAAGATGCTATCATATTGGAAAAGTCGATGCGAAATTTGAGGTAACAATCTTGTTAGTTAATTGTTTTCCTGTTTAAGAAAAGCCTGAGTTTATATTATATATATTTGTTGCTTTTGCTTAACAAAATTTAGGTTCAATTGATATTTATTCCATGATTTGTGTGTGGATGTGTGTCTCAATTGGTTCCGGTTAAGAAAAACTATTGTTATCTTGCTTTATTGTATGGTATCAATTGTTTAGGCTTAAACAATTTCGGTACAATTGATGTGTGTGTGATTCAATTGGTTCCGGTTAAGAAAAACCATTGTTATATTGCTTTGTATGGTATCAATTATTTAGGCTTACAAAATTACGGTGCAATTGCGTTTCTTTTTAGTGTCTATGTTGTTTCAATTGCTTCCGGTTGAGGTGAATAATTATGCAAGTTGATTTATTTTGGTTTGTATGAATTATTTATGGCTTAACGAAATAATTTGTGTACTGGATGAGTTGTTTAGTCCAATTCAATTTCGGATAAGAAACTAAGTTAATTCTGATCTTAGTTTTCTTATCAAAGTGAGGTTTCAGTTATTCAAGTCTAATTGAATGCCTAAACAAGGATGCTAGTTAACTAACCTAGTACTTGTCTTGTTTAAACTTGGAAGGTCTAAGTTTATGGATAATTAGAACCTGATGAGAAAAATGAAGTTTATCTTTATTTTGGTCTTATCGAATTAAGCGATTGTTTTTGAACAATCAGTTTAGCAAAGGGACTAATGTGCATAGTTGTTTTTGGTTTGCTAAACTAAATTGGAAAAATTGTTTCGGACAATTGTTTCCTTGGTAACATATCAAAATAAGACTACTTGTAGTTTCGGTTTTGATATTGGTTATCAGAACGTGATGTGTGGAACCCTCGTGCATAACTCTACAGGTTTGCAAGTCTATTAGATTTGTAAGATTCTTCTCGTGTTGTCCTTTATTTTTTCGTTTCTTTGTCATTATTGTGACAAAAAGGGGGAAAATATATGGAGTAAACAGGTGATGCTGGCATTGATTTTATATCGATTGGCATCGCTAGGGAAAAGAACACTGGTACTTGAATGTTTTATCTAACGAAAGAGTGAAAGCACAGACTAAGGGGGAGTAAAATGTCATATAAATTGGTATAACAAAGACGTGCAGATTGAATATATACCTATCTTATTTAGGGGGAGTATTAGCTTTGTTATTATAATGTCAACAACGGCATTTTCAAGGATTGAATGTAAGCAGTGTGTTGTTGAATCGGGAATCAAGCGGATTGTAATGAATTCTTTTAATTTGTTTATCCATATGATGTAAGAGTTTTATCACTAAAATTGACAAAGGGGGAGATTGTTAGAGCATTCCTCGGTTGAACCCACCAAGCGTCGATATGCCAAGTTTGGTTGTCATATTTTAGTGAATCAAAACTCATGTTAAGAGTCGCTTGATTATGTACTAGAGTCAACTTCGTATAGGTTAGCTTGAAAGTATTGTTGCGAAGTCTTGAAGATGTGAAGAAGCAAGGAGCTACAACGATAACAATCATCCTTCCACTTGAGGTTAGTGATATTTGACTTGAATTTTTTCATTCCCTAACGTATCTTTCAAGTCATGCATATTAAAAACATAACTGCGAAGCATATTTGAACTCTAGATAGACATAGTATTAATGAATACAATACGAGGTTTATTGCTTAACCGTTAAACTTTGTAGATAAGACATCGCCATAATCATTTGAATGCTATTGTGATTATGTATGGGTATGAGGTGAGGATTTCATCCTAGGGAACAATGTTTACATGTGTTCTAAGGAAGTAAGTTCATAAACTTGTTTGTGAACCGAAAAGGAAATTGCCAGGTGTTATTGGTTTTGTTATTCATTGCATATCTTATGAACAACCAATATGTGTGATAGAGTATAATCGCTCACAACCTGTTGTGTTCTTGGTAGAACTATTCACAAAGGCCTGACTTATGTATTGGTAAAACTTTTATTAGTATAACCGATTTAAGTAATCACCTGTGGTATGATCGGATTATGTATGTCTCACCAATTAAAAGGAAAGGGGAAACGATCCTTGTAAGGGGTGCAGTACATCAAAGGGAACCGATCCTTGTATGGGGTGCAGCAAGGTTTATAGCAGAAAGGGGAACCGATCCTATGGACATGTGCAACACATATAAGTTAGATACCATATATATGTGGGGAACCGATCCTAGTACCTAGTAAACGGAATTTTTGGAAAGCTAGTGTGACTATGCACAGTACTCACATGGAGGTAGAACCGAAACTTGTGGTAGAACCGTAAACCCATGATTGTGATTGAATGTTAGTTTGATCAATCACATAGTTCTTGAAAGTCATATGACCCAATTCTAAACTTGTTTGGAAGTGTGGAAAATCGGTTTTAAGGTTGTAAGTGTGAAAGAGAACTTACAAAGTTAAGATGTCGACAAACTTTGAACACGTGCTGTGAATGTTTATTTCTTTAATTGTTCAAAGATATTCCTTAACGGCTAAGGGAAGAGAATCCCAGGATCGAAACATAAGTAAGTTAATAATATTTTAATTAAGGTTATTAATTTTATTTTGTAGGTAAATTACAGAATTAGTAATGTGCGTTTACTAATTAGATTTTCAGAGAGATATCGTTATTTTTGGACAGAGCATTTCTAGGAATTATGAAAACCGAATCTGTGCTTTAATGAGTATCTTGAGAATATTTTCGGTTTTTGAAATTCCTTGGTGTCCAAACTTCCTTGTCTATAAATACTTGAAGTTTTCCTTTCTAGCAAACTAATCCTTCGTAACAATAGATTTACTCTTTTGTTATTGTTACTGGTGTAGCGGCCTATTCGGAGAGGAGAGTAACCTAATTAGGCGAAATCTCTTAAGGTCGCTTAGTTTAAAGTCTTCTTTGGGATTGAGAAGTTCTAGCGCGACCCGTTGGTGGGAAACTAGATAATTGCGGTTTATCTTTTGTTTTCGATTGATTTGATTGACTAATGGTGGTTGAAATCTGATTTCACCTAGTTTGGTTATTAGTGAGAATCTTCTCTTCTGATATAAGATTCACTCAAACTAGTTCAGAGTTTCGACAGGGATATTTAGACTATTGTTAGTTCTAAAGAGATGATCTTGTGATAATCCGTTGTTAACAGACTCCGTTCTGTGAGTGATTGATCACAAGAGATTCAAGTGATTGTGTGCAGGTTTCTATTGAAGATTTAAGAAGATTTAAATACAGAGAAGATATTGAATATCTGACTTGGATTTTATAATCGTTGGTGTGCACAATACTTTTTTCGGTAAAAGATTATCCAATTAATAATAGGTATATCCTAGTGGTATATTGGATTGATTAATTGAGTAGATCGGCATCAACACAGTTCTTCGGATTAAAGGTGTTGTTTGCTTAATCTTAATCGATTACCTTTGGGTGATTGAACATAAGATAGATCTAAGGACCTGACGAAGGAGTTTATGTTGAGATAAACGGAGGAGCCTTTTTACGATTCATATCACTTGGTTGAATAGAGTTGATACCAAACAGATTTGTTGTTCCTTTACTGTTTGGAATACGAACCAAAGGAATTGTTCCAAGTACGTGACTTATTAATAAGTTGGAGGCGTGGGAATACAGAAGGAACTAGGTGAACTTTAAGGTTAGTTACTTGGTCTCAACTATACGAAGTTAGTGTAATTTTGTGTAGCGGATTAATCCTGAGAGTATTCAATTCTGGACTAGGTCCCGGGGTTTTTCTGCATTTGCGGTTTCCTCGTTAAAAAAATCTTGTTGTTTCATTTACTTTTATATTCCGCATTATAACTGTTTTATTATATTTAAAGTAAATTACACAAACGTTAATTCTTGTTTACTTGATAAGCACTCCTATTATGTTTGGTTAAGTACGAACCTTTGTATCAAGTAAACATACTTCGTTGTTGTTGTTAGAGCATTTCTCGGTCGAACTCGCATGTGTTTCTATCTCAAGAATGTTTGTCAATGTAAGTGATCAAATGTATAAGTATTGATTTCAGGTCTATTATAGCTAAGTCTCGGACTAGGATAGAAAGTGTAGTTGATCTCAAAGACTTCATGGCGATTCATCATACAAGTAGAAGAACTACTCAAGGAACCGGTGGAACTTCTCGACAAAAAGGTATGTGAAGACTTGAACTTATCTATCACTCAAAAGTCTATCTACTCAATATCCTACTCTTTGAGACAAGAAGTCGTGTGATATATAGATAGACTTTGATTATACACATTTGGTATTTCGAGCCGATTATATCTCACCTATCTATATCTCGAAATATGAGTTGGTAAGATTTTCTCTTTAACCAAGTCTATCTTTACCATGTGACGACAGTCATGATATGTTTCAATCATCTTGAAAATTGCTTTGACGAGAAATGGTGTAACAACTTTATAACGTCCTCTAAGAATGTTTCAATGATTGAAATGAGAGTTTAGATTACATAACCAATGGTGTACATAAGCATTGTTGTGGAAACACATTTATGTATAAGTCTTATTCCTTGAACCAAAGTTTGCGAACTTTGTTTATCAAGAGAACCGGAAGAATGGCGTGAGCCAATTCCGCGAACTGCCGAAGTTCTCAAACCCGAGAATTTCTGTTGGAGTTGACAAACTACTTTCGTGAAGCTAAGTCCGGAAACTGGCGAAGTTCTCATACTCGAGAATTTCTGCTGGAGTTTGTAAACTCTGCCCGGTAGCTTAAGTCCGCGAACCTAGTCCGCGTACTTGAGAAGGTTATATATCTAAAGATGATTTCTAAACTTAAACTTAAAAATACTAAGGAATGCAGTTTGCGAACCGTGGCTATAAAAGTTCATGAACCGATTCGAGTGAATCAAATCATCTTTGATTCAATTGTGTCTTGTGTAGTACATGAGATTTCCTTGCAATTGAACAACTCTCTAACTAGTTCATTTGAAGTCATTTGAACTAGTTATGGTGAAGAAGAACGTGGTTGATATGAAATGCTCGTATGGCTAACCTTTCGGTTAACTATTGTTGAACCAACAAGTGCATACATTGGGGTACGGTTAAGAAACCTAGAAGCGTGCATTGTCAAGTGTGTGTAACAAGCTAAGTTTTCGATCTAACAGTTGAGATATATTAGCTTGAATCTAAATAAGGTTTTCATCTAACGGTGGATATTGATTTCTTTGTTACCAAGGTAACTTAATTGCAAACCCTGATTTGAAAGACTATATAAGGCGAACTTTAGAATCTATGCAAAACTAATCCCCACACCTTACGTGAGATACTAGTTTGCATACTAGAGTCGGTTCTCCTCTAACCTTTGGTTTTCTTCTTCTAAAACCAGGTTAACGACTTAAAGACTTCATTGGGATTGTGAAGCCAGACCGATACTACTTTCTGTGTGATATGATCTTGCATCTTCTATCGTACGAGTACAATCAGATTGATTGGCTTGAGATTGATATCTCCGATAGGAAAGATATAAAAAGTAATCACAAACATCTTCGTCTCATTGTTTGTGATTCCGCAACCTCTTGTTTCGCTACCATACGATTAAGATTGTTGTGAGGTGATTGATAACTCTAGGATGTTCTTCGGGAATATAAGACCAGATTATCAATTGGTTCCTGTTCACCTTGATTATTATCAAAAGACGAAACAAAACATTTTAGGGTTTATCTGTGAGAGACAGATTGATCCTTTGATATACTTGTCTGTGTGAGGCAAATTTGTTTATTTTCAAGTCTTCGACTTTGGGTCGTAGCAATTCTTAGTTGTGGGTGAGATCAGCTAAGGGAATCAAGAGCGCAGTATCCTGCTGGGATCAGAGGCGTAGGGAGTACAACTGTACCTTGGACCAGCGGGAGACTGATTGGGGTTCAACTACAGTCCAGTCCGAAGTTAGCTTGGAGTAGGCTAGTGTCTTTAGCGACTTAATACAGTGTGTGTTCAATCTGGACTAGGTCCCGGGGTTTTTCTGCATTTACAGTTTCCTCGTTAACAAAATTCTGGTGTTTGTGTTATTTCTATTTCCGCATTATATTGTTTATCTTTATAATTGAAATATCACAGGTTTTGCGTTAGAATCAATCAATTGGAAATCCGACCTTTGGTTGATGATTGAAATTGATTGATACTTGAATATTGGTCTTTGGTACCGTTCAATTTATATCTCTAGTATTCGATAAAGACTTGCAGATTTCTATTTGCTTGAGTATATATCAAATCAAGAGATTGAGATATAAACTATTTGATATACTTTTTATCTAGATTGAGTCTGGCTGTCTAGTTGATAAGCGAAATATTGGGTGTGGTTGTTAGACCCCAGCTTTTTCAATTGGTATTAGAGCAGGAAAACACGTTAAGGACCTTATAAGTCTGTGTTTGTAGCGATATGATTATGGTCGAGTCTATCTCTAATAACGTACCCGTTCAGAAATTACCAGATGATTGTAAAAACTTGGATTCACCTGAGAGAACTGTCACATCTAAGTCAATATCTAAACATTCTCTTGATGTAAAAACTGTTGATTGGGAAACTCTCCTAGAAGAACAGTTGGATGAACTTTCTGATGAAGGTGATTCAGATATTGATAGAGATGTTGATGAGGAAGTCTCAGAGTATGTTAAGTTTTTGGATTCGTGGAATATGAAGAAGATTAAAACTTCTCATGTCTCACCTCTTCTGACTCCTCTCTGTCGAGAAAACAAGAAATTGAGAAGTTGTTACGCAGGTGTTTAATTTTCGAATCGTTCTACCGAATCGATCCTCAAGGATTCTGAGGAAAACTTACGTAGGAAGTCACTTGAATTTGATAATCTTTATCAAAAGTACTTTTTGTTGGAAGAGAAACTTGCAGAATCTGAAGCAAGGTTCAACTCTCAACAAATTAGTTTTGATGACAGAGAAAATGCTTGTCTCGCTCGAGAAAAACGCCTTGAGGCTGATTTAGCTGCTGCTCTTGATAAAATCAAGATTTAGAAGATGACTTAAAAAAGTTCAATACTAGTTCAAGCAAATTAACCAATATGCTAGGAGCAAATAAAAATCATCGTGATACACGAGGATTGGTCTATAAGGGAATAGATTCTCCAACTATTCGCAAAGAGGTAAAATTTGTCAAGGCTGGTGACTCTTCTCAACAAAAGTTTTCCACTAATGGCAAAAGTGAAATACCTTCACCGGCAGTTAAGGTTCAAAAGAGAAAAATTTATCAACCTCCAAAGTCAGCACACATAGATCGAGGTAATAACATTCCTTATATTTACCACTATTGCGGAAATAAAGGTCACCTAGAAAGGATATGGCGTTTCTGTATAAGGAATGAGAAAGTTCATGATGTTCTTGTTTGGGCATCACAAGAAGTTGTGAAACTAATATCACATGTTAAGACTAATCCCCTTAACGTTACAGGTTGTAATTGTCCAACCTTTAGGAAAAGGAATCAATGCTGTGATAAACCTAGATTTTTTATAAACGTCATACGAGTCCTTTTCACAATCGTAATGGTTATCAAAAGGATAAATTCGTAAAGAAGAAGACAAGATCCGATGCTCCCAGTTGGAGAAAGACTAACTTGCAAAAGAATAGTCAATCCAATTCTCTTCCGAGAATTCTAGAAGAGATTAATGGGAAGAAGGTTCCAATTGTTCCTAAACGCACTCAGAAGTGGATACCAAAGAAAGTCGATGATATTTTGAGTGTGAAAAGGAATGATCTCCCAGAAAATTTCATGACTACGGAGAAGGCAGTATCCATGATGTTGGAACTTAACAAGTTCTTTGGAAAGATAGATTTGGATGTGAAAGATTCTAAAAGCGATCTCCTTCATGATAATTCAAAATCCACTTGTGGTAAGTAAGATATTGTTCACCTCAACACAACTTGATTGTATTGTAAGTGCATCCTCACCAATGAACGCCCTGCTATGTATACGATGAGGGAAGCACGAGAATTGGGGCGCACAGATTATGTTCGGTAAGGCTGCATAATTTGATTGGATTCTTCTAAAAAGGTATGTCTATAAACTTGAGCAAGACTTGTGTTTTTTATTTTACTTAGAGTACTTATAATGATGTATGTACCTTGCTTATCGTTCATTTCTACATAACTTGATCTGTGTTTAAGGTTATTAAGTGTTTAGGTTTGAAAATAGTAGTTCGGGATGTTTGGACTCCATGGTACACATACCTGGTATGCTTACCATCTTTTAAAATCAAAATCCAGGGGTTTAAGTTCGCGGACTTGAAAATTTGTTTGCAAACCCGCATGCATATTTGCCTGTAGAGGTCGATATTCGGTCGACTTGTTTTGGACGTAACTTCTTCGTCCGAACTCGGAATGAACTCATTCTTTTTGCATTATCTTCCTATTTGAATCATATTCAATATGGAGATGAGAAACCTTGAATTTGGATGAGTTAAGATTGGTATTTGTCCCTTATCTTGTTTTTGAGTGTTTTGCTCCGTTTCTTCGCACTTGTTCCACTTCTCTTGGACTTGGGAACTTGTTATTCGTGGAGTACTACTCTTCTAAGATCATTTGTAGCTTTTACAAGAATGTTGTTGGTGAATCACAAAGAAAGAAGTTTAAGAATGGGCAGTAACACGCATTACAATGTGATTTTTGAATGTTCACAATCATATGTGAACTATGGTGCATGGTCGTTAATGACTTTGTATGTTCTTATTTGTTAAGAAAATATTTTTATACGCCATTGGTAGCTATTCTTTGTTTAAATCCGGGTGAAAAAGATTGATTCTACCCTCTAAGGACAAATCATCTTATATGTGCATTACGAATTTGTCTTGATGCCGAGGAATCTTCTTATGAGAATTTATTCTTTTTTTTGAGAAGGATTACTAGAGTTTGGAATAGCAATTATTATGGTTACACATAGCTATTTCCAAACGTTTTCATCTTCAATATTTTTAGATTTATTTATTTAAATTCTAAGTTGTTTGGAAGATGCTGATTTTTGCAGTATTAATCTTTATGGTTTTATATATTGCAATTTGTTATGGGATATGTGTGTTTGCGTCAGTGAACTATGATTGTCCCATACTTTGTCAAAAGTAAAGTCTTTCGAAAGTCGATATTCACGTATTGATAAAAGATTGAATGGACTTTTGACAAATACAAAAGTTAAGCTTGTTATGTCAATTATTGATGGAAGATAGGTTAAAATCTTTTGTTTACAAGGATTATGTCTATTGTATGTCATTGTGCAAATAGTGATAGAAAATAGAATGAATCCTTGTGTATTCCGCAGTATTGATCATCCCTGATCCATAATCTTTTATGTATTACTGTGAGGCTCCGTAAGTTTTCTTATGTTGAGCTCTATCGACTGAGTTATTGTTTTGTCTTAGTTGTTGCTCCGTGAGAATCCTTAACGATTGAGCATAACCAATTAAAATCATCACTTTTTGTGGTTATTTTGGTTGTGTATTCCGATTAGATTAATTATGGGTTATCTTGTGATTGATCTAATTGAGCATTTTTTTTGAGTCTCCATAAGTTCACTTATGTTGAGCACTTCATATTAAATTAATCATAGGTTCTCTTTTGGTTAATTTAATTGATTTTTTTTTGGATTCAAATTCATACTTGTATGTGATTTGTTATGTCCAAAGAAATCCTTCTTTTCTTTCGAAATTAGGGTCGCTCTTGTTGTTCCTACGGGAATGACATCAAAATGGGGGAGAGTTATTTTGAACTTGTGCTTAATGGTCATATCTCGAGGGGTGTGCGGCTGTGGAATTTTAGAGGGGTTATCTTGTATCTTTAAACTCCTTGATGAATGCATTTAGCTTCAGTTTTATGATTGCATCTAAATTAATTAGTATGTATTTTTTCCTTTTTTCATGAAATGTCTCTCTCGGAATCTTCATTACGATCCCGTTCTTGTACCTTTGCCAATTTTATTGACAAAAAGGGGGAGAATTAATATGCAGTTCACACTACAAATACATATGGTTTTCGGATCATTGTGTAAGGGGGAGTGGTTTCCATGTGAGATGGAGTATTGACTAAGGGGGAGTGATACATATCACCATAGTATTATTGTTGAAGTTATGATACTATTGGACTTTGACACTGTTTTATAATACTATGACACTATATAACAATGATCGAGACCGATGCTTTCTCATTATTATAGCTACGGATCTACAACAGCGGTGATGCTAAACTTACAACCTTTGGGATCATTGGAGTACTTGGAAGTGACGAAGATTTCGAGGAATGTTGAAGATTCGACATGTGGTATATGAGCTACTAAAGTTTCTTTATATTTTTTGTATTCCATATGTATTGATAGTTTTGTCATTAAAATTGACAAAGGAGGAGATTGTTAGAGCATTTCTCGGTCGAAATCGCATGCGTTGCTATCTCAAGCGTGTTTGTCAATGTTAGTGATCAAAACGATAAGTACTGATTTCTAGTCTATTATAGCTAAGTCTCGGACTAGGATAGAAAGTGTAGTTGATCTCAAGGACTTCATGGAGATTCATCATACAAGTAGAAGAACTACTCAAGGAACCGGTGGAACTTCTCGACAAAAAGGTATGTGAACACTTGAACTTATCTAACACTCAAAAGTCTATCTACTCTATCTCCTACTCTTTGAGACAAGAAGTCGTATGCTATATATATAGACTTTGATTATACACATTTGGTATTTCGAGCCGAGTATATCCCGCCTATCTATATCTCGAAATATGAGTTGGCAAGCTTTTCGCTTTAACCAAGTTTATCTTTACCATGTGACGACAGTCATGATATGTTTCAATCATATTGAAAATTGCTTTGACGAGAAATGGTGTAACAACTATATAACGCCCACTAAGAATGTTTCAATGATTGAAATGAGAGTTTAGATTACATAACCAATGGTGGACATAAGCATTGTTGTGGAAACACATTTATGTATAAGTCCTATTCCTTGAACAAAAGTTTGCGAACTTTGTTGATCAAGAGAACCGGAAGAATGGCATGAGCCAAGTCCGCGAACTGCCGAAGTTCTCAAACCCGAGAATTTCTGCTGGAGTTGACAAACTACTTGCGTAAAGCTAAGTCCGCGAACTGGCGAAGTTCTCATACCCGAGAATTTCTGCTGGAGTTTGTAAACTCTGCATGGTAACTTAATTCCGCGAACCTAGTCTGCGAACTTGAGAAGTTTATATATCTAAAGATGATTTCTGAACTTAAACTTAAAAATACTAAGGAATGCAGTTTGCAAACCGTGGCTATAAAAGTTCATGAACCGATTCGAATGAATCAACTCATCTTTGCTTCAATTGTGTCTTGTGTAGTACATGAGATTTCCTTGCAATTGAACAACTCTCTAACTAGTTCATTTGAAGTCATTTGAACTAGTTATGGTGAAGAAGAACGTGGTTGATATGAAATGCTCATATGGCTAACCTTTTGGTTAACTATTGTTGAACCAACAAGTGCATACGTTTGGGTACGGTTATAAACCTAGAAGCGTGCATTGTCAAGTGTGTGTAACAAGCTAAGTTTTCGATCTAACGGTTGAGAAATATTAGCTTGAATCTAAATCAGGTTTTCATCTAACGGTGGATATTGATTGCTTTGTTACCAAGGTAACTTAATTGCAAACCCTGATTTGAAAGACTATATAAGGGGAACTCTAGAATCTGTGCAAAACTAATCCCCACACCTTACGTGTGATACTAGTTTGCATACTAGAGTCGGTTCTCCTTTAACTTTTGGTTTTCTTCTTCTAAAACCAGGTTAACGACTTAAAGACTTCATTGGGATTGTGAAGCCAGACCGATACTACTTTTATCGTAGTTGTGTGATCTGATTTTGCATCTTATATCGTACGAGTACAATCAGATTGATTGGCTTGAGATTGATATCTCCAATAGGTAATATATAAAAAGTAATCACAAACATCTTCATCTCATTATTTGTGATTCCGCAACATCTTGTTTCGCTACCATACGATTAATATTGTTGTGAGGTGATTGATAACTCTAGGCTGTTCTTCGGGAATATAAGACCGGATTATCAATTGGTTCCTATTCACCTTGATTATTATCAAAAGACGAAACAAAACCTTTTAGTTTTTATCTGTAGGAGACAGATTGAGACTTTGATAGACTAGTCTGTCTGAGACAGATTTTTTTATTGTCAAGTCTTCGACTTTGGGTCGTAGCAACTCCTAGTTGTGGGTAAGATCAGCTAAGGGAATCAAGTGTGCAGTATCTTGCTGGGATCAGAGGCGTAGGGAGTACAACTGTACCTTAGATCAGTGAGAGACTGATTGGGGTTCAACTACAGTCCAGTCCGAAGTTAGCTTGGAGTAGGCTAGTGTCTGTAGCGGCTTAATACAGTGTGTGTTCAATCTGGACTAGGTCCCGAGGTTTTTCTGCATTTGCAGTTTCCTCGTTAACAAAATTCCGGTGTCTGTGTTATTTCTATTTTCGCATTATATTGTTTATCTTTATAATTTAAATATCACAGGTTGTGCGTTAGAATCAATCAATTGGAAATCCGACCTTTGGTTGTTGATTGAAATTGATTGATACTTGAACATTGGTCTTTGGTACCGTTCAAGTTATCTCTCTAGTATTTGATAAAGACTCGCAGATTTCTATTTGCTTGAGTATATATCAAATCAAGAGATTGAGATATAAACTCTTTGATATACTTTTTATCTAGATTGAGTCTGGCTGTCTAGTTGATTCTCTAGAAAGTATATTGAAGTTTGTCCATACAGATTGCTAGCAAACTAATCCTTCGTAACAACATATTTACTCTTTTGTTGTTGCTATTGGTGTAGCCGCCTATTCGGATAGGAGAGTAACCTAATTATAAGAAATCTCTTACGGCCGCTCAGTTTAAAGTCTTCTTTGGGATTGAGAAGCTCTAGCGCGACCCGTTGGTGGGAACTAGATAATTGCGGTTTATCTTTTGTTTTCGTTTGATTTGATTGACTACCGGTGGTTGAAATCTGATTGCACCTAATTTTTTTATTCTTGAGAATCTTCGCTTATGATATAAGATTCACTCAACTAGTTCAGAGTTTCGACAGGGATCTTTAGACTGTTGTTAGTTCTAAAGACGATCTCGTGATAATCCATTGTTAACAGACTCTGTTCCGTGCGTGATTGATCACAATAGATTCAAGTGATTGTGTGCAGGTTTTTATTGAAGATTTAAGAAGATTTGAAGACAAAGAAGATATTGAAGATCTGACTTGGATTTTATAACCTTTGGTGTGCACAATACTTGTTTCGGTAAAACAGGATCCAATTAATAATCAGTTTATCCTAGTGTTAGATTGGATTGATTAATTGAGTAAATCGGCATCAACACGGTGCTTCGGATTAAAGGTGTTGTTGGCTTAATCTTAATCGATTACCTTTGGGTGATTGAACATAAGATAGATCTAAGGACCTGACGAAGGAGTTTATGTTGAGATAAACGGAAGAGCCTTTGTCCGACTTATATCACTTGGTTTAATAGAGTTGGTACCGAACAGATTTGTTGTTCCTTTACTGTTTGGAATACGAACCAAAGGAATTGTTCCAAGTACGTGACTTATTTATAAGTTGGAGGCGTGGGAATACAGAAGGAACTAGGTGAACTATAGCGTTAGTTACTTGGTCTCAACTATACGAAGTTAGTGTAATTTTGTGTAGCGGCTTAATCCTGAGAGTATTCAATTCTGGACTAGGTCCCGGGGTTTTTCTGCATTTGAGGCTTCCTCGTTAAGAAAATCTTGCTGTGTAATTTACTTTTATATTCCACATTATAATTGTTTTATTATAATTAAAGTAAATTACACAAACGTTAATTCCTATTTACTTGATAAGCAATCATATTATGTTTGGTTAAGTCTGAACCTTTGTATCAAGTAAACATACTTCGTTGTTGTATTGTCTCGATCTCGTATCCATAGACGATTACACGAAGTGTGAACCGATTAGTTGTATTATCTCGACTCAGTCCATAGACAATCACTTTCGGAGAAATGACTTATAGGTAGGAAAAGTTTTAGCTTGAGGTATATTTGGGTACCCTCGCCTTTTCAATTGGTACCAAAGCAGGAAAACACGAAAAGATCTAACAATATGTGTTTAGTGCGATCCAACCTATAAGAATTGAATCTAATGTCCGATTCAGTTAATGTTATGCAAGAGTTTGAATGCTCAAAAGTTGCAGATGTTAATACTTCGTTGACTCATGATCCAGGAGTGACGAAAACATCTGTGTCTTTTTTTGAGGAAAAAGAAGATGCTGATAAAGAGTTGGTAAAACTCCTAAAGCCTATCAAATCTTTGTCTTCTAAAATGTTTATTTTAAAGACAGAGTCAAATCTTCTTAAACAGGAGATCAGAGAAAAAGACATTCAACTGAACTGTCTATCCAAAGAGAAAATGGATCTCGCTGTCAAACTATAAGCTCTTGGTAAATCTCTTACAGATAAAGAGACACATCCTATGATTCTAACTAATGATGTTGTTGTGATTTTTTCTGATGAGGAAACTAAAATTCCTTGCTTGACTTTTACAGATTGTGATAAAACCGGTTTAATCACATCTGAAATAGATCAAGATGATGGTAGTTTTCCTAACTACATCAAGTTAGAAGAGGATGAGAAACTAGCTTCTAGATCTACTGATGATCAAACGAAATCTTGTCCAAAGGAAACTTTGAACCGATTCTGTGGTGATTCTAAGGAATACAATTTCAGTCACTTGACAAGAAACTTATTCTTTTTCATCCCGATAAGATCAACTCAAAGGAGTCAGAGGAAAGAGTTGATAATCGCTTCTGGAAAAAGGCTCATCCGCACCCATATCAAAATAGTTCTGGTTTTGATAAGGAACGACTTCAGAAGGAAGGGAAAGAGCGAATCTCTGCCAAAAGAAACAATCAATAATTTCCAATAGTTTTTGCAGACGATCACACTAATGTGAATAATAAGGAAGTCCTTAGAATGATAAAATCTTATGAAAATCTCATTGAAAGAATTAAGGGAATTCTCACATTAGTACATTTTCTCCACATGATCATATCTCTGGAGTTAGAAAAGATCATCGTCTTGGGAGAAAATTTTTTGGGCAAAAATTCCTTAAAAGAAACATGAACTATGTTTCTGATAATCACTGCAAGCTGGAAAAAGCTTACTCCGATGCAACTTAGTTGTATCATATGCTGTGCTTTCTCATCTTTTCGTGCTCATAATCTTTAATGGGAAAGGCACAATAAAATAGGAGCACATGTACCTTGTGTAGTAGTTTATCAAAAACTCTTTGATAGTATATGGGTTGCTGCGAATCCATGGAAGTCTAGAAAAAGTTCATGTTTAAACATGTTTCTACAAATTGGAGTTATTTGGAATTTTTGGATGTTTTTAATAAACTTTCCAACTTAAGTTTCTCGGATTAAGAGAACAAAATATATTGTTTTATATTTTCGGATTTTCCAGAGGTCTTTTGGTCCGAAAGTTGTCTCTTTTAAGAGGAGAAACCTTTTCTTGTCTGTATTCGAAACCTTGAGGAATCCTTTATATTCGATCATAATAGATTATGCCTCCAGTAACTCGCAGTGTCTCAAAGACTAATAAGGAGGAAGCTCAAAAGGTTAAGGGTTGTCAAGGAATCAATACAGAGAGAAAGAAGAAAGGCATTATGTCTGATATGACTCTGATAGTTCAGTTGGATCACAAGATGAGTCATGTCTGTTAGCTTACAACAAACAAGATCTAACCAAAACCCAATGGATTTGTTCTGATAGTATGTCTCGATATATCCAAGGTTTTTACGAACCAGAAACCAATCTTGCCATGACCTTTCGACATCAAGATTGGGTAAAAGAGGAATTGTTTTTGAGCTCAAAGCTCTAATTGAAGAACTTGAAAAACAAGAAGTGGTTGCGGACAAGTCCCTGGAGACATGCTTTAAGAGTTTGAACACTGAAGAGACCTCAGTGAACAACAATAGCACCACTAGAGATTAAGTTATTTGCTGTATTACTTAATCTAGTATAATAGACATCAACTTTTGATTTCTTTCATTGATTGTGTTGGTCTATTATGAATAAAACTATTATGAATAAGATTATTTGATTAGTAATTTTTCTAGTGATAGTTTTCGGTTTACATAGCCTGTGCTTAATTGCTTTTACCTTATTGCTATGTATGTTTATGGGATGTTTGATTTCGGTTTTACTACCTTAATATTCGATCTCATATATTGTGAACCCTTATGGTTTGGGTGACTTTTTGATTTAGTGGGATTAAGTTCTAGCCCTAGTAGGCAGGCTTTATCAAAGGAGCATGAGGGGTTCTAATAGAAACAATATGTTGAATCGGTTTTGGTTTAGCATAAAAGCATATGTATTTCGACGGTTTTCAACTTTTACTTGCAATTGTTAAAACCGATTTTCAACCTTTCTCTGGTAAAGGTTGAGGTGTGTTGTTATTCTTTTGTTTATGCATAAGGATGACAACGTGGTGATATTTCGATAGCAATTCTCCCTGGATGAAGATACTATCATATTGGAGAAGTCGATGCGAAATTTGAGGTAACAATCTTGTTAGTTAATTGTTTTCCTGTTTAAGAAAAGCCTGAGTTTATATTATATATATTTGTTGCTTTTTCTTAACAAAATTTCGGTTCAATTGATAGTTATTCCATGATATGTGTGTGGATGTGTGTCTCAATTGGTTCCAGTTAAGAAAAACTATTGTTATCTTACTTTATTGTATGGTATCAATTGTTTAGGATTACAAAATTTCGGTAAAATTGATGTGTGTGTGATTCAATTGGTTCCGGTTAAGAAAATCCATTGTTATCTTGCTTTGTATGGTATCAATTATTTAGGCTTACAAAATTACAGTGCAATTGCGTTGCTTTTTAGTGTCTATGTTGTTTCAATTGCTTCCGGTTGAGGTGAATAATTATGCAAGTTGATTTATTTTGGTTTGTATGAATTATTTATGGATTAACGAAATAATTTGTGTACTAGATGAGTTGTTTAGTCCAATTCGATTCCGGATAAGAAACTAAGTTAATTCTGATCTTAGTTTGTCTTATCAAAGTGAGGTTTCAGTTACTCAAGTCTAATCGAATGCCTAAACAGGGAATGCTAGTTAACTAACCTAGCACTTGTCTTGTTTAAACTTGGAAGGTCTAAGTTTATGGATAATTAGAACCTGATGAGAAAAATGGAGTTTATCTTTATTTTGGTCTTATCGAATTGGTAACATCTCAAAATAAGACTACTTATAGTTTCGGTTTTGATATTGGTTATCAGAACGTGATGTGTAGAACCCTCGTGCATAACTCTACAGGTTTGCAAGCCATTAGATTTGTAAGATTCTTTTCATGTTGTCCTTTATTTTTTCGTTTCTTTGTCATTTTTGTGACAAAAAGAGGGAGAAATATATGGAGTAAACAGGTGATGCTGGCATTGATTTTATATCGATTGGCGTCGCTAGGGAAAAGAACATTGGTACTTGAATGTTTTATCTAACGAAAGAGTGAAAACACAGACTAAGGGGGAGTAACATGTCATATAAATTGGTATAACAAAGACGTGCGGATTGAATATCTACCTATCTTATTTAGGTGGAGTATTATCTTTGTTATTATAATGTCAACAACGACATTTTCAAGGATTGAATGTAAGCAGTTTTACTGTGTTGTTGAATCGGGAATCAAGCGGATTGTAATAAATTCTTGTAATTTGTTTATCCATATGATGTAAGAGTTTTACCACTAAAATTGACAAAGGGGGAGATTGTTAGAGCATTGCTCGGTTGAACCCACCAAGCGTTGGTATGTCAAGTTTGGTTGTCATATTTTAGTGAACCAAAACTCATGTTAAGAGTCGCTTGATTATGTACTAGAGTCAATTCGTATAGGTTAGCTTGAAAGTATTAGGATATGAGACATTACAAGTATTGTGAAGTCTTGAATATGTGAAGAAGCAAGGAGATACAACGACAACAATCATCCTTCCACTTGAGGATAGTGATATTTTACTTGAACAGTTTCATTCTCTAACGTATCTTTCAAGTCATGCATATTGAAAACATAACTGCGAAGCATATTTGAACTCTAGATAGACATAGTATCAATGAATACAATACGAGTTTTATTGCTTAACCATTAAACTTTGTAGATAAGACATCGCCATAATCATTTGAATGCTATTGTGATTATGCATGGGTATGAGGTGAGGATTTCATCCTAGGGAACAATGTTTACATGTGTTCTAAGGAAGTAAGTTCATAAACTTGTTTGTGAACCGAAAAGGAAATTTCCAGGTGTTATTGGTTTTGTTATTCATTGCATATCTTATGAACAACCAATATGTGTGATAGAGAATAACCGCTCACAACTTATTGTGTTCTTGGTAGAACTATTCACAAAGGCCTGAATTATGTATTGGTATAACTTTTATTAGTAAAACAGATCTTCAGTAATCACCTGTGGTATGATCGGATTTTGTATGTCTGACCAATTAAAAAAAAAGGGAACCGATCCTTGTAAGGGTGCAGTACATCAAAGGGAACCGATCCTTGTATGGGGTGCAGCAAGGTTTATCGCAGAAAGAGGAACCGATCCTATGGACATGTGCAACACGTTTTGAGGCAAAGGGGAACCGATCCTATGGACATGTGCAACACATATAAGTTAGATACCATATATATGTGGGGAACCGATCCTAGTACCTAGTAAACCGAATTTTTGGAAAGCTAGTGTGACTATGCACAATACTCACATGGAGGTAGAACCGAAACTTGTGGTAGAACCGTAAACCCATGATTGTGATTGAATGTTGGTTTGATCAATCACATAGTTCTTGAAAGTCATATGACCCAATTCTAAACTTGTTTGGAAGTGTGGAAAATCGGTTTTAAGATTGTAAGTGTGAAAGAGAACTTACAAAGTTAAGATGTCGACAAACTTTGAACACGTGTTGTGAATGTTTATTTCTTTAATTGTTAAAATATATTCCTTAACGGCTAAGGGAAGAGAATCCCAGGATCGAAACATAAGTAAGTTAATAATATTTTAATTAAGGTTATTAATTTCATTTTGTAGGTAAATTACAGAATTAGTAATGTGCGTTTATTAATTAGATTTTCCGAGAGATTTCGATCGTTATTTTTGGACAGAGCATTTCCAGGAATTATGAAAACTGAATCTGTGCTTTAATGAGTATCTTGAGAATATTTTCGGTTTTGGAAATTCCTTGGTGTCCAAACTTCCTTGTCTATAAATACTTGAAGTTTTCTTTTCTAGCAAACTAATCCTTCGTAACAACAGATTTACTCTTTTGTTATTGTTACTGGTGTAGCCGCCTATTTGGAGAGGAGAGTAACCTAATTAGGCGAAATCTCTTACGGACGCTTAGTTTAAAGTCTTCTTTGGGATTGAGAAGTTCTAGCGCGACCCGTTGGTGGGAAACTAGATAATTGCGGTTTGTCTTTTGTTTTCGATTGATTTGATTGACTAATGGTGGTTGAAATCTGATTTCACCTAGTTTGTTTATTATTGATAATCTTCTCTTCTGATATAATATTCACTCGAACTAGTTCAGAGTTTCGACAGGAATCTTTAGACTATTGCTAGTTCTATAGAGATGATCTTGTGATAATCCATTGTTAACAGACTCCGTTCTGTGCGTGATTGATCACAATAGATTCAAGTGACTGTGTGCAGGTTTTTATTGAAGATTTAAGAAGATTTGAATATAGAGAAGATATTGAAGGTCTGACTTGGATTTTATAATCTTTGGTGTGCACAATACTTGTTTCGGTAAAAGAGGATCCAATTAATAATAGGTTTATCCTAGTGGTAGATTGGATTGATTAATTGAGTAGATCGGCATCAACACGGTTCTTCGGATTAAAGGTGTTGTTGGCTTAATCTTAATCGATTACCTTTGGGTGATTGAACATAAGATAGATCTAAGGACCTGACGAAGGAGTTTATATTGAGATAAACGGAGGAGCCTTTGTCCGATTCATATCACTTGGTTGAATAGAGTTGATACCAAACAGATTTGTTGTTCCTTTAATGTTTGGAATACGAACCAAAGGAATTGTTCCAAGTACGTGACTTATTTATAAGTTGGAGGCGTGGGAATACATATGGAACTAGGTGAATTATGGGGTTAGTTACTTGGTCTCAACTATACGAAGTTAGTGTAATTTTGTGTAGCGGCTTAATCCTGAGAGTATTCAATTCTGAAATAGGTCCGGGGGTTTTTCTGCATTTGCGGTTTCCTCGTTAAAAAAATATTGTTGTGTCATTTACTTTTATATTCCGTATTATAATTGTTTTATTATATTTAAAGTAAATTACACAAACGTCAATTCCTATTTACTTGATAAGCAATCCTATTGTGTTTGGTTAAGTCCTAACCTTTGTATCAAGTAAACATACTTCGTTGTTGTTGTTAGAGCATTGCACGGTCGAACTCGCATGCGTTTCTATCTCAAGCATGTTTTTCAATGTTAGTGATCAAATGTATAAGTCTTGATTTCAGGTCAATTATAGCTAAGTCTCGGACTAGGATAGAAAGTGTAGTTGATCTCAAGGACTTCATGGCGATTCATCATACAAGTAAAAGAACTACTCAAGTAACCGTTGGAACTTCTGACAAAAAGATATGTGAAGACTTGAACTTATCTATCACTCAAAAGTCTATCTATTCTAGAAGCGTGCATTGTCAAGTGTGTGTAACAAGCTAAGTTTTCGATCTAACGGTTGAGAAATATTAGCTTGAATCTAAATCAGGTTTTCATCTAACGGTTGATATTGATTGCTTTGTTACCAAGGTAACTTAATTGCAAACCCTAATTTGAAAGACTATATAAGGGGAACTCTAGAATCTGTGCAAAACTAATCCCCACACCTTACGTGTGATACTAGTTTGCATACTAGAGTCGGTTCTCCTTTGACCTTTGGTTTTCTTCTTCTAAAACCAGGTTAACGACTTAAAGACTTCATTGGGATTGTGAAGCCAGACCGATACTACTTTTATCGTAGTTGTGTGATCTGATTTTGCATCTTCCATCGTACGAGTATAATCAGATTGATTGGCTTGAGTTTGATATCTCCGATAGGTTATATATAAAAAGTAATCACAAACATCTTCATCTCATTGTTTGTGATTCCGCAACATCTTGTTTCGCTACCATACGATTAATATTGTTGTGAGGTGATTGATAACTCTAGGCTGTTCTTCGGGAATATAAGACCGGATTATCAATTGGTTCATGTTCACCTTGATTATTATCAAAAGACGAAACAAAAACTTTTATTTTTTATCTGTGGGAGACAGATTGAGCCTTTTATAGACTTGTCTGTGTGAGACAGATTTGTTTGTTGTCAAGTCTTCGACTTTGGGTCGTAGCAACTCCTAGTTGTGGGTGAGATCAGCTAAGGGAATCAAGTGCGCAGTATCTTGCTGGGATAAGAGGCGTAGGGAGTACAACTGTACCTTAGAACAGTGAGAGACTGATTGGGGTTCAACTACAGTCCAGTCCGAAGTTAGCTTGGAGTAGGCTAGTGTTTGTAGCGGCTTAATACAGTGTGTGTTCAATCAGGACTAAGTCCCGAGGTTTTTCTGCATTTGCGGTTTCCTCGTTAACAAAATTCCGGTGTCTGTGTTATATCTATTTCCGCATTATATTGTTTATCTTTATAATTTAAATACCACAGGTTGTGCGTTAGAATCAATCAATTGGAAATCCGACCTTTGGTTGTTGGTTGAAATTGATTGATACTTGAACATTGGTCTTTGGTACCTTTCAAGTTATCTCTCTAGTATTTGATAAAGACTCGCAGATTTCTATTTGCTTGAGTATATATAAAATCAAGAGATTGAGATATAACCTCTTTGATATACTTTTTATCTAGATTGAGTCTGACTGTCTAGTTGATTCTGTAGAAAGCATATTGGAGTTTGTCCATACAGATTGCTAAGCAAAATATTGGGTGTGGTTGTTATACCCCCGCTTTTTCAGTTGTATTATCTCGATTTCGTATCCATAGACGATCACACGAAGTGTTAACCGATTAGTTGTATTGTCTCGACTCAGTCCATAGACAATCACTTTCGGAGAAAGGACTTATAGGTAGGAAATTTTTTAGCTTGAGGTATATTTGGGTACCCTCGCCTTTTCATATACCTTTTGTTTTTAGTTTTCTTAGTTTTTCATATCATATCTTGCATTCCCATCTTAGATTTTTCAAAGTCCAATATCTATAATGAAAATTTTGACGAATTCTCGTCAGAAAATTCTGACTGTGCACTTGTCACGAAAATAGCTCTCGAGACTTCATACGGAGTCCGATTTGAGATGTTGACCCCAAATTTTAAAGAGGAAGACTCATCTTTCTGTTACAAAAAGAAAATATGAATTCGGAGTCTGTTAAGTTGGAGCGATAGGCCTGGACATTTGAGTTGCGGTATTTTTCCAGAACTTTTTCAGATTGCATGTCATTCAGTCTGGAGACGATAAAAGTCAGACCGTTTATCGAAACACTGTTCCCTTTTGACACATTATAGATAATACGTAGGTGAACAACTTTTGTTTAAGATGTTTTTACTAGTTACCTACCCATTTGTACAGTTTTCGAGTTTTTCAGGGATGTTATGTCAGAAATCATAATTTTTGAGTTTAAGTGTGGGGGAGTAGTTAAGCATGTTTGGCTTGCATAAAAAAAAAATCATACTCCTTGATTTCTTGCATACTTGAGACTTCATATTTTGGAGTTAATTATGAGCTACTTAGGATGACACTCTAAACCTTTTTAAGGTTGAAACAGTTCTTAAGGCTATAGATTAAGTTCCATATATTTCAGTCCTTAAATATATATGTTCATAATTGAATGTGAAACTAAGCTATGGTAGTTGTCTGAAAGATTTAACCTCGCAATTAATCATTACCGAATCATTTTATTTTTATTTTTGCAGTTATATGTTTCTCTAAAGTGATTTGGTGGGATCCTGATACTACCGTGGATGTTGTAGCAAGGTAATCATTGGTTGAGTATTTGAAAGCCCCATAAGACAATTGTCTTACACTCATAAAGAGTGAGCCGGGAAAAAAATATATAAGGCTCCTCTCCATTTATCGACACTAATAAATGATAGGTCCGGAATTACGGACTAATCATAGTCGATGAAAACAAAAACCATATCATCATTATATAGAAAGTCAAAAAGACTATTGATAAGGTTATTGACACTTTGATAGCAGTATGTGTGAAACATTGTCCCTGTCTCCGTCGCCTAAGCAAGCGTGGAACGCAGGATCCAAGAAAACTATCATGTACTTGCTGAAAGGGAACATGCGCTTAGAGTATCTAATCATGTGGTCGAGTTAAATGGGTGCTTCTCTCAACTATTGTGCTATAAATAAGAATCCTTTCACGACATTCACACAAGTATTGTGGGTAACATCTTTCACTTTAGAACAGTTGAGAGAACTGTCACATCTAAGTCAATATCTAAACATTCTCTTGATGTAAAAACTGTTGATTGGGAAACTCTCCTAGAAGAACAGTTGGATGAACTTTCTGATGAAGGTGATTCAGATATTGATAGAGATGTTGATGAGGAAGTCTCAGAGTATATTAAGTTTTTGGATTCGTGGAATATGAAGAAGATTACAACTTCTCATGTCTCACCTCTTCTGACTCCTCTCTGTCGAGAAAACAAGAAATTGAGAAGTTGTTACGCAGGTGTTTATTTTTCGAATCGTTCTACCTAATCGATCCTCAAGGATTCTGAGGAAAACTTACGTAGGAAGTCACTTGAATGTGATAATCTTTATCAAAAGTACTTTTTGTTGGAAGAGAAACTTGCAGAATCTGAAGCAAGGTTCAACTCTCAACAAATTAGTTTTGATGACAGAGAAAATGCTTGTCTCGCTCGAGAAAAACGCCTTGAGGATGATTTAGCTGCTGCTCTTGATAAAATCAAGATGTTAGAAGATGACTTAAAAAAGTTCAATACTAGTTCAAGCAAATTAACCAATATTCTAGGAGCAAATAAAAATCATCGTGATACACGAGGATTGGTCTATAAGGGAATAGATTCTCCAACTATTAGCAAAGAGGTAAAATTTGTCAAGGTTGGTTACTCTTCTCAACAAAAGGTTTCCACTAATGGGAAAAGTGAAATACCTTCACCGGCAGTTAAGTCAGCACACACAGATCGAGGTAAGAACATTCCTTATGTTTGCCACTATTGCGGAAATAAAGGTCACATGGAAAGGATATGTCGTTTTTGTATAAGGAATGAGAAAGTTCATGATGTTCTTGTTTGGGCATCACAAGAAGTTGTGAAACCAATATCATATGTTAAGACTAATCCCCTTAACGTTACAGGTTGTAATTGTCCAACCTTTAGACAAAGGAATCAATGCTGTGATAAACCTAGATTTGCCTATAAACGTCATACGAATCCTTTTCACAATCGTAATGGTTATCAAAAGGATAAATTCGTAAAGAAGAAGACAAGATCCGATGCTCCCAATTAGAGAAAGACTAACTTGCAAAAGAATAGTCAATCCAATTCTCTTCCGAGAATTCTAGAAGAGAGTAATGGGAAGAAGGTTCCAATTGTTCCTAAACGCACTCAGAAGTGGATACCAAAGAAAGTCGATGATATTTTGAGTGTGAAAAGAAATGATCTCCCAGAAAATTCCATGACTATGGAGAAGGAAGTATCCATGATGTTGGAACTTAACAAGTTCTTTGGAAAGATGGATTTGGATGTGAAAGGTTCTAAAAGCGATCTCCTTCATGATAATTCAAAATCCACTTGTGGTGAGCAAGATATTGTTCACCTCAGCACAACTTGATTGTGTTTTAAGTGCATCCTCACTAATCAACGCCCTGTTATGTATACGGTGAGGGAAGCACGAGAATTGGGGCGCATAGATTATGTTCGGTAAGGCTGCAGAATTTGATTTGATTCTTCTAAAAAGGTATGTCTATAAACTTGAGCAAGACTTGTGTTTTGTTATTTTTCTTAGAGTACTTATAATGATGTATGTACCTTGCTTATCGTTCATTTCTACCTAACTTGATCTGTGTTTAAGGTTCTTAAGTGTTTAGGTTTGAAAATAGTAGTTCGGGATGTTTGGACCCCATGGTAAACATACCTGGTATGCTTACCATCTTTTAAAATCAAAATCCAGGGGTTTAAGTTCGCGGACTTGAAAATTCGTTTGCAAACCCGTATGCATATTTTCCTGTAGACGTTGATATTCGGTCGACTTGTTTTGGCCGTAACTTCTTCGTCCGAACTCGGAATGAACTCATTATTTTTGAATTCTCTTCCTGTTTGAATTATATTCAAAATGGAAATGAGAAACCTTGAATTTGGATGATTTAAGATTGGTATTTGTCCCTTCTCTTGTTTTTGAGTGTTTTGCTCAATTTCTTCGCACTTGTTCCACTTCTCTTGGACTTGGGAACTTGTTATTCGTTGAGTACTACTCTTCTAAGCTCATTTATAACTTTTACAAGAATGTTGTTGGTGAATCACAAAGAAGGAAGTTTAAGAATGGGCAGTAACACGCATTACAATGGGATTTTTGAATGTTCACAATCATATGTGAACTATGGTGCATGGTCGTTAATGAATTTGTATGTTCTTATTTGTTAAGAAAATCTTTTTATACGCCTTTGGTAGATATTCTTGGTGTAAATCCGGGTGAAAAAGATTGATTATACCCTCTAAGGACAAATCATCTTATATGTGCATTACGAGTTTGTCTTGGTGCCTATGAATCTTCTTATGTGAATTTATTCTTGTTTTTGAGAAGGATCACTAGAGTTTGGAATAGCAATTATTATGGTTACACATAACTATTGCCAAACGTTTTCATCTTCAATATTTTTATATTTATTTATTTAAATTCTAAGTTGTTTGGAAGATGCTGATTTTTGCAGTATTAATCTTTATGGTTTTATATATTGCAATTTGTTATGGGATATGTGTGTTTGCGTCCGTGAACTATGATTGTCCCATACTTTGTCAAAAGTAAAGTCTTTCGTAAGTCGATATTCACGTATTGATAAAAGAATGAAAGGACTTTTGACAAATAAAAAAGTTAAGCCTGTTATGTCAATTATTGATGGAAGATAGGTTAAAATCTTTTGTTTACAAGGATTATGTCTATTGTATGTCATTGTGCAAATAGTGATAGAAAATAGAATGAATCCTTGTGTATTCCACGGTATTGATCTTCCCTAATCCATAATCTTTTATGTATTACTGTGAGTCTCCGTAAGTTTTCTTATGTTGAGCTCTATCGATTGAGTTATTGTTTTGGCTTAGTTGTTGCTCCGTGAGAATCCTTAACGATTTAGCATAACCAATCAAAATCATCACTTGTTGTGGTTATTTTGGTTGTGTATTCCGATTAGATTTATTATGGGTTCTCTTGTGATTAATCTAATTGAGCATTTTTTGAGTCTCCATAAGTTCACTTATGTTGAGCACTTCATATTAAATTAATCATACGTTCTATTTTGGTTAATTTAATTGAGTTTTTTTTGGATTCAAATTCATACTTGTATGTGATTTGTTATGTCCAAAGAAATCCTTATTTTCTTTCAAAATTAGGTTCGCTCTTGTTGTTCCTCTGGGAATGACATCAAATGGGGGAGAGTTCTTTTGAACTTGTGATTAATGGTCATATCTTGAGGGGTGTGCGGCTGTGGAATTTTAGAGGGGTTATCTTATATCTTTAAACTCCTTGATGAATGCATTTAGCTTCGGCTTTATGATTGCACCTAAATTAGTTGGTATGTATTTTCTCCTTTTGTCATGAAATGTCTCTCTCGGAAATTTCATTACGATCCCGTTCTTGTACCTTTTCCAATTTTATTGACAAAAAGGGGGAGAATTAATATGTAGTTCACACTACAAATACATATGGTTTTCGGATCATTGTGTAAGGGGGAGTGGTTTCCATGTGAGATGGAGTATTGACTAAGGGGGAGTGATATATATCACCGTAGTATTATTGTTGAAGTTGTGATACAATTGGACTTTGACACGGTGTAATAATACTATGACACTGTATAACAATGATCGAGACCGATGCTTTTTCATTGTTATAGCTACGGATCTTCAACAACGGTGATGCTAAACTTACAACCTTTGGGATCATTTGAGTACTTGGAAGTGAAGAAGATTTCGAGGAATGTTGAAGATTCGACATGTGGAATAGGAGCTACTAAAGTTTCTTTATATTTTTTGTATTCCATATGTATTGATAGTTTTGTCACTAAAATTGACAAAGGGGGAGATTGTTAGAGCATAGCTCGGTCGAACTCGCATGCATTGCTATCTCGAGCATGTTTGTCAATGTTAGTGATCAAAACTGTAAGTCTTGATTTCTAGTCTATTATAGCTAAGTCTCGGACTAGGATAAAAAGTGTAATTGATCTTAAGGACTTCATGGCGATTCATCATACAATTAGAAGAACTACTCAAAGAACCGGTGGAACTTCTCGACAAAAAGGTATGTGAACACTTGAACTTATCTATCACTCAAAAGTATATCTACTCTATCTCCTACTCTTTGACACAAGAAGTCGTATGATATATATATAGACTTTGATTATACACATTTGGTATTTCGAGCCGAGTATATCCCGCCTATTTATATCTCGAAATATGAGTTGGTAAGCTTTTCGCTTTAACCAAGTTTATCTTTACCATGTGACGACAGTCATGATATGTTTCAATCATATTGAAAATTGCTTTGACGAGAAATGGTGTAACAACTGTATAACGTCCACTAAAAATGTTTCAATGATTGAAATGAGAGTTTAGATTACATAACCAATGGTGGACATAAGCATTGTTGTGGAAACACATTTATGTATAAGTCCTATTCCTTGATCAAAAGTTTGCGAACTTTGTTGATCAAGAGAACCGGAAGAATGGCGTGAGCCAATTCCGCGAACTGCCAAAGTTCTCAAACCCGAGAATTTCTGCTGGAGTTGACAAACTACTTGCGTGAAGCTAAGTCCGCGAACTGGCGAAGTTCTCATACCCGAGAATTTCTGCTGGAGTTTGTAAACTCTGCCTGGTAACTTAAGTCCGTGAACCTAGTCTGCGAACTTGAGAAGGTTATATATCTAAGGATGATTTCTGAACTTAAACTTAAAAAGACTAAGGAATGCAGTTTGCAAACCGTGGCTATAAAAGTTCATGAACGGATTCGAGTGAACCAACTCATCTTTGTTTCAATTGTGTCTTGTGTAGTACATGAGATTTCCTTGCAATTGAACAAATCTCTAACTAGTTCATTTGAAGTCATTTGAACTAGTTATGGTGAAGAAGAACGTGGTTGATATGAAATGCTCATATGGCTAACCTTTTGGTTAACTATTGTTGAACCAAGAAGTGCATACGTTTGGGTACGGTTAACAAACCTAGAAGCGTGCATTGTCAAGTGTGTGTAACAAGCTAAGTTTTCGATCTAACGGTTGAGAAATATTAGCTTGAATCTAAATCAGGTTTTCATCTAACGGTTGATATTGATTGCTTTGTTACCAAGGTAACTTAATTGCAAACCCTGATTTGAAAGACTATATAAGGGGAACTCCAGAATCTGTGCAAAACTAATCCCCACACCTTACGTGTGATACTAGTTTGCATACTAGAGTCGGTTCTCCTTTGACCTTTGGTTTTCTTCTTCTAAAACCAGGTTAACGACTTAAAGACTTCATTGGGATTGTGAAGCCAGGACGATACTACTTTTATCGTAGTTGTGTGATCTGATTTTGCATCTTCCATCGTACGAGTACAATCAGATTGATTGGCTTGAGTTTGATATCTCCGATAGGTTATATATAAAAAGTAATCACAAACATCTTCATCTCATTGTTTGTGATTCCGCAACATATTGTTTCGCTACCATACGATTAATATTGTTGTGAGGTGATTGATAACTCTAGGCTGTTCTTCGGGAATATAAGACCGAATTATCAATTGGTTCATGTTCACCTTGATTATTATCAAAAGACGAAACAAAAACTTTTATTTTTTATCTGTGGGAGACAGATTGAGCCTTTTATAGACTTGTCTGTGTGAGACAGATTTGTTTGTTGTCAAGTCTTCGACTTTGGGTCGTAGCAACTCCTAGTTGTGGGTGAGATCAGCTAAGGGAATCAAGTGCGCAGTATCTTGCTGGGATAATAGGCGTAGGGAGTACAACTGTACCTTAGATCAGTGAGAGACTGATTGGGGTTCAACTACAGTCCAGTCCGAAGTTAGCTTGGAGTAGGCTAGTGTTTGTAGCGGCTTAATACAATGTGTGTTCAATCAGGACTAAGTCCCGAGGTTTTTCTGCATTTGCGGTTTCCTCGTTAACAAAATTCCGGTGTCTGTGTTATATCTATTTCCGCATTATATTGTTTATCTTTATAATTTAAATACCACAGGTTGTGCGTTAGAATCAATCAATTGGAAATCCGACCTTTGGTTGTTGGTTGAAATTGATTGATACTTGAACATTGGTCTTTGGTACCTTTCAAGTTATCTCTCTAGTATTTGATAAAGACTCGCAGATTTCTATTTGCTTGAGTATATATAAAATCAAGAGATTGAGATATAAGCTCTTTGATATACTTTTTATCTAGATTGAGTCTGACTGTCTATTTGATTCTGTAGAAAGCATATTGGAGTTTGTCCATACAGATTGCTAAGCAAAATATTGGGTGTGGTTGTTATACCCCCGCTTTTTCAGTTGTATTATCTCGATTTCGTATCCATAGACGATCACACGAAGTGTTAACCGATTAGTTGTATTGTCTCGACTCAGTCCATAGACAATCACTTTCGGAGAAAGGACTTATAGGTAGGAAATTTTTTAGCTTGAGGTATATTTGGGTACCCTCGCCTTTTCATATACCTTTTGTTTTTAGTTTTCTTAGTTTTTCATATCATATCTTGCATTCCCATCTTAGATTTTTCAAAGTCCAATATCTATAATGAAAATTTTGACGAATTCTCGTCAGAAAATTCTGACTGTGCACATGTCACGAAAATAGCTCTCGAGACTCCATACAGAGTCCGATTTGAGATGTTGACCCAAAATTTTAAAGAGGCAGACTCATCTTTCTGTTATAAAAAGAAAATATGAATTCGGAGTCTGTTAAGTTGGAGCAATAGGCCTGGACATTTGAGTTGCGGTATTTTTCCAGAACTTTTTCAGATTGCATGTCATTCAGTCTGGAGACGATAAAAGTCAGACCGTTTATCGAAACATTGTTCCCTTTTGACACATTATAGATAAGACGTAGGTGAACAACTTTTGTTTAAGATGTTTTTACTAGTTACCTACCCATTTGTACAGTTTTCGAGTTTTTCAGGGATGTTATGTCAGAAATCATAATTTTTGAGTTTAAGTGTGGGGGAGTAGTTAAGCATGTTTGGCTTGCATAAAAAAATCATACTCCTTGATTTCTTGCATACTTGAGACTTCATATTTTGGAGTTAATTATGAGCTACTTAGGATGACACTCTAAACCTTTTTAAGGTTGAAACAGTTCTTAAGGCTATAGATTAAGTTCCATATATTTCAGTCCTTAAATATATATGTTCATAATTGAATGTAAAACTAAGCTATGGTAGTCGTCTGAAATATTTAACCTCGCAATTAATCATTACCGAATCATTTTATTTTTATTTTTGCAGTTATATGTTTTTCTAAAGTGATTTGGTGGGATCCTGATACTACCGTGGATGTTGTAGCAAGGTAATCATTGGTTGAGTATTTGAAAGCCCCATAAGACAATTGTCTTACACTCATAAAGAGTGAGCCGGAAAAAAAATATATAAGGCTCCTCTTCATTTATCGACACTAATAAATGATAGGTCCGGAATTACGGACTAATCATAGTCGATGAAAACAAAAACCATATCATCATTATATAGAAAGTCAAAAAGACTATTGACACTTTGATAGCAGTATGTGTGAAACGTTGTCCCTGTCTCCATCGCCTAAGCAAGCATGGAACGCAGGATCCAAGAAAACTATCATGTACTTGCTGAAAGGGAACATGCGCTTAGAGTATCTAATCATGTGGTCGAGTTAAATGGGTGCTTCTCTCAACTATTGTGCTATAAATAAGAATCCTTTCACGACATTCACACAAGTATTGTGGGTAACATCTTTCACTTTAGTCAACATTTGTACACTTCACTTTTCAATTTCCATTTTCTTATCTATCCATGTGATTTCAATATGCGAGTGTTGTGATAAACATTACAACAAGTACGATGACTATCTTAGTAGAGTTTTGCAATCAGGTTGAATATCACACGTAAGTAATTTCTAATGTGTGATGATTGGAACGTATGTGGGATGTTTGCAGCTAAAGAACTTATGCAAGCTAATTATTTTCCTTTTTTGTTTGTGTCTATCCTTAGTGGTTCTTCCAAGGTGAGAAATTGGAGTATATTTTTTGGGTATACCTCTTGTAAGCCCTCACGAGACTATAACTCGTCCACTACGGACACTTAGGGGTTTAAAGGCTTGTTATTCATGCTAAGAGTAACCGTATCCTCAAGACATGGAGTTGTTGTATTTATGATTAGTTTTATTTAGTTTTCTCTAGGACTAGAAAAATCTAAGTGTGTGGGAATTTGATAAGTGCATAATTCATATGATTATTCTTACATGTATTCGTATTATTACTCTTGTTTTCTAATATTTGTCTCTAATAGGTGAATAATCCAAAAAGTAGCTACAAATTGCTGAAAATATCTATGAATAGAAGTATTCCAAGTATCGAAGTGCCCAATTCCAAGATTAGTGGAAGAAGTGCGACGAAAAGGAGCAAAACGCTCAAAATCAAGAGAAGGGACAAAGACCGATCTTAACTCATTAAAATTAAGAATTTATCTTCATCATATTTAAGAGAATTTAAAGATAAAAATAATTCAAAAAGAATGAGGTCATTCCGAGTTCGGATGAAGAAGTTGTGGCCAAAACAAACTTTTATTGAATACCGAAGACAATAAAGTTCGCGGACGGGTTTCATACTTTAATTCCGAAAATATATGCTGGAATTTGAAGTTCGCGGACTGGATTCACGAACTTAGCAAGTGGAAAACGTGTATTAACACCTTGGAAGGCCTAAATGCACGTTTGGGGTCGTTATTTCGTTATTTCGGGTCGGGTTTCTTAACCGAACTAAATACTTGGAGACCAAGTAATGTAAACCTATAAAAAGGTATTACGTTATGTAAAAGAATATCATCGAATATGATATCACAATTTCTACATCAAAACCTAGGGTTTACCCCTTTAGGGGGAAACCACCATTATTCATCTTCTTTGTAATATGAGTAGCTAAATCCTTTGTTGATTAAGGATGAATTCAATGTTCTAAGCGTGAAGCTTTATTAATAATACAAATCTATTGAGAGTTTTAATCATCATCGTTTGTTTTCACTATATCTAGGGTTTATGATTGATTTCTAGATTGTTCAAGTGTACATTTGGATTAATCTATTGATCATTCTATTGCTAGTAAAGGGTTAGTATATTCGTATAATTGTTGAATAATCCTTACACAAGTAGAAAACGTGAGACCTCTTAGAGGGATTCTGTAGAGCAATCATGTGTGAAGACAACACTAGTAAGTGGACCTAGCGCTAAGAGTCTAACTGCTAGGATTAACCTAAGTTCACATAACTTAGGGCTTCCGATTGGGTTAAACCTTGAGTGCGCTACTACTTGGTGGTTCAGTCAGATAGAACTTGATATGCGAGCGCTTCGGTAGAAAGTTACACAAGGATTTTTGGGGATAACACTGCTCTAGTTTTTATTTTACGGTTGGTGATGAATGGTTCTTACGAACGATAGATAAGTATTCTAATCCTGTTAACGCTTGGTAACGGCGAAGGATTCCCTGATCATCCCTTTCTTCTTATTTTCTTTATATTTATTTTACAACCAAAACCCCCCTCTGTTATTTACTTTGTTTTGATAATACAAATAACCTATCAATTACACAGCTCTCTGTGGGAACGGTCTCTTACTACCGCTATATTACCAGTTAATTAGTGGGAAATATATTTATTAATTTTTTGAGCCTACGATAGCCCATACAACGTCCTCCAATGTTATTACTCTCAGAACGCTCAGGACAGCCAAGGTGCGGTCAAGCAAAATTATACGGCAGTCTACAACGATGACAGATTTCAAAGGCAACCAAACCGGCACGTATGGATACATCAACCTGAATCTGTTAGTAGGACCAATACAGTCGAAGGTAAAGTTCGAGGTAATTGAAAAGGATCCAGACTACCACATGATACTGGGAAGACCGTGGCTCCACGATAACGGGATCATTCATTCAACATATCACCAGTGCCTAAAAACCATGTTGAATGAAGAAGTTATTCGCTTCCCGCGTCATTATCTACTTATGCACCAATCTGTGGTATGGAGATGTTCTAACCAAAGGAAAATTCGCGGGACTTGTCAGGCAAATTTCGCTGCACTCTATTCCCGACATGGACATCAATCGAAGAAGAGGACAGGCTCGCATCGCCGCACAAAGAGACCCAATCTCGCGCCATCTCTCCAAAGGAAAAGCACGCCGATTTCCCCTCATCACATATAAGTATGGCTCATGCTCATACCAAGCGGGGGCGGGCTTTTATTGCAATTTGTGACGAAAAGGGGAAAACCGTATATCGGCGCCGCTATTAGCAATTAGCAGGGGAGACGACCACCCAGTCTCTCCGCCCAATGGAATGAAATCACAGCAGCGAGCCATAGGAGGAGGTGCCGGATGCACCACGACAACTACATGACGGAACCAACTCCACTACAGATGAACTCGAAGTTGTCAACATCGGAAATGAGGAATCTCCACGGCCTGTCTCCATCAGCTCAACTCTATGTGCCGACGAACGTGCAAAACTTGTGGACCTTCTTAAGGAATATCAAGATGTATTCGCGTGGACGTATGAGGAAATGCCTGGCCTGGATGAGAAACTGGTCACTCATCATCTGCAAATAATACTCGGATCCAAACCGGTCAAACAATCTCCGAGACAGTTCAGACACGATGTGGAAGAACAGATCAAGAGGGAGATTCAAAAATTACTAGCCGCTGGTTTCATCAAACCCATTCACCATCCCACCTGGTTGGCCAATGTGGTTCCAGTAAAGAAGAAGAGCAGCCAAATCAGGTGCTGTGTTGATTTTAGAGATCTGAACAAATGCTGCCCCAAGGACGATTTTCCTCTTCCTAACATTGATATGCTGGTAGACGCCACCAGTGGACACGGTATGTTCTCTTTCATGTACGGGTACAGCGGATACAATTAAATAAAGATGTACGAGCACGACGCAAGTAAGACAGCTTTTCGAACTCCTCTCGGAAACTTTTACTATACCATGATGCCTTTTGGTTTGAAGAATGCTGGCACCACATACCAACGCGCCATGACCGCAATCTTCTATGATATGATGCATAAGCAAGTTGAATATTACGGGGATGACATAGTGGTTAAATCAAGAACCCGGGCTGCCCATACAGAGGTTCTGCGACAGGTGTTTGAAAGGTGTCGTGAATACAAACTAAAGATGAATCCTTTGAAGTGTGCCTTTGGCGTTTCTTCGGGCAAATTTCTAGGTTTCCAGGTGACCGCCGAGGGAATCAAAGTCGACCCGGCCAAAACCCAAGCCATTCTTACGGTGTCGCCTCCCCAAAGTGTGAAGAACTCCAGAGCTTCATGGGTAAGGTAAACTACATTCAGCGTTTTATACCGGGTTTAGCTCAGCTTGTTGCTTCATTCACCCCCTTGCTGATGAAGGGAGCAAGTTTATTTGGACCACTCTACAACAAAAGGCGTTCCGGAAGATTCAACAAATACTGTCATCCCCAGCTGTAATGAAATCTCCTGTACAAGGAAGACCCTTGTGTCTCTACACTGCTTTTAGTGATACTGATGTTGGATCTCTTCTCGCCCAAGAAGATGATGAAGGAATTGAGCACGCTATATACTACTTCAGTCGGACTTTGAGGGATGCTGAACTCAGATATCCCAAAGCAGAAAAAACGTGCCTATCCATGATTCACTCCATCCAGAAATTTAGGCGTTATCTGCTCTCAAACAAAGTGGTGCTGATATCTAAGTCTGATCCTGTGAAGTTCCTGCTGTCAAATCCGTCCCTGATAGGAAGGCCAGCCAAATGGTTCCTCCAAATGTCAGAGTTTGATATAACATATGCTTCACCAAGAGCTATCAAAGGACAAGAGGTCGCGGATTTACTAGCAGCTTTCCCAAGAGAGGGTACCACAATACTGCACGAAGACCTTCCTGGAGATTTTCCGGAAATCTCTTTTGTCAAACAAGAAGCGTGGCTACTATTTTTATATGGCTCTGCCACCTCTAGCAATAATACCGGAGGGGAAGGCATGGTTCTAGTATCCCTAACCGGTGAAGTTTTCTCGCATTCCTTCAAGATGAACTTTCATTGCACCAATAATTCAGCAGAATATGAAGCCTTTCTCATAGGATTGTCATTAGCCAAGCAAGCTGGAGCCACACATCTGGAAATTCGGGGTGATTCTAAATTACTGGTTAACCAGATGAATGGCGTATAATCACTGAAAGAGGTGACACTGGCCCCGTATAGATCCGAGGCGCAAAAGCTGCTAAATTACTTCGTTGATGCAACCATAACACATGTTGGCCGTAGAAACAATAGACATGATAATTGCCTAGCCATATTAGCATCGAAGCTGCAGTTCGAAGGTTTGGAAGAAACCCTGACGGTGAAAAGATGAACCATGGCATCAACATGGCTTTCACAATCTAAGGAGACAGAAACCAGCGACTGGAGAACACCGATTATTCAAGAACTTAACAGCTTGCTTTCCTAAGGAAAGGTCAGTCTCAAAACCTTATAAAAATTCTTCATGCTTCACGGGATATTGTACCACCGGAACCCAGATGGTTCCCTGTCAAGATTCCTCGAAGATGAAGAGGCACAACAACAGCTTAACCATATTCACAGCGAAATTCGCGGGTAAACGTTGGTGGTAACACTTTATCGTCGTCTGCAACTCCTGGGATACTACTGGCCAGAAATGGAGGCTCAATCTCGATTGCTCCAAGGATCTTGCTCCAATTTCCAAGCATCGCCGCATCAATTGGAAGTTTTCAATGTTGTCCACGTCGTGGATTGGCAAAAGCAGTACATCAGTTATCTTCGCGACGGCGTACTCCCTACGAGCAAGAAAGACGCAACAAAGGTGAAGCAAAGATCCAAGAGATTCATACTCCATGAAGGAATCCTGTATCGAAAACGTTTTGGAGGAGATTTATTACGATGCCTGGGCGAGGCAGAAATCCCAATAATGCTGAAAGAAATGCACGAAGGCGAGCACCAAGGAAAAAAGAAGTTGTTTCTCCAAATACACGAGCGGTACTACTGGCCGACCATGGAGGACGATGCGGCTTCTTTTGTTCAAAGATGCCACAAATGTCAAATCCATGGAAATCTTGTCCACGCACCCTCTATTCCCCTGCATTCGGTAAGCATTTCGTGGCCGTTTTATGGCTGGGGACTCGACATCATTAGGAAAATCAACCAGCCATCGTCGAAGAAACATGAGTATATAATAACCGCAACGGAGTATTTTACCAAATGGGTCGAAGCTATACCTCTACGAGGGACCACTGTAGCCACAATTGCAGCGTTCATTAAAGAATATATCATTTGTCGTTTCGACGTGCCTAAACACATCATCACCGACAACGACACTCCTTTCGCCAACAAGCAAGTACGAGAGTTACTTGAAGAATATGGAATTAAAAAAGTCTTCTCCACCATTTACTACCCCCAAGGGAATGGGAAAGCTCCGAAAGCACCAACGAGACTCTAATTCGAATCCTCAGCCGGACAGTGCACAATAACCCTCGGACATGGCACGAACAACTGCCAATGGCGCTATGGTCATATCGGACATCGCCAAGGAGATCTACTGGCGCCTCTCCCTATTCCCTCGTCTACGGTGCAGATGCAATTCTCCCAGCGAAAATTAAAATACCATCGGCTAGGATTGCCGAGGCAAGTGGAGTCCAATGGAATGAAGTCGAAGCATCGAATGCCAAGGTAGCGGAGCTAGACACTTTGGATTCCAGAAAAGCTAAAGCGGAAGATCATGCGCAAGCATACAAAAATAGAATTTCCCGAGTATATGACAAAGCTGTGAAACCTCGAGTTTTTCAAGTAAGGGATATGGTGTTGAAGACCGCCAAAAACATCCAACAAGACATGTCCGCACCAAAATTCTCCCCAAAATGGGAAGGGCCTTATGTGGTCACTAAAGCGTATAACAGTGGATACTACAAGGTCATCAAGGAAGATGGAGGCAAATTAGAAACAATCATCAATGGAAAATGGCTCAAGGCATACTACGCCTAACCATTACCCCACTTGTGGGTTTTGAAAACAACCTACAAACTGACCTGCAAGTGCACAGGATCAATTGTAGTTAGTGATGGGAAGAAAAGGTTTGTCCACAGGGACTTGGAGGGAGCTATTGAAGTTTTCTAGCTAGTCTGAGCTAGTGACAGGCAGTGAGATAGTGACAGTTACAATGGCAATGAGCCAAAGGCAGTGAAGTGAAGAGTGAAGGTACTAGGGTCTTTGAATCCACTACTTGATCCTAAGCTAAGGCAGTACCTACTCAAATCATTGTTCTTGTTTCAATTCAGGGAAGATCATAATGGATGATTTTCTTGGCTAATCTTTACTCACTTGCCCCTAGCATCAGCTGTCTTCTTACAGCACAGCTGATCACAGGCTTGTTGTTCAAGAAGCTATCTATCACCCTAAGACAGTTAAACACAGTCCTTCAAATGGACTGAATTCTTAGCTACCATCATTCTTTCACCCCTAGAATCAGTTGTCTTCTTACAGCACAACTGATCACAGATGCATTCACTCAAGTAGATATTATCAGTCCTATGACATTTAAGCACTACAAGAACAATTAACATGATCATGGATTAACCTAGCATACAATTCAAGAGTATCATCTAGCCCCTAGCATATGAAGTTAGAACATATTGAAACTAATTAACAACTGGAATTGCAGTTGAACTAGAACATTGAACTGAAACTAAAATTGGAATTAAACTGAAATTAACAGGACATTGAAATTAAACTGAAATTAACCCAAGTAGGGTGTATCTCGGCTAACCAAGAACACCTCAACAGTAATACCCAACCCTCAATTTATACAAAAAAGGAATGACGAACCCTAATTCCCAAAACCGAGAAAACTAGGGTTAGGGTTTACCTAAAATTCTTCACCCACGTCGACGACCCATGCTCTCTTCTTGTTCCTCCTGCTCTTCCCATGCTTCTATTGCTTCTTCTTCCATCTCTGTCATGCCTATAACTCTATTTCCCTAATTTCAAAACCCTAAATTTGAGAGGGTTTGTGAAACTAGCGAAATAGGCTAATAGGATGGATGGGTTTCGATGTCTTTGATGTAGGGTGGCTATGGTGTTTGGTGATGAAGCGGCAGTGGCAGAGGTGGTGTTCTGGTGGTGGCAGGACATGGTGTCTCTGCAGAGGTGAGGGGGTGGAAGAGAAAATGAGGTCGATGGAGAGGAAGGAGGGGATGTTTGGTTGAGGTTAAATGATTCGGTTGCTAGGGTGTTAGGAGGGATATCAAGGTTCGATGTCCAGCGAAGGTAAGCCACTGGATGCGAAGATGGTAAGTGGATCTAACGGTGAGATAGGAGCATATAGGAGCGACCGTCGGATAAAGGAATACAACAAAACGAACGGTACTTGATGGAGTTAGGTACTGTAGTGTAAGGCGGAGATATCAAACTTCGATGCACAGCAAGGGAGCGACCGTCGGATGCTTCTGAGAACTGATCTGACGGCTGAAGACGCAAGCGGGTATGGATTTGGGTTTTAGGCTTTTGGGTATAGAATATGGGTTTGGGAAATGAGTTTGGGCTTGGAAAACCTTGAGCCCACTTCTTCTTTAAGAAAACTTTCTTCTTCAAGCCCATTTCTATCCTTTTTTTGGTCTTCCGCACATCACTCTTCGCGGCTTCCTTGCGTAATTCCTCCTGGCTTTTCACTACTTTTCTGCTCTTTTTGCTCCGCAACTCATCCAATCTTTATTTATTACCTAAAAATGCAAAATTAAGTAAGAAAAATATTTATTCTTGAAAACAATGAAAATACAGAATATGGGATAAAATGTAGAATTAATGCACAAAAGATGAGTTAAATGCCAAGAAAAATATATAGAAATATGCACTTTTTAGCACTCATCAAATACCCCCAAACCTGAATTTTACTTGTCCTCAAGTAAAACAAAACTAAGGAAATCCTAACTATACCACTGTCGCTGGTCTCTCGAATGCATTTAGCGTATGCACTAAGCCTTTTAAACCACTAAGTGTCCCTAGTGGACGAGTTGAAGTCTCGTGAAGGTTTGCTTAGAACGTACCTACAAAGTTCTAGGTCAAAATATAAGCTCAGATTCCATCAAACGTGACATGTGCAAAACAGTTTAAGCTCACAGCAAAATGGAGATGTCAATCTAGCTATCGAAGGCACAATCCTAGCACTGATAACAAAAAAAACATGTGATAAGAGTGTAAAGTGTATCTACACATGTGTAAAGAAAGATCTGAAGTTATGACTACTAATCACCAAGAGATAGTTTCTCAGGCTAAGAACTGAGGTCGAAATCTAGCTAGCTGTCCGGACTTTACGAGAATTGTGAATGAGTTGGAGGTATTTCACAATTACTCGCGTTGTACATCAATGGCATACACCCTCCTTGCTTATTACAATGAAACAACAAAATGACTCTTTACATGACTCTTATTTACATTGACTATTCTCTTTTATTTTTGGAACAAGAGAGAATGGAATTGATAAATACTTGATTTTTTTTTTTTTTGTATTTTTCTGATTTTTTTTTTTTTCTGAATATATACATCGTTTTTTTTTTTTTTTTTTTTTTTTTTTTTTTTTTTTTTTTTTGAAGAAGGAAACACTTTTGATACATATACAAAAAGAAACAAAAATTACATGACACTTTGCAAGAGGTAGCCCTTTTTGATGCACCCAGTTAAATTCGATGGTTGTCTTTCTTAATGTAACCTCCACCTTCTATCCCAACCAACCAAAGAACAAGATAGTCAAGTTTCGTTCAGTATTCTAAAGTGATTGGCAATCGTAACTTCCTATCAAACACCTTGAAGATCGAGGCCATACATGTATTGGTAGATCGTGCGCGTGCAAATTTCTTATCACTATGTGAATTGTGCTAGAATCAGGGTGCCTAAATATCTAGACTAAGACTCCTAATAAAAATACATATTTGCACAAGAGTCAACATTTCACGGTAAATGAGCTCCATTTTTATGATTTTTTCATTTTTTAATTGTTTTTTTTTGAATTTTGATTTTTTTAATTTTTTTTTGGAATTTTTCAATTTTTTCAAAAAGAAGAAGGAGTTCGTTTTTAATTATAGCATATTATCGTGGCATCTACTCTATACCCCCAAACCTAAACTAAACATTGTCCTCAATGTTTCAAAATATGGAAAGAATTAAAATGCAACATATGGAAAGGGACATGCTGAGTAGAGTAAAAGGAGAGAGAATACCCGATTTCGGCGAAAGCAGAATTAAAACTCCGTTATTCAAGGCAAAAATCCAACATATTTCAGCCGAGATCATATCGGATTAGCAAAATATATACAAAAGGAACAAAAGGGTTTTTAAAATTTTATCTACTGGATTATATACAAAAAATTCACCATACACTAACAATCTAAAGAGTTGAGGATCAACCCAAAAGACAAAGTGTAAAGGTTTCAACAGCTTCACACAATAATAATATGAAGAAACGCAAGTGAAACTGTGAAACAAAATGAGCTACCCCCAAACCTGGATTTTACAGAAGATATAATTTTGAAAACAAAATCGCGCAGTTTCGGGGGTTCATCATGCAAAAGGTCTAGCTCGAAATGAACTGTGCTAGGGACGGGCAAACATGCAATTTCCAACTGTGGTTCCTCAAATGTATTATACTTAGAAGCAAAATAGTCCAAGAGGACTTGGGAAGCACACAGTTCCAAACCTAGATTAGGCATTCTCAGAAAAATTGGTTTTACAATATTGGTACAAACCAAATCTAGGTTGGGTGGAAGGCCATCAGATTGTGACTCAGTAGGAGAATAGGCACGTCATTATCAATCAAATCAAAATCTCCTAAATCATCACATGTCACATCATGCTCACAATCATCAATCAAATTAGCAAGTCCACAATCAGAATCATCAACATCATCAACAGATTTGTCCTCATGCATCGGCAATTCAATGGAAACATCATATGGAATACTAGAAGAGATATCATTCATTAAGGTCTGGGCAGAGAAGCCTAATGTATTTGAACCCAAAGGTTCCATAACATCATCAGTATAGACATGTTCTTCTAATATAATATCATAATTATATCATCCTCAACAAAACAAGAGTGTCCTTCCCTAAAAACTATAGTGTTTCTATTCCACTCATTTACCTCTAGATTAGGTTCATGTTCAATATGACTATCATGAGTAGGGTTAAAAACACTATTTTGATAATTAATTTCATTAGGGATAAAAATGCTGCTATGATCATTCAATGTATGCATTTCTAAACTAGCAGTGTTTTGTTTGAGGAGATTGATGTTTTCCATTATAGATTGCATACAAGGGCTCATGTGAAATTGTTCGTCCTCCCCTTGTGGTGATTGATACATGGGTGCATGGTCGTTAGGGTCTATAAATGGTTGATCGCAACCTTGAAAAGGTTGATTATGGTCCCAATAACCACCATCATAATAATCTGTAGGTTCTACAAACCTTGGAATTTCTCCAGTCCGCCTAAATTCATGGAAAATATAGCAATTCGCAATAGTGTGGTCTAAGCCATCACATGCGGGACATGCATAGATTTCAGGTTGCCTAAGAAAATTAGATGTGACAGATTCCTCATGTGATTGCATTTCTAAAGCTGCGATTCGAGCTTCTAATTGATCGATCAGAGATGATTGTGTGGGTGAGGCACTAGCAAAATGTTCATTTTCACGTTGTGGCGAATGATGCATGTGTGAATAGTCATTAGGGTTCAAGTATTGAGGCTCGGGACTTTGAAAATGTCCATAATAATTCCTATGACTATTGACATCATGGTCTATGGGAGGTTCATAACGTGAAGTATGTCCACACGCAAGTTCTCTAAGGGATTTGTTGTATTCCCCAACTGTAGACCAAGATCTAGACATGATTGGGCTCAAAAGCTAAGTAACTATATTACAAAGCCCAAAATTTGGTTTTTAATGGGTTTGGATTTTTGGGAAAAATTTGGTTTTTATGGGAATGAAAAACATTTGGTTTTTGATGGGAAACATTTGGTTTTTATGGGGATAAGCCCACTGTTTTGGTTGTGCTTTGGTGAGGCAATGGGTTTGGAGAACTGTTGTGAAACAGAGCCCAACTTTAGGCCTAGAGTTTGGGTACACGGCCCACTAACGACTTTAGTAAGCCCAGAAACTAATGAAGCCCAGCTGAGTTGGTAGGTTCAGTTAACCTTGTTTAGGTTGTTTGTTGGGTTTTTGAAACCCAAAATTTTGATAGGGACAATCCCACAGTTAAGCTCAAATACAAACCCAAAAGTTAACTTAAATTACAAGCCCAACAAAAAAATGGAAAAAATTATTACAAGCCCACAAATTAAAAATGGAAGCCCACAGGTTGGGTTCTCTTAATGGGTTTAGGCTTACCTTTGAAGCACAGCCCAGCTGCTCAGTTTGGTTGCAAAAGCCCAGTTGGGCTTTAGATCATCCTAAGCTTTGGCTTTCTGAGGCCCAGTTGGGTATTTCAGTTGCAAAGCCCAGTTGGGCTTTGTTCTTTTTCAGCTGCTTGGAATCAGCCCAGTTGGGCTTTGGATCATAGCAACAGCAGGACCAGCAGGGGGTAGCAGCAGCTTGCCTTTGCACAGCAGCAACAGCTGAGGCACAGCAGCAGGATCAGGAGCAGCAGCAGGAGAAGCAGCTCAGCTCTATTTGGGCTTCACAGCAGCACATCAGCACCAGAGGTTTGTTCTCAGCCTCACAGCAAGGTCACAGCAACAACAGCAGGGGCAACAGCTTCAGCAACAGGAGCAATTCAGCAGCAACAGGCTGCAACAGCAGCACCACAAGCACCTGGCAACTCAGAGAAGAGGTTCAGTTCCCAGAATGATGCAGTTGAAGCAAAGGAGAAGAGATTATGCAAATGATGCAGATGCACTAGAGGTGGTACTAAGTTACAGCTACAGATGCAATATGCAAGATGAGTACACTAAGATGCTTATCAGAACTACACAGCAGGTATGAGCATGCAAAGAACAGCAAGAAAAACTTCAAAAACACGGCAGCCAAGTCCCCGGCAGCGGCGCCAAAAACTTGGTGGGTTTTGAAAACAACCTACAAACTGACCTGCAAGTGCACAGGATCAATTGTAGTTAGTGATGGGAAGAAAAGGTTTGTCCACAGGGACTTGGAGGGAGCTATTGAAGTTTTCTAGCTAGTCTGAGCTAGTGACAGGCAGTGAGATAGTGACAGTTACAATGGCAATGAGCCAAAGGCAGTGAAGTGAAGAGTGAAGGTACTAGGGTCTTTGAATCCACTACTTGATCCTAAGCTAAGGCAGTACCTACTCAAATCATTGTTCTTGTTTCAATTCAGGGAAGATCATAATGGATGATTTTCTTGGCTAATCTTTACTCACTTGCCCCTAGCATCAGCTGTCTTCTTACAGCACAGCTGATCACAGGCTTGTTGTTCAAGAAGCTATCTATCACCCTAAGACAGTTAAACACAGTCCTTCAAATGGACTGAATTCTTAGCTACCATCATTCTTTCACCCCTAGAATCAGTTGTCTTCTTACAGCACAACTGATCACAGATGCATTCACTCAAGTAGATATTATCAGTCCTATGACATTTAAGCACTACAAGAACAATTAACATGATCATGGATTAACCTAGCATACAATTCAAGAGTATCATCTAGCCCCTAGCATATGAAGTTAGAACATATTGAAACTAATTAACAACTGGAATTGAAGTTGAACTAGAACATTGAACTGAAACTAAAATTGGAATTAAACTGAAATTAACAGGACATTGAAATTAAACTGAAATTAACCCAAGTAGGGGGTATCTCGGCTAACCAAGAACACCTCAACAGTAATACCCAACCCTCAATTTATACAAAAAAGGAATGACGAACCCTAATTCCCAAAACCGAGAAAACTAGGGTTAGGGTTTACCTAAAATTCTTCACCCACGTCGACGACCCATGCTCTATTCTTGTTCCTCCTGCTCTTCCCATGCTTCTATTGCTTCTTCTTCCATCTCTGTCATGCCTATAACTCTATTTCCCTAATTTCAAAACCCTAAATTTGAGAGGGTTTGTGAAACTAGCGAAATAGGCTAATAGGATGGATGGGTTTCGATGTCTTTGATGTAGGGTGGCTATGGTGTTTGGTGATGAAGCGGCAGTGGCAGAGGTGGTGTTCTGGTGGTGGCAGGACATGGTGTCTCTGCAGAGGTGAGGGGGTGGAAGAGAAAATGAGGTCGATGGAGAGGAAGGAGGGGATGTTTGGTTGAGGTTAAATGATTCGGTTGCTAGGGTGTTAGGAGGGATATCAAGGTTCGATGTCCAGCGAAGGTAAGCCACTGGATGCGAAGATGGTAAGTGGATCTAACGGTGAGATAGGAGCATATAGGAGCGACCGTCGGATAAAGGAATACAACAAAACGAACGGTACTTGATGGAGTTAGGTACTGTAGTGTAAGGCGGAGATATCAAACTTCGATGCACAGCAAGGGAGCGACCGTCGGATGCTTCTGAGAACTGATCTGACGGCTGAAGACGCAAGCGGGTATGGATTTGGGTTTTAGGCTTTTGGGTATAGAATATGGGTTTGGGAAATGAGTTTGGGCTTGGAAAACCTTGAGCCCACTTCTTCTTTAAGAAAACTTTCTTCTTCAAGCCCATTTCTATCCTTTTTTTGGTCTTCCGCACATCACTCTTCGCGGCTTCCTTGCGTAATTCCTCCTGGCTTTTCACTACTTTTCTGCTCTTTTTGCTCCGCAACTCATCCAATCTTTATTTATTACCTAAAAATGCAAAATTAAGTAAGAAAAATATTTATTCTTGAAAACAATGAAAATACAGAATATGGGATAAAATGTAGAATTAATGCACAAAAGATGAGTTAAATGCCAAGAAAAATATATAGAAATATGCACTTTTTAGCACTCATCAAATACCCCCAAACCTGAATTTTACTTGTCCTCAAGTAAAACAAAACTAAGGAAATCCTAACTATACCACTGTCGCTGGTCTCTCGAATGCATTTAGCGTATGCACTAAGCCTTTTAAACCACTAAGTGTCCCTAGTGGACGAGTTGAAGTCTCGTGAAGGTTTGCTTAGAACGTACCTACAAAGTTCTAGGTCAAAATATAAGCTCAGATTCCATCAAACGTGACATGTGCAAACAGTTTAAGCTCACAGCAAAATGGAGATGTCAATCTAGCTATCGAAGGCACAATCCTAGCACTGATAACAAAAAAAGACATGTGATAAGAGTGTAAAGTGTATCTACACATGTGTAAAGAAAGATCTGAAGTTATGACTACTAATCACCAAGAGATAGTTTCTCAGGCTAAGAACTGAGGTCGAAATCTAGCTAGCTGTCCGGACTTTACGAGAATTGTGAATGAGTTGGAGGTATTTCACAATTACTCGCGTTGTACATCAATGGCATACACCCTCCTTGCTTATTACAATGAAACAACAAAATGACTCTTTACATGACTCTTATTTACATTGACTATTCTCTTTTTATTTTTGGAACAAGAGAGAATGGAATTGATAAATACTTGATTTTTTTTTTTTTTTGTTTTTTGATTTTTTTTTTTTTTTTCTGAATATATACATCGTTTTTTTTTTTTTTTTTTTTTTTTTTTTTTTTTTTTTTTTTTTTTGAAGGAAACACTTTTGATACATATACAAAAGAAACAAAAATTACATGACACTTTGCAAGAGGTAGCCCTTTTTGATGCACCCAGTTAAATTCGATGGTTGTCTTTCTTAATGTAACCTCCACCTTCTATCCCAACCAACCAAAGAACAAGCTAGTCAAGTTTCGTTCAGTATTCTAAAGTGATTGGCAATCGTAACTTCCTATCAAACACCTTGAAGATCGAGGCCATACATGTATTGGTAGATCGTGCGCGTGCAAATTTCTTATCACTATGTGAATTGTGCTAGAATCAGGGTGTGAAATATCTAGACTAAGACTCCTAATAAAAATACATATTTGCACAAGAGTCAACATTTCACGGTAAATGAGCTCCATTTTTATGATTTTTTCATTTTTAATTGTTTTTTTTTGAATTTTGATTTTTTTTTTTTTTTTGGAATTTTTCAATTTTTTCAAAAAGAAGAAGGAGTTCGTTTTAATTATAGCATATTATCGTGGCATCTACTCTATACCCCCAAACCTAAACTAAACATTGTCCTCAATGTTTCAAAATATGGAAAGAATTAAAATGCAACATATGGAAAGGGACATGCTGAGTAGAGTAAAAGGAGAGAGAATACCCGATTTCGGCGAAAGCAGAATTAAAACTCCGTTATTCAAGGCAAAAATCCAACATATTTCAGCCGAGATCATATCGGATTAGCAAAATATATACAAAAGGAACAAAAGGGTTTTTAAAATTTTATCTACTGGATTATATACAAAAAATTCACCATACACTAACAATCTAAAGAGTTGAGGATCAACCCAAAAGACAAAGTGTAAAGGTTTCAACAGCTTCACACAATAATAATATATGATAGAAACGCAAGTGAAACTGTGAAACAAAATGAGCTACCCCCAAACCTGGATTTACAGAAGATATAATTTTGAAAACAAAATCGCGCAGTTTGGGGGTTCATCATGCAAAAGGTCTAGCTCGAAATGAACTGTGCTAGGGACGGGCAAACATGCAATTTCCAACTGTGGTTCCTCAAATGTATTATACTTAGAAGCAAAATAGTCCAAGAGGACTTGGGAAGCACACAGTTCCAAACCTAGATTAGGCATTCTCAGAAAAATTGGTTTTACAATATTGGTACAAACCAAATCTAGGTTGGGTGGAAGGCCATCAGATTGTGACTCATGTAGGAGAATAGGCACGTCATTATCAATCAAATCAAAATCTCCTAAATCATCTACACATGTCACATCATGCTCACAATCATCAATCAAATTAGCAAGTCCACAATCAGAATCATCAACATCATCAACAGATTTGTCCTCATGCATCGGCAATTCAATGGAAACATCATATGGAATACTAGAAGAGATATCATTCATTAAGGTCTGGGCAGAGAAGCCTAATGTATTTGAACCCAAAGGTTCCATAACATCATCAGTATAGACATGTTCTTCTAATATAATATCATAATTATACATCCTCAACAAAACAAGAGTGTCCTTCCCTAAAAACTATAGTGTTTCTATTCCACTCATTTACCTCTAGATTAGGTTCATGTTCAATATGACTATCATGAGTAGGGTTAAAAACACTATTTTGATAATTAATTTCATTAGGGATAAAAATGCTGCTATGATCATTCAATGTATGCATTTCTAAACTAGCAGTGTTTTGTTTGAGGAGATTGATGTTTTCCATTATAGATTGCATACAAGGGCTCATGTGAAATTGTTCGTCCTCCCCTTGTGGTGATTGATACATGGGTGCATGGTCGTTAGGGTCTATAAATGGTTGATCGCAACCTTGAAAAGGTTGATTATGGTCCCAATAACCACCATCATAATAATCTGTAGGTTCTACAAACCTTGGAATTTCTCCAGTCCGCCTAAATTCATGGAAAATATAGCAATTCGCAATAGTGTGGTCTAAGCCATCACATGCGGGACATGCATAGATTTCAGGTTGCCTAAGAAAATTAGATGTGACAGATTCCTCATGTGATTGCATTTCTAAAGCTGCGATTCGAGCTTCTAATTGATCGATCAGAGATGATTGTGTGGGTGAGGCACTAGCAAAATGTTCATTTTCACGTTGTGGCGAATGATGCATGTGTGAATAGTCATTAGGGTTCAAGTATTGAGGCTCGGGACTTTGAAAATGTCCATAATAATTCCTATGACTATTGACATCATGGTCTATGGGAGGTTCATAACGTGAAGTATGTCCACACGCAAGTTCTCTAAGGGATTTGTTGTATTCCCCAACTGTAGACCAAGATCTAGACATGATTGGGCTCAAAAGCTAAGTAACTATATTACAAAGCCCAAAATTTGGTTTTTAATGGGTTTGGATTTTTGGGAAAAATTTGGTTTTTATGGGAATGAAAAACATTTGGTTTTTGATGGGAAACATTTGGTTTTTATGGGGATAAGCCCACTGTTTTGGTTGTGCTTTGGTGAGGCAATGGGTTTGGAGAACTGTTGTGAAACAGAGCCCAACTTTAGGCCTAGAGTTTGGGTACACGGCCCACTAACGACTTTAGTAAGCCAGCAGAAACTAATGAAGCCCAGCTGAGTTGGTAGGTTCAGTTAACCTTGTTTAGGTTGTTTGTTGGGTTTTTGAAACCCAAAATTTTGATAGGGACAATCCCACAGTTAAGCTCAAATACAAACCCAAAATTAACTTAAATTACAAGCCCACAAAAAAAATGGAAAAAATTATTACAAGCCCACAAATTAAAAATGGAAGCCCACAGGTTGGGTTCTCTTAATGGGTTTAGGCTTACCTTTTAAGCACAGCCCAGCTGCTCAGTTTGGTTGCAAAAGCCCAGTTGGGCTTTAGATCATCCTAAGCTTTGGCTTCTGAGGCCCAGTTGGGTATTTCAGTTGCAAAGCCCAGTTGGGCTTTGTTCTTTTTCAGCTGCTTGGAATCAGCCCAGTTGGGCTTTGGATCATAGCAACAGCAGGACCAGCAGGGGGTAGCAGCAGCTTGCCTTTGCCCACAGCAGCAACAGCTGAGGCACAGCAGCAGGATCAGGAGCAGCAGCAGGAGAAGCAGCTCAGCTCTATTTGGGCTTCACAGCAGCACATCAGCACCAGAGGTTTGTTCTCAGCCTCACAGCAAGGTCACAGCAACAACAGCAGGGGCAACAGCTTCAGCAACAGGAGCAATTCAGCAGCAACAGGCTGCAACAGCAGCACCACAAGCACCTGGCAACTCAGAGAAGAGGTTCAGTTCCCAGAATGATGCAGTTGAAGCAAAGGAGAAGAGATTATGCAAATGATGCAGATGCACTAGAGGTGGTACTAAGTTACAGCTACAGATGCAATATGCAAGATGAGTACACTAAGATGCTTATCAGAACTACACAGCAGGTATGAGCATGCAAAGAACAGCAAGAAAAACTTCAAAAACACGGCAGCCAAGTCCCCGGCAGCGGCGCCAAAAACTTGGTGGGTTTTGAAAAAACCTACAAACTGACCTGCAAGTGCACAGGATCAATTGTAGTTAGTGATGGGAAGAAAAGGTTTGTCCACAGGGACTTGGAGGGAGCTATTGAAGTTTTCTAGCTAGTCTGAGCTAGTGACAGGCAGTGAGATAGTGACAGTTACAATGGCAATGAGCCAAAGGCAGTGAAGTGAAGAGTGAAGGTACTAGGGTCTTTGAATCCACTACTTGATCCTAAGCTAAGGCAGTACCTACTCAAATCATTGTTCTTGTTTCAATTCAGGGAAGATCATAATGGATGATTTTCTTGGCTAATCTTTACTCACTTGCCCCTAGCATCAGCTGTCTTCTTACAGCACAGCTGATCACAGGCTTGTTGTTCAAGAAGCTATCTATCACCCTAAGAAGTTAAACACAGTCCTTCAAATGGACTGAATTCTTAGCTACCATCATTCTTTCACCCCTAGAATCAGTTGTCTTCTTACAGCACAACTGATCACAGATGCATTCACTCAAGTAGATATTATCAGTCCTATGACATTTAAGCACTACAAGAACAATTAACATGATCATGGATTAACCTAGCATACAATTCAAGAGTATCATCTAGCCCCTAGCATATGAAGTTAGAACATATTGAAACTAATTAACAACTGGAATTGAAGTTGAACTAGAACATTGAACTGAAACTAAAATTGGAATTAAACTGAAATTAACAGGACATTGAAATTAAACTGAAATGAAATTAACCCAAGTAGGGGGTATCTCGGCTAACCAAGAACACCTCAACAGTAATACCCACCCTCAATTTATACAAAAAAGGAATGACGAACCCTAATTCCCAAAACCGAGAAAACTAGGGTTAGGGTTTACCTAAAATTCTTCACCCACGTCGACGACCCATGCTCTATTCTTGTTCCTCCTGCTCTTCCCATGCTTCTATTGCTTCTTCTTCCATCTCTGTCATGCCTATAACTCTATTTCCCTAATTTCAAAACCCTAAATTTGAGAGGGTTTGTGAAACTAGCGAAATAGGCTAATAGGATGGATGGGTTTCGATGTCTTTGATGTAGGGTGGCTATGGTGTTTGGTGATGAAGCGGCGGCAGTGGCAGAGGTGGTGTTCTGGTGGTGGCAGGACATGGTGTCTCTGCAGAGGTGAGGGGGTGGAAGAGAAAATGAGGTCGATGGAGAGGAAGGAGGGGATGTTGGTTGAGGTTAAATGATTCGGTTGCTAGGGTGTTAGGAGGGATATCAAGGTTCGATGTCCAGCGAAGGTAAGCCACTGGATGCGAAGATGGTAAGTGGATCTAACGGTGAGATAGGAGCATATAGGAGCGACCGTCGGATAAAGGAATACAACAAAACGAACGGTACTTGATGGAGTTAGGTACTGTAGTGTAAGGCGGAGATATCAAACTTCGATGCACAGCAAGGGAGCGACCGTCGGATGCTTCTGAGAACTGATCTGACGGCTGAAGACGCAAGCGGGTATGGATTTGGGTTTTAGGCTTTTGGGTATAGAATATGGGTTTGGGAAATGAGTTTGGGCTTGGAAAACCTTGAGCCCACTTCTTCTTTAAGAAAACTTTCTTCTTCAAGCCCATTTCTATCCTTTTTTTGGTCTTCCGCACATCACTCTTCGCGGCTTCCTTGCGTAATTCCTCCTGGCTTTTCACTACTTTTCTGCTCTTTTTGCTCCGCAACTCATCCAATCTTTATTTATTACCTAAAAATGCAAAATTAAGTAAGAAAAATATTTATTCTTGAAAACAATGAAAATACAGAATATGGGATAAAATGTAGAATTAATGCACAAAAGATGAGTTAAATGCCAAGAAAAATATATAGAAATATGCACTTTTTAGCACTCATCAAATACCCCCAAACCTGAATTTTACTTGTCCTCAAGTAAAACAAAACTAAGGAAATCCTAACTATACCACTGTCGCTGGTCTCTCGAATGCATTTAGCGTATGCACTAAGCCTTTTAAACCACTAAGTGTCCCTAGTGGACGAGTTGAAGTCTCGTGAAGGTTTGCTTAGAACGTACCTACAAAGTTCTAGGTCAAAATATAAGCTCAGATTCCATCAAACGTGACATGTGCAGAACAGTTTAAGCTCACAGCAAAATGGAGATGTCAATCTAGCTATCGAAGGCACAATCCTAGCACTGATAACAAAAAAAGACATGTGATAAGAGTGTAAAGTGTATCTACACATGTGTAAAGAAAGATCTGAAGTTATGACTACTAATCACCAAGAGATAGTTTCTCAGGCTAAGAACTGAGGTCGAAATCTAGCTAGCTGTCCGGACTTTACGAGAATTGTGAATGAGTTGGAGGTATTTCACAATTACTCGCGTTGTACATCAATGGCATACACCCTCCTTGCTTATTACAATGAAACAACAAAATGACTCTTTACATGACTCTTATTTACATTGACTATTCTCTTTTTATTTTTGGAACAAGAGAGAATGGAATTGATAAATACTTGATTTTTTTTTTTTTTTTTGTTTTTTCTGATTTTTTTTTTTCTGAATATATACATCGTTTTTTTTTTTTTTTTTTTTTTTTTTTTTTTGTTTTTTTTTTTTTTGAAGAAGGAAACACTTTTGATACATATACAAAAAGAAACAAAAATTACATGACACTTGCAAGAGGTAGCCCTTTTTGATGCACCAGTTAAATTCGATGGTTGTCTTTCTTAATGTAACCTCCACCTTCTATCCCAACCAACCAAAGAACAAGCTAGTCAAGTTTCGTTCAGTATTCTAAAGTGATTGGCAATCGTAACTTACTATCAAACACCTTGAAGATCGAGGCCATACATGTATTGGTAGATCGTGCGCGTGCAAATTTCTTATCACTATGTGAATTGTGCTAGAATCAGGGTGCCTAAATATCTAGACTAAGACTCCTAATAAAAAATACATATTTGCACAAGAGTCAACATTTCACGGTAAATGAGCTCCATTTTTATGATTTTTTCATTTTTTAATTGTTTTTTTTTGAATTTTGATTTTTTAATTTTTTTTTGGAATTTTTCAATTTTTTCAAAAAGAAGAAGGAGTTCGTTTTAATTATAGCATATTATCGTGGCATCTACTCTTACCCCCAAACCTAAACTAAACATTGTCCTCAATGTTTCAAAATATGGAAAGAATTAAAATGCAACATATGGAAAGGGACATGCTGAGTAGAGTAAAAGGAGAGAGAATACCCGATTTCGGCGAAAGCAGAATTAAAACTCCGTTATTCAAGGCAAAAAATCCAACATATTTCAGCCGAGATCATATCGGATTAGCAAAATATATACAAAAGGAACAAAAGGGTTTTTAAAATTTTATCTACTGGATTATATACAAAAATTCACCATACACTAACAATAAAGAGTTGAGGATCAACCCAAAAGACAAAGTGTAAGGTTTCAACAGCTTCACACAATAATAATATGATAGAAACGCAAGTGAACTGTGAAACAAAATGAGCTACCCCAAACCTGGATTTTACAGAAGATATAATTTTGAAAACAAAATCGCGCAGTTTCGGGGGTTCATCATGCAAAAGGTCTAGCTCAAAGTGAACTGTGCTAGGGACGGGCAAACATGCAATTTCCAACTGTGGTTCCTCAAATGTATTATACTTAGAAGCAAAATAGTCCAAGAGGACTTGGGAAGCACACAGTTCCAAACCTAGATTAGGCATTCTCAGAAAAATTGGTTTTACAATATTGGTACAAACCAAATCTAGGTTGGGTGGAAGGCCATCAGATTGTGACTCATGTAGGAGAATAGGCACGTCATTATCAATCAAATCAAAATCTCCTAAATCATCTACACATGTCACATCATGCTCACAATCATCAATCAAATTAGCAAGTCCACAATCAGAATCATCAACATCATCAACAGATTTGTCCTCATGCATCGGCAATTCAATGGAAACATCATATGGAATACTAGAAGAGATATCATCATTAAGGTCTGGGCAGAGAAGCCTAATGTATTTGAACCCAAAGGTTCCATAACATCATCAGTATAGACATGTTCTTCTAATATAATATCATAATTATTATCATCCTCAACAAAACAAGAGTGTCCTTCCCTAAAAACTATAGTGTTTCTATTCCACTCATTTACCTCTAGATTAGGTTCATGTTCAATATGACTATCATGAGTAGGGTTAAAAACACTATTTTGATAATTAATTTCATTAGGGATAAAAATGCTGCTATGATCATTCAATGTATGCATTTCTAAACTAGCAGTGTTTTGTTTGAGGAGATTGATGTTTTCCATTATAGATTGCATACAAGGGCTCATGTGAAATTGTTCGTCCTCCCCTTGTGGTGATTGATACATGGGTGCATGGTCGTTAGGGTCTATAAATGGTTGATCGCAACCTTGAAAAGGTTGATTATGGTCCCAATAACCACCATCATAATAATGTAGGTTCTACAAACCTTGGAATTTCTCCAGTCCGCCTAAATTCATGGAAAATATAGCAATTCGCAATAGTGTGGTCTAAGCCATCACATGCGGGACATGCATAGATTTCAGGTTGCCTAAGAAAATTAGATGTGACAGATTCCTCATGTGATTGCATTTCTAAAGCTGCGATTCGAGCTTCTAATTGATCGATCAGAGATGATTGTGTGGGTGAGGCACTAGCAAAATGTTCATTTTCACGTTGTGGCGAATGATGCATGTGTGAATAGTCATTAGGGTTCAAGTATTGAGGCTCGGGACTTTGAAAATGTCCATAATAATTCCTATGACTATTGACATCATGGTCTATGGGAGGTTCATAACGTGAAGTATGTCCACACGCAAGTTCTCTAAGGGATTTGTTGTATTCCCCAACTGTAGACCAAGATCTAGACATGATTGGGCTCAAAAGCTAAGTAACTATATTACAAAGCCCAAAATTTGGTTTTTAATGGGTTTGGATTTTTGGGAAAAATTTGGTTTTTATGGGAATGAAAAACATTTGGTTTTTGATGGGAAACATTTGGTTTTTATGGGGATAAGCCCACTGTTTTGGTTGTGCTTTGGTGAGGCAATGGGTTTGGAGAACTGTTGTGAAACAGAGCCCAACTTTAGGCCTAGAGTTTGGGTACACGGCCCACTAACGACTTTAGTAAGCCCAGAAACTAATGAAGCCCAGCTGAGTTGGTAGGTTCAGTTAACCTTGTTTAGGTTGTTTGTTGGGTTTTTGAAACCCAAAATTTTGATAGGGACAATCCCACAGTTAAGCTCAAATACAAACCCAAAAGTTAACTTAAATTACAAGCCCAACAAAAAAATGGAAAAAATTATTACAAGCCCACAAATTAAAAATGGAAGCCCACAGGTTGGGTTCTCTTAATGGGTTTAGGCTTACCTTTGAAGCACAGCCCAGCTGCTCAGTTTGGTTGCAAAAGCCCAGTTGGGCTTTGATCATCCTAAGCTTTGGCTTTTCTGAGGCCCAGTTGGGTATTTCAGTTGCAAAGCCCAGTTGGGCTTTGTTCTTTTTCAGCTGCTTGGAATCAGCCCAGTTGGGCTTTGGATCATAGCAACAGCAGGACCAGCAGGGGGTAGCAGCAGCTTGCCTTTGCACAGCAGCAACAGCTGAGGCACAGCAGCAGGATCAGGAGCAGCAGGAGAAGCAGCTCAGCTCTATTTGGGCTTCACAGCAGCACATCAGCACCAGAGGTTTGTTTCTCAGCCTCACAGCAAGGTCACAGCAACAACAGCAGGGCAACAGCTTCAGCAACAGGAGCAATTCAGCAGCAACAGGCTGCAACAGCAGCACCACAAGCACCTGGCAACTCAGAGAAGAGGTTCAGTTCCCAGAATGATGCAGTTGAAGCAAAGGAGAAGAGATTATGCAAATGATGCAGATGCACTAGAGGTGGTACTAAGTTACAGCTACAGATGCAATATGCAAGATGAGTACACTAAGATGCTTATCAGAACTACACAGCAGGTATGAGCATGCAAAGAACAGCAAGAAAAACTTCAAAACACGGCAGCCAAGTCCCCGGCAGCGGCGCCAAAAACTTGGTGGGTTTTGAAAACAACCTACAAACTGACCTGCAAGTGTGCAGGATCAATTGTAGTTAGTGATGGGAAGAAAAGGTTTGTCCACAGGGACTTGGAGGGAGCTATTGAAGTTTTCTAGCTAGTCTGAGCTAGTGACAGGCAGTGAGATAGTGACAGTTACAATGGCAATGAGCCAAAGGCAGTGAAGTGAAGAGTGAAGGTACTAGGGTCTTTGAATCCACTACTTGATCCTAAGCTAATGCAGTACCTACTCAAATCATTGTTCTTGTTTCAATTCAGGGAAGATCATAATGGATGATTTTCTTGGCTAATCTTTACTCACTTGCCCCTAGCATCAGCTGTCTTCTTACAGCAGCTGATCACAGGCTTGTTGTTCAAGAAGCTATCTATCACCCTAAGACAGTTAAACACAGTCCTTCAAATGGACTGAATTCTTAGCTACCATCATTCTTTCACCCCTAGAATCAGTTGTCTTCTTACAGCACAACTGATCACAGATGCATTCACTCAAGTAGATATTATCAGTCCTATGACATTTAAGCACTACAAGAACATTAACATGATCATGATTAACCTAGCATACAATTCAAGAGTATCATCTAGCCCCTAGCATATGAAGTTAGAACATATTGAAACTAATTAACAACTGGAATTGAAGTTGAACTAGAACATGAACTGAAACTAAAATTGGAATTAAACTGAAATTAACAGGACATTGAAATTAAACTGAAATTAACCCAAGTAGGGGGTATCTCGGCTAACCAAGAACACCTCAACAGTAATACCCAACCTCAATTTATACAAAAAAGGAATGACGAACCTAATTCCCAAAACCGAGAAAACTAGGGTTAGGGTTACCTAAAATTCTTCACCCACGTCGACGACCCCTGCTCTATTCTTGTTCCTCCTGCTCTTCCATGCTTCTATTGCTTCTTCTTCCATCTCTGTCATGCCTAAACTCTATTTCCCTAATTTCAAAACCTAAATTTGAGAGGGTTTGTGAAACTAGCGAAATAGGCTAATGATGGATGGGTTTCGATGTCTTTGATGTAGGTGGCTATGGTGTTGGTGATGAAGCGGCAGTGGCAGAGGTGGTGTTCTGGTGGTGGCAGGACATGGTGTCTCTGCAGAGGTGAGGGGGTGGAAGAGAGAAATGAGGTCGATGAGAGGAAGGAGGGGATGTTTGGTTGAGGTTAAATGATTCGGTGCTAGGGTGTTATGAGGGATATCAAGGTTCGATGTCCAGCGAAGGTAAGCCCTGGATGCGAAGTGGTAAGTGGATCTAACGGTGAGATAGGGCATATAGGAGCGACCGTCGATAAAAGGAATACAAAAAACGAACGGTACTTGATGGAGTTAGGTACTGTAGTGTAAGGCGGAGTATCAAACTCGATGCCAGCAAGGGAGCGACCGTCGTATGCTTCTGAGATGATCTGACGGCTGAAGACGCAAGCGGGTATGGATTTGGGTTTTAGGCTTTTGGGTATAGAATATGGGTTTGGGAATGAGTTTGGCTGGAAAACCTTGAGCCCACTTCTTCTTAAGAAACTTTCTTCTTCAAGCCCATTTCTATCTCTTTTTTTGGTCTTCCGCACATCACTCTTCGCGGCTTCCTTGCGTAATTCCTCCTGGCTTTTCACTACTTTTCTGCTCTTTTTGCTCCGCAACTCATCCAATCTTTATTTATTACCTAAAAATGCAAAATTAAGTAAGAAAAATATTATTCTTGAAAACAATGAAAATACAGAATATGGGATAAATGTAGAATTAATGCACAAAAGATGAGTTAAATGCCAAGAAAATATATAGAAATATGCACTTTTTAGCACTCATCAAATACCCCCAAACCTGAATTTTACTTGTCCTCAAGTAAAACAAAACTAAGGAAATCCTAACTATACCACTGTCGCTGGTCTCTCGAATGCATTTAGCGTATGCACTAAGCCTTTTAAACCACTAAGTGTCCCTAGTGGACGAGTTGAAGTCTCGTGAAGGTTTGCTTAGAACGTACCTACAAAGTTCTAGGTCAAAATATAAGCTCAGATTCCATCAAACGTGACATGTGCAAAACAGTTTAAGCTCACAGCAAAATGGAGATGTCAATCTAGCTATCGAAGGCACAATCCTAGCACTGATAACAAAAAAAGACATGTGATAAGAGTGTAAAGTGTATCTACACATGTGTAAAGAAAGATCTGAAGTTATGACTACTAATCACCAAGAGATAGTTTCTCAGGCTAAGAACTGAGGTCGAAATCTAGCTAGCTGTCCGGACTTTACGAGAATTGTGAATGAGTTGGAGGTATTTCACAATTACTCGCGTTGTACATCAATGGCATACACCCTCCTTGCTTATTACAATGAAACAACAAAAGACTATTTACATGACTCTTATTTACATTGACTATTCTCTTTTTATTTTTGGAACAAGAGATGATGGAATTGATAAATACTTGATTTTTTTTTTTTTTGTATTTTTCTGATTTTTTTTTTTGAATATATACATCGTTTTTTTTTTTTTTTTTTTTTTTTTTTTTTTTTTTTTTTTTTTTGAAGAAGGAACACTTTTGATACATATACAAAAGGAAACAAAAATTACATGACACTTTGCAAGAGGTAGCCCTTTTTGATGCACCCAGTTAAATTCGATGGTTGTCTTTCTTAATGTAACCTCCACCTTCTATCCCAACCAACCAAAGAACAAGCTAGTCAAGTTTCGTTCAGTATTCTAAAGTGATTGGCAATCGTAACTATCAAACACCTTGAAGATCGAGGCCATACATGTATTGGTAGATCGTGCGCGTGCAAATTTCTTATCACTATGTGAATTGTGCTAGAATCAGGGTGCCTAAATATCTAGACTAAGACTCCTAATAAAAATACATTTTGCACAAGAGTCAACATTTCAAGGTAAATGAGCTCCATTTTTATGATTTTTTCATTTTTTAATTTTTTTTTTTGAATTTTGATTTTTTAATTTTTTTTGGAATTTTTCAATTTTTTCAAAAAGAAGAAGGAGTTCGTTTTCAATTATAGCATATTATCGTGTCTACTCTTACCCCCAAACCTAAACTAAACATTGTCCTCAATGTTTCAAAATATGGAAAGAATTAAAACAACATATGAAAGGACATGTGAGTAGAGTAAAAGGAGAGAATACCCGATTTCGGCGAAAGCAAATTAAAACTCCGTTATTCAAGGCAAAAATCCAACATATTTCAGCCGAGATCATATTGGATTAGCAAAATATATACAAAAGGAACAAAAGGTTTTTAAAAATTTTATCTACTGGATTATATACAAAAAATTCACCATACACAACAATCTAAAGAGTTGAGGATCAACCCAAAAGACAAAGTGTAAGGTTTCAACAGCTTCACACAATAATATGAGATAGAAACGCAAGTGAAACTGTGAAACAAAGAGCTACCCCCAAACCTGGATTTTACAGAAGATATAATTTTGAAAACAAAATCGCGCAGTTTCGGGGGTTCATCATGCAAAAGGTCTAGCTCAAATGAACTGTGCTAGGGACGGGCAAACATGCAATTTCCAACTGTGGTTCCTCAAATGTATTATACTTAGAAGCAAAATAGTCCAAGAGGACTTGGGAAGCACACAGTTCCAAACCTAGATTAGGCATTCTCAGAAAAATTGGTTTTACAATATTGGTACAAACCAAATCTAGGTTGGGTGGAAGGCCATCAGATTGTGACTCATGTAGGAGAATAGGCACGTCATTATCAATCAAATCAAAATCTCCTAAATCATCTACACATGTCACATCATGCTCACAATCATCAATCAAATTAGCAAGTCCACAATCAGAATCATCAACATCATCAACAGATTTGTCCTCATGCATCGGCAATTCAATGGAAACATCATATGGAATACTAGAAGAGATATCATTCATTAAGGTCTGGGCAGAGAAGCCTAATGTATTTGAACCCAAAGGTTCCATAACATCATCAGTATAGACATGTTCTTCTAATATAATATCATAATTATTATCATCCTCAACAAAACAAGAGTGTCCTTCCCTAAAAACTATAGTGTTTCTATTCCACTCATTTACCTCTAGATTAGGTTCATGTTCAATATGACTATCATGAGTAGGGTTAAAAACACTATTTTGATAATTAATTTCATTAGGGATAAAATGCTGCTATGATCATTCAATGTATGCATTTCTAAACTAGCAGTGTTTTGTTTGAGGAGATTGATGTTTTCCATTATAGATTGCATACAAGGGCTCATGTGAAATTGTTCGTCCTCCCCTTGTGGTGATTGATACATGGGTGCATGGTCGTTAGGGTCTATAAATGGTTGATCGCAACCTTGAAAAGGTTGATTATGGTCCCAATAACCACCATCATAATAATCTGTAGGTTCTACAAACCTTGGAATTTCTCCAGTCCGCCTAAATTCATGGAAAATATAGCAATTCGCAATAGTGTGGTCTAAGCCATCACATGCGGGACATGCATAGATTTCAGGTTGCCTAAGAAAATTAGATGTGACAGATTCCTCATGTGATTGCATTTCTAAAGCTGCGATTCGAGCTTCTAATTGATCGATCAGAGATGATTGTGTGGGTGAGGCACTAGCAAAATGTTCATTTTCACGTTGTGGCGAATGATGCATGTGTGAATAGTCATTAGGGTTCAAGTATTGAGGCTCGGGACTTTGAAAATGTCCATAATAATTCCTATGACTATTGACATCATGGTCTATGGGAGGTTCATAACGTGAAGTATGTCCACACGCAAGTTCTCTAAGGGATTTGTTGTATTCCCCAACTGTAGACCAAGATCTAGACATGATTGGGCTCAAAAGCTAAGTAACTATATTACAAAGCCCAAAATTTGGTTTTTAATGGGTTTGGATTTTTGGGAAAAATTTGGTTTTTATGGGAATGAAAAACATTTGGTTTTTGATGGGAAACATTTGGTTTTTATGGGGATAAGCCCACTGTTTTGGTTGTGCTTTGGTGAGGCAATGGGTTTGGAGAACTGTTGTGAAACAGAGCCCAACTTTAGGCCTAGAGTTTGGGTACACGGCCCACTAACGACTTTAGTAAGCCCAGAAACTAATGAAGCCCAGCTGAGTTGGTAGGTTCAGTTAACCTTGTTTAGGTTGTTTGTTGGGTTTTTGAAACCCAAAATTTTGATAGGGACAATCCCACAGTTAAGCTCAAATACAAACCCAAAAGTTAACTTAAATTACAAGCCCAACAAAAAAATGGAAAAAATTATTACAAGCCCACAAATTAAAAATGGAAGCCCACAGGTTGGGTTCTCTTAATGGGTTTAGGCTTACCTTTGAAGCACAGCCCAGCTGCTCAGTTTGGTTGCAAAAGCCCAGTTGGGCTTTAGATCATCCTAAGCTTTGGCTTTCTGAGGCCCAGTTGGGTATTTCAGTTGCAAAGCCCAGTTGGGCTTTGTTCTTTTTCAGCTGCTTGGAATCAGCCCAGTTGGGCTTTGGATCATAGCAACAGCAGGACCAGCAGGGGGTAGCAGCAGCTTGCCTTTGCACAGCAGCAACAGCTGAGGCACAGCAGCAGGATCAGGAGCAGCAGCAGGAGAAGCAGCTCAGCTCTATTTGGGCTTCACAGCAGCACATCAGCACCAGAGGTTTGTTCTCAGCCTCACAGCAAGGTCACAGCAACAACAGCAGGGGCAACAGCTTCAGCAACAGGAGCAATTCAGCAGCAACAGGCTGCAACAGCAGCACCACAAGCACCTGGCAACTCAGAGAAGAGGTTCAGTTCCCAGAATGATGCAGTTGAAGCAAAGGAGAAGAGATTATGCAAATGATGCAGATGCACTAGAGGTGGTACTAAGTTACAGCTACAGATGCAATATGCAAGATGAGTACACTAAGATGCTTATCAGAACTACACAGCAGGTATGAGCATGCAAAGAACAGCAAGAAAAACTTCAAAAACACGGCAGCCAAGTCCCCGGCAGCGGCGCCAAAAACTTGGTGGGTTTTGAAAACAACCTACAAACTGACCTGCAAGTGCACAGGATCAATTGTAGTTAGTGATGGGAAGAAAAGGTTTGTCCACAGGGACTTGGAGGGAGCTATTGAAGTTTTCTAGCTAGTCTGAGCTAGTGACAGGCAGTGAGATAGTGACAGTTACAATGGCAATGAGCCAAAGGCAGTGAAGTGAAGAGTGAAGGTACTAGGGTCTTTGAATCCACTACTTGATCCTAAGCTAAGGCAGTACCTACTCAAATCATTGTTCTTGTTTCAATTCAGGGAAGATCATAATGGATGATTTTCTTGGCTAATCTTTACTCACTTGCCCCTAGCATCAGCTGTCTTCTTACAGCACAGCTGATCACAGGCTTGTTGTTCAAGAAGCTATCTATCACCCTAAGACAGTTAAACACAGTCCTTCAAATGGACTGAATTCTTAGCTACCATCATTCTTTCACCCCTAGAATCAGTTGTCTTCTTACAGCACAACTGATCACAGATGCCTTCACTCAAGTAGATATTATCAGTCCTATTAAATTTAAGCACTACAAGAACAGTTAACATGATCATGGATTATCCTAGCATACAATTCAAGAGCTTCATCTAAGCCTTAGCATATGAAGTTAGAACATATTGAAACTAATTAACAACTGGAATTGAAGTTGAACTAAAACATTGAACTGAAATTAAAATTGGAATTAAACTGAAATTAACAGGACATTAAAATTAAACCTACTCAGACCCAAATTGGGGGTTAACTTGGCTAACCCAAGAACACCTCAACAGTAATACCCAGCCCTCAATTTATACAAAAAAGGAATGACGAACCCTAATTCCCAAAACCGAGAAAACTAGGGTTAGGGTTTACCTAAAATTCTTCACCCACGTCGACGACCCATGCTCTCTTCTTGTTCCTCCTGCTCTTCCCATGCTTCTATTGCTTCTTCTTCCATCTCTGTCATGCCTATAACTCTATTTCCCTAATTTCAAAACCCTAAATTTGAGAGGGTTTGTGAAACTAGCGAAATAGGCTAATAGGATGGATGGGTTTCGATGTCTTTGATGTAGGGTGGCTATGGTGTTTGGTGATGAAGCGGCAGTGGCAGAGGTGGTGTTCTGGTGGTGGCAGGACATGGTGTCTCTGCAGAGGTGAGGGGGTGGAAGAGAAAATGAGGTCGATGGAGAGGAAGGAGGGGATGTTTGGTTGAGGTTAAATGATTCGGTTGCTAGGGTGTTAGGAGGGATATCAAGGTTCGATGTCCAGCGAAGGTAAGCCACTGGATGCGAAGATGGTAAGTGGATCTAACGGTGAGATAGGAGCATATATGAGCGACCGTCGGATAAAGGAATACAACAAAACGAACGGTACTTGATGGAGTTAGGTACTGTAGTGTAAGGCGGAGATATCAAACTTCGATGCACAGCAAGGGAGCGACCGTCGGATGCTTCTGAGAACTGATCTGACGGCTGAAGACGCAAGCGGGTATGGATTTGGGTTTTAGGCTTTTGGGTATAGAATATGGGTTTGGGAAATGAGTTTGGGCTTGGAAAACCTTGAGCCCACTTCTTCTTTAAGAAAACTTTCTTCTTCAAGCCCATTTCTATCCTTTTTTTGGTCTTCCGCACATCACTCTTCGCGGCTTCCTTGCGTAATTCCTCCTGGCTTTTCACTACTTTTCTGCTCTTTTTGCTCCGCAACTCATCCAATCTTTATTTATTACCTAAAAATGCAAAATTAAGTAAGAAAAATATTTATTCTTGAAAACAATGAAAATACAGAATATGGGATAAAATGTAGAATTAATGCACAAAAGATGAGTTAAATGCCAAGAAAAATATATAGAAATATGCACTTTTTAGCACTCATCACCCACCCCTCGCCGTCTCTTAGCACGGATAGCCAGGCATTTTCCATTTTCTTCACGTCCCAGTTATCAAATTTCATTCAGTTAAAGCACATTAATGAAAATTATCTTATTTCTCCAAAACCAATACACACAAAAAAAAAATATTCGAGACCCAGAAGTAAAACCAGGTGTCTCACAACTGCATGACTCAGAAAAGCCCATACAATACATTGTAGTTACTTGAAAGCATCATCTTCAACCTGTTTTGATATCTTTCAGTCCTACTCTTCAAGTTATGGATTGCCTTTTCCACCTTTTGGGATTCCACGGTCAGAGCCTTCTCCTCTTCCAAAATGGCATTTGTGGCAGGAACGACGTTGGAAAGGATACCAGCTCTATCAATATTCACAATGTCAAGGCGATGTCGCAGCCAACTTACGTTAAACTCAAGGGATTCACAGGTAGACACCATGTTTTCCCACTTTTCAATAGTTGATTCCGTGACGTCGCGGATGTATGTGCTTTCCATTTCAACAATCATGGGCAGGAGACAGTTCACTGTGGTGACCAAAGCAGACGAGCAATGCTTCACCACGTTCCTGGTGGCAATATGGCCATATCTTCTCCATATTTTCGTGTACAGGGTCACGAATTCCTTTCGCACTAGGAATTTACCAACGTTTCGGTAGCTAGAAGATAAACACTTCATGCGGATTTCGAATGACAAACCTGCATTGGGATATTCATGGCAAGAAATACCCAAATCAGCATTTTCCAGATCTGCAGCGGTTGGTGTGCTCGGATTCGAAGGAAGGGGGGTGGTCAAATCATCATCATCGACAACGGTCGCACATATTCCAGATGAATATCTCTGCACAAAAGAAACTCTCTCTTAATCTCTCGCTGGTGGTAACAAACAAATATCTATTGGTCAATAAAAACGTACCAGTATGATCTTCTTAACTCGGATGACCCGGACGGGGGAGTTGTCGCCAGAATCAGGTATTTTCCTACACTGAGAAAAGAAGAGAGAAGGAATGCTATGGGAAGAAAAGATTCATCATTTCGAAAATTAAGAGATGGTTAAAGACGTACTCTAGATACAAGCCGCCTGCGTTTGACTGAAGAATCTATCTGACTCGAAGATGATTCGCTTCTGCTCGACATGATGAAGGAAATATGGATTCAACAGATAAAATCTTTGTTTTGAACTAAGAAGGACAACCTAATTGCACCAGCATATATATTGTAGAAACCCTAAAGAGAAACAGATGCTGAGCAAACACAATGAGTTTACACGATGGCCGAAAAATCAGCCTCAACCAGATGAAGTCTCATGTCGAAACCCTAATGAGGATCGGGAGAAAACGGTCGGATAGTCAAAGGAGCGCCACCTTCACCGCTCGAAGCAGCGCCATCCCCGCCTGCTCCACGTATCTAGCCAGAGCACCATTCCGTGGATGTATCCAAGAAAGCAGCTCCATCCACCCTTCCAGCGCTATTGATCTTCACCAGCCAAAGCAGCGCCAACTTAGTCGTTCAAAGCAGCGCCATCTTCCCGCTCCATAGACATCCAAAGCAGAACCATCTACCTTTCCTAGCCAACCAGCTCCCATTCCGCGTACCAAGTTGAAGTTTCATCTCTGTCGATCAATAGCCAAAGTTGCAGCGCTGATGCCAACACCCCATGACCAAGCAGAATTTACGCAAAGACGCCAATGCAAGGATCACAGATTCTTCATGCCTTCTGACAAAGGTTAGCCAAATTATCCTTACAATCTCTTCATGAATTGCCATTTTTATTTTATCCTTTCCTGTCACCATCTCATGCTTACCCCGCAACAATGCCACTGTCACGGGCTAAGCAGGGGACTTAATGTTGATGGTGGTTTTTAGCTTCGGGTTAAAATCGTAAAACCTTGCATCTGATGCGACGTCACTCTGTAAGGAAGCAGATCCATGAGTTTCAACATATTCACTGGCATATTTATTGAGTCGTTCAATATATTTACATGAAATTTATCCAGACTGGCGCATGTAGCAACAATCCCAGGCATTCTGTAAATTTTGGCACCTTGCCTATACTCAATTAATATAAGTTTATTTGAATTCTTTCTGTGTTATGTTCCTCGGATGAACCCTTAATGTTGATATGGCATGACGATTTGTGTTCACTCGCAGCAGAGTAGCACGAATTTCCAAGTATCAAGGATAAGGTATTTGCATAAGGTATTCAATCAGAAAGCATGCTGCTCTCTGGCAATGAACTTAAAATAACTTTGTGTCAACACATAAAACTCAATCAATTATCCTGACTAATTTGCAAAAGTTAGGGTTTTGCGCCTTGCGCAGTATATCAGACCTTGCTTGTCGAAATTAAGCCTAGGCAAACTAGGTAATTAATCCTCCATGGATTAGCAGATGCAAAATCTTGCCCAGAATCAGAAAACAAGGAGCCGCGGGATATGAGAAGCAACAAAGAGAGGTGTGGCCATGCCTTAGGCCAACCGTCGCCATTTTCCATTGGCCACGCCCCATCCTAAACCGACCCTATTTCCTTAAACCAATCAGGCCGCCTTAAACTCGCCAGATGCACATAAGTTGTGGCTGGGCCCATACTTGCCGGCCCTATTTCTCATCGACCAATCAGGTCGCACTAAACCTGCCACGCGCACCAAAAGGGTGGTGACGCCCATGCTTGGACGGCTCTCTGCTTTCGTTGACCAATCAGGTTTCTTTAAATATGCCACAACTTTAAAAAGGGTATAAATTGTTTCAAAAGGTTACCCTACCAAGTCGGCTTCCCAAAAACGTGCCAACGTGCCAACGACATGTCAAACATGCCAAAAAAAAACATGACAGGCGCACATGCCAAACAGCATGCCAAACGTGCATGCCACGCGCACATGCCAATCGCACACGCCAAACAGGCATGCCAAGTGCACATGCCGAACGTGCCACCAACTGCATACTACATGCCATATACGCTAATTAGGGTTTCGATATGCCAAACCCTAATTTAGGCGAAGTTGTCGCGCCAACCGAGCCAAACAATGCTCCAAAGAACATGGGAATCAATGTGGCCATTAAAACTGATGTTTCCACACCACGTTTGAATCTAAAACCAACGTGCCAAAAATCCAGCGGCCATGGCTACGCCAGGCGCCACTTTCACCATCGCGCCGCTGGCATGCAAAACTATACCAGCCAAGCCGCGACGCCACTAGCATGCCACTGTGCCATTTTCAGGTGCCAACGGAAGGTAGCCACAATCAACGGCTACCCTTCCCCATGAGATGCAATCTTAGCCATCCAAGGTTTCCACCAAACTAACAGACTTGTGGCAACTTTTAGGCGACCAGCTTCCTAAATCCCGTGGTCATGGATAAGTCAGGCGCCACTTACACCATCATGCCGCTGGCATGCAGAAACTATGCCATCCATTCCACCGTGTCACTGGCATGCACGAACTATGCCAGCCATGCCGCAACGCCACTGGCATGCACTAAAGGCGCCGATGTGCCATTACTAGGCGCCAACAGAAGGTAGCCACAATCAACGGCTACCTTTCCTCATGATATGCGATCTCAGCCATCCAAGTTTGCCACCGAACCGACAGACTTGTGGCAACTTTTAGGCGACCCGCCGCCTAAATCTAGTGGTCATGGCTACGCCAGGCGCCACTTGCACCACCGTGCCACTGACATGCACGAGCCATGGCATGCACCAAAGGTGCCATTGCGCCATTACCAGGCGCCAACAGAAGGTATCCATAATCAACGACCACCCTTCATCATGAGATGCATTCTCAGCCATTAAAGTTCGCCACCGAGCCGGCAGGCTTGTGGCAAGTTTCAGGCGACCAGCCAAGACAATCCTAATAACATCACATGTTATTTTTCTGCGGCAAGCCTCTTGATTTTATATTGCCACACGTAGCAAAGTGCTACATGTTTTCCACGAAAACACTCAAGACATCAAACATGTTACAAACTGGGGGATACTCATCAGGGTATTGGTCGGGCGGTTTACATCGTGCGGTGTGCAATACGCCCGTTACAAGAAAGTGTCATGAAGAAGGGCAGTTAGTAATGGCAAGAAGTAATGGTGTAAACGTTTCCTTAATCACGGAAGCATAAATTCTAACGTTACACGTTACTCCACTCTTCCACTACTCAATCGTTTCCACTTCATACGAGACCAGGGTACGTTTTACTATGACTTATATAAATAGGTTTCACCTATTTCCACCAAACAACAAGTTTTGGTCAGGAGAGCAACACAGTATCCAGAAATCACGTGATCACTTTTCATTCATCTAGCCAGTTCTACTTTCTCATACAAGTCGTAAATAACCACACCTTCAGAATCAACTATTCTGGTCTCAACACTTTCTTCGCTTCCCTCCCTAAGACCAAACCTTCTCCTTCACTTTGTGACCGAAGCAAGCCTGGAACGACCATTTCTTGGTTTAGGCGAGGGTTGTACAGATTGATCTCTCGAATCAAAAGTACTCCCGTGTAGTACATTGTTTAGGGTCTAGACTCGTTTCTCATCCGCACACACGAATTTACCAAAACCAACAGAAACCGTTTTCACCCTCAAACACTCTTTAATCAGATTCGGTCTCTTTAATCAGATTCAGTCAATAGAGATCCAACCTGGTATGCTAGAACTCTTATTGTACTAGAGATAGACGATGAGCATTCGAGTGATATTGTAACTGTAGAATAATTGCCCTTTCCTAAGGGTATGTCTCTCGTTTTTCTATAAACAAAAAAAAAGAACATTGTTATTATCTCGTACATGTAAGCTAGTTTTATAATTTAAGTCCAAAAATCAATCATTACAAGTTCGATAGTGAAACCTTTTTCTTACCACCGTAAAAATCCGATCAACTGTGTATGTGTCATATATATGTATATCCGGAGAGTGCATTTCCCCATTCTGCTCTAAAGAATGTTGAAGCTCTTGAGATTGTGCATGACACTATTGCAGCGCGATAAGACGGTGGGCATGGATTTTGGTGGGCTGCCAAAAATCTCATGCAGATACTCTCCAAATATATGTTACTGACTCTCCTGGGGCTGCAATGGCGGTTGTATGCTTTTGGGTTATAAGTTCTGCAGCCCAATTTTCTTTGTAAGAGCACCTCTTATAGGTAGTCTCATTTGGAGACCAACTCCTTCATGGTAAAGGAGGACCAAGTTCATATGAAGGAGGGAGGCCACCGTGCATAACATTTTAGATTTGGTAAATATGAGGCCACATAGGAGACTGTCCCCCGCCCGAAATAAAATTTATTTATAAACGGGCAACTGTCTCCGTGAATACCCATTTTATGCCCACACAGGGGACAGTCTTGCACTTATATGATTTTTATATATATGAGACAATCTCGCGTCTAGTGTGACAGTCCTTCGCACGAAGGAGTGTACGAAAGAGTTTGGACCGAAGGAGGGTTGAAAATGTGCCACACATAGGTAAATTAGAGCAAGTTGGTAGTCCCTCCTTCGTTTTGAAAGGAAGCTTGTTATAGGGGCGGAAGGAATTATTAGAGGGGCGGAACCATGATAATAATGTCTATCTAGTTGGTTAGGGGGTGTCCAAATGGTATTGTAAATTGTCTAGATTACCCTCCCCATTTTTTAACCTAAATCAAAGCTAAATTGAAAATCTGTTTTCTTTCTTCTTCTCTTCTCCTCCTCCCATAAACCATAACCTCCATTAAAACTGAAAATTTAATCGTCTTCGATTAATCAAAGATTCGAAAATTAATCAAGTGTAGTGTATAATGACTTATATGAGGTCTTTTTTGAAAAACCCAGTTAGAGTTTGGTTTATTTTGTTCGATATAAGTTTAATTTGTATCAAAAATTAGGCTTTTAGATGAAAACTGAAATTGAAATTTCTGGGTTTATGTGAGTTACGGTTGATTTTAACTCAATTACGAACCATAACTGGAGAATTTGATGTTGTTACGGTTGGTAATAGTTCAATTACCAATCGTATGTTCTTATATCTGAGAATTTTCTGCAGTTACGTTTTTTTTTTCAACCGTAAGTTCACTTACGGTTGATGTCGATACCAGAATTAGGAACCGTATATAACCTTGAAACCCAGAGGTCAGAAAGGTCACCAATTATGGTTCAGAACTAAATTTCGAGATAAACCGTAAATACTGTTACGGTTCGTATCGAGCATTTGGTTACCTACCGTAACTGGTTTTACGATTGGGTTTTCCCCAAATTTAACCAGTTACGATTGGTAGTTAATCTTTTACGAACCATAACTAAGATTTACGGTTGGTTACGAGCAAAATTTCAACCGTAATTATCTCTGAAAATGTAAAAAGATTGAATTTTTTACGTACTTAGATAACTTTGAGCAACAAAAAGCTAGTTGGGAGTTTGGACTAATTTAGAAGTATACCTGGTCAATTTTTTGAAACTTTGAGAAACAAAAATCTAGGGTTTCACAAATATCACAAAAGTTTTTCTTTTCCTCTCCTCTAAACATTTTTTTAAAACTCTAAAGTCTGATTTTGTTTTGATTTAGAGTTCATTGAAGTGAAACTTAATCATTAACATTAAACTAGATTATCAACACTAAACTATGTAAGGGTTAATTAGTCATTATCAAAAAAATAAATGATAAGGGGTTTTTGAAATTACCATCTATTGACCCTTTTTGTCCTATTATAATCGTCCCTCTAATGAATTCCTCCGCCCCTATAACAGGCTTATTTGAAAGAGTGATCCATAGGATATGCTATGCGTAATATGTATATTGTGTACAAGACTACAAGTAACGGATCCTACCGCCGCCAAATACTGCACGCCGCAAAAGCATCTAGCACAATTTCATCTCTAAGCCAAAAGGACTTCGAAATCTTGCGTTTGAACGGGATGATCGACCGGAACAACTATCAACATTTGGGTATCGGTTATGTCACCACTCTCTTTTATCATAGATTCTGTGGAGACCCTAATTTTTCATTTCTCAATGTCTTCTTGTAGATGGGGAAAAACGATTTGCTGGTTTTTAAGAAATTGAGGAGATGACCGTGCGGAGACTCCGTGAACCGAGCAAATGCTCAACCTCACACAAATGCACTGCAAGAAGGGAGTGCTTTATGTTCGAGAGATCAATCTGTAGGACTCCAGCCTAAACCAATACAATGGTCATTCCAAAGTCAATTCGGTCATAAGAGAGGATGGGTTGATCTGTAGGAGGGAAGCTGAGAAATGTATGAGATCAATGGTGATCGAGATTGTAGGTGTGTTGTGTATTCTACGTAAGAAAGTTCTGAATGATTAAATTTACTAAGTTGAGAGTGATTGCCCAGACGATGAGTTCGTGTAGACGAAAGATTGTCTGTATGAACTTGTTGAGAAATTCTTGTCTATTTCAATCAGGATTCAGAGGCCTTTTTATATTGTTGAATTGTAAACACCTTGATCCCATGAAGTGTGACAGTTGTTGGAGTCAAAGAGTGGGGAAGTGGGAAATCGTGTCAAAACCAGTTGCTCACCGTGCAAAGACTTGGTTGATTTTCCATCCACTTCTTTGCTAACTCCTCCAACTGATTGCACGATTTGCTTACATTCTCATTATGTGTATGAACACAAGTGTCGTAGACCGCCAGACCAAAACCCTAGTTAATATCGTGGTTGTGGAGTCAGTTGCTGACTTCATGGGACGATGAGTCCTTGTATTGCTGAGTCGAACGTGATTTGAAAATGTTCTGAGACTCATGAATTGAACATGTCTGTTGAGACACAGGTATCATTGCCGAATAAATGTTGATAACCTGAGAAAACTGTGCTACTAAATCGTTGAATATTGATAGTTGAACCAATATTCCTTAGTCTGAGCAAATATTGCTAGTCTGAGTGACTGTTGCTCGTATAATGAATGTTGGTGGCAGGACCAAACAAAATATTAATTTAAGATATTGACTGCTAGGCAAAGTATAATAATGGAAGATTTGATCATGGGATCAACGTAAAATTATTAGTATTTGAATCTACTCAGAATTACGTTTTTGCAGAGCTCTGGATTCGAAACCCTAATTTTAATCAATTGCTGATCAATTGATGATTTATTGAAAATCAACCACGGAGTGAAGGAGGGACCGGCTACATGGGATTATGAGTCGGCCATGTAACGCCCAGATGCTCAAGTGAGCAAAAATACCAAAGTCTCTTGAAGACCAGTTGGTGAAAAGATGATTAAATGATGGTTTAATCATTTTTTTAAATAATGCTCATGTGAGCGTTAGGTATAAAACCTAATTATGGAGAGATGAGGGACCGACCAAGAGGGCATGAGACCGGACCTTGGTGGTTGTGGGACCAGCTGATGGTCGTCTGAGCAAACTCCCAGTTGTTTGAGAAGAGTTTGGACCGAATATAAGCAATTGAGAAAATTAGGTCAAAATTATTAAAATATGTGGGACCGGATATTTGCAAACCTTAAGGCCAGCCTTGGTCGGTCAAGGAGACATGCCCGCGTCACCATAATGTCCGTGTCCAAGTCCTGAGAATTTCAATATTTTCCGATGCGTGTTTGAGAAACATTTTGAGAAAATATGAAGGATTCAGGGTTTTGCTGAAACTGGGGAATGTTCATGAGATGATGAAAAATGATTAATAAAATAGGGTATTTGCAAGGTTGGGACCGGCCATGGCTAGGGCATGACCGTCCAGCTAGCAAGCTCGGTGCCGCAACACCTTTCCTAATTTTATGTATCTTCCCTGATGTGAAGGAAATATCATGAAACTGAGGAATTTCATGAAGTTAAGGAATTTCCATGAGATTATGGAAATAATAATAATAAAATAGGGAGTCATGAAGTGTGGGACTGGCTATGGCCAAGGCATGGCCGGCCGGCCAAAGAGCCCGTCCCAAGGCACTTTTCCCAATTTTATAATATTTTTCATGATTTTAGGGAAATATCATAAAATCAAGAGGTTTGTTAAAACCAAGGAATTTGTTGAAATAAGGGAGTTTCCATGAGATGAGGGAAACATAAAACATAATAATAATAATAATAAAATAAGGGGCGTGTGGGAACGGCTAGGGAATGACCGACCGTCTAGAGCCTGGTCCCACGAGTTTCCCTAACTTTATATTATTTTCATGACTTGAGGGAAATTTCATGAATTCAAGGAATTTTCATGGGATGAGGGAAATAATAATAAAATAATAAGAAGTCATGAGGTGTGGGACCGGCCACGGCTAGGGCATGGACGGCCAGCTAGTGAGTCTGGTCCCACGATATCCTTCCTAATTTATTATTATTTCTTTGATACAAGGAAACACCATGAGACTGGGGAGTTTCCTTGAGACGAAGGAGATTTGCTCAAATGAAGGGATTTTCATGATATCAGGAAAAATAATAAAAATATGATAAAATATAAATTGGGCGTGGGACTGCGACTGGACACGGCAGGACCGGCCAGCCGGTGGGCCCAGTCTCCCAGCGCCTCGATTAATATTTTATTATTTATTATTTTCTTCCTATTTTGCAAAGGTTCATCGTCCCTTCGTGTTTTGGAATGCTCGTTTGTGCATTATTGCTGAGTACACTTGCACCATTTTGGTCGGGCTTACTCGAGAGCTGCTCAGATTCCCGTACATCAAATATTTATCACTAACCCATGGAATTCTGCTGATAAGAAACACAAATTGAAGTGACGAAATATTAAGAAGGATCGTAGAATATTATTGAATATTCAGTTAAAGATTAGAGATAATTAATTGATGGCTCTATACTAGCTGGCATGGTGTCTAGGAGCATTAATTATCTGAGAATTGAGAGATATGAGCTTGTTGAAACGTCATATTTCCTTTATATAGTCAGGGAAAACATTGTTGCATCTTGAAGACGTTGTTGCTCTATACTAGCAGGCAAGCTGTCTAGGAGCCGTCCAATCATTCGATTCTATATAGAATTAATTACTGAAATTGCTCAGTATTTATGAGATATGTCGTTGCCTCAGCCGAGAGACTGCACATCCACATATACTCTGAGAGATAAAATTCTAAGTCAGAGATTCTTGTGGCACGAGCTTTCATGCTTTCGACGAGAGACATGAGTCTCAATACTCATCTGATTGTTGGATCAGGAGTACTACAATTATGCTTTTACGATTTTAACCCTTGTCGAAAATCCACCATCAACATTAAGTCCACTGCTTAGTGAGGGACAGTCATGTTCCTTAGTCAGCACTGAATGGTGATTTTCCAGTTACATACAAAAACAAGTAATTGAACTTAGTCGTAAGATAAGACGTTACCGGATTTATGACTGAATGAGCAAACCATTGCTTGAATGAAAACCCCAGTGGCGTCATAGAGCTTCATCCAACGAGCGTAAATTTGTGTAGCACCTCATATTTGATGATGGAACCTTGGTTGGTTCAGGATTCACGGGCCGGGCCCGAATAAGGAAATCGTTGTGAAATTAGGTTTTTGGAAATACAATTTGGTATAAAAGGGATTAATCCTTTTCTTTTATTTTTTATTTCACCAAAAACCGACCACCACCTTCATCACCTCACCTCCTTCATGTCAACATCAGGAGAAGGAAGATTTTCCGGAGCGCCACCGCCCTCCGACCAGAGCGACCGCCGGCAGGCGCCGACCATGTACGTGGCAAAAAAAATTTATTTTTTTTTTGATTGTTGATTTCATGAGTTTTTAATACTTTGATCATGTTAAAATTTTATACATGTGTATATATGAGTATGAGTTTTGTTGAAAACCCTTGTTTTAGAAAACGTATGTTCGTTCGATCGTTAGTTCAAGAAACTAGTAATAATTCCTGACTTATGAGAGATTTTTCTTTTTGAAATAGACCTGTGTACAATGGTAAATTTTTTTTATGAGCTTTCATAAAAACCAAAACTTTATCTTAAAAGGTATGAACTTTTCGCAAGACCGAAATAAACCTTCGTTTCAAAGAAAAATGCTCGTACGAAGGAAAAGAGTGATTTTTTTTATGTGAATCCGTCACATATATAATGCCATATATTTATTTACATGAGTAAATAAAAGTCTTTGAAAATAAGTTTCGATTTTCAAATGATAAAGCTTTGTTCGTTATTGCAGGTTTCAAGGAACGAACTAATTTTGGAGTGTTAACTCTTATATCACAATCATTGCTAGTGGAATTGTAAAGAGGTGAGAGTTAAGGATTACCATTTTTATAGATGCCTGCATGAATATTTTGTTGTCAGATTGTGTAACTCCATCATATTGTCGAAGTTTGCGTCTTGTATGACAATATTCTGAAATAATGTTTGCGCACATTACAACTACTTCGCAAAGATGTCTGGCTCCCAGGAAAATGATGCTTCCAGATATGATATATGTATGGATGAGACTTCCGCTGGTGAAGAAGAAGAAGAAACTCCTGGGCTCAAAAAAGTTCCAAATATAGATGATGCATTTTTCGAGGTTCAACAGGGAACTTAAAAACGTCTTCAATCTCCAGCACTTCGTCTTCTAATAAATCCCAGAGAGGTTGTTCAGAAAAAACTAGTGACTCCTCGAGCAACTATTCGATTTTGTCTTGAATGAGGACTTTTTCTTGCGTCAATTATAAAATTCAAGCTTTCTCGACGACCCGTAGAAAAATTCTCTTGATAGGCGAGACATATGCTGGGCTTTCCTCGTGTTAGAGCCATGTTGGATAGAGAACAGGTAACCAGGGATATCCAAGCATCTGGAGATTTATTCATTTTCCATGATGCGCGAGATATTGTAGCTCTTCTTGCTCGCTGGTGCATTCGAATCCATACCTTCATATGCAGATGGGGAGAGTTTACCATCACCTTGGAGGATGTAGTTGCTTTGTTGTATCTCCCAATCACGGGTAACTTTCCTGGAGAGCTTTCAGCAGAGGAGACAGCAGTTTCCAACATCTTGACAGTCGAGATGGAGAGAATTAATAAGGCATCTGGAAAAGGTTGTTATGCCCACTGGTTAACACACTGGTGGCCACGAGATACCCCACTTAACGAACCTGACGGTATGTTATCTATTGGTGCTTTCTTGTGTTTATGGCTGTCCAGGGACGTGTTTGAAGACATCGGAACTTTGTTAAATCCATTCGTAATTCCTTTTGCCATCAATATGGCTCAAGGTGAACAACTTCCCATAGGTAGTCTATTCTTGGGTTCTTTGTACTCTAACATGGACTCCTTGGTTATATACTCCAGCGTTTCGAATGGCTTTATGAAGATTGAATGCTACGCCAATACGATGTTTCTCCAGGCCTTGATGTGGGAGCGCTTCAAGAATTATGCACCTATTCCTCGTAATATCTTGCAATGGCTGAATGCTGCTGATTCTCGTTGTATTTTTCCTGAGAAGGATAATGCTAGGATTATGCGCTGGTCTACAAAGCAACCTCAATCCAAGACATGTCTCATCGATGTGTTAGACAATGAATCTGAGTTCAATCCTGGGTGTTAATTCCTTCTTATGTTTCTCAGTTGAAAACTTTCAATACTGAAGAAAGTATGACTTTGAAATCTGGTGTTGACTTGAACTATGGCGAAAGATCCTTCATGCTGAGTTGTACTCCAGGTCACTTGAAATCAACAATATATGAAGACTTTTCAGTATAGGAATACAACATCGATAGAGCAGCTCGTCAGATGGGTATGGATCAATGCGTTCCAACTTTTCGAAGAAGGAAACCATCAGTGGAACAGCTTAAGACATGTCTAGATCTCACACGTGTGGAAATAGGTTCTTACTGGTTTCCTTGTTCTGAACGAATCACATATGTAACTCCAAGTTACATAGATTTCTGGGATCAGCAGCTTGAGCGTTTACACGATTTTGTAATGGTTGGCAAACCTTTAGTGAAAGAGCCTCCTTCTGCTGATATGATTGCTTCTCGACCAAGATTGAAACCCATCTCTGGCGGCGATAAGATAAAGGCATCTCCAGGATGTTCACCAGTATGTATTTTTTACATATTCTTCATAAGATTAAAATAACTGCTTTTGATTATCACATCAATTTTCTTTTGCAGGACGGTCGTAATGTGAGACCTCGAATCGAAGTAAACTTCTCAGAAGCAGAAACAGTCATTCACGATGGAGAAGGAAGGAACAAGAATTGTAAGTTGTTACCTAACACCATAAAGTCCCCAGTTGTTTCCTTGGTGAGTTGTCAATACTTTTCTACCGTGGCTTTTTCCTATCCGTATTACCAGGATCGTAAACCAAAATTTGTTATTTGGTTACAGAACTTTGATCCATCAAGCATTGATGGTCTTCAATTTTCTGCTGCTGGGCAGACGATTTCTGACTTAAGTGTTGAAGAAGAGAATGATGTGAGTACTCTTCCACATAGCCAAATATGATGCTTCGTAGGTAAAATGCTAATGGTTTGAAAATATGTCCAGGAGGATGTCGCCATGGAAGTGGAGAGTGTTGATACTCGTTCACCCTCGGAGAATAGAGATAAAGAAAATTCCCAAGGTTCATAACCGAATGGAAGTAATGAGACTCTTGATGTTGACGCGGGCAATTCTGATCCTTTGAACATTTCAGAGACCACCCAAGTAAGTATTTCCCTTGCATTTTATCCATAGAAACATGAAATTGTTGATTTATGAATGAGTGAACGAGAATCCATGCGCATATACAAAAAACTTTGCTGAAATACGTCGCCAGAAAATTCAGAACTCAGTCTTTTAGCAAAAACGCCATATAATCTTCATCTGAAGTCGGATTTTCACGGTCTGCATATGTATCTTCAAGCCCGGAAATTTTCCAAGCTTTTTCGAAGAAGATTTTTAAGTTTTGGGCATGTTTAGGTCCTGAAAAAGTCAAAACAGTAAGCTTCCAGGAGACTTTCATAACTTTTTCAGACTGTATGTTGTCCAATGTTATGACCATATCTCCTTTGCTCGTTCATTGGATTGTTATGCAATTTTGATATATTGTAGAGAACACCATACGAAGATAATGGTATATAACTCATCCTCAGATTCCTTGTATACTGCTCCCAGTTCGTCATCTTGTACATGGCAGAGTAAAATCTCTTCAGATGAGCTTGCCGCTAAGCGTATTTTTATGACTTTCACGCTATTTGCTCGCATCTTGAGTGCATAATGATGAATGTTGATGATGTTGGACTGCTTGTATGTTGTATTTTATGATCCTATTTGGTTTCCACGTCTAGATTTCTCTAACCTCATGTAATCTTCGTATTAGGTACCAAATACCGAAGTTGAGGATACTGAAATCAATAATGATAACGCGAGCAGCCCTGGAGTTACTGATCAAGAGACAACCATCCCTGCACTTCAAGTCCATGAGAGGGTTGTTACTGAAGTTATGGAAACCTCGATTGTTGTTATTCTAGTAGTAGAAGAAACTGAGCCACAAGTAGAGGAGACTGAAGAAACTGCTGTCATGACCGTAGAAGTTTCTCCAGTAATTGAGAACCGTATAGTGGTGCATGAATATACAAGTGCGGGAGTTGATTTTGATCCTCTATTTGATGCATCGCTTCCATATCATGAATTAGTTGGTGGATTCAGCGTTCCTATTGGATATGCAGGCTTGTACGAGAAGATATGGAGGAAGTTTGGTCATATCATTGTTACCAGAGGCCCTGGACGCGCTTATGATTTAAAAATGCAAGTAATTGTCATCTTGCGTGTTATAAGTGATATATGCGCTAGGGACAGAAATACTGTGACTCCAGATGTACTCTTTGATTGGGAGTTCAACTTGAAATACTTGGCTTCAACGTGAAGTGGCTTCGTAAGAAAATAGATGCAATCAAGAACTTGTGTGAGAATAACATACCCTTTCCCAATGATGCTGTGATGGAGAAGGAGGAAAATATTTCTAAGCTGACTGAGGCGCTGAACATGGACAAGGAGTCTTTGCAAATCTTGAAGGATGTAGAGGAGCAAAATCCTTTCTTTGCCGACTTTCTTTGATCTCTTTTCATAATCTCTTGAACTCCTGAACTTCTGAGAGATGTGAGGTTTTATTTTGGTTTTGATATTGATTGATTTTGGATTGGTAGATGATTGAGGATTTTCTTTTGGATTTGATAGAGAATTTCTTTAAGTAAAATGAATTGAATTTTGATAAATTGCTGAATTCATATACTGAACGCAAGTATTGCAAACGTTTTGGAGAAATTGAAATACAGTGAAATAAATCCTAAATGCCAAATCTCAGGAGTCATGAATGCTCAAACGCCAGTACCTCAAATGCCCAATAATTTCAGGCGTTAAATGACTTAAGGAAATTCCCGTAGATCACTGGCAGGGTCCTGCCATTTTGTGTTGATCGACTTGTAGTATCCTCCAGTTATGGACTTAGCAACAATAAATGGTCCTTCCCAATTGGAGCTTCTTTCATAGTGAAGATTGCGCTGAGTTGCTTTGAGAACTAAGTCTCCTTCATAAAATTTGTTAGGTTTGGTTGTCAACGCCTTGAATATCTTCTGCTGATTCGGGATTCCTCACGTGATGGGATTCCATGGTTGCGGCAAATATGGACACTCGTGCAGATGGGAGTATCCAGCGTATTTTCCGTCATGCTTATCCACGTCTTCAGCAATAAATATTTTGATATAATGATCAATTTGAAGAGGCTATGTACTCAACCATTTGGTGTAATATTTCCGTGGTGAGGCTATCCACTCATAGCAGTTTGCGACGGCTAAGTTGTTAGTGAGAAGAAGTCCCCAGACGAGGGCAACATGGTTAAACATTGGTAGCATAGGTGCATGAAGGGGAATCAAACTTTCCTGGGTACAGAACCTTTTGATGAAAGAGTGTGCGCTTTCTCCAGGTTTCCGTGTTAATTCTACCAAGGCTTTGACTTCCTCCAGATGCCCGAATGATGGAGTATCTTCTACTTCTTCTGAGTCAGAGATTTCTTCAATCGAAGGAATTAGAGTCACTTTTCCAACATGAATCCAAGGTCGTCCAAGAATCATGTCATATCCTGGATCTTACCGGATTATATAAAACTTGGTCTCAGTGCAGACCGAGTTTTTCCTGACCTTGAGGTTTATGTGGCCGTATGCATACCTGAGTGTCCCTTCGTGATCTCTGATTGATATGGGAGCATGTGTAGCTTCTTGTCGAGTGATGCCAGCGGCTCTGAGTTCCAACGGATGATATTAATAGCAGTGTCGACATCAACAAATGCTCTCTTGAATTCATTTACTTTAATATGCACTGCGGTGACCAGTCCCCAGTCATATATTTCCTTGTCAGTGGAAGGAGATACTTCTGGAATCGATAGACGTTACCCAGACACTATGTGGTTCAGAGCCATAAACATATCTCCCCTCTACGCCTTCGACGGATAGATCAATTCGCAAACATGCTCGATCAATGACTGAACTGCTTCTTTGACTGGTTGTTCAGAGATGGAGAAAGTACTGACTGGGAGAGGATCCTTTTGTATTCCTTCAGTTCCCAAGTTAAGCTCTCCTGATTCAACCTTTTCCCTGAATATGCGCTTCAAGACCCTGCAGTCACTTGTGGGATGATTGATGAACCTGTGGAAGCGGCAGTAACGAGGAATTTCCATGTCTTCTTCAGTTGGTTCTTTCTTGACATATGGCAACTTGATAGCACCATCTTAGATCCAAGCATCTAGGAGTTCGATCACCTCTTCAATGGAAAGGGAAAAGTCAGGTGCGTCTTGATCAGGAGCCTCTGTGCGCTGGTCAGGGGCTTGTGAATCTTGCTTATCCTTCCTTTGTGCTTTTAAGGGAGTTGAGGTATGCTTGCGCGGTGGTTCGGATTTCCGTTTGCTCCCTTCTACTATAACGTTTGTGAAAGGTTGTAGGTTGTACTGCTTGTTGATCAGACGCCTGCTATCTCGAGCGTCTCGCGGTACCTCAGCTTTTGTTCTTTCCAGTAAAGCGGATGCGGTAGTTGCCGATATCTTCACCGTTTCATGAAGCTCTGAGAAGGTAAGGAAACAAAGATTTTCCAACAAAGCTCTGTAGACCGGGATCATGCTGTTGATACACAAGTCTACAAGTTGTTGCTCCGTGACGTTTGGATCACGACAGTCCAGTGCCTAAATTCTGAATCTTTTCATGTAGTCATTGGGATGTTCATTGTTCTTCTGAAACATTCTTCCAAGATCAGAGAGAGTACCTTTCTCTAAGACAAATAAGTACTTTCTGTAGAAAGAATTAATCATTTCTCCCCAATTGTTGATAGTTCCTGGTGCGATGTTGTTGTACCAGGTGTATGCCCTGCCTTTCAAGGATTTTGAAAATTCTTTGAGGCGAACAACATGGTTATGCTCATGTTCTCCCAAGGCTTCCAGGAACCGAGAAACATGCTCCCGAGCATTGCTTGTTCCGTCATATAAAGTGAAGGTTGGAGAGGTATAACCTTTTGGAAGAGGAATCCTTTGCGTAGCAGCAGGGTATGGAGGTTGGTGACGATGGATATGTGACGTCTTGTCTTTTCCATGGTTCTCCAAGAGGCGTTCCAAATCTTCCCGAGTAATGAAATTTGATGATTCCTTCGCTGATGGATCGTCTGCAGCTTTGCGGACTTCGTTGTCATCCACTGTATGAATTGGAACTACTTCAGGATCACCATTTGAGGATGTTTCCTTTTCTTTTCCTTTTCCTTGAGTCTTATATGACATCTTGTCAGTGAGAGTCTTGAGATAATTGAATAGCTTCTTCTGTGTTGCAGCCATGTCAGTTTGATTCTTTGAAAGAGTCTCTTGCACCTTGATGAGATCATCCATGGTAGGTGGCGGATTCCCCCTGACTTCCTCAAGGTGTCGGCCGAACAGGGGGTGACCTTCCATGTTAGCGTGAGGAGGAATAACATCACCTTCAGTGTTAGAGGCCGGAATGGTTTCCGGGATATCCTCATTGTTATTGTTGCTAGTTCTAACGTCGTTTGTGTTGGAACCTGTAACTAACACAGACCTAAGATCAGCCATCTTTGTAAATACTGAGATTGCAACCGAGAGAATGATCTCCCATTGTGGTCGCCAATCTGAAAGTGGGGAAAACGATTTGCTGATTTTACGGAATTGAGGAAATGACCGTGCGGAGACTCCGTGAACCGAGCAAATGCTCAACCTCACATAGATGCACTACAAGAAGGGAGTGCTTTCAGTTCGAGAGACCAATCTGTAGGACTCCGGCCTAAACCAAGACAATGGCCGTTCTAGAGTCAATTCGGTCATAAGAGAGGATGGGTTGATCTGTAGGAGGAAAGCTGAGAAATGTGTGAGATCAATGGTGATTGATAATGTAGATGTGTTTTGTATTCTGCGTAAGAAAGTTTTGAATGATTGAATTTACTCAGTTGAGACTGATTGCTCAGCCGATGAGTTCGTGTAGACGAAAGATTGTCTGTATGAACTTGTCGAGAAATTCTTGTCTGTTTCAATAAGAATTCAGAGGCCTTTTTATATTGCTGAATTGTAAACACCTTGATCCCATGAAGTGTGACAGTTGCTGGAGTCAAAGAGTGGGGAAGTGGGAAATCGTTTCAAAACCAGTTGCTCATCATGTGGAGACTTGGTTGATTTTCCATCCACTTCTTTGCTAACTCCTCCAACTGACTGCACGACTTGCTCACATTCTCATTGTGCGCATGAACACACGTGTCGTAGACCTCCAGATTAAAACCCTAGTTAATATCCCCCATGTGACACGATTGACATCTCGTGGTTTTGGAGTCAGTTGCTGACTTCATGGGCCGATGAGTCCTTGTATTGCTGAGTCGAACGTGATTTGGAAATGTTCTGAGACTAATTATGGAGAGATGAGGGACCAACCAAGAGGGCATGAGACCGTACCTTGGTGGTTTTGGGACCAGCTAATGGTCGTCTGAGCAAACTCTCAGTTGTTTGAGAAGAGTTTGGACCCAATATGAGCAATTGAGCAAATTAGGTCAAAGTTATTAAAACATGTGGGACCGGCTATTTGAAAACCTTAGGGACAGCCTTGGTCGGTCAAGGAGACATGCCCACGTCACCATAATGTCCGTGTCTCAGTCCTGAGAATTTCGATATTTTCCGATGCGATTTGAGCAACATTTTGAGAAAATATGAAGGATTCAGGGTTTTGCTGAAACTGGGGAATCTTCATGAGATGATGAAAAATAATTAATAAAATAGGGTATTTGCAAGGTATGGGACCGTCCACGGCTAGGGCATGACCGTCCAGCTAGCAAGCTCGGTCCCGCAGTACCTTTCCCAATTTTATGTATTTTCCCTGATGTGAGGGAAATATCATGAAACTGAGCAATTTCATGAAGTTAAGGAATTTCCATGAGATTATGGAAATAATAATAATAAAATAGGGAATCATGAAGTGTGGGACCGGCGATGGCCAAGGCATGGCCGGACGGCCAAAGATCCCGTCCCAAGGCACTTTTCCCAATTTTATAATATTTTTCATGATTTTAGGGAAATATCATAAAACCAAGAGGTTTGCTGAAACCAAGGAATTTGTTGAAATCAGGGAGTGTCCATGAGATAAGGGAAACATAAATCATAATAATAATAAAATAAGAGACGTGTGGGATCGGCTATGGCATGACCGTCCGGCTAGGGCCCGGTCCCACGAGTTTCCTTAATTTTACATTATTTTTAGGACTTGAGGGAAATTTCATGAATTCAAGGAATTTTCATGGGATGAGGGAAATAACAATAAAATAATAAGGAGTCATGAGGTGTGGGACCGTCCACGGCTAGGGCATGGCCGGCCAGCTAGTGATTCCGATCCCACGACATCTTTCCTAATTTATTATTATTTCTTTGATACGAGGAAACACCATGAGAATGGGGAGTTTCCTTGAGACGAACGAGATTTTCTCAAATGAAGGTATTTTCATGAGATCAGGGAAAACAATAAAAATATGATAAAATATAAAATTAGGCATGGAACTGACCAAGGCACAACCGGCCGGCCGGTGGGCCCAGTCTCCCAGCGCCTCGATTAATATTTTATTATTTATTATTTTCTTCCTATTTTGCATAGGTTCATCGTTCCTTCGCGTTTTGGAATGCTCGTTTGTGCATTCAAGTGCTCGTTTGTGCATTATTGCTGAGTACACTTGCACCATTTTGGTCGGGCTTACTCGAGAGCTGCTCAGATGCCCGTACGTCAAATATTTTTATCACTAACCCATGGAATTCTGCTGATAAGAACCACAAATTGAAGTGACGAAATATTAAGAAGGATCGTAGAATATTATTGAATATTCAGTTAAAGATTAGAGATAATTAATTGATGGCTCTATACTAGCTGGCATGGTGTCTAGGAGCATTAATTATCTGAGAATTGAGAGATATGAGCTTGTTGAAACGTCATATTTCCTTTATATAGTCAGGGAAAACATTGTTGCATCGTGAAGACGTTGTTGCTCTATACTAGCGGGCAAGCTGTCTAGGAGCCGTCCAATCATTCGATTCTATATAGAATTAATTACTGAAATTGCTCAGTATTTATGAGATATGTCGTTGCCTCAGCCGAGAGACTGCACATCCACATATACTCTGAGAGATAAAATTCTAAGTCAGAGATTCTTGTGGCACGAGCTTTCATGCTTTCGACGAGAGACATGAGTCTCAATACTCATCTGATTGCTGGATCAGGAGTAATACAATTATGTTTTTACGATTTTAACCCTTGTCGAAAATCCACCATCTACACTTCTTAATTTGTATGATTTGAATTGCTTACTGAGTATGTTTTATCTATGTTGGGTGATTCTTGCTGATGTTTGATTTAAACCTTTTAAATTTTTTATTATTCAAAGTGAACAACGTTGAGTTAAAAGATCACAGTACAACAATTTATAGTAGTTGAGCAATACGAAGGGCAGTTGAGATATTATTTAGTTGGTTTAATGGGTTAGATTCATGCTGCCATTTTGTATGATGTATAAGATAATCTGTTTGATCATGATGCTTTTCCCATCTGATCCAAGTGTTAATAGTTGTACCGAAGCAAGCAAAGAGGTTTCTTGGAGTTGGACTTGGTATTGGGAAAGTGGGTTGAGGAAAATATCTTCTCAATGGATGAATGTGGTATTAAATCACTTGTTCATGTTCTTGACATGGTAAATATACCTACTAATCAATTTTGTCATTATTCAGTAACAGCTAGGTTTGGTTGTTGTTTTGCTCAGAGTTACACCTTGTTTGTTTGCAGCTGACTCGGTGTCTGGATCTGAGTCAACCCCTGACTCGCGCCGAGTCATCAGTTAGACTGTTTGGTTTGAAAATTTGGTAACCCCTGACTCGGTATCTGATTCAGAACTAACCCCTAACTCGGGCCCTATGGAGTCAGGCGTGGGAATACCCCTGAGTAGTTGGCTCAAACCCCTGACTCGCTAAAATTGAAAAAAATGCCATAAACTCTTTATATCAAAATTTTACATTTCTTCATTTTTTTTCCGCCGAGAGCACAGATGGGAGATGAGCAACCAAACCCTAGATCTCTTCTCAACTGATATCTCCTTCATCTCTCTCAATAAATCCACTAATTTCTATCTTCATCACCACTCTCAACTCATCTCTCAATCTCTTCTAATCATCTAAGCTTCTTTTAGAAAATTCATCATCTTCAGGTATGATTTTCAAATCTACCAATTCTTCATCCATGCCTTTTATTTCATTATAATATGGGTTTTATGTGATTTGGAACATGGGTTTTTATTTATATTCTAATTTGAGTTCTTAATTGGCTTCAAGGGGGAAAGATACAAGGAAGAGGGAAGAAGATTAAAGTTTTGTGAAGGTATAATAATTTCATTCCATGTTGTTTTCTTTTAGAGCCAGGGGTTTCCTATGCTCATACTCCACTTGATTCTTTTGTTCTTCTAGGACTGTTTGATTTGCTGGTTCAGTATTTGATGGATGTTTTTTAGCTTTCAGATGGTGTTTGTGAGAATGCCAAGGAAAGAAGTATAGTTGATCATTAAGCATGGTAGAATATGTCATCTCCTATAGATTTTTGTGTCATGTTATGTGAATGTTGCTAATTTATCTAGTCAGTATACCTAAGATGTTATGATATACTTGCAGACATAGACATAAGATCATGAATTTTGTGTGCTCTCGTATTGGCTCCTCGGCATGACATGCAAGAGCATCAGTTACTAAGTTAAGCATGTAATCCCTTTGAGGTTACGCATGTTTTACAAAAATAAGCATAGGAATTTCAACACAAAAACATTGATTCCTGGATTCGTCATTGACGATGTCCTATCATTAATTTTTTTTCCTTAATTGTGAATTAACCTTTTCATTTTGAGCTCTATAAATACTAAATCCCATAGGAAATCGTTTATTGAAACCATTGCTCTCTTTAGCCCCCTCTCTCGCAGATGATGTTTGACATGAAGTTGTTTTACAATAGCAGTAGTTTGTTGAGGTGCCTAATTCTGTCTCTTCTAGTACCTTTATACCCACAAGTAGGACAATACCAAGTGCATAACTCATCTTTGCTGCCATCATCATGGTTTCACCGGGGACATGGTTTCGTCAGAATCCACCATTGACTTGACGATCCATCTTCATGGTGAATGGGAAGCCACTGTGAGTCAGGTCTGACTCACAAAACAAACATATTTTCTGACTCAGACCTTAGTGAGTCAGATCCATATGAGTCAGGTGATTTCACTCAGATCCAGATGAGTCAGCTGCAAACAAACAAGGTGTTAGTGGTGTTTCAGATGTCAGGAATTTCGTTTTTCAGTTTGTAGGTCTGATGTATTTATGCAAGAGTCACCAAGCAAGCTTAAAACTGCCTGTACTTTTCCGATTTTGTGGAATTAGTGTAACTTAACATAATGACTCATTAAGAGAGAGAAAGTCAAGAGTTTGAGAGGCGATTTTTCGTGTGATGTTGACTCTGGTCAAGTTCTTCATTTCTCCAAGATCTTAGTAGTTTTCTTCTGGCATTTTGTTTCTTCTTTACTTTCCTGGATTCAATGATTGGTGTGGTTTGATTACTGGCTTTCTTTCTCTGTGATTCGAGTTTATTATGGGTGGTTCGATGGATCTGAGATTTGAATCTCATTTACATGGAAGTAATGGTGATTCTCCAAATTTGGGGTTGTTTGGTTCTTCTGCAAATAGGGTTTTTGGTAGTATGCGATGGGCTGATATGTTAGGCTCGGGGAAGGAGGATATTCTTCATGATCCTCTCCCCTATGAACCTCTAGTTTTGGTTGAAGGGGAAAAACTTACGGTTTTCTCTGAAGCTGAATTAGAAGATGATGTTCACCGTTGTGAGAGATTGGTTGTAGGATGCTTTGTGGGTAAGAGATTACCACTTTTGATGGTCAGGAATTTTGTTAGAAGGGAATGGAAGATTAAAGGTGAAATGAAGATGACTCTTCATGCAGATGTTGTTTTTGTATTTGAATTTGATTCTAATGAAGACAGAGCTTTGGCTTTGGAGAATGGATGCTTATTTATATCTAGACAATTGTTTGTGGTTTGACCCTGGTCATTGATGATTGAGCAGGAGCTGGCTGAATTAAAGACTATTCTCATTTGGGTTAATCTAAGAAATGTTCCTCTACATCTCTGGAATGCTAAAGGACTAGGTAAGTTGGATAGTTTTATTGGAGTTCCTCTCTTATTAGATAAGCAGACTGCCACTAGGTCTAGAATGACTTATGCTAGAATTTGTGTGGAAGTTAGCATTGATTCTGATCTACCTAGTCACATTGATGCTCTATTTGGAAAAACTAAAATTAAGGTTCCAGTTGAGTATCCTTGGAAACCGTTAAAATGCTATCATTGTGCTGTTTTTGGCCACTACTGAGAAATGTGCCATTGATGCTGTTGCGGCTAAAACTGCTGATGAAGCTACTATTGCACAGAGAATAGCTGAGGCTAGTAAGGAAAAGGATAAACAAGTTGGGGGAAATGAAGCATAGGTGGTTAAGAACTTAAAGAGAGGAAGGAAAATTCAGCTTTAAATAAGAATGGAAATATAGGTAGTGATGGGGCTTCTGGTAGTGGTGTTGTTCCTATGGTGGAAGTTCCTATTACTGTGAGTAATAAATTCCACCAGTTGACTGAGATAGGGACTGGTGAGTTTATGGAGGTAGTTATGACAAATGTTAACAAGGATTCTCAAACATTGAAGTCCAATGGAAATATTGGGATTGATGTAGGTACTAAAGAAGGTTATCAGCCTCTTGGCTCTGTCTCTGAGGCTTCTGTAGGTAATCAGGGTGTTGGAGAATCTTTGTCTGGGTATGTGTTAACTCAGGTTGAGAAATTTGATGAGGGTCAGAAGGAAAATGAGGGTGTCAGGTCTCACTTTTTACCCAAATCTTCTACTCAGGGGAAGACTTTGTTGAATGTTAAGGTTACAGATAAAAAGGCTGCAAAGGTTAAGAAACCTAACCCCCCCCCCCCCCCTATCATGACTAAGATTGGGAACTGGAATATAAGGGGTCTAAATGATCCCTTAAAACAAAGTGAAATTAGTAATTTTATTAACACTAATAAGTTAGCCATGGTGGGTATTGTAGAGACTCATGTCCAGGCAGTTAATAAAGATAGAATAAGAAATAGAATTAGTCATTCTTGGCAGTTTGTTGATAATTACTCTCATGATTCTTCTAGTAGAATATGGGTTGGGTGGAATGGGGAAATTATGTATGTCAATGTTCTTCATACTTCTGCTCAGACAATTTTTATTGATATCACTTCTTTTCAGAATAAAAATTTTGTAGTTACTTTTATGTATGAGAGCAATGATATTGCTCAGAGAATGAACCTATGGAATGATTTGAAGGCCTTTGGTGGAGCTAATAGGAAACCTTGGATGGTGTTAGTTGATTTTAACTCCATTCTTGAGGTCAAAGATAAGATTGGGGGCTGAGGTAATTCCTGCTAATTACTCCAATTTTTAGGATTGTACTCTTGATGCTCATTTATTTGATTTAAGATATAGTAGCTGCTTTTAGACCTGGAGTAATAAACATGAAGATGAAACAAGAATTGCTTCAAATATTGATAGGGTCCTTGTGAATTTGGAGTGGCTTGAGCTTTTTGCTGAATCTAGTGCAGAGTTTCTTTTGCCTAGTATTTCAGATCATAGTCCCTCCATTGTTAGCATTTTTGAAGGTCGATATCATGGCCTTCCTCCATATATATTTTGTAGCCTTTGGGATGAGGAGCCTGATTTTTTGGATGCTGTTAGAAGTGTTTGGAACCTTCCAGTTCATGGTAATCCTATGGTGGTTGTTGATGGGTGAATTTAGGTTTGAGGTTCTACCCGTCCTAGCTAGCCAAATGAACTCACTTTACCAATAATAGTAAGAGAGAGAGTTGTCCTTCCATTGTACCTTGTCCTTCTTTATATAGACTTTTCAAAAGCCCTTTCCTTTCATGACATCATGCCATGTGTCTCAGACTTCTTTAATTACTACTAATGACATTCCTTCTCTAATAAGACCTCCTACTTTCCTATCAACTCCTCCCTTGTCCTTTCCATCTAATGGACACTTTCTGGGTGGACTTGGGCTTTATTCCCCAAGTCCTCATGTCCCATGTTGGGTTTGTCTCCCTTTTGAGGGAACACTAGCCTGGCTAAGGGGTAGTATTTTTCATGTATCAACATTAGTCCCCTGACTATTGGTTCAATTGCTAAATGACCCGATATTCATAAAAATCTTCCTTGGGCGCCTCTCCCTTTATAGACAGTTGAGACGAGGATTTTCTTCCCCCTTAACTCCACGATCATGGGCGACGTTTCGGTTTCCGTCGGTTGCCATTCCCTCTGCATAAGTGCCACGTTCAATCCCTAAGATTCTCTATATATAGGGACATCAGTTTGTTTCCCCTTTATCTTTCTTCCTTTTTTCTTTATTTTGAACATACCATACACTCGCCACGTCTAGCAATTCTACTAGTAGTTCATCCGACGAGTCCAGTGATTCTGAGGAAACCATGAACGCATGTTCCGAGGAGACTGAATACTCGGATCAAGACGAGATTCTCTTACCCGCCCCGGCGGATGGTAGGTCATACTCGATCGTGGAGTTTAGGAGCGAGCCAGCTCTAAAACGCGCGTTGAGACTTAGAGAACTTCGTGGAGGTAAGCGCATTTCTCCCCTTTAAGATATCTTAGTTCCTATCCTTCTAAATCCTCCTGTATTACCTTATCCTTCCGCGCCTGGATGGCTCTTGCGACCTGATTCAGAGACTATGGACGCCTTTGCGTTCAAAACGGTGCCGCGGATGTCCATTCATCGTGGCGACTATGATCTTCCCCTTATCGATATTCGATCCAAATCAAAGACTCATCCAGTATGGCCACACTGGGCATCCCGTATACGCTCCAATCCCATTCACGCGGTTGTTCTCCATAAAGCGGGTATTGATAAAGCTATAAACTCGTCTCTTAAACGGTAAGTGCAGAGGTGTATACGTGGCCTAACAAGGCTCTTTTGTCACTGGGCTTTCCCCGTTCATACCCTTTTTACAGCATGGGGGGAAGCAACCATTGTTTTAGAGGATGTCGTCGCCCTCACTGGGCTACCACTCCATGGTAGTCATTCATACGATGAGGCGGCTGTCTATGGAGCGCTTGATGATGAGGATAAAAGGTTGTGCACTTATTTTCTGAAATATAAGGATGATTCACGTCGTGAACTGGTACGGAAAGACCAGGTGCCGCAGAGGCGAAGTGATACCAAGAAAGTCGTCGGCTTAGAAGGAAAAGGGGGGTCTTCGTCCGCCGTGAAGGGGAAGGCTAAATGGGTTGAAGAGAAAAAAGTTTCCTTCGTCGCGCTCAACAGGCGAGCAACTACTATCTGGCTCTATCCGCGCATATGAGGCGATTCATGGCTCATCGATACCAACAGAAGTTGATTCTGAAATGGTCGTTAAAACCAATCGTCGTGCCTCTTTTCCTCTTTGGTTGAAGTACTGGGCTCCGCGGATAGTTGATGGGAAAGTTCGTCATCCTAAGCGAAAAGACAAAAAACCTCACGCGGAATTATCCACTTTCATCTTATTTTGTATTTATCACGATGTGTTTGAATACAGTCCCCAAGACACTATTAAAGGCGAGCTCGTGCCCATGGCAATCTTACTATCCAGCGGTGTTTCTTTCCCGCTTGCACCAATGTTCCTAGGTGGCCTGTATCGTCATTTGGATTTGTTTTGTAAGGATCTTCAAATGGTGGGATCATCCCACAAGATTGAGACCTACATCCCTGCTTCTTTTATGCAAGCGTGGTATTGGGAGCATATTCCTCCGTGCGCGCCTGACCCTAATGAGTTAGCAATTAGAAGATGTTATACAAGACGATGGTTCGGTCAAGAGGCTTCCCGTTGATTACGGCTACCCACGGATGGCTCTTTGGAAACTGAAGGGGAAAATACATAAAGGCAACCTTGGAAAGCACTTGGACGTGGTTTAGGATTTTGAACCGTTTCCTTATCAAGACGGTCGATCGGGTCCGACACATTATGATTTCATTGAACCCTTTGATGTGGAGTTGGATTCGACAAAACTTTTGTCAGAAGCAGATTTAGACTCGGCAATGGCCGTGCTGACTGGTTATCTCCCCGGTTTCCATGCTGTTAAGTTCATCGTTATGTCTTACAACCCTGATCGTGCGACTCGGCAAGTTTGGCTCGACCAAGGGGTTCCCCATAGGTTTCCTCCTTCGGAAATCTCTGATATTGGGGATGTCATTGCTAGCTTCAACCGTTATGTTTTCAAAGGGGTGACCCGTCTGTCCCATCGAGGAATCAATTTTTTATTCAAACATCTTATCCCCGTTCGTCCCTTAGCGGTTACTGAAAGGGCCCCATGAGTACCATGATTTCTTGCGGCGCCGAGCTCTGAATTTTATTTTGCGCAAATCATCTCCTCCTCATGATTTGTCAGTTCAGGACCTCCGAGCGCTTCATGCATCTGGCCGGATTAAACTTGATGATGTTGTAGCTGCTGAACATCGTCTTGTTCCAGCCAACAAAGGCCGCCCCTTGGAGACCTTAGTGACTTATTGGGCTCCTCCTGAGGGTCACGAGCCTTCTCAGGGAGATCCTCCTTCCAATCGCCTAGGTTGGAATCCCCCTTTCTTACGTGATGGAAGAGTATCTGAACATGCCCGAGTGTGATTGGACTGAGAGGAGTCTAAAGAAGAAATCTAAGCGAGAGGCATCCCAGTCATCTGTTCTGCTCCCTTGCTCTTATGTTAATACCTCGTGCTTGCAGCCTCAGCAGAGCCATCGAAGGAGCGCGTTACAGCCTCCCGTGGGTGCAAGTAGAAGCCCAACCCCTTCATTTGTAGATCAATTGAGGAATATGGGGGTTAGTCTTCCAAAAGGAGCTGGTTGGGTATCTCCGCTCTCATGTATCGTCAGTTCATCCCCTTCGGGCAGAAACTGTCCGCGGTCGGGTTGAACCTCCGGTGTCTCCCAGTGTCGTTCTGCAATCAATGAGTCCATCTGGGTCCGGTCGGTCGGTTTTCGGTGGGTTTCGTCCCACGTGGCATTAACCGTTAATGATCCTACAAGTGACTTCCTATTTAATACGTGTCTTCGTTCTTCTATTCTCCCTCTCTCTTCTCTCTTTATTATTTTTATAAATCCGAGTTGTTTTTGCAATGGTGCTCATTTCTCATTTGTCAAACTCCTCTAGTGGCTCTGAGTCGTCCTCTAGTTCCTCTGCTTCTCACTCTAAAGCCGCTGATATTCTTCCAGATTCGTCGATTCCTGAAGGTTTTTTTTTTTACTGATCACTATTTTCTTATGTTGACATATTGTCATTGGCGCCAGGATATGGGTAAGAAGCGCAAGGAAACTGCTGCCTGACACGGATTGTGTGCGGCGCGTAGTCCCCAGCAGCGATGGGCCTGCTAAATGCGCTACGGTGGATGGTGGTATCTTTTCTGCCCCTTCAGGAAAGCAAACTGATGATCCTTCTTCTGACATACCAACCATCCCCGTTGTGTCGGAAGACTCTGAAGACGCACGATTTCGTTTCCCTTTGGTGGTGAGCACCGCCGATGTTGGGGTAGACCCTGCTACCCACACCCTTGTCCATGGATTCTTGGTTCCGACTGATTATGGTGCCACTTATAGGGACATCGTTGAGCGTGGTGGTGGTCATATGGCGAACGAGGGTCTTTGGACATCCGCATTTTTTGTTATATGACTAGAAATCTTTTGGAAGTCTTGAACCGTCTTACGCGCGTGGGGGATGATCCTGTTGATGCACCAACATTACGTGGCTGGGAAACTACTGTGCAGTTCACGCTTAATGTTAAGTTTCCGATAGCGTGGTTGGAGGAGTTGTTGGCACAGGTGAAGGGACGAAATGAACCTCGTGGTCGGCTTACGAGTCAAATTTCTTAGTTAGAGGGGAAGCTGAGGAAGTGCTCGGAGACAGCTTCTAGCAAACAGGAGGTGTTGGATCTGTTACTTGATGATGTTGGCATGGCCACTGATGAGATGCTATGGGATGAGACTGCGGAAGCAACAGTTCGCGCTGAGCTTGAGAAGAAGCGGCAAGATTTGGATAGGCTCTAATTTATTTTAAGCGCTTTGCCCTTGGTTTTTCCTTTATTTTTCCTTGTTGAACTTGTCTTTCGAGTGGTGTAGTTACTTGTTTGTTTTTAGATTGTGGGATATTGTGGTGTTTGATTAATTGTTTTTGTTGTTGGTATTTTAATATCCTTGGTTAATTATCCTTTCTTACTATTGGGTGGTATGAGAGGTTGGTAAAAACGCGCCTACCCTTCTTTTTATTTATTGAGATGTTGGGGTGGGCGGTCATTGGTGAAAAGCGCCTATTACCCCCTCCTTTTATTGAATAGGTATCAGGTGGGATGGGCGTCATTCAAGGGCGCTTGTTCTTCTTTTCTTCTAGATTATACTTAGCACTTCTTGGATGTCAGGCGCTCAGGCATTTTTGGCTAACTTGATACCTTTTACAGTTTTATCAATCAATCAGGCGCCTCTGGCTAACCCGAGACCTTTTTGTGGATTCGTCAGTCGATTAGGCGCCTTTGGATGGCCTGAGATTTTTTGTAGATTTAGCAGTCAATCAGGCGCCCTTGGATAACCTGAGACCTTTTATAGATTTGTCAGTCGATCAGGCGCCGTTTGCTGATCTGAGACCTTTTGTAGATTTGTCAGTCAATCAGGCGCCCTTGGCTGACCTGAGACCTTTTGTAGATTTGTCAATCAATCAGGCGCCCTTGGCTAACCTGAGACTTTTAGTAGATTTGTCAGTCAATCAGGCGTTCTTGGCTAACCTAAGACCTTTTGTAAACTTGTCAGTCTATCAGGCGCCTTTGGCTGACCTGAGACCTATTGTATATTTGTCAGTCAATCAGGCGCCTTTGGCTGACCTGAGACCTTTTGTAGATTTTTCAGTCAATCAGGCGCCCTTGGATGACCCGAGACCTTTTGTAGATTTGTCAGTCAATCAGACGCCCTTGGCTGACCAGGGACCTTTTGTAGATTTGTCAGTCGATCAGGCGCCCTTGGCTAACCTGAAACCTTTTGTAGATTTGTCGGTCGATCAGGCGCCCTTGGATGACCTGAGACCTTTTGTAGATCTGTCAGTCAATCAGGCGCCCTTGGCGAACCTGAGACCTTTTGTAGACTTGTCATTCGATCAGGCGTCGTTGGCTGACCAGAGACCTTTTGTAGATTTGTTAGTCAATCAGGCGCCTTTGGCTGACCTAAGACCTTTTGTAGATTTATCAGTCAATCAGACACCTTTAGCTAACCCGAGACCATTTTGTGGATTCGTCAGTCGATCAGGCGTCTTCGGCTGACCTGAGACATTTTGTAGATTTGTCAGTCAATCAGGCATCGTTGGCTGACCTGAGACATTTTGTAGATTTGTCAGTCAATCAGGCGCCGTTGGCTGACCTGAGAGCTTTTGTAGATTTATCAGTCAATCAGGCGCCCTTGGATAATCTGAGAGATTTTGTAGATTTCTCAGTCGATCAAGCGCCCTTGGCTAACCTGACCTTTTGTAGATTTGTCAGTCGATCAGGCGCCCTTGGCTGACCTGAGACCTTTTGTAGTTTTTTTCAGTCAATCAGGCGCCCTTGGCTAACCTGAAACCTTTTCTAGATTTGTTAGTCGATCAGGCGCCCTTGGATGACCTAAAACCTTTTGTAGATTTGTCAGTCGATCAGGCGCCCTTGGCTAACCTGAAACCTTTTGTAGATTTGTCAGTCGATCAGGCCCCCTTGGCTGACCTGAGACCTTTGTAGATTTGTCAGTCAATCAGGCGCCCTTGACTAACCTGAGACCTTTTGTAGATTTGTCATTCGATCAGGCGTCGTTGGCTGATGATAGGTGTCTAAAACACCTAATTTTCTATGTAGTAGTTATGCTTTCTTTGCTATTTTTTCTTGTGAATTTTGTATTTTACGTTTGTTTTGAGTGTTTTAGGTATTTTGGAGTCGCACGGAGGAAAAAAAAGAAGAAATCACCCAATTTAAGCCAAAAGGGCAAAATTATCATTTTAAGGGTGAGCACTATCTGGAGCCCAATCAAGGTTAAGGGGGGAGTATTAAATAAAGACTAGTTGTTGTTATAGGGCACCCACTGGGGTGGACCTTATCAAGGTGAGTGGGTACTAAATAACTAACCCTACCTCTTTACCCTAAATCGAGAGACGTGTTTCTCTCATTCACCTCATTCTACAGTCCCTTAAATTGAGATGAGAAAAGCAGTTATGACTGCCGTTAGTTCCGAGAGATCGAGATGGATCAAAAACACAGAGAGGGTTGAATCGATGGGATCTGTTGGAGATAATATACCTGCTGCTATTGAATCGGAGAGATGGAGTCGATAGAGAAGAAATCAGATCAAAATAAAGTAAGGGTTTACTGTGAGAATCGAAGAGAAGAAGACAGATTTGGTTGCAGCTCTATGATATGCTATTACTGCTGTGAAGATTGGTAGGAATTTGTGTTGAATTCAGAACGAATCGAAGATGGGTTTTATTCTGAATCTGAGATGATGGAAGATGGGTTCGATTTGAGAGAGGGCATTGAGAAAGGTATTGACACTGTTTCGATGAAAGATGGAATTGCAGAGAAGATGGTGATGAACCTGCTGTTGAATCGAAGATGGTAGTCTGTTGAAGTTCTGGTGGAATGGGTATGAAGCCGAGAAGGACTAGGAGAAGATGAGTCTGTTACTGTCATTGATTGAAGTTGTTGTCGATATCAGAGAGGAATGAATGGGTTTGTGGCTATGAATGATTGCAATAGAAGCAGATGATGTTGCTGATGTTGCAGGGAAGCATGGAAGAACGATTGAACTGTGAATGCTTGAACAATTTAGATGTATGTTAGGATTGTGCAGAAAATGAAGATATCGGCCTGAAATTGGCCTTCAAAATTCTTTGATTACAGACAGAATTAGGCCGACTCTTTGCTTTGGCGAGTTAACTCAGTGGGTCGTAAACCCTAACTCGACTAGTCAGCCGACTCATCTTTGAATAAGAATACTGACTCGAGATGGCTGACTCTCTACCTTGACCTCTTTGACCAGTGATCGTTAGTTTGACAGTTATTATTAACGGACCGTGACGGAATATTCTGTTAACGGAGAAGAATATTCAGGTAGCCGTCAGTGCCATTTCAGACCGGATTCCGGTGATCCCGAGTAATTTCCGGCGACTCAAAATTACATATTTTTGTGTGAGTTTCTCTCATGGATGTGAAGACTTGGACTTGGAAGTGGATGAAGAATTTGGCTTGGAGTTGGATAGAGAAGATGTAATATTTGAGAAAGACTTGGATTTGGAAGTTGAGTTACAAAGGGAAAGGGATTCTATTCCTAAGAGGATTTCAAGGAAATTGAAGCCTATAAATAGAGAAGTTCTCTACTTTTCTCTACACACTTCTACACCTTCTACATGCACAACACTTCTCTTTTCTTTATTCTTTGTGTGAACTCCTTAGCATGAGTACATAATTTTCTTATTGATTGAGGATGAATTCCTAGTTCTTAACACATGATTTGAGTTTTTGTTTTAAATCTAATTTGAAGTTTTTCACATGATTATCATTTGTTTTTACTAATAGGAATGTTTATACATTCATGGTTGATTGATAGGTCGTTTAGGATACATACTAAATTGATTTGTTAATTGATCTAAAGCTAGTGAAATTTAGGGGATAAGTAATTGTTTCTTGACTCTTTCCACAAGTGGAAAACACGAGACCTTGCGGAGGGATTCCGTGGAGCAATTGTCTGTGAAAACAACGTTAGCAAGTAGACCTTGAGCTAAGAGTCTAACTACTAAAATCAACCTAATAAATTAATAAATCTTAATGTGTTTAACTAAATTACATCTTGAGTGAGCTACTACTAGGTGGTTTGGTGAATAGAATCCCGTAGTCGAGAACTTCCGTATCCGGTGATATTAGGGATTTAGGGGTTTAGCACTGAGCTAGCTGCTTTACCTACGGTTGGTGATAATATGTGACTAATAAAAAGTGGAAAAGGACATAACTTGAATCATTGTTTTGCAACGAAGAAGGATTCCTTGATCTAATCTCTCTTATTGATTTCAACTTTATTTTTTTAATTGCTTTGTTTATTCTTTTACTTTATAAAATCTAAAACCCCCCCTTTTTGTGACATTATAAGACAACTAAAACCTCTTGCTCCTCGTGGGAACGATCCTTACTATCGCTATATTACTTGTTAATTAGTTAGAAAATATTAATTAATTTGTTGTGGTTACGACACGCATCAAATTTTGGCGCCGCTGCCGGGGAGCAGCGGAGCATCTTTAGTTGTTTTTATTTTATTTTCGTTTTATTTTTGCTTCTAATTTTTTTCTTCTTGAATTTTTATTTCAGGTACCAGTTTTCCATGTATGGTGGACAAGAGCAAGCATATTACAACAATCAATACGGTTTTCAACCTCAACATTATGGCAATTTCCAACCATCCTTAGGATACAGACTTTATGGATATTCTCATACATATCAAGAACCTTATGACAGGTATATAAGTGAACAATCACTAGGAGGGGAGGATAGTTATGCTTCTAAATCTATGCCTGATCTCCTTGGTGTAAGGCAACCTAGTTTGAGGGAACTTGAGAGAAGGTTATATCAATTGATCGATGAAGGTTTAGCATCGGATGAAGAAATTCTTCAAGCTAAAAGAGCTTTAAGAATGGAGCGTGAAAAATGTTATAATATGGGTTTCGATGATGATTTGAACCTTTTGAAAATTATTAACAAGGATAAAGTTATTCCAACTCCGGATCATGATAACGATCATTCACCTATTCAAAAGGAGGAGATTGGGTGTGACTTGCCTATTGTTATAAATGGTGTAACACCCTCACAAGAAGATCTTACAATCTATACCGACGAAATTCATTTTAGTGAATGGCCCGATTCCGATGATGAAAATGTTGAAGAGATGATGCTTGAGAATGAAACCGAATTGAATGATATTGTGGAAGACCCAATTGAACTTGCCAAAGATTTTAATGATGCCGAGACTTTGGTTAAGGAATAAAATGACAAAGAATGGTTGCAAGGTTTTATAGAGGACCATGATATACAAGAGGTAAGTAATTCACTTGAATTTTTTAAGGATGAAGAGGATTCTGTAATACAAGAGATTGTGCAAGGTTTGTCTAACTTTTTGCATATTGATTCTTCTCCTTTACCTCTTATTGGTTTGAATGTATGTGCTTCAAAAGTATTTTTGGATGATTTTGTTTCTAGATATCCACCACTGGAAACACTTGATGCTAACACTATGTAGGTTTGCCAAGATAAATACATGGAAGTTCCCAAATTCTATGTTCTTTATACACTTCCGAGTGAGGACAAGAATAAGTGTGGGGGAAATTTCTACCGAGCGATAATTTCACTATTGTTTTCTTGTGCTAATATTTGTATGAAGCTAGTGTTTACAAAACAAGTACTATGGGTGGATCCCCAAATTTTCCGACTGTTAGTATATGGGGAGTAAATTTTACAAGTGGCAAGTCGGTCCGTCGATTTTAAATCAAGCGCTTAATGGGAGGCAACCCATAGGTTTTTTATTTCTTATCCTTTTACTTTTTATTTTCTTTTTGTTTTTTTATTTATTTTTTCTCTTATTCCATATCATACTAGGATTTCCCACCTTGACTTTACTTGGACGATTCAATTACATTGAGGACAATGTAAGGTTTAAGTGTGGGGGAGTGGTTAAGCATATTAAAAAAAATTTGCATAAAAGCTCCAACTTTTAGAGATTTTAGAGTCACTAGCATACTTCTAGCTATGTTTACATAGAGAAACACTACTCTTTGATCTCTTGAGTGCTAATTTTTTCAATCATGAGGGTGACGTCTGTAGATGAAAGCCTCATTCTTGTAGTTCGATTTGCAGTTAGCACCATTCTGTCTCTCGAAATTAACGGATCCATAGAAACACCATCATCATCAACAAGGGAGCGACATCAAAATCTACAAGGAAAGTTGAAAAGGTTCAAGGTTTACAAGCAACGGAACAAGAAAAGAGAAAATTTCATATCCAAGTAAAGAAACTAGACAATGTGCGGAATTATATATACATGTTGAAGACTTATTTACAAGCAAAGAAAAGCAAAAGGTGAGAATTATTGAAGTTTATGATTTCGAGACGATACAAGTTGTGAAGATTCAAGCGATAAAGTACTTTTCCCACGGCCATGGTTTGTTTTTATTTTCACTTTGTTTTGTATTTTATTTCTCTTGTCTCTAAAAAAAAGTTAATTAAAAAAAAATGAAAAAAAAAATGAGATAAGAGAAAAAATTATCATTGTTTTACTTTTTATTTAATAAGCCGTGGGGAAGGAAAATCTATAAGGAAGTTTCAAGCGACAAGGATTTAAGGTAAAAAGTTACAAATTGTCAAGGATCTACGAAATTCAAGAGTTTATCATCAATAGTTTGAACCGAAGACGAAGACCAAGAAGATAAAGATGAGGAGCGGAAAACGTTTCTATTGGATGTCATGAGAGTGGTGTTATCATCATTGCAATCGGATGTGAATGTGAGTAAGTAATCTCATCCTCGATAATAGTGGTTGATTTCCTTTCTTAGAGATCGTCAGAAAAATGGTTTTTCAAAATGTTAAAAGATGTGGGTTTTTAAAATATTTCGGAAGTTTTCCTTCCCACCATTAAACGTGTTGCAGGAATTCTTTCTTCATTCCTACCTGCACACATGTGAGAACCATAAAAGTACGTCCTTTGAGTGAAATTTCATAAAACCCTTTTTGGTGAGGCAGAAGTCGAGGCGAAATGCTTATTGATCGCTTCTCAAACACGCGTTCTCTCATTATGGTGTGGTTATTTCTCACTCAACATTTAAGAATGAGAATATGTTCTTTAGTATTTCTAACTTCTTATTACTAGCATGCAAAAAATTTATGTCCTCATAACTCTTTGGATGCTTGGGACGCTGGTACACTTTGAAGTTGTAAGTTTTAGTTTGATTTTCTCGAGGACTAGCAAAGTCTAAGTTTGGGGGAATTTGATAGGTGTATAAAACACCTAATTTACTATGTAGTAGTTATGCTTTCTTTGCTATTTTTTCTTGTGAATTTTGTATTTTACGTTTTTTTGAGTGTTTTAGGAATTTTGGAGTCGCACGGAGGAAAAAAAGGAAGAAATCACCCAATTTGAGCAAAAAGGGAAAATTTATCATTTTAGGGGTGAGCACTATCTGGAGCCCAATCAAGGTTAAGGGGGGAGTATTAAACAAAGACTAGCTGTGGTTATAGGGCACCCACTGGGGTGGACCTTATCAAGGTGACCGGGTACTAAATAACTAACCCTACCTCTTTACCCTAAATCGAGAGACGCGTTTCTCTCATTCACCTCATTCTACAGTCTCTTAAATTGAGATGAGAAAAGCAGTTGTGACTGCCGTTAGTTCCGAGAGATCGAGATGGATCAAAAACACAGAGAGGGTTGAATCGATGGGATCCATTGAAGATAATAAACCTGATGCTATTTAATCGTAGAGATGGAGTCGATAGAGAAGAAATCAAATCAAAATAAAGTAAGGGTTTACTGTGAGAATCGAAGAGAAGAAGACAGATTTGGTTGCAGCTCGATGATCTGCTATTACTGATGTGAAGATTGGTACGAATTTGTGTTGAATTGAGAACGAAGCGAAGATGGGTTTTATTCTGAATCTGAGATTATGGAAGATGGGCTCGATTTGATGAGAGCATTGAGCAAGGTATTGACACTGTTTCGATCAAAAATTGAATTGCAGAGAAGATGGTGATGAACCTGCTATTGAATCGAAGATGGTAGTCTGTTGAAGTTTTGGTGGAATGGGTATGAATCCGAGAAGGAATAGGATAAGATGAGTCTGTTACTGTCATTTATTGAATTTATTGTCGATCTCAGAGAGGAATGAATGGGTTTGTGGCTATTAATGATTGCAATAGAAGCATATGATGTTGTTGATGTTGCAGGGAAGCATGGAAGAACGATTGAACTGTGAATTCTTGAACAGTTTAGATGCATGTTAGGATTGTGCAGGAAATGAAGATATCGGCCTTAAATTGGCCTTAGAAATGCTCTGATTACAGACAGAATTTGGCCGACTCTTTCCTTTGGCGAGTTAACTCAGTGGGTCGTAAACCCTAACTCGACTAGTCAGCCGACTCATCTTTGAATAAGCATACTGACTCGAGCTGGCTGACTCTCTACCTTGACCTCTTTGACCAGTGATGACCGTTAGTTTGATAGTTATTATTAACGGACCGTGACGGAATATTCTGTCAACGGAGAAGAATATTCAGGTGGCCGTCAGTGCCATTTCAGGCCGGATTCCGGTGATCCCGAGTAATTTTTCGGCGACTCAAAATTACATATTTTTGTGGGTTTCTCTCATGGATGTGAAGACTTGGACTTGGAAGTGGATGAATAATTTGGCTTGGAGCTAGAAAGAGAAGATGGAATATTTGAGAAAGACTTGGATTTGGAAGTTGAGCTACAAAGGGAAAGGGATTCTATTCCTAAGAGGATTGCAAGGAAATTGAATCCTATAAATAGAGAAGTTCTCTACTTTTCTCTATACACTTCTACACCTTCTACATACACAACACTTCTCTTTTCTTTATTCTTTGTGTGAACTCCACAATACTTCTCTTTTCTTTATTCTTTGTGTGAACTCCTTAGCATGAGTAGCTAATTTTCTTATTGATTGACGATGAATTCCTAGTTCTTAACACATGATTTGAGTTTTTGTTCTAAATCTACTTTGAAATATTTCACATGATTATCGTTTGTTTTAACTAATAGGAATGTTGATACATTCATGGTTGATTGATAGGTCGTTTAGGATGCATACTAAATTGATTTGTTAATTGATCTAAAGCTAGTGAAATTTAGGGGATAAGTAATCGTTTCTTGACTCTTTCCACAAGTGGAAAACACGAGACCTTGCGGAGGGATTCCGTGGAGAAATTGTGCGTGAAAACAACGTTAGCAAGTAGACCTTGAGCTAAGATTCTAACTACTAAAATCAACCTGATAAATTCATAAATCTTAATGCGTTTAACTAAATTACATCTTGAGTGAGCTACTACTAGGTGGTTTGGTGAATAGAATCCTGTAGTCGAGAACTTCCGTATCCGGTTGGTGATAATCTGTGACTAATAAAAAGTGGAAAAGAACATAACTTGAATCATTGTTTTGCAACGAAGAAGGATTCCTTGATCTAATCTCTCTTATTGATTTCAACTTTATTTTTTTTAATTGCTTTGTTTATTCTTTTACTTTATAAAATGTAAAACCCCCCTTTTTGTGACATTATAAGACAACTAAAACCTCTTGCTCCTCGTGGGAACGATCCTTATTATCGCTATATTACTTGTTAATTAGTAAGAAAAATATTAATTAATTTGTTGTGGTTACGACACGCATCAGCTGACCTGATACCTTTTGTAGATTTATCAGTCAATCAGGCGCCTTTGGCTGACCTGAGACCTTTTGTAGATTTATCAATCAATCAGGAGCCCTTGGCTAACCTGAGACCTTTTGTAGATTTGTCAGTCGATCAGGCGCCTTTGGCTGACCTGAGGCCTTTTGTAGATTTGTCAGTCGATCAGGCACCCTTTGCTGACCTGAGACATTTTGTAGATTTGTCAGTCGATCAGGCGCCATTGGCTAACTTGAGACCTTTTGTAGCTTTGTCAATCGATCATGCGCCGTTTGCTGACCTGAGAACTTTTGTAGATTTGTCAGTCGATCAGGCGCCTTTGGATGACCTGAGACCTTTTGTAGACTTGTCAGTCAATCAGGCGCCCTTGGCTGACCTGAGACCTTTTGTAGATTTTTCAGTCGATCAGGCGCCTTTGGCTGACCTGAGACCTTTTGTAGATTTATCAGTCGATTAGGCGCCTTTGCATGATCTGAGACCTTTTGTAGATTTGTTAGTCGATCAGGCGACGTTGGCTGACCTGAGACCTTTTGTAGATTTGTCAATCAATCAGGTGCCCTTGGCTGACCTGAGACCTTTTGTAGATTTGTCAGTCAATCAGACGCCCTTGGCCAACCTGAGACCTTTTGTAGATTTGTCAGTCGATCAGGCACCTTTGGCTGACCTGAGACCTTTTGTAGATTTGTCAGTCGATCAGGCGTCGTTGGCTGACCTGAGGCCTTTTGTAGATTTATCAGTCAATCAGGCGCCCTTGGCTGACCTGAGACCTTTTGTAGATTTGTCAATCAATCAGGCACCCTTGGCTAACCTAAGACTTTTAGTAGATTTGTGAGTCAATCAGGCGCTCTTGGATAACCTAAGACCTTTTGTAAACTTGTCAGTCTATCAGGCGCCTTTGGCTGACCTGAGACCTATTGTAGATTTGTCACTCAATCAGGCGCCTTTGGCTGACCTGAGACCTTTTGTAGATTTGTCAGTCAATCAGGCGCCCTTGGATGACCTGAGACCTTTTGTAGATTTGTCAGTCAATCAGGCGCCCTTGGCTGACCAGAGACCTTTGGTAGATTTGTCAGTCGATCAGGCGCCTTTGGCTGACCTGAGACCTTTTGTAGAGTTTTCAGTCAATCAGGCGCCCTTGGATAACCTAAGACCTTTTGTAGATTTTTCAGTCAACCATGCGCCCTTGGCTAACCTGAGACCTTTTGTAGATTTGTCAGTCGGTCAGGCACCTTTGGATGACCTGAGACCTTTTGTAGTTTTGTCAGTTAATCAGGAGCCCTTGGATAACCTGAGACCTTTTGTAGATTTGTCAGTCGATCAGGCGCCTTTGGCTGACCTGAGACCTTTTGTAGATTTGTTAGTCAATCAGGCGCCCTTCCTAACCTGAAACCTTTTGTAGATTTGTCAGTCGATCAGGCGCCTTTGGCTGACCTGAGTCCTTTTGTAGATTTGTCAGTCAATCAGACGCCCTTGGCTAACCTGATACATTTTGTAGATTTTTCAGTCAACCAGGCGCCCTTGGATAACCTGAGACCTTCTGTAGATGTATACTCGTAGTTGATAGGGAAAACATTTTTTACCACGAAGAGATTATTTACAATTTTTGTGTTACTACTCACATTTCCCCTCTTCTTCTCTCTTTCACATCAATGGCAAGGGAAAGGGTCATGCTCGATTCTTTTCTTGGCTGGCCCGAGTTGTCCATAGGCGCGCTTTCGTTCAAATATACTCCTTATGGCGATACATTCTTTTTTGGGTGTCCTAATCTTCGGTGATAGTGGCAGTACCTGACAGAGTTTCTATCCATCTTGTTGACGTCTACCGTCGTCGGGGGGAGATGGATTTCTCCTCTGGTGACCCATTGGATAAGTAATTCGACTATGTGCTCTTTAGTGTAAGGGAAAAGGGGTGGTGGATTGAAGTCGCACCTAGCCTCTCAATTTCTTCCTCGGCCTCTTCCGCCAGTTCGTAATTGATCTCTCCTTTCACTGTTAGTGCTTGGTCTTACGTTGCGCGACTCCTCAGACGCAGTACTGACCGTATGACGCCAAGTAGAGTCTATGTGTATTTCTTCTACACAATCGGCAATCCTTTCAGCTGCTTCTTCTAGCTCGACAAAGGTTTGGAATCTGAAGTTGATCAAATTCCTCTTGAAAGCTGGGATCATTCCCCGTACGCAAATATCGACGAGTGTCTCTTCATTGATTTCTTCATGACAGTCTAGCATCAGGCGCCAGAACCGTAAGATATACTTTCATATTTCTTCCCCTATCCGTTGTCCATTGTTGCTTATATCTATCGTCGTGATTTTCCTCTTAGCTGAGTAGAATTTCCGAAGGAAGAGTGTGGACATGGTTGTTCCGGAATCTACACTTTCTGCCTTCAGGTTGTCGTACCAAGTGAATGTCGTGCCTGTGAGCGATTTGGGGAATTCTCTTAGGCATAAATTTTTAACGGAGGCTCTATCATTCATTGCTGATAGGAATCGGCTAAGATGTTCTCGGGCGTTTCCTTGTCTGTCATATGTCTTGAATTTTGGAGATGTGTAGTCTTCGGGGTATTTGTATTTTAGAATATCCATCGGGTATGGGCTACTTATGCGGCAGTGGTTTTCTTGTTTCACCACATGATATTTTTCTCCAAATACTTCGTCATTTCTTTTTGTGACATTGCCATCGTCTCGTCGTCTATGCACTTCTCGCCCTTCATCTTTTCTCTGGGAGTGTCTTGCCCTGATATTACTGCTTGTGCGATCCAATCTTCGAGATCCTGCCTTCTGCGTGAGCGCTCCTATAGTTCCTTTTGCATGTTTTGCAGGGTTGATAGTATAGGTTTTGTTACTTGCGTGCTCTTTCCTCGTGTTGTCGTCGTGTCTCTGTTTTGGGATCCATATTTTGTCGGTCGTATGATAACATCTTGGATCGGTGTTTCTTCCTCGTTGTCCTCCTCTATTGTTACTTCTTCCAAATTGATGGGTCGGTCAGTTGCTTGGTTCCCTATTGTACCAGGGTTAGCGCCTCCTTGGTGTGTCATGGTTAGCTAGGCACGAGCCTCCCATTGTGGTCGCCAAATGTTGATGGGTGAATTTAGGTGTGAGGTTTCACCCTTCCTAGCTAGCCAAATGACCTCACTTTACCAAGAATAGTAAGAGAGAGAGTTGTCCTTCCATTGTACCTAGTCCTTCTTTATATAAACTTTCCAAAATCCCCTTCCTTTTATGACATCATTCCATGTGTCTCAGACTTCTTTAATTACTACTAATGTCATTCCTTCTCTAATAAGACCTCCTACTTTGCTATCAATTCCTCTCTTTTCCATTCCATCTAATGTACACTTTCTTGGTGGTCTTGGGCTTTAGTCACCATGTCCCATGTTGGGTTTGTCTCCCTTTTGAGAGCACACTAGCCTGGCTAAGGGGTAGTATTTTTCATGTATCAACAGTGGTCATTGTGACTAAGCTTAAGAGACTTAAGAAGGTCTTGGGAGAGTGGAAGAATACAAGATTTAAAAGAATTTCTAATCAGGTTGTTGCTGCTCAAGGTCTCATGCATGATATCCAAGAGCAACTTCAGGTTTCTCCTTTAAATAGTGATATTGTTAGAAGGGAAAAGGAAGATGTTTGCTCTTATGCTAAGCTTGCAAGATATGAGGAGTATTTTGTTAAAAAAAATCAAAAGTAAAGTGGATGGAAGGAGGGGATACTAATACTGAAATTTTCCATTCCACTTTGAGGGAAAGAAGATCCAGGAATAATATTCTAATTCTCAATTCAAGGGACCAAGTTAGATTGGAGGATGATAAAGAAATTGGTGCTGAGTGTGTTGATTTTTTAGTTCCTTGTTCGATGTTAACCCTTCTGGTGATCCTATGGAAGTTCTTGAAGATTTGTAATTTGAAAAGTTGGTCTCCCCTGAGGATGCTTGAAATTTAACTAATCTTGTTACTAGAGATGAAATTGTGGAAGCTCTTGCTTCTATCCATTCTTCAAAGGCATCTGGTCCTGATGGCTATAATAGCTATTTCTTCAAAGCTGCTTGGTCTGTAGTTGGTGATGATTTTTTGGCTGCAATCAAGAATTTTTTCAAGTTTGGTAAATTTCTCAAAGAAGTAAATAGCACTTTCATCACCCTTGTTGCTAAATGTGAGAATCCTTCCTCCATAGTTGATTGTAGACCCATTTCTTGCTGTAATGTCTTATATAAGTGCATCCCAAAGATCATTTCTTCTAGAATGAAATTTGTTTTGAAGGGTTTAGTGAGCTCCAATCAATCTGCTTTTATCTCAGGTAGATCCATATAAGACAACATCCTTCCTGCCCATGAAATTGTTAGAAATTACCATAAAACTGTGGGTACTCCTAGATGTTCCTTGAAAATTGATCTCCAAAAAGCCTATGACACTGTTAGCTGGGAGTCAATTAATGTTGTCATGAAGAAGTTTGGATTTCCTGTTTTATTTATTCAATGGATTCTTGAGTGCATTTCTTCTTCAAAATTTTCTGTGTTGGTGAATGGATCTCCTTATGGATTTTTTGGAGTTAAGAGGGGAATTAGACAAGGCTTCCCTATGTCACCATACCTGTTTGTTATGGTTATGGAGGTTTTAAGTGCCTTATTGAAGAATCGGGTAGACTCGGGCTCCTTTGGTCTTCATCCAAAGTGCAAACTCACTCAACTTACTCATCTCTTCTTTGCAGATGATGTTTTAGTGTTTTTCAAAGGTAACATCATAGCTGCTCAAGTACTTGGCAAGGTATTATTGGACTTCAGTCTTTTTTCAGGATTAGTGATTAATATTAAGAAGATTTCTCTTTATTCTTCTGTTATTGGGGAGGATATTCTTCAGGGTATTATTGCTAGCTTAAATTGTTCAAAGGGATCTTTACCTGTTAGATACTTGGGAGTCCCTCTGATTTTTACAAAGCTATCCTATAATGATTGCTTACCTCTCATTGAAATGGTAACCAAAAAGGTTAAATCTTGGAAAGGAAGACATTTGGCTTTTGTTGGGAGGCTTATGTTGATCAAGCATGTGCTTAGTGGTATGGTCTATTTTTGGTTTTCTTGTGTTTGTTTTACCTAAGAGGGTGATAAAAGAATTGAATACTATCTTCAAGAGTTTTCTGTGGTCTGGCTCTGACTTGGGAAAAAAGCATAACCCTGTTGGATGGACTCAAGTTTGCACCCCTGAAAAAGTTGGTGGTCTTGGAATTAGAGATTTGGAGCTTACAAATGTTACCACCAATTTAAGGCATATCTGGGACATATCCTCTGGGAAGGTAACCATTTGGACTCAATGGATCCATGCAAATTTGATTAGAGGAAGAGACTTTTGGTCCCTGCAAATTCCTAAGGATTGCTCTTGGAGCTGGAGAAGAATTCTTGATTACAGAAGGTATGCACAGCAATTTATGGGAGTTTGTCTTGGTAATGGAGAGACTACTAGCTGTCTTTATAGATTTTGGCATCCTAATGGTAGAATTTGTGATTGGGTTCCTGAGGAATGTTGCAAGAATATTTGTCCTAATCCACAGGTGCACCTGGATAGCTTTATGGAGGATGGAAAGTGGAATTTTCCTTTATGCTCTCATAGTGATAATTTCCCTACCTCTTCTCTCATACAGGTAGTGGAGTCTGATACTAGAGATAAGGATTTAATCAATTGGAAAGCTAGTGTCACTGGGGAATTCTCTATGAAAATGACTTATAATGCCTTGAATGGTCCTAGAGAGGATTTCCCCTAGTACAAAATTACTTGTTTCGAACACAGGATTCCAAGACATTCCTTTATTTTTTGGGTGACCTGCCTGAGAAGGCTTAAAACTAGAACAAAATTGAAGAAGTGGGGACTTATTGATAGTGATGCCTGTTTATTGTGTGACAGTGGTTCTGAGGATGAAGATCATCTATTTTTGAGTTGTCCTTATTCAAATTCTATTTGGCATGGTCTTCTGCTCAAGTTAGGATGCTTAAGGAATCCTTGTAATACTTGGGATGCAGAGCTTTAGTGGTGTTTATCTGGATTTAAAGGTGATGGTGCTATAGCCACTCTGAAAAAACTCTGCTTGAACAGTTTTGTCTACCATATCTGGAAAGAAATAAACAGAAGGGTCTTCTCTAACCAAAGTATAAGTGAAGATGGAGTCAATCTTATGATTATTAATGATGTAAGATTGAAGTGTATCTCTTCAAAGCTTCATGAGCTGGATAGTCCTTAGTTTAGAAGATTGGTGGTTGGATGGGGGTTTGAGTGCTCTTTAAAGTCCCACATGTGATAGATTGTACCTGGATCTTTCCTTCTGGGGATGAAGTCATGATAAATATTGATGGATCTAGAAGGGATGACTCTGGATGGTATGGTGCCATTATTAGAGACCATTTGGGCATTGTCCTGTCTGCTGCTTGAAGGGGTTTTGTTCCTACTACTATTGAGGCTCATGAACTGCAAGGAGTAGAGTTGGTCTTGAATCTTGCAAAGTTTAAAAGACACAAAAGATTAAATATTTGTACTGACTCTTTGGTGGTGTATAACCTTCTTTCTGACAACAAGGTCATCCCTGCTTGGAGTGTTCTTCATGTTTGGAGAAGGATTGTTCATCTTTGACAGATTTTTGACTGCATTAGATATTCTCAGGTATACAGGGAGACTAATAGGGTTGTTGATTACCTTGCCAGTTTTCACCCTAGTGAGAGCTTTGTAGAAATAGATCCCTCCATTTTTGACAACAAGTTGAAGAAGATTGTGGCTGAAGATAGTAGTCGTAAGACTTACTACAGGAAGTAGTTTGTTTTCTTTTTGGTTTTATTTTCTTTTGTTTAGCTTGTAAGGTTCTGGGTTCTCCTTAAACCCTGCGGACTGTGTAAAAAAAAATGATGACTCGTTCACTTGTGTCAAAAGATAAATATAAATCCTTATGATTCCACTTTTCTTTGTAGCGGAATCTATTAGATTGTAAAAATGAGTATTTTCTTAAGACAAGTTAGTCCTTGATTGCTGATAGAGTGATTTCCGTTATGAAATTCTTACTAGATTTTGTTAGTCTCTTAAAAACAATATGAATGTACAGTTATTGCTAGGGAATCAAATTTCACTGAGTTTTTCTCACATCCTTTACTAAAATACTTTAAACATCTAAAGAGTGCGCAAGGAGATGGTTAGGTATCATCATTCGATGAATCTTCTTTACTCGGTATTATCTTCCATTACTTGCTGCAATTTTGATTTTTCTTCGTCTCTGCTTTCATCAATAACGCACACATGCTCTTGTATTATAGTAGAGTTGAATATAAAGTTTTTGAACTCTCTTGCTTCCAATATTTTTTTATCTTCATTTATTCTATTTGTTTTCTCAATTTCATTTTTTATTTCTCTTTTATTTTTTAGGAGAACCCAAGTCCGTGGAAGTGGCTCACTAACCAGGAACAACCACCCGACGCTGTGAATAACAATTCAGTGAGTATGTGTTCCTTATTTACAGTTATTGGTTCTCCTTAATATGCAGAGGTCTGAATTTCATTAAGTGTGTGTATTGGTAATTTGGTAGGCATTCTCTGCTCTTCGTGAGAAGGTCATGGGAAACCTGGAAAATCATGCTTCCCCTGGGACACGAGCAACACCTGGGCAGCTATTACTGTGCTGCAAGTGACACATAATGATGACGCGTTACAGAGTTGCAGGCCAAGTCAGTATATCCGTAATGGCGCATCATGGATCCATAATAGCGGTATACAGTATAGACTGTCAAGTGCCAAGAATGGCATAACCTCGCAGGTCCAATGAAGTGCAAGTTCAGCTCTTCATTGTAAAGACATTTGGTTAAGGAATGAAGCTATTGATCGACAAAATGGAGCTTCATTGAGGAAAGGCAATACATGGCCAAAGTGGCAAGATGCGACATACGATGTTGGCATTAAGGCATATCCATGGAATTGAGTTGACCCAAACTCAAGGATGATGCAAGAGTGAAGAATAGGCCAAGAGTTGGTCTATGGCATTAGTTCAAGGCTGACCAAAGCTTGAATAATGCAAACAAGCTAGTAATGCAAGAGTGACATTGTTATTGTCAAGCATATTGGCTAAGTGAAGCAAGTGACGGTTAGGAATTGGTTATTGGGTTTGCAAGCATGCCAAATGTGTGAGACAAGATAAGTAGGTTATAGAAGAAGTTTATAACCATTCATAACCACCAAGAACAAGTGTGGCATCAGTTGGCGTGACAACACAAAAGGTGGCAGTTGCAAGTGGCGGTTATGGAAACTATTTGGACACTTGGATGTCCAAGGCTTGTGCAGCGGTTGCACAGAAGTTTTGGCCTGATCCTAGTTAGTATAAATAGCTTAGGAATCAATAATGTTGGTGTTGTTCAATTGAGAGAAGAACCACTAATGTAGAGAGAGTTTTAGGCATTCACCAAGAGGGTGAATGGCCTGTTTTGGTCCATGTGATGGACGAGTTTTGTAATCTTTCTTTAGTGCAATAAAATGGGTTGTTGCAGTATTCATTGTGTTCATGATGTTGCTGATGTTGTGTGAGAATTGGTTAAGTACATGGCAGAACCTCTTATACTTGTGGGGGCATGAAGAGTTAGAGAGAAAGAAGAGTAAAGACTTCTGTTGTGCAAAGCCTTTGGAATGAATGCAGATGCATACTTTGATGCAAGTATGCCAGGCTGAGTACTTGTGGGTGATGGTGAATCACTGAATCACAGAGTGTTGCTGGTCATGTCCCATGAAAATTTTAGGCGATTAAATGGGCGTGTGACAGCAACCATGGGTAAGAGGATGGGATGATTTGAAAAGAGGGAGAGGCAACCCCATATCTGGAAATCAGTAAGTATTAACTCATGCGGAGTGTCAGATCACCAATCTTATGTATTTGGTGGTCAAATGGGTGATTTTCTATACGAAGTTAATGTGTACTGTTCTGTTGCTATAGTATCCAATATTTCAGGTCGATATTCGCAAATACAGCCAGGTTAGAGCTTTTAATAAAGATCAAGTGTTCAGTAAGGCTAAGTGTCACATATATGTGTGCGAGAAGGCTGCTGCAGAGTGCAAGTTGCATTCTCACCTTCACCATTCTATGGATTATGCCAGTGAAAGCTACCATTTTAAGTTGATTTCTAGTCTACACGTTCTGATAATAATCACCTGGATTGAGTTCTTGTCATTCCAAAATCAAACCTCTTGTGGTGACGAGGTCTTAGTTTTCCAATTGGTTGTTTCTGGGTGAGGTGTGGATGTAACCCTTCTTGTCGACTGTTCATGACGAAAATGAGCATCACTGCTCGATAACTTGGCTATTGCCAAACCCATAAGCTGCACCCAGTTGTGCTTCTCTATATGGCATCCACGTGATAATCATGTCCGTATTGTTTCTTTTGATATGACTTGTCAATTCATCTTACTGCATTTGTTTATTTTACTGTTACTGCTACTCAAGCCAACCATTGCTACATCATATCTTCAAAGGACTACCTTTTTAAACCTTTGTTATTATTCAGATTGCTTCAGGACCTGGTTTCTTGCAGAGTGGTAAGTTGGTGTTGGAGCTTTGGAGGATCATAAAGATTGCTCATTTCTCTACCAATTTCGGTTTTTGGGTGGGGCTAGGTTAATTTCAATAGAAGAGCTACCATCACATATGGTTCTAGACACTTTGACTTCAGGCGGATTAAATGCATCTGGAACAAAGTAGTAGAATGTTCAGGGTCCATTCAGCTTTGTAACTCACATTCAATATTTAGTTCTCTACATTTGAATGCGTAAATAAAATTTTCAATCAGTATCACGAGAATTGGAAGCGAGTTCTGAGGTTCTTGCAGGCTGTCAAGCTAATCTTTCGACTCTGTCGAGACCTATAATTTCCAATCTTTTTATTTTCAATGATCTGCGATATATTCCGTGTTTCACAAAACTCATGCCTATGTTAAATTCGTAGTTAGTTCATCAGGTTGCATATGTAGCCATTTTGATGAAGCTCTTGACACAGGTCAGGGCTAACCCTTTTCCCTATTATTACTTGTACAACCTGGTCCCGACTCATTAAGAGGATGCTGGATGCCTTAAACGAAGTGGAATCATTATGCATGAAACCCATGATGAAAATGCAGCAGGCTTCATACATTAAAGTAGCTGATGTAATTTTCATTTCCCACTTCGGACGCCAAGAAATGTGTGCTCGTAATGTAGACTAGTATCGAGTTATTTACTATACTGGATTTACAGTTTCTGAAATTCATGACGTTCTAAATTGTAATTCTAAAATTCATGACGTTCTAAATTGTAATTCTACTTGGAAAACGAAGTATTTCTTTTAGTTATTATATGTACTTGTAAGTGATAAGAGACAGAAGAGGTGCTACAACTAGAGGGTTATATTGATCATTTAGGGGTTCAACCTTCAAACAGATGTAAATTCTTTTATGCTGTTCACCATATAATGTTGCGGCACGAAGTTTAGGTTGTTGAGAATTGTCTCAGGGGACGTGGATTCCCTGAATACGTGAAGTATATGTTTTGGAAAATCCTAACTTTGTAAGCCAGTTTTCGAAATTAGTCGGGCCATGGACTTTAATATGGTTTTAGAACAAGTATTATTATTTTTGGGTGGCATGTGGGCATTATTTAATGTCAGCAAAAACTTTGCATTCCAAGAAGATAGATTTAAGATTACAGTCTTACATTTACTAATTATGAGTCTCTGTTTATAATCCTTGCGGTTTTGTTACGAAGAAACTTATTACTAATATTACTAATTCAGAATTGGTAATGTTATTATTGGTATGTTATAATAGACTTTCAAGACTCTGAGATCAACACCAACTCTTAACTAATATCTACTCATAATGTGAAATTACCAAATAACTAGCCATCATTGAAGTTTGATATTTAATTGGGTCAAAACTCAAAACAGTATTATTGTTTTACAACACTCTTAAGTGAGCATTATGTGTTTGTCTTTAAGGTAAACTCAAGGTTCTGTTTTGCCATCAATTTGGAATTAAGCTGTTCAGTTTAATATTTTCCAAGGGTGTCTGCTAATCTTAGTAAACTATATTAGGCATATAATTTTTTTCTTCTGTTAAGGATCGAGCAAGAGAGAGGAGAGCATAAACGCGCGGAAGCAATAGACTACATTGATAATAATTTTGGTGTATCTTTCTCATTAATTCTTCAAGCTATTTATACAATCACAAGACTTGGTTCTCAAGACATCCAATTCCTAATATAACTCAAAATAAACTAAAATATATCTCCTAATTATAGTCTCATATTATATTTCCTAATACTCCCCTCAAAATGGAGCATGGAAATCACGAATGCCCATCTTGGACAAAAGAAATTTAAACTTATCTGTATGCTCTAAATAACTTCCAATTATAGTTTATGGACGTTATGGTCCCAATCTTCGCAGTTTAAGGACATTTCGGTCCTCTTCTTAGTTTAAGGACATTTCGGTTCCATCTTCGTAAGTTTAAGGACATTTCGGTTCCATCTTCGTAAGTTTAAGGACACTACGGTCCCATTCGTAGTTAGGGACATTTCGGTCCTCTTCGGAAGTTTAAGGACATTACGGTCCCATCTTCGTAGTTTAGGGACATTTCGGTCCTCTTCGTTTCGGTAGAATACTTCTTGTACTCTTTAGACAACTCATAGGATTTTCACCTATTTTTGTTGTTCTCTTTCTCATCACAACTTTCCGTTGTTGTGATGTTCTCTACACCTCATGGGATTTTAACCTACTATTATTGTTCTCTTTCTCATCACCTCTTGGTGATTACTTCTCATCACAACTTTCCGTTGTTGTGATGTTACAACTCATAGGATTTTAACCTACTATTGTTGTTCTCTTTCTCATCACCTCTTGGTGATTACTTCTCATTACAACTTTCTGTTGTTGTGATGTTACAACTCATAGGATTTTAACCAACTATTGTTGTTATTTCTCTCATCACCTCTTGGTGATTGCTTCTCTTTCTTCACAAACCTTGTTGTTTGTCTCTTCTCCTTCTTCATCCCAGTCACACTTTTGTTGCGAAAACTGTCACTTTTCTTTGTTTTTCAAAATTCTCTCACAATCTTTTCATCACGCTTCTGCCACAAGCTCTAACTGTTCTTCTCTTTATTTTTCTGTTACAAATTTGTCACGCTATTCAGATGCCACACTTCTGAATTTGTGATAGATTTGCCACGCTGTGACATAATTGTTGTCACACTTCCGTTTGTAGGCATTTAAACAAACACATTCTCTTCACTCCCCTTTTTAATCGAATTAGGAAACACACACACAGATTCATAAACCATCTCCGACAATCAAACTCGACCAAGCTCTGCTCCTTGTTTCTCAGTCTCTAACTCTGTTCACAGCTCAACTTCTCGTCATTTCCAACCCATACAGCTTCCTCCATTCTTCGCTGCTAACAACCAACTTTTCCTTCAACAGCCACACGAACAAACCCACACGAACGGAGGAGATGCAGCACACTTCTTCACCACCGGAACCCATCTATCAGTTCTCGCTCCATTCATCAATGATCTTCCTCGTCTACTGCCGATACTATCAGCAACCCATTACAGCACCATAGCAACACCTGCTCCTTATTCGAATTCCATCATCTTGGCAGCAAACTCGCTCCATATCAACCAATACCGATCACCACCGTTAAAACCTGGAAAAAATATCACGATGTCTCCTCGAGCTATCTCCATTCTCTTGTGCTCCCAAATATCCCAGCAGCCAAGTTTCTATCGTCAGTTCATCCTAGCAATAGATAATATCACCATTAATCACTGAACTTACTATGGCTCCATTGACTGCCATTAAGATGCACATCACTATCTCTGTTTTCAGTCGAGCTCCACAGCACAATCAACGCTATAACGGAAACAAAACTCTCGAGTTCTCATAATCCCAACAAACCATCGTGTTACATGACTTCTCTAACAGCAACTTCATAGTGACTGTCTGCATTACGTCTGCCCAGCAATATATTATGGGCTACGTCTTCTTCTCATCTTAACGATTAATACCTAATTTTGAATAATTCTCACCCTTTTTGAAGATAGCACCTTTTTTTTTTCTCAGCAGCAGTATTTCGTCTCCATGTTTTCTCGGCATCAAAAACATGCCCTAAACTCGATTTTCACCGTGACTTCAAAAGACATCACAATTCTCCTTCTTCACCTGACTTTTCGCTTCAAACTTGCCACAATAACAATCAGAATATTGCACAACTATTTATTTATTTTTAGTCTTCTTCTCCTTCTTGTCGCAACTTTCCAAACTCTTTAGGAAAACATCTAACTTCTCTTCCTCTCCTCTCTCCCTCTCACCTTGCTCTGATACCATGTTAAGGATCGAGTAAGAGAGAGGAGAGCATAAACACGCGGAAGCAATAGACTACATTGATAATAATTTTGGTGTATCTTTCTCGTTAATTCTTCAAGCTATTTATACAATCACAAGACTTGATACTCAAAACACAAGACTTGGTTCTCAAGACATCCAATTCCTAATATAATCAAAATAAACTTAAATATATCTCCTAATTATAGTCTCCTATTATATTTCCTAATATCTCCGTTTTTATTCGTCTCAGGATTATTCTTGTATTCACACTCACATTCTAGTCCCACAAATCTCTCTAACATGCGGTGCCGTAGAGTAGAGGAATGAGTTTTCCTTCCGAAGAACGTCTTTCTTTTCTATATTCAGCTTTTATTCATTCTCTTATATGCCCAGTAGTCGGCTAGCCACTAAACTACTGTCACGCATACATACATACAACTGTATTATTACTAGTAATAGTATCTCTAATACACGTATTGATTAAATATAAATCTCTTAACACCACTCATCGACAGAAAAAAAATATTTTTAATAAGTTTCTTTCTTGACATCTCGTTGTATAATCACCGTATAATTATTAGTTATAATATCATATACGATCTCATTTTTCTTCATTTTCTTGTAGTATTGGACTGTCGGTTTTTAATTTGCAATGCTTGAGTGAGTTGCTAACGATTGATAAGGATGGGCAGTATGTTTATGGAATGGACGAAGGGAAATGTTTTCCCAAATCCTCTCATGCAATGACGACCCAACTTAAAAGAGCTGTCAGCTAAGTTGTACTGGTGCAACTAACCAGGTGTTCATGAAAGTTGCTGTTTCAGAATTAAAATAAGGCAAAAGTTGTTCCTTTTTCTATTTTGTATTTAATGAAAGATCCCATGGATTAGGTGAAATCCCTCCAATAGCTCTATGTTGATGGCGAAATAGACTTCACTCTCCTGGAGTCATGGTAATAATATAGCTACGAGGTGCATGAGCAAACCTGGATGTCCAAAGCTTTGCCATGAGGAGCCTGAGTCATGCCTTGTATTTCAAACAAAGATGCCAAGTTACATGCGACAGGAATGGTTTATAATTAGTATATACTCTATGACGAACACGCTTGATCCCATTTTTTTGTAATATTTCTAGCTGTACTGTAGGAAATTGCACAAGCCAAATCTTTTACCATCTGAAACTGTGAATGCCGAAGCTTTGACTCCCGGACCAACTCCAAAATAAGGGAGAGGTTCTGTGAGCTCTCCAGTAAAGCTAGAGCCTGTTTTCTGTGACAACCATAATCCTATGTGCTTATTTGCTGATAAGGAATTCCGTCTTGCTACCATACTTATCCGTGTCATTTAGCGATTACTCCATATGTAATAAGCACAGGGGGAAACACCAGAACTGGCAGTCTGTGTAAATAAACGTACAACCTATTGCATTTGGAGTCATTACACCTTCCACATTAGAACTAAAAGAATCCGTGTCCCTCAACATATGTAGTAGAAAAGAAAGAAAAAGGTCAACCTTCTTCGAGAAATATGTTGATTTTTTTTATTTTCTTTAGAGAATTGTCTATATTGTCCTTCACCTTTATACTAAATCTATACCTATATCCTTTATTTTGGTAATCACATCATTCCTTTTCTTTTTTTCTTTTCTACCCATTGAATTTTTTTCATCGTTTTAATTTTGATTGAAACCAAAGATCGACGATCAAACAAATTTTATGATTGATTGTTTAAAATTAAAACCCAAAATTCATCAACATTAAAGTTGAAACTTAGAACATCAAAAAAATAAAGAAAAAAGAGTTAAACGAACAAAACGAATAAATGATAGTAGTTCTGATCCAAAATCAGGATTTGATTACTTGAAATCAAAAATTTGATCCGAAATTTTCTTGGATTTGCAGTAGCAGAAACATAATCGGTAGGTAACGATCTATTTTACCTACCGATTATGGTTGATGTTCTTGGATTTACAGTAGCAGGAAAATAATAGGTAGATAAAAATCTATTTTATCTACCGATTGTGGATGATGTTCTTAAGAAATGATGAACACTAACCAGAATCGGCAGATAAAATGATTGTTATCTACCGATTATTCTTAATTCAAAAAATTCAATTTTTCTGTACTAAAAATTAAACACAATCGGTAGATAATAAACACAATTTACTACCTATTATGGTAGTACCAAAATTCAAAAATTCAAGTATTTTTTTCAAAAACTCATTTTGGGGCCAGTATATAATCGGAAGTTTAATTAACTTAAACTTCTACCGAATATGGGTAATTCTCATTTCAAAATCCACTACATAATCGGAAGTTAAGTTCACTTGTCTTACTTCCGATTGTTATAATTCCAAAATTTGAAAAATCAAGTTTTTTTTTCAAAAACTCATTTTAGGGCCAATATACATTCGGAAGTTTAATTAACTTAAAATACTACCAAATATGGTAATTCTAATTCCACTATATAATCGGAAGTTAAGTTCACTTACCTTACTTCCGAATGTTATAATTCCAAAATTCGAAAATTTAAAAAAAAAAATCGAAAACTCATTTTGGGGCCAGCATACATTCGGAGATGAAGTAGATAACACATCTTCCGAATGTTGTAAGTGCAAATGCAGAAAATTTTAGAATTTTCGAAATTTCTGATTTTTGGGCCAACACTCACTCGGAGATTTATGTATGTTTTTGATCTGCGAATGTGACAGATTCAAAACCAACCATGCCATGGCTCTAGATGTTTCCAAAGGACGTTATAGAAAGTTAGCCAACACACATTCGGAAATTTATGAAAATAAGTTATCCTCCGAATATAGAAGTTGCAAAACCAGAAAATTTTAGAATTTTCGAAATTTCTGATTTTTGGGCCAACACTCATTCGGAGATTTATGTATGTTTTTGATCTCCGAATGTGACAGGTTCAAAACCAACCATGCCATGGCTTTAGGTGGGTTCCAAAGGCCGTTATAGAAGATTAGCCAACACACATTCGGAGATTTACGAAAATAAGTTATTCTCCGAATATAGAAGTTGCAAAACCAGAAAATTTATATTTTTCGAAATTTCTGATTTTTGGGCCAACACATGTTCGGAGGATATGGATATGACATATCTTACCGATTATGACACTCGGAAGAGTGTATTTCTCGAATGTATGTCACTATTACTCAAAAATGAAAAGAAATGAAGAAAAAGAGACAAAAAACATTCTAATATTGAACCAACAATAATCGGAGGTCTTAGATTTTTTTTATCTCTCGAATGCATTCGGGAGATAAATATGCTACTTTATCATCCGAATATGCAAGGGTAATTCCGGCATTACGAATTAGCGAGATAAGGGCTGACTACATTTTTCATTTGGGTGACCTTTTTTGTCTTATTATTGGCCCCTAAATTCTTTTCAGTGGCCCCTAAAAATGGTAGGCTAAATACACTGATTCCAAAATACACGTCTTATTCAGTTTCAAACACTGAGATTGAAACTGCTCAACATAAGCTATTGCCACTTACTGGCTGTCGATCAGATTTGACTTCCTGGGAATTTTCTGTAGCAGAACTGTAATATAGAAAGTAACCTTTGGAGAATCAGAAGAATGGTTCAACTCCATCTCCACCTCCATATTACTTTATTCAAAACTGACCATCCATATTTAAACCCCAGGAAGAAACTTCGAAGGCCCCAAAAGAAAAACAAAACAAAACAAAATTATCTAACTTCAGAGGCCCCAAAAGAAAAACTTTTGAGAAAAAATGATTGTTCTTAGATTCGTATTAGATCCTCAGATTAGATATTTGGAGTACAACTAAAAAAAAAAAAAGAAATCCTAAAACAGAACTTTTTCTTCACAAAAGAAATAGAAAACAAATTTCAGAATCCAAAGACAACAGACAAGAGTAGTAGCAGGTCACAGCATAAACAAAGATAAACTCATTACAAAATCATCTCTACAAGAACACTCCCGGAAATCCTATTTTAATATAGAATTTTGAGTTCACAAACCATTATGCTCTACACACTTTTCATATTTGTTTTAGGAAGAATTTAAGGAATAGTAACTAAATTGAATTTAAATGTTCCCAAAAGATTTTTAACATCTCTGAGAAAGTAACAATACCAACCAACGTATAATCATCTTCGATGACCCAGACATAATTAACTCTATGAGCTAAAGCTTGAATCATGACAGCAACTAATGAACTTCTACGATTACAGACAATTGCTTCTGATCTTCTTACTAACCTTGCTGAATAACAACTTGATCTGCTACATCTACTGCTCATACTATTTGATCTTGTTGGTGTATTATCACTACAACTTCTCAGTAAAGTAGAAGCGCATTCGTCATCTGAAGAAGAGGAAGACGAAGAGGAAGAGGACCAAAAGGAAGAAAATGCTTGCGACGATGATGAGGAAGATTTTGACATACTCAATTCTTGTATCAAATCCAACATCCCTTGTAAATTTCTTTCCTCCAATCTTGTTTTAACCTTTTTGATCAAATGACTGGGTGGGCCACCACAATCTATGTAAGACATTAACTCACCAGCTGAGAGTGTTGTAATTGCAGCTGCAACAGTTTCTTCACTATTAGAAAGTGTTAATGGTGAAATTTCCCCTAACAATTTTCCTAATTCATCTACTACTGCAACCGAGGTTTGTTGAGCTAAGGCATTAGAAATAGCAGTGACAGCAGAAGAAGCAGGGTCATGGTAACCAACAGCTAGAATTTCAGGATCAATAATATCGAGCGACTCAATTGAGTAAAATGGGGTCGGAGAGAATAGACCAATTAAGTTGAGAAGATACCGAATGACATCTTCTTGTGTTAACCAACAAAATTCATGACCACTGTGGTGAGTTGGCCCAAACGAAGATTTTGAAAGAAGCTTTTTCCTTGAGCTGGTTTTTAAGGGTACAATCAAGTTCTGTGCACCACCTTCTATGATGAGATCAATCACTTCTAGCAAACTGTAGAAATAAACAAAAAACAAACAGATTGAAACTAATTAGTAGCTGCAGAGAGGCATAAGTTTAAACAATCAAACAAACTGCAATTTTCAACATCAGACGTGCAAAAATTGTTTGGTTCTACTCTATCTGACTCAGTTTTCTTTCTTGACCAGGTGAATTATCTTTTTGTTAGTTTATGGAAGGAATACCCAAGATAAATGTTAAAATTGACTCTTCATTGTGAAACTGTTTTTCTCTCTTCTTAATGAAATTGGTCTTTATTTTAACAGAGACAATAATACAAACAAGTAACAGTCAAAAAAAAGAGAGATAAAAAAGACACCTCTAACAAGCTCTGATTTTTGAATCCGGCAAAAACCTTTGACATTGCCGGAACAATTCATGCAACAAAAAACCTCCCACAATTGATCAAACAATTATCAACACACAAGATTAAAAAACAAGAAACAGCAAAAACAAAATAAAAACAATCAAAAAATTCAAAGAAACGGAACCCTAAAAAAAAAAAGAAAATAACCCCAAACCTTGAATGTGGCTCCACATGCCTAATAACTCCAGGAGAAACATCCTCAGGAAGAAGAACAGAAACAGGAGATTTTAATGCAAGACAAGGATTTGACACATTCTCTTCTTTACATAGATAACAAACAATGTTAACCATACAAATTTTCCCAATACATCTACATTTTTCTTCTTCTCCGCAACTATTACCAATTTTTAATAGGTCAGAATGATCACAACTCCATATGCTAATATAATTTTCACCGGTGAATTTCAATACAGATAAAGCATCACTAATTGAAGCAGAAATTGATAATGATCTCAAAGCTGGTTTACCAAGACAGAGGTCTGATACCTCATGTGATAACAAGCTTATTGCCATGCAATTTCTATAAAAGAGGTTATTTTCTCCGCAAAATCAATACCCCCTTTTGAAGAGTTGAAACCCCTAGAAAATTACAGACAGAAAAAAGAGGCTGGTGACGGGAGGAAAAGCGAGTTTGTTTCTTTTTGTTTTTCGGGGCGGAGTTTATTAGTAAATGGAGTTTAACGAAGTAGTGATGATATTTATAACAGGGGTCTCGCATCAAGAGTAGGGTCAAAAAAATCACAAAGAGGTAAGTGTTGGTTAACCCCCTCGATCCATGGCTAGATCAGATTATGGGGTTAGTGGGCCTACGGCTTTATTTTCTATGTGGTGGATTTTATTTTTTATTTTATTTTTGTAGTTGTTGACGATGATTTTGTAATGTGGCTCGGGTTTCTTTTTTTTTTATGCTGTTGGCACCACAGTATGCCAAGTATACTCTTACAAATAACCGAGTCACCACCTCGAGAACGCGCTACAAAAAAAATGTAGTGGCACTTGTTTTCTCATCATGGTACTATTGTCATGTGCTCTCTTCTCTCTCTCCTCTCATCTTCTGCTTCAACAAGAATACCTTTAGCAACTCCTTTTCCGTTGAGGTCAAGTTCATTTTGAACTAGATCCGAGCACCATTCTTCATTTTTTCTTGTTTTCTAGGTTCGTTAGCAAGTTTAATTTATTTGTTGTCATGTTTTTTAGTTATCTACACCAATATGGTGTTTTTATCTCTTTTTAAATGGTTTATCTACACTTTAATGGCGGTTCCTGGTTATTAGTTTGGGTTTTAAGATTAATAAGGATGTTCTCCAATGACGAAACCTTTATCTTTGTTGTCCCCGGCGACGAAATCTTCATCACTAATTTAACCGGCGACGGAACCTACGGCAGTAATTTTTTTGATGACGGGATCTTCATCCCTAGTTACAAGAGATTTGAACAAATCACTCCTATTTTGGGAGCACATCTATCTATAGAAGAATATCAAACAAAATTGTTGGAATTTAATTCCGAAAAGTATTCATACTTGTATTTGTCTTACTCCGGTAATCCTTCTCTTTCTCTTGTCGGATTTCTCGGTATTGTACTCTTATGGTATGATCTTGTTTCTTTGTATTCTCTTATTTTTTATCTTAAACTCATTGTAACCTCGAATTACCATTAATGAAAAGGTTCCTTGTTTATCAAAAAAAAAAATTGAGGAGAAATTTTAAATATCTTCGTAGTAATCTTAATGCAAGGTAAGGTACGGAATATAACCACAACTAAGCCTTTGATCCTAAATATGTTGATAATTTTGAACTAGAGGAAAGGAAAAGATAATAATCCCCTAAATACAAACTAACGACGCTATGTATGTTTATACAACAGACTCATTAGAGCAACAAGCACACACACATGCGGGATGTGAACATGATAACAAAACTAACAAATAATTAAGGAAACACAAATATAGGTTGAGGGCCAATCTCAGGATATGAGTTATTTATAAACTGTGTCCTAAACATTAGTTATTTATAATCTCAGGATATGAGTTATTTATAGGTTGATCCTAAACATATTATTAACATTGAAGTAGATGAAAAAATAATAATCCCCTAAATACAAAATATTGATGTTGTTTCTATTTATAGAACATACTCAATAGAACGAAAAGCACACACACGTGCAGGATGTATGAACACATTAACAAAAACTACTGTAACAAATAATAATTGATGACACACAAATATAGGTTGAGGGCTAATCTCAGGATATGATTTATTTATCACAAGATCCATAATATAATGAATATGCACCTGTAAACTCTTCATTCTACTATTCATCACAGGATTATAGGCCAAATGGAGAGAACTAGTGTTGTCACAGCTGAGTTGAGGAGGAGAAGGTAAAAAGTAGACAAATCTTTGAGCGGTTATAAGATCAAAATAATTTCAACTACAGTAGTAGCTAGAGTCATATATACAGATTCGGTAGAAGACCAACAAATTGTAGGTTATTTTCTAAAGGACCAAGAAATAGGGTTATACCGAAAATAAAAGCAGATTCCATTAGTAGATTTGCTATCACTAACACTACCAGCTCAATCAGCATCTGAAAAACCATACAAGACTATATGACCCTTAGTAAAACACAAGCATGATTGATTATACCCTAGAGATATCTGAAAGTCATTTTGGATATCAAGAAATAAAGGATTCGGAGGTTTAACCATGTGTTAACATACCTGATTTACTGCAAAAGAAATGTCTGCCTAGTCCAAGTGAGATAGTGAAAAGCCCCTACCAGAGTTCTATATTCAGTTGGATTGTCAAGAAGGACACCTTTAGATGTAAGATGAGAATGAGCTGCAAATGGAGAAGTACAAGGTATGAGAACATAACTCGACCGAACTCGTAAGTTTTGTTATCTCAAGCTTGTTGTGTCAATGTTAGATGTACAAAGCCATATTTTGATTTCTAGTCTACTAAAGTCAAGTCTCGGACTAGGATTGTAGCATGGTAGTGGAGTATCAGATATCACTGGATAACCCTCGAAGATCAAAGATGAAAAACAAACGAAAACATTTGGAGAACTTCATAAACAAAGAGGTATGTGAAGACTGACATATCCTATTTACTCATGGCATCTCCCATTCTATCTTATGAGACAATGTCTTATGATTTTAGTAGAATTAATATTACAAATAATAAATTTCGAGTTTCGAGCTTGTCTTGGTTAAACTCTCGAAATATGATTGGAGCAATGGATGTTTTTAGATCCTTAGCAAACTTAGTTAAAACAATTTATTGTTCACAATCCGTTTTTGTTTCAAGTTGATCATTTGGAAATTGCCAAAGCAAGTAGTGTATATTGTCTATGGCTATTGGGAATGTTTCAAATTTAAAGATGAGAGATTTTCATAACTGCTTGGAGAAAGGTATTCTTACCCGGTTTGTATACCTAGTCGATCTGAATTTCACAAACTGTATAGGTTTCAAAACACGGTTTGCGTACTCTTTACATATGAGTTCGGAAATGGGGGTGGGGAGGTTTACAAACCTGGTTTGCATCCCCCTACGACCTGACTTAGTGAATTGGTAGAGGTTTGCAAACCCTTTGAGGCTGACTTCGCGAACTTCCAAGAGGTTTGCAAACCTAATGTGCATACCTACCTTGCTACAACTCTCATAAACACTTCTAAGACAACTTTATTCACAAAATTACCTTGAGTTTGTGGATTATTATTTGAGTCCTTAGTGTTACGAAACACCATTATTGCTTGTAAGTTCACAGGCTTACTTATCCACTATGGAATATCATTGTGCGTGGTTCTATAGCTCTTAACCATAGTGTATATTCTTCTATGTAATCTCAAGGCGGAATTTTTACATGCTTACATTCCTAACTAGTAATTTCATCTAAACAGAGAAAGTGTTTGCTTGAATCTCAAGCAACATTTGCTTAAATTCAAAGCTATTTGTAGCCTTGAAAATCCATAAATAAAGAAACTCTTTCAATAGGATTTCTGAATCCCTCGCACTCTTGTGTCTGAGTTGTATAGCTAGAACGTCCTTTATAACCTAGGTTTCTTTATGAAACTTCTATAGGCTATGGTTTTGAAGACTTCGCTTAGGGATTCGTGAATCCCGGTCATACTATGTTTTACATAATAGTTCTTGAATCCGGATATTTTTCTAATGGTTATTGAAGTTCACGAACTTTAGATCAGGAACAAGATAAATGGAAAAGTTCTTTTAGTCTCATACTTTGTGATTTATCAACATAGATAGATAAAATCTTCTTTGATTTTTTTTGGATTATTCTTGAGAGGTGGTTAGTGATCTAGGCTTTTCTTTGATAATAATGTAAGTGTTTTGGATCCGTCAGGTTTGCTAGATTTATCCACTGCAAACAAATTTCCAAATCTCTTGATTGCATATCTAAAATAAAATACACTTGTATGTTAGAGGCAGATAGGTATCAAAAGTATTCGTCGAGGTTGAAGCAACTCTTAGGCTGTAAAGGACGTCAGCTAGGGGAATCAAGCGCGTAAAATCTTGTGAGGTGCAAGAGACATAAGAAGCACGACTATAGCTGAATTGCTTGGAGGGTTAATTCAATCTCAACTACATTCTAGTCTGAAATCTGACAGTATGATCGTCTTTGTAGCGGTTTAATACAATGTGATGTTCAAAGTTGTACGAGGTCCCAGTATTTTACTGCATGTGCATTTTTCCTTGTTAACAAAGTTTCTGGCGTCTTGTGCTTTTTTCTTTGCAACATTATGTTGATAATGTCAGAGATATTGTGTCGGCACCTAGACATATTGTGTCGACACCTACGGCTGGAAGAGTTTCGGGAGAAAAGGAAAGCTTACCAAGATAAGGAAACAAGTTCTATCATAATCAATTAGGATTTTCTTGTTCCCGTATTTATGTAAATCGTATAGCTACAGAATATTGTACAATCAATACTCTCATATATCACAACAATATAAATAGAGAAGTTCTTTCTCTCCCAGAACTATCCAAGGGTGAACAATCACATCTGTTTCTTTACCTTGATATGGTTTCTAGATAGCTTAGGGTTATCAATCTTGGGATCACCTGTTCTTCCTTCATTATTATTATTATTATTATATGAAACGTACCTCTGAGGGCTTTTATTGAAAATAGGGAAAAGAGTAATATTACATAAAAAGTGTTGGTAACCTAGCTACAAGCTGAGAACCAACACCCTTTTGAATAACAATACTTAAACGATGAAAAAGAAAACTGCCAGTGCCACAATTTGCGTCATTGTGAGATAGACAGTCTTTAACCTCTTTACAAAAGCCACCGTGTCCTCACTTAGTTCACCTAATGTAGTGAAAGCGAGAATATGAAAGCCATATCCGTGAGACTCACACTTCTATAAATATTTGTTGCGTTTACGGAGAATCGCCTTAGAGAGAGCTTGGCCCGGGGTGAAAGAACGAATTTCCCCAGTGAAGGGAGAAACGCCTGTGACATCGAAGCATGTATCTCTGTCGTTTTCCCAGTTGTGTACTAATAAGTCAGCAGGCCTCAAAACAGCATTCTCATCTGAAAGAAAACCTAAGGCTGCTTCTTTACGTGATGGGACACCGGCTTTGATACATATATCCATAAAAATGTCACGTACCAGATCGTGCCGGAATTTGAGTCCAACGTCGCTAGCACAATGTAAGGCATGGTCTCCAAATATGTCCATCTCCTTATTACAGCTTGAACAATGACTGCCTTCGGGAAACAGCGGGATGCCAAGTCGGTAGCTGAGAACGCATCTGAAATGACGAGGTCCAAGGGTTTGATTCAAACCAGCAATGGGTATGGCAAGTAAATAATCTTGGGCGTGTTTGAGCTTGTTGCACTGCCATAATACACTGTCACGTACACTCAAATGTTAGGTTGTGGGTATCCGTTTCTTCACTGCTTCGAAGTATAAAACATCCAGGGAGTGCATAGAATGAGGGGTTGTATCGTCAAAGCTATGTGAGGAAGAGGTAAGACCACAAACTTGGATGTAGGCTGCTAAGGCTTGCTGATATGTTGAGCTTGAACTGTTAGGAGGGATGTCATTCAATATGACATCCTGTATAGCCCGAGTTTGAAACTGTGAAGCCAAGTAGCAGTAATTGCTGGTGTCATGCATCGTATATACGCCTAGACCTCCGTCTTTGATTGGTAGGGTAGCGATGCGGTATTGCAATGGACCAAATCTTGCCCCATCTGCAGTAATAAGTTGTCGCAAATAATGAAAGAGGTGATCGTCAAAGTGAGTCATAGATTGCTGCAGTGCTAAGGGATTTGTTGTGCGCATAGTGAAGTATAATCTGGAGACCCCAGTACAATTGCGCAATAATAATAGTTCGCTCTGCGGATACTTGAGCTTCTTGACGACTGACATGAGGTTGATGGTTTTAGTCACTCTCTGCATCACCATTTCCTTGCTGAATTGCAAATCTAGACTGACAGGACCACCTAGGAGTTTGACACCAGTTGAGGGTCGACCAATGTTGGCAGGAAAAATGCCTGGAATTAAACTCCGTTGATCTGGTGTAAGCCAAAATAACTCGGTTTTGGTGATGTTGAGGTGAAGACCCCTGCGGACACCTTCAGATTGAATTATAGCCAAGGCCTTGGAGACTTCCAACGTATCACCAATGATGGTGCCGTCGTCGAGGTACCATGCATTTAAGTCTAACTTGCACTTGGAGGCGATGCTCAATACAACAGGATGGAGAGTAAGTGTAAAGAGCAACGGACCAAGGGGGTCACCTTGTTGCACTCCCTTAGCCGAGGATAAGATGAACTCATTATAGTATAGCCGAGCCGGTTTAGCATAACAAAATTCGACCCATTGAGCAATTGCAGGACAATGAGATCTGACCTCTTGGATTAGTGTTGTACGATCAACCATGTTGAATACGTTCAAGAAGTCGATGAGTAACATGGAAGTATTGTTCATTGTACCTTTTAACTCCATGAGTCTGTTGACGGAATGGAGGATACTTTCCCCACCACATGGCACTCCCACTCCAAACTGGTAGTCATCCAAATAGGTAGACATTTCTTTTCCAATTTTCACAGCTGCAACTTTGGAAACTAGCCTGCGCCATATAGTACCCACTACAATGGGTCTAAGCCCACCACCAGGTTTCTGCAATGGTGTAAGGGGAGCACTAGCAATGTATTCACCTAGAATGATATCTCATGTTGTGATGAGGAAGATGATCTAGAACGAGTACGACGCATGGCATCTGTAAAGAAAAATAACCGTTGTAACTACCTCGGATGGTGAGAGACTGTGGTTAAGAATGGCATCAATCGAAAGGAGATAACAAGGGTATTTTAAGAGTGATCAGAATTCTGTGGAGGAAATTCGATGCAATTGCCGGAACAAATTTGCAGACTTTTTGTCGCCTGTAAATCGCCCGGAGTTTCTCTCTCATACCCTTATTATATTATTATTATTATTATTATTATTATTATTATTATTATTATTATTATTATTATTTCAATTCAGTCAGATGGCTTCCTCTTTCAACTTCAATCACGTATTAACTATCAAACTGGATGAAAGTAACTACTTGCTGTGGAAATCTCAAATCATGGCTTTTGTTCGTGGCCATGATTAAATGGGTTTTCTGGACGAATCAAATCCTTTCCCACCTGCCACCATTGAAGTAATGCTACCAGATGCAACTGAAGCTTTTCATAATGCTAATCCAGAGTTTTTTTACCTGGAAACAGAATGATAAACTGCTTCTCAGTGGTATTATATCCTCTCTATCACAGAGTGTACACACTCAGATGCTTGGAGTAACGATCTCTCGAAAGGCATGGCAAAGACTAGAAAGAATATTTGCTTCCAACTCTCAAGCTCATATGATGCAGCTCCAGCTGCAGTTGGTGAACACCAAGAAGGGTGCATTGAGTATCCTTGATTATCTTACAAAAATGATTTTTATGCTGACAGTTGTTATTTCTCGGCCAATTTCTGATTCACAGCTTGTTTTGTATGTTCTCAATGGACTTGGCCCTGAATACGGTCCATTTGTTACGGCTATGACCAATGTGCTCAGCCTGTTTTGTTTGTTGACCTTCAAGGATACCTGCTTAGCCATGAAATTCGTTTAGAAGATCAACATGTTGCTGAACTAGCCTCTCCCGCTGTTAACAATACTCAGAGGAAACCATTTTCCGCTTCTCATGCTCAGAATTGCAACCAACAACCAATGCCTAATCGTGGAGGAAGCAACAATACTCATGGTCGTGGTCGTGGACGCGGCCGTGGTGGGAACAATAACCATCCTGGGTATCGCTATCAACCTTCACCCGCTTCCATATGTCAGATCTGCAACAGATATGGGCATACTGCACTTAATTACTATAACCATTTTAATGAAGGAGGAAACCGTTCTGACTCAGCTGCTGCAAAATGTTGAAACTCATGTTCCTAGCTACAATTATATGGATCCATCCTGGTATCCAGATTCAGGAGAAACCCATCATGTTACCCATGACCTGAGAAACATCCAAAATCGTGTTGAATACAATGGAAATGACGTTGTTACTATTGGGAATGATTCAGGTTTGCCAATAACTCATATAGCGTCTTCTTCTTTTGATGCACAATCACATTCTTTCAAACTAAGCAATATATTTCATGTTCCCACAGTAAGGAAAAATATACGTTCTTCAATTTACCAAAGATAATGATGCTTATTTTAAATTTCATCCTGATGTTTTCTATATTAAGGATCGTACGTCGGGGAAAGTTCTTCTAGCAGGCAAGAGTAAAGATGGTTTGTATCACCTTCCTTCTACAGTATCTAGTCAATTAAGGAAGGCATTCATTGGAATTGGGGAGAAGACAACACAAGAAGTATGGAACCATCGGTTGGGACATCCATCCTATAAAATCGTTCAATTTATCTTAAATAAAAATAAGTTACTTGTGAGTAACACTAGGAAGTCTAATTTCTGTGAAGCTTGTCAATTGGGTAAGAGTCATCGACAAACATTAACTAATGCTCATATCACTCAGTTCTCAGATAATTAATGCTCCTAGACAGCATGCCTGCTAGTATAGAGCCATCAATTAATTATCTCTGATCCTTAAATTCATTAAATGAATATTCAGGAATATTCTACGTTCTTCATAATATTTCGTTACTTCAATTCGTGGTTCTTCCCAGCAGAATTCCATGGGTTAATGATAAATATTCAACATACGGGCATCTGAGCCGCTATCGAGTAAGTCCCGACCAAAATGGTGCAAGTGTATTCAACAATAATGCACTAACGAGCACCTGAATGCACGAACGAGCATTCCGAAATACGAAGGAACGGTGAACCTATGCAAAATAGGAAGAAAAATAATAAGTAATAAAATATTAGCTAGGGCGCTAGGGGACTGGACCCACTCGCCGTCCGGTCATGCCGTGGCCAGTCCCGCGCCCAATTCTAAATTTTATCATATTTTTATTATTTTCCTTGATCTCATGAAAATCCCTTCATTTGAACAAATATCCTTCATTTTAAGGAAACTCCTCAGTTTCATGGTGTTCCTCGTATCAAAGAAAAAATAAAAATTAGGAAAGGTGTCGCCGGACCAAGCCTACTAGCCGGACGGTCATGCCCTAATTGTGGATGGTCCCATACCTTGCATTCCTTATTATTTTATTATTATTTCCTTCATCCCATGAAATTCCTTGATTTCATGATATTTCCTTCACATTAAGGAAAAGATATAAAATTATGGAAGACTCGCGGGATCGGGTCTCACACGTCCCTTATTTTATTATTATTAATATTATTGTTTCCTTCATCTCATGGAAACTCCTTCACTTCAAGGAAACTCCATATTTTCAACAAACTCCTTGATTTCATGATATTTCCTTAAAATCATGAAAATAATATAAAATTAGAAAAAGTGCCATGGGACCGGGCTCGTTAACCGTCCGACCATGCCTTGGCCATATACGGTCCCACACTTCATGATTTCTTTATTTTATTATTATTATTTCCTTCATCTTATGAAGTTTCCTCAGTTTCAGCAAAACCCTAAATTCTTCATATTTTTTCAAATGTTGCTCAAATGCGCATCAGAAAATGTCAAAACTCTCAGAACTGATACACGAACAATTTGGTGACATGAGCATATTACCTTGACCGACCAAGGTTGGCTCTTTGGCTTGCAAGAGGCCAGTCCCACACATTTTTATCATTTGACCTAATTTGTTCACATTAGGTTCAAACTCTTCCAAACAACTTGGAATTTCATAAAACGATCGTCAGTCGGTCCCATGACCAACCAGGGCCGGTTTCATGACCCCTTGGTCGGTCCTTCATCTCTTCATAATTTATTAGGTTTTATCACCTAAGGTTCAGACGAACATTATTTTAATGAAGGATTAAACCAGCATTTAATCATCTTTTCACCAACTGGTCTTCAAGAGACTTTGGTATTTTGCTCACTTGAGCATCTGGGTGTTACATGGTCGACTCATCATCCCATGTAGCCGGTCCCACCTTCACTCCGTGGCTGATTTTCAATAAATCGTCAATTGATCAGCAATTGATCAAAATTAGGGTTTCGGATTCAAAGCTCTGCGAAACATAATTCTTATACTCAGCCCAGTCGTCGGTATCTTAAATTAATATTTCATTTGGTCCTGCTACCAATAATTCATCAACCGAGAAACATTTTCCCAGATGAGCAATATTTGCTCAGACTAAGGAATATTGGTTCAACAATCCATCAAATGAGCAATATTTTCTCACCTTAACTATCAACATTTACTCGAGAATTATACTTCTGTCTCAACAGACACGTTCAAATCATGAGTATTAGAACATTTGCAAATCACGTTCGACTCAGCAATACAAGGACTCATCGTCCCATAAACTCAGCAACTGACTAACTAAATACATGTGTGCCTTGCAGACTCCACAATCACGAGACATCAATCGTGTCACATGGGGGGATATTAACTAGGGTTTTGGTCTGGCGGTCTATGGCACGTATGTTCATGCACACGATGAGACTGTGAGCAAGTCGTGCAATCAGTTGGAGGAGTTAGCAAAGTAGTGGATGGAAAAAGGTATCCGCATGATGAGCAACTGGTTTTAACACGATTTCCACTTCCCCACTCTTGGACTCCAGCAACTGTCACACTTCATGGGATCAAGGTGTATACAATTCTAGCAATATAAATAAGTCTTTGAATCATGATTGAAAACAAGACAATCTCTGGTCGAATAGACAACAAGGGGTTCAGAACTCAACATCTGAGCAATTACTCTCAACAGAGCAAAATTCAATCAATCATAACTTATCTTATTTCTTTACGCGGAATACACAACACACCTACAATCTTCGATCACCATTGATCTCACGCATTTCTCAGCTTCTCTCCTACAGATCGACCCATCCTCTCTTGTGACCGAATTAGCTCTGGAACGGCCATTGTCTTGGTTTAGGCCGGAGTCCTAAAGGTTGATATCTCGAAATTAAAGCATTCCCTTCTTGCAGTGCATCTGTGTGAGGTTAAGCATTTCGCTCGGTTCAAGGAGTCTCCTCCGTACGGTCGTCTTCTCAATTCCGTAAAAACCAGCAAATCGTTTTTCCCCATCTACAGATTGGAGACCACAGTGGGAAATCTCTCGGTTGCAATCTCAATTCGTCAAGATGGTCGGTCTTGGGTCTGGTTCAGTTACCAATTCGGGTTCAACACCCGACTCTAACATTGCAAGTTCTATTGGTACTGCCACTGCAAGTAATACTCCTCTCAAACGTTGTAGGCTCTAGTGGTACCACTAACACCACTCCTCCGGCCAGCAATGTCACGCCACATGTTATTACTACTATTCCGAGTACTGGTGCTCCAGTGATCACTCCTGTCAATGCTGCAAGCAATGCTACTAGCACTATCAACAATCCACCTCCTAGCAAGTCTCCTGAAGAAACCAGAGGAAATCAGCCTACCATAGTTGATCTCATGAAGGCTCATACTGAAATGGCTACAACGCAGAAAGAGTTGCGTGCTTATCTCAAAACTCTCACGGACAAGCTTGCGTCTGAACAAACTCAGCTTCAACATGAGAGAGGAAAAGCTAAAAAACATCTTCAATCGCTGATCCTGTGATCTCTCCAATCCATGTTGTAGACGATGAAGAAGTCTGCAAAGATGCAAACGATCCACCAGCAAAAGAACCTGCAAGTTTCATCACTCTAGAAGACTTGGAGAGCTTTTTAGAGGATCGAGGAAAATACAAGACATCATTTGTCCATTGTCATCAACCTCCATATCCTGCAGTTACACAAAGAATTCCTATTCCAAAAGGATACACTTCTCCAACGTTCACACTTTATAAACGAACAGGAAATGTTCGAGAACATGTCTCTCGATTCTTAGAATCATTAGGCGAGCATGAACACAATCATGTCGTTCGTCTGAAGGAATTTTCAAAGTCTCTGACAGGCAGAGCATATACCTGGTAGAACAACATAGCACCAGGAAGCATTGCCAGCTGGGGAGAGATGATTAACGATTTTTATAGAAAGTACTTCTTTGTTTTACAACAAGTCACTCTCTCCAATCTTGGAAGGATGTTTCAAAGGAGCAACGAACATCCTAATGACTATGTGAAAAGGTTCAGAGTTTAAGCTTTGGATTTCCATGATCCAAACATCACAGAGCAACAACTTGTAGATCTGTGCACAAATGGGATGATCCCGATATACAGAGCTTTACTGGAAAATCTCCGATTCCATACTTTCTCAGAACTTCACGAAGCGGCTAAGAGATCGGCGACTAATGAACCTGCTTTACTGGAAAGAGCAAAGTCTGCAAGGTCGAGGAACCTTGAAGCAGCTGACGCCTAGTCAACAATTAGTACAATCTGCCTTCAACAAAGGTTGTTGATGAAAGGAAAACCGAGACACGACATCATAACGCTTCTCCAATATCCCAGGCTCATCTGAAGGCACAAAGAAAAGATAACCAATCCTGAAATGCAAAAACCTCGACCCGGCATCAACGAACATGGAAATGGTCTGACAGACTCAAACTTCTCTCTTCTCATGAAGAAGTGATCGAGTTACTGGAAGTCTGGGTTCAAGATGGTGCAATCAAATTGTCGTTCATTAGGAGAGAGCCAATTGAAGAAGACATGTAGAATCTCAGGTATTGTCGCCTTCATAGGTTCATCGTTCATCCAACAAGTAACTGCAATATTTTGAAGCACATCTTCAAAAAGAAGGCTGATCCCTAATAGCTTCAACTGGGGACTGAAGGAGTACACAAGAATCCTCTCCAGTCAGAACCTTTACACTCTGGAAAACCAGTCAAAGAAGCATTTCAATAGTTGATCGAGCATATCTGTGAAATTGCTCTATCTGTCTAAGGCACAAAGGAAAGACATGTTCGCATCACCGAATTACATTGTGTCAGACATCTACCCATCCCGGAAATACTCCTCATCCACAGAAAAGGAGATGCACGACTGGGGACTTCTTACCGCAGTTCGTCTCAGAGGAAATGAATTTGGAAGAATGTTGATCGATGCTGACACCTCCATCAACATCGTTCCATTGAAAACTCACAAGAAGCTACTCGTGATCCACATCTCAATCAGAGACCTTGAAGGAACGCTCGGAAATCCTTATGGCTACATCACTCTCAAAGTGGACATAAGTTTAACCTGGACAGAAACCAAGTTTCACATAATAAGGAGGATCCAGGATATGACATGTTCTTCAGACGAGCATGGATCCACGCTGAAAAGATTGGTACTGAGGAAGCGCCTTTGGTTACACATCTCTCCAACGAAGAAAGTTCTGATCCAGAAGATTTGACGGACATTCCATCATCAGAGTGCTTGGAGGAATTTCAAACTTTGACGAGGTTGAAGCAAGAACCTATAAAAGATGCATAGACATTCATCAAGAGGTTCCGCACTCAGGCAAGTCTCATTCCTCCCATGTCTGTGTCATTTATTTCCTCACATACTATCCTAGCATGGGGACTTAATATGCTAGCAACTCTATTATTGCAAGACGAATGGTAGCTTCACCACATTAGTATTTTACCAAGTGGTTGAATCGGACATTTCCCCCAATCGAACACCGAGACATTCATTACTGAGATGATGTCCAAGCCTGGCAAAGAACACTTTGGACGTAGCCTTACAAGAGTGTTCATGTGTGCCATAAAATCAGAAAGCTCTGATGTCTGCACAAGTGTTGAATCCCACTACTGCAACGAAATGAGTGTTGAATCAACAAAGATACTCAGGGCCGAGATGATCAAACCTAAGATCTTAGGGGATATGACGCTTCAACGCTCAAGCATCTAAGAAGCCTTCAAATTGTACTCCCAATCAAAGAGTACACCTTCTATAATGGAGCCTCTAGCTTCAGCACAAATATCTCGATGATGACACACTTATTCAACACCAGCACGATCAAAGTGTAACTGAATTTATCCCATGATAAGACTTCTGAAGCAGATGCAACATCATTCATCCATCGATGGCACACACTCCTTTAACATACACCGGGGACTTGATCTTATTCGAGAAATCAATTCTATTTCAATAAATTTTATCCACATAACAAGTTATCGCAACCTGATGTGATTCCATGGAACTTCATCAACGGGTCTCTCTACATCACAAGCCCCTGCACGACTGAGGAACTTCCTCTCTTCACCGATCACATCCAGAATGGAAACTGTCGCTGCTATCTACCGCAACAACATCGATTCCCTGACAAGGCACTTCAAAATAAAGGTTCGGGAGAATTTGGGTTAAACCCTACACCCTCATCTTAGGGACGCTCAACTCATCAATTAGTTCGTGAATGTAAAGGCTCACTGGATGAAGGAGTAAAGACTATGTCGATAATCATGGATCTATACTTTTCGGTATCTGGAGAAACTCCGACCATAGTATCGGCATCAACAAGCATTTTTGGAGAAAATTCTATCGTGATCCAGCATCAACGACGGTCTCAGGGCAACATCCTCATGACCAGCTTCATCAACTATCCGTTCTTTGAAGTGTTACTCGATGGATCAGACTTCTCCAAGCACTAATGATTCATATCAAGGTGTGTAGACATGAAATATGTTCACATGAAAGTCTTTTCGAAGCTGCACAACTGGCGGGCACAATCCCGAGTCTTCTACAAGAAGTTCTCATCACCTCTACAAATGAGATACAACATACTTCAGCCCATGGGTTTACAAAAACTTACCAATGAGTGAGGAATGGGACAATACTTCCTGAATGAAAGATGTTCATCTACGTATATTCTACAACATACCAAAAGGGCGCATCAATCGGACATACGAGCTGAAAGATATGGTCTTTACCGTCAGGTCTAAGAAATCTGAAAAATTTGTACGGGATTATAAATTACAAATGTGCACGCTTCATTTGCTGACCTCTATAACTCCAAATTGAGTTATTATTTTCTCATGTGATAACTCAATCTCTTGGATTCAAAATTTGGGGTCAAGCATCGAATTCCGACGTCGTATGAGGTTCCTACAGCTTCCAGAGCATACAAGATGCAGGCAGCAATTCTTGGACGGGATTCATAACTTCCACAGTCGATCGGTGTCCACCAGGTACTTCGACCACCTAGGTCTTTGTATCAATTTTTCTACCCGGGTCCTCTATCTAGGTCTTGTCGGAAGAAGGGAAAACGAAAGGGAGAGATTTAACAAAATACCGGGGACTGACGGTCCACTGATCATGACGATCAACTTCGCCGTCCAAGACTCGTGGCGCCGGGCCCTCCAGTGCTAATCATTTATCTTAAAAGGGATGCTACCACCGGGACATGCAACCATGGTCATTACATCATCCTCTCTTGAGAGCAACCTCAGTTATGGTCCCGTGACCAGGGTTTCAAAAGTGATGTTTCTACGACTAACAGAAACAAGATGGCACTGCAAGCACCATGCTCATGTATCAATCAAGGTGTCCTTATCACAAATGAATCACTGACATTAAAATCCTTCACCATCCATTCAAGACACAAGCGAATGGTCTAAAGACACGACAGGAGTGTTTTACAACAAGCTCGTCTGAGATGATTTTACACTGTCCCGCAAAACGCAGTGATCTGGGAGAAATTGGTGAAGAATCTAGGTATGAGTCACATACCATTATCTTTGTATGAATTTCCACTACAACATATCCAAAATTCACAGCAATTGGAGAAACGAGCAAAAAGATGTTCCCAGAACTTTGGACTGCATGACAGCTGAAAATTTCCCGAAAACCTCCTGCAAGTTTACTGTTTCGCCAATTTCGGACCTTAAACGTGCTCAAAAGCCGAAAATATTATTTTTCAAGTCTTGGAAATTTCCTGGGCATGAGGATACATGGGTAGATCGCGAAAATCCGACATCGGACGAAGATTCTACAACAATTTTAATGAAGACTTAACTTCTGAGGGGTATCATGGACGGAAGAAACTGAAATACATGAGAGAGCTAATGATATATTCTCGAACACAAATCGGGCGAAATTTTGAGTCAACTCAGTTTTTCATTTTCATGATTTCTTATTGAATCAAACCTCTTTCTCGATATCTAAATCAGTTTTCTAAACAAATCCTTTTGAAAATCATCTTTTCCTCTATGTTTACTTGTATCTGCTTGAAAATTTTGTGATTTCATTACCATGCCTAACTAATCTCTCTTGTTCTCTCTCTATTTTGCAGATTTGTTTAATCACAATAGCGTTTGCCTGGAATCCATTAGTGCTAATAGCGTTTGTTGTCATTGTTGTTTTGCTGTTTAAAGCTCACGAATAATGGCGTTTGCCACATCTAAAATCAAAGCGTTTGCTATTTCAGTTGACAAAGTATGATTGGAAGAAGATCATATCGGTGTTGGGGAAAAAACCTAGTTTAAACTCAGTCTGTTTTACTGGTAATGGAATATTCCGCCACTTCAAGTACTCAAAAAATAAAAAATTCAAAATCAGTCTTAAAAGTAGTTACCTTATCTTAACAGTGTTGACTTTCCGTGTTGAGAAACTTTCCCCTGTCAAAAAAGATTTTCTAGCAGAAAATTCTTCAACCAAAATCTATTCTAAGAATGAACATCTCTGTCCTCATAATCAGAACCCTAATATCCCTGCCAAAAATTATAAATATCATCCTATCGTATCATTTGATTCATTGCTCAAAATTGAAACCCAAACCATTCTGCATAATTACTCATCAATGTCGGATCATATAAATTCTTCAAACAATGAAGTCACTAAGATCTCTGACAAACTGAAGGAAACAAATTTGGAAGCTTCAATCGCTAATACTGAGATGATCCTACACAACAACTCTCTCTTTCAAGAAGATCGGGATGTAGATGATATGGAAATATATTTTATTGGTAAAGTGATAATTGAAGGCAAGATATCTGACAAGAAGGTAGAAAAGTGCATCAAACTTATGTGGGATTTTATTCCTGAAGAAGAAGTTGTCATAGTTATTGAGCTCGAATAAAACATCTTAACCTTCAGGAATGAAGATCAACTCAAGCTGGTTTTTTCTGCAAGACCTTGGAGTATTGATGGACATCAGATGGTTTTACAAGACTATTGCTCTCTGGTGAACTACAAGGAGTTAGAATGGATTTTTCAGGAATTCTGGATTCATTTGAAACATTTACTCCCAGAACATATGAATCAATTATCTATTAAATAAATGGGAGAGGTTATGGGGGAAGTAATTGTTATTGAGCCTAAAACTGGAATTCCACCAACTGGGGAAGTGTTCAAAGTTTGTGTTAAAATCAATCTATCAACACCTTTAAGAAGGGGTGTACTAACAGTCACTGCAGCAGGCTCTACTCGATGGATTAGGTACTACTATGAGAAGCAACCTCATAAAATTTGCAAAGAGTGCTTCATTCTAAATTACTCACAAGATAAGTGCAAGGATATGGATGGAAAACTAATAGAGATTCATGATGAACCTATAAGATTTGGTAAACTCAGGAGAGGAGGAATGAAGATGGCAGAAAGAAAAATAAACATCATTCCTGTTTCTAGCTCTTATGAAAGGAAGATAGTGAAGCATACTCCCTTTATTCCTCCTAAGGATGGTGTGATGATATCTAGTCTCAATCTGAACAAGACTTTAGTAGATGTAGGAGAAATTGGAAAGGATGTGACTGATACTGCTAGACTTGGAAAAAGACAAAGGAGCTCTTCTGCACCTCTAACTATCCCCAACAAAGATGGTCAGATTTATTCCAATCATACTTAAGCTCAAACTGAAGATTCCACAACAATGACAAAATGCATTAAGGAAAATGAGCAAGTTTTTGCTGTGAAAGAACAAATCCTGGCAACAAATGGAGAGAGTCAGGTAACTCAAAATCTTTTTAAATCCTTTTCTATTATGACTTATTTTTGCTTCCCCACCTTATTCATAAAAATCTCAACACCATAAAATCGTTTCTTACTGTTACAATCATGAAAATTTTATCTTGGAATGTTTTTGGTAACAAAAACACTAGAAATCATTTAAAAGATATGATTAGATCAGAGAGTCCAGATATTATTTTTCTAATAGAAACTAGAAATGTTAGAAAGAAAATGGAACTATATGTTGCTCCTTTGAACTATCCCAATGTTTATTTTTATGAACCCATAGGATTATCAGGAGGCTTTTGTTTGCTTTGGAAAGATGGTATTGACCTTCACATCCTTGATAACTCCTTAAATACTATCCTTTGTAAAGTAAAAATTGATTCTAAAAGTGGGTTTTCCTTGATTATTTTTTTATATGGTGTTTTAAATGATCATAGTAGAGCTCTTCAATGGAACCATATGCAGGCCACTGCTATACAAGCCAATATTCCATGGTTAGTTATCGGTGATTTAAATTTCATCATTAAACAGGAAGGAAAATAAGGAAGTATCCTTGTCACTCAAAATGCTTTAAACTATTTCAATGATTTGCTTGATTGTAATGATCTTCATTCTCTTCCCTACATAGGTAATCCATTTACTTGGATTAATAGAAGACAAAATCAAGAGCTTATCCTTGAAAGACTTGATAGAGCTGTAGCTGACACTAACTGGCTATATAATTTCCCTAAGGATATTATTTATCACATGATCCCTCTATCTAGTGACCACTGTCCCATCATGTTAGTCACCAATAGAGATCATTCTAATACTTATAAGCCATTTAGGTTAAATAAAATGTGGTTCAGAGATGCTACTTGTAAAGAGTTAATTGCCCATAACTGGAATGTTAGTGATAGTGGTTCTGCTACTTTCAAATTTTCTAGAGGTTTATTTCATACAAAACAGATCTTGAGAAAATGGAATTATGAGTATTTTGGAAACTTCAATACCCAGATTACTAAGGTTAAAGCTCAGATTGAACATTTATTATCTTTGAATACCAGTCCTACTGATAGCCAGTTAGTTCAACTACAAGAAAGCTTAACCTACTGGTATAATATTGAGTCTGATTACTATGGAAAAAGAGGTAAGTAAGATGAGTTGCTATTAGGTGACAAAAACACTGCTTATTTTCATCATAAAACAAATTTTAGGAGAAGAAGAACCCAGATAGATACTATACAAAATGCTCTAGGTATCTGGCTTACTGAAAGAAAGGATATAGCTGAATGTTTACAGTCTCATTTCTTTTCTATGAGCAGAACAACTAATCCACCTGATGCTAGCTCTTATCATTCCTTTATATCTAATTGTATATCTGTTGAAGATAATGAGATGTTAACAAGATTACTTTCTAATAATGAAATCAAAAAAATAGTGTTTGATATGAAACCATGGACTACTCCAGGTCCTGATGGTTTCCCTCCTGGCTTTTATCAATTCATGTGGGATACTATTGGTGAGGATATAATCAAAGTTTTTCAAGCTTTTTTTCATTCTAGTCACATGTTGAAACAGTTGAATCATAACTTTATCTCTTTAATCCCCAAATAATTGTCCTAAACAGGCTTCAGACTTTAGGCCAATAAGTCTTTGTAATACTTCTTACAAAGTAATTTCTAAGCTTCTTGTTGCTAGGATTAAACAAGTTCTACAGAAAATAGTTACTCCTTTTCAAACTTCTTTTATATCTGGTAGGTCTATTACAGATAACATAGTAATTGCTCATGAATTAATAGACTCTATGAAAAAAAGTAAAGCTAGTAATGGTTGGATGACTATGAAATTGGACATGTCCAAAGCTTTCGATAGGATAGAATGGACTTTCTTGATTAATGCGCTGAAAGCTATGGGGTTTTGTGATAAGTTCTGCAACATAATTTATGAATGTATTAGCACTGTGTCAACTTCAATCTTACTGAATGGCAGCCCTGGAGAAACTTTTAAACCTCAGAGAGGATTAAGGCAAGGGGATCCTCTTTCCTTTTACTTATTCATTCTTTGTATGGAATCATTCTCTAGAGCTCTAATTCAGCTGAAACTGGTAATCATATTCATGGAATGAAAATAAATCAGAATTGTCCTGCTGTTTCTCACCTCTTTTTTGCAGACGATTGCCTGATATTTTCTAGAGCCAACTCTAGTGAAGCTAGACAACTTGCAGGTATCATAGAACAATTCAGTAAGTTTTCTGGACAATCTGTCAATTTCCAGAAATCAGGTTTGACCTTTAGCTCTAGAGTTAGAAACCATGTTAAGAATGAGGTTTCTAACATTCTAAATATTGAAAAGATTGTTATCAATGATAAATATTTAGGAGTTCCTCTGCTACTCCAGAGAAGTAAAGTTCAGTCATTTTCTCATTTGATGAAAAATTATGATACTAGATTGGAAAACTGGAAATCCAAATTTGTGAAACATCCAAGTAGAACAGTTATGGTGCAATCTGTCTTAGGCAGCCTAGCTACTCACCATATGTCTGTGTTTCCTATGCCCAAACAGCTTACAGATAGAATGGATAGTATCCAGACAAGATTTTGGTGGAATAAGAAGAAAGGTCAGAAAGGTATTACTTTCAAAGAATGGGAAGAAGTTGCTCAACCAAGAGTCCTAGGAGGTATGAATATTAAACAATTTGTTGTCCCAAACGAAGCTTTGCTTACCAAATTAGCTTGGAGAATGTTAAATTCCAAGGATCATCTTGGGGTCAAAATTATGGAAGGTAAGTATTTCTTCAATTATAACCCTCTTACTGATGCAGTGTCAAAAAAGGGTCTTGGATCTGGAAAGGCATTTGCGAGGGTATTGATATAGTTAGAAATTGTGCTGTCTGGGAGGTAGGTGATGGTAGTTCGATTAATATCTGGAAAAATAGGTGGATACTTAGTATAGATACTGTAGTTGACTCTCATTTCTACTCAGCGAATATGCAATATGTGTCACAACTTATTGACAGTGATTCTAGATCTTGGAATGTCACAATCTTGAATAGCCTCTTTGATACCAATACAGTAAATAAAATACTAGAAATTAGGATTCCTTTTACAGGTATTGACCATATAAGATGGCAGCCTAGTGCTAATGGTGAGTTTAGTGTCAAAACTGCTTACAGGGTTATCCTAAATGAGGTTAACAATGCCAATGGTTTTACTTCCTATACATCTGTTAACTGGAAAACTTTTTGGAAAACCAAACTAGCTCAAAATATCTTGTACTTCTTGTGGAAATGTATCACTCATTGTTTGCCTACTAGTGATAGAATGGCTAGATTCCGCCAGAATATTAATACTGTGTGTCCTAATTGTAATAACAGTATTGAAACAGTTCAACATTTGTTTATTGAATGCGACTATGCTAAAGCTATCTGGTCTTCTGTGGATGCTAATTTTATACATGAAATTGCGAATGTTAATTTTCAGGATTGGGTTGTGACAATGTTTCAAGTAAGTAACTCTACCAATTTTAGTGTGGCTATGCTTAAAGGGTATGGTTTTGTTCTGTGGAATATATGGAAAAGTAGATGCAAAAAAACATTTGATGATATTACCCTGACTGTCTCTCAGGTAGTTCTGTTAGTTAAGTCACACTTCTCAGAATGGAATAGAATAGGCATTAGACCAAGTATTCCTATACATGTTTCTCCTAATATTAGTCATTGGTCTGTCCCTTCACCAGCAGTAATAAAAGTAAACTTTGATGCTTCGTTTAAATAACTTACTAAGGATGTGGGAGTGGGACTAATAATGAGAAATTCTGCAGGTAACTGTGATGGAAGTAGATGCTGGCACACAAAGGCTCTAGATCCAGAAGAAGCAGAAGCTAAAGATCTTTTGGAGGCAATTATTTGGGCGAAAAGAAAAGGAAAAAGGAAGTTGCATCTGGAAGGGGATTGTTCTAATGTCATACGAGCGTTGAATGACAGTAGTACCTCAATAAAATGGACTACCAAAAATATAATTTTTGATTGTTTAAGTTTATTAGTATCTTTTGATTCATGGATTTGCACTTATGTGCGCAGAAACATTAACCATGTAGCAGATTCCCTCGCGAAATATGCGAGAACTATCTGCAATGAGGAAGAATGGTCAACTAGTATGCCTTCCTGGTTAGTTCTATGTCTCCAGAAGGATTAAACTGTGTAATTAATCCTTTTAATAAAATTTATCTATCGTACTAAAAAACAAAAAACTTCTAAATTTTATGATGACGAATTATGACGAAATTCTTCTTTCATCCACATCTGAATCAGGAGCTACACCATCAACACGAAGCCGAACTTCATATTCAGCTGATAATCTCACTTGCTGAAGTCGGCGGTGCTTCTACTGATGAGATATGAGCTTTTCATCTTCAGCTCTTTTCTTCTGTGATATTTCATCACATCCCTGCTTTCCCTCCGCATATGCTAATACCAATAAGCATACATCTTAGCACGGACGACTCCCAGATGATCGAGAGACATATAATGTGTCAGCCTTCCAGCGTCTCTGAAAGATTGATTCACCTCGGCATGAGCATCTACAAAAGTCTTCATCTTTGACTTCATAGAGTGTTTCCCGGAAGATCCAGAAGAGTGGTTGTAACCAGAAGTCACCACTATCTGAGGCGAAAGACATGGAGTCATGGATTTACCAATAAAAAATGAGTAACAAAATGGTAACAATCCAACTCTTACCTATTTACAATTTCACTAGTTGTAGTGATTATAACGTCAGAATTTCGAAAACTTGCTCGTTACTTCAAACCTGCAAAGACGAGCAAGATTCATTATTCAAAATCATGACTTGATTTTCATAAAACCATGAACAGCCCACGTGAATTTTAACATCTACTGGTTTTTCAAAAATTTGACAGACGTCCATTCTACAATTGTGAAAACTCACATACAGACATTATTTCACCATGTATAATTGTCTACTTTCAACGTTTGTTCAAAATCAAAACATTGATTTTACAAAAAATACGTTTTAACGTGAAACTCACGTAAATTTGAAAAACATATATATATATATATATATATATATATATTTGCTCCCTCGAGAGTATATTTTCAAAAATTTATGAAAGCTTACATATCGAAAATAAATTCTTCATGAAAGCTCATAGACAAATTTTTACTAATAGACGCACGTCTATTCAAAAAAAAAATTCTCTCGTACAAGCATCCACCTATGAAACGAGAGTTTATTAAAATCTCACATTTTTTTTAAAAAAAAAATTCCCTCCTATATTAGGGATTATTGCTAGTTTCTTAAACTTACGATCGAACGAACGTTTGTTCCTAAAACAAGGGTTTTTACAGAACTCACGTCTATACATGCATATGTATATACAATTTTAACATGAACAACTCATGAAAATGTTATCAACTTCTGAAAAACAAACAAAAAAAAATAGCGGTGCTACACCAATTTACGTTCGTCAGACGATGCTCTGTCATACTACTGGGATCTTCGTTCAAGCCATGGTTCGCTCGTACAATCGAAAATCCGGCAACGTCTTATCTTATGACTAAGTTCAATTACTTATTTTTTTTATAAATAGAAAATCACCATCCAGTGCTGACTGAGGAACATGACTGTCCCTCACTAAGCAGGGGACTTAATGTAGATGGTGGATTTTCGACAAAGGCTAAAATCGTAAAACCATAATTATGCATGCTCCTGATCCAGCAATCAGATGAGTATTGAGGCTCATGTATCTCATCGAAGCATGAAAGCTCATGCCACAAGAATCTCTGACTGAGAATATTGTCTCTCAGAGTATATGTAGATGTGTAGTCTCTCAGCTGAGACAATGACATATCCCATGAATACTGAGCAATTTCAGTAATTACTTCTATATAGAATCGAAAGATTGGACGGCTCCTAGACAGCTTGCCTGCTAGTATAGAGCAATAACGTCTTCATGATGTAACAATGTTTTCCCTGACTATATAAAAGAAATATGACGCTTCAACAAGCTCATATCACTCAGTTCTCAGATAATTAATGCTCCTAGACAGCATGCCTGCTAGTATATAGCCATCAATTAATTATCTCTAATCCTTAAATTCATTAACTGAATATTCAGGAATATTCTACGTTCTTCATAATATTTCGTTACTTCAATTCGTGGTTCTTCCCAACAGAATTCCATGGGTTAGTGATAAATATTCAACGTACGGGCATCTGAGCCGTTATCGAGTAAGTCCCGACCAAAATGGTGCAAGTGTATTCAACAATAATGCACTAACGAGCACCTGAATGCACGAACGAGCATTCCGAAATACGAAGGAACGATGAACCTATGCAAAATAGGAAGAAAAATAATAAATAATAAAGTATTAGCTAGGGCGCTAGGGGACTGGACCCACCCGCCGGTCGGTCATGCCGTGTCCAGTCCCACGCCCAATTCTATATTTTATCATATTTTTATTATTTTCCTTGATCTCATGAAAATCCCTACATTTAAACAAATATCCTTCATTTTAAGGAAACTCCTCAGTTTCACGGTGTTTCCTCCGTATTAAAGAAATAATAAAAATTAGGAAAGATGTCGCGGGACCAAGCCTATTAGCCAGCCGGTCATGCCATAACTGTGTCCGGTCCCACACCTTATATTCCTTATTATTTTATTAATATTTTCTTCATCCCATGAAATTCCTTGATTTCGTGATATTTCCTTCACATTAAGAAAAAGATATAAAATTAGGGAAGACTCGCGGGACCGGGCCTTAACCGGCTGACCATGCCCTAATCATCGTCGGTCCCACATGCCTCTTATTTTATTATTATTAATATTATTGTTTCCTTCATCTCATGGAAACTCCTTCACTTCAAGGAAACTCCTTAGTTTCAACAAACTCCTTGATTTCATGATATTTCCTTAAAATCATGAAAATAATATAAAATTAGAAAAAGTGCCATGGGACCGGGCTCATTGGCCGGACGGCCATGCCTTGGCCATATCCAGTACCACATTTCATGATTTCTTTATTTTATTATTATTATTTCCTTCATCTTATGAAGTTTCCTCAGTTTCAGAAAAACCCTAAATTCTTCATATTTTCTCAAATGTTGCTCAAATGTGCATCAGAAAATGTCAAAACTCTCAGAATTGAGACATAAACAATTTGGTGACATGAGCATATTACCTTGACCGACCAAGGTTGGCTCTTTGGCTTGCAAGAAGCCAGTCCCACACATTTTCATCATTTGACCTAATTTGTTCACATTAGGTTCAAACTCTTCCAAACAACTTGGAATTTCATAAAACGATCGTCAGTCGGTCCCATGACCAACCAGGGCCGGTTTCATGACCCCTTGGTTGGTCCTTCATCTCTTCATAATTTATTAGGTTTTATCACCTAAGGTTCAGACGAACATTATTTTAATGAAGGATTAAACCAGCATTTAATCGTTTTTTCACCAACTGGTCTTCAAGAGACTTTGGTATTTTGCTCACTTGAGCATCTGGGCGTTACATGGTCGAATAATCATCCCATATAGCCGGTCCCTCCTTCACTCCGTGGTTGATTTTCAATAAATCATCAATTGATCACAATTAGGGTTTCGGATCCAAAGTTCTGCAAAACATAATTCTGAGCAGGTTCAAACACTGATAATTTTACGTTGATCCCGTGATCAAAATTTTAATTATTATACTCGGCCCAGTCATCAGTATCTTAAATTAATATTTCATTTGGTTCCGCTACCAATAATTCATCAAACGAGCAACATTTGCTCAGACTAAGGAATATTGGTTCAACTATCAATATTCAACAATCCATCGAATGAGCAATATTTTCTCACCTTAACTATCAACATTTACTCGAGAATTATACCTCTGTCTCCACAGACACGTTCAATTCATGAGTATTAGAACATTTGCAAATCACGTTCGACTCGACAATACAAGGATTCATCATCCCATAAAGTCAGCAACTGACTAACTAAATACACGTCTGCCTTGCAGACTCCACAATCACGAGACATCAACGTGTCACACGGGGGGATATTAACTAGGGTTTTGGTCTGGCGGTCTACGGCACGTGTGTTTGTTAGAGCAATGCTCGGTCGAACTCGCATGCTTTGCTATCTCAAGCATGTTTGTCAATGTTAGTGATCAAAACTATAAGTCTTGATTTCTAGTCTATTATAGATAAGTCTCGGACTAGGATAGAAAGTTTAATTGATCTCAAGGACTTCATGGCGATTCATCATACAAGCAGAAGAACTACTCAAGGAACCGGTGGAACTTCTCTATAAAAAGGTATGTGAAGACTTAAACTTATCTATCACTCAAAAGTCTATCTACTCTATCTCCTACTCTTTGATACAAGAAGTCGTATGCTATATATATAGACTTGGATTATACACATTTGGTATTTCGAGCCGAGTATACCTCGCCTATCTATATCCCGAAATATGTTTTGGTAAGCTTTTCGCTTCGATCAAGTTTATCTTTACCATGTGACGAAATTCATGATATGTTTCAATCATCTTGAAAATTATTTTGACGAGAAATGGTGTAACGACTTATAACGTCCTCTAAGAATATTCCAATGATTGAAATGAGAGTTTAGATTACATAACCAATGGTGGAATAAGCATTGTTGTGGAAGCACATTTATGTATAAGTATTATTCCTTGAACCAAAGTTTGCGAACTTTGTTGATCAAGAGAACCGGAAGAATGGCGTGAGCCAAGTCCGCGAACTGCCGAAATTCTCAAACCCGAGAATTTCTGCTGGAGGTGACAAACTACTTGCGTGAAGCTAAGTCCGCGAACCGGCGAAGTTCTCATACCCGAGAATTTCTGCTGGAGTTTGTAAACTCTGCCCGGTAACTTAAGTCCGCGAACCTAGTCTGCGAACTTGAGAAGGTTATATATCTGAAGATGATTTCTGAACTTAAACTTAAAAAGACTAAGGAATGCAGTTTGCAAACCGTGGCTATAAAATTTCATGAACCGATTCAAGTGAATCAAATCATCTTTGCTTCAATTGTGTCTTGTGTAGTACATAAGATTTCCTTGCAATTGAACAACTCTCTAACTAGTTCATTTGAAGTCATTTGAACTAGTTATGGGTGAAGAAGAACATGGTTGATATGAAATGTTCATATGGCTAACCTTTTGGTTAACTATTATTGAACCAACAAGTGCATACGTTTGGGTATGGTTAACAAACCTAGAAGCTAAGTTTTCGATCTAACAGTTCAGAAATATTAGCTTGAATCTAAGTGAATATTGAATGCTTTGTTACTAAACTAACATTGATTGCAAACCCTGATTTGAAAGACTATATAAAGCAGACATCTAGTATTGTGCAAAATTAATCCCCACACCTTACGTGTGATACTAGTTTGCATGCTAGAGTCGTTTATCCTTTAACCTTTGGTTTTCTTCTTCTAAAACCAGGTTAACGACTTAAAGACTTCATTGGGATTGTGAAGCCAGACCGATACTACTTTTATCGTAGTTGTGTGATCTGATCTTGCGTATTCTATCGTACGAGTACAATCATATTGATTGGCTTGAGATTGATATCTCCAATAGGCAAGATATAAAAAGTAATCACAAACATCTTCGTCTCATTGTTTGTGATTCTACAACACCTTGTTTCGCTACCATACGATTAAGATTTTTGTGAGGTGATTGATAAATCTAAATTGTTCTTCGGGAATATAAGACCGGATTATCAATTGGTTCCTGCTCACCTTGATTATTATCAAAAGACGGAACAAAACCTTTAGGGTTTATCTGTGGGAGACGGATTGATCCTTTGATATACTTGTCTGTGTGAGACAGATTTGTTTATTGTCATAGCATGTGATTTTGGGTTGTATCAACTCTTAGTTGTGGGTGAGATCAGCTAAGGGAATCAAGTGCGCAGTATCCTGCTGGGATCAGAGGCGTAGGGAGTACAACTGTACCTTGGATCAGTGGGAGACTGATTGGGGTTCAACTACAGTCCAGTCCGAAGTTAGCTTGGAGTATGCTAGTGTGTGTAGCGGCTTAATACAGTGTGTGTTCAATTTGGACTAGGTACCGGGGTTTTTCTGCATTTGCGGTTTCCTCGTTAACAAAATTTCTGGTGTCTGTGTTATTTCAATTTCCACATTATATTGTTTTATCTTTATAATTGAAATAATACAGGTTGTGCGTTAGATCATCAATTAGAGTAATCCAACCTTTGCTTATTGATCGTCATTGATTGATCCTTGGGTATTGGTCTTTGGTACCATCGAAGTTATGTCTTGCATTTGATTAGAACTCGCAGTTACTGCTTGAGTAAATCAAATCAAGAAGAGAGATATAAACTCGTTTATATACTTTTAATTGATTGAGTCTTGTTGATTCTCTTAAAAGTATATTCGAGTTTGTCCATATAGATTTCTAAGGGAAATATTGGGTGGTGTTGTTATACACACGCTTTTTCAATTGGTACCATAGCAGGCAAACACGTTCAAGACCTTACAAGTCTGTGTTTGTAGCGATCCGACTCTATGGACAGAGGTGCTATCTCTATTAACGTACCACCAGTCTTCGATGGCTCTGATTACTTATGGTGGAAAATTTCTATGTGAGCTTTTCTTCAAGCACGTGATTTTCAATCATGGGTATATGTTGTTAATGGCTATAAAGATCCCATTGTGGCAGTTGGAGATTTAAACGTTCCCAAGAATATTGGTGAATACAGTCGTGCCGAGATACTTGTTGCAAAGAAAAATTCCGACGGTTTAAGTGCAATCATACATGCCATTACCCCAAATCTTCAGCACCGTGTGTCAAATTTCACTAGGTCTAAAGATGCTTGGGATATCTTAGAAACCGTATTTGAAAGCAACTCCAGTGAAAAGGAAGCTAGGCTTCAAAACCTTAATTCTGATTGGGAGAACCTTCGTATGGAAGATGAAGATACATTTGATAAGTTTAATCACAGAGTGTCTGAAGTTGTTAATGCATCTTTTGCATTGGGTAAGACTATTCCTGAAGAGGACATTGTGATGAAAATTCTCAGATCGCTGCCATATAGATGCGAGTCTAAGAAGCATGCCATCGTTGAGGTAAATAACCTTAATAATATTTCCAGAAATACATTGGTTGGAAAGCTAAAGATCTTTGATCATGAGCAAACATCCAAAATCGAAAAGGATGTTTCCTTTAAAGCACAGAAGAACATTAAATTACTTGATAAAGGTAAAAGTTTTTATGTCTCTGAGGATGATTTGTCTGAAGATGATATTTCGGATGAAGATCTTTACAAATCAGTCTCCTTGATCACAAGACAGTTTAGAGATCTTCTATTGAAGAGAAGTAAACGGTTTTCAAGAGACAAACCTATGTCATCAGATAAACCTCACAATCGCGTTCCTCCTAAAAGCAGGGATACTGACGAGGATATGCCACAGTGCTTTAAGTGTAAAGGTTTTGATCATTTTGCAAACGAGTTCCCAAATCGTAGAAAATACACTGGGAACAAAGGTCTTGCTGTAACACTTGATGAGATGTCTGAGATCTATGATTCTGATGAAGACAGGAAATCAAGTGTCGGTCTTCTATGTGAAAACATTGATTTTGATAATTGTAGCAATACATATATCAACGTTGATGGTTTCGTTAAGAGGAGAATCCAATCAAGCTGGAAGAATCAATTGACCCATCCTTTGGAAACTCTGGTTGTAATGTTTCAGGATCTACTATGTGTTTAGCTGTGTTCACACCACAGATGCCTGAATACTATCCAAGTTTGACGTGCTCGTTTTGTTCTCAGAAGGGTCATGAACTATCAAGATGTTACAAGTACAAACATCAAGTGAGGCACGCCAAAAAACTTCAACGAAGAGAAAATCGATTGGCAAGGAAGCTTAAACTTGCTCAGAAGACTGCTGAGGTACGTAGGATTTATCTTCGTCTAAGAAGTTGGTTTCCAAAGACAAAATAAGACCATTAGAGAAGAAGTTATGGTCAAATCGCTTTGATAGACAGAAGTTTGAGGATTCCTCTCAAGAGGAAAATTGTGGACAAATTGTTGTTCACCATAGCACAAATTAATTGTGTTGTTTGGTAAATCTTGTCTCATGTGCCTGATCAAAAAAGATAAGATTGTGTACCGCTCAGGCTTTAGGAAAAGTTTTTTTTTCTTAGGTTTATTTTTACTGTCTATCAAATAAAGTAAAGGGTTATTATTGACAATTATACTCTTTCTAGGGTTTAGAATTGGGCGTCCACGAACCTGTTTAAAGGTTGCGAACCCTACATTCCTTTTTTCTCTCTGATATCCTTTATATCTTAAGACTGCTTGATGAGATTGTGAATTTCACTCACAAAAACTAGTTGTTTATAACTGTTATCTAAGCATCATGTCTTTGGATGGAAAAGATGTCAATATGATTGTTAAGCCATCAATCAAGGAAAAAGAGAAATCTCCAGTAACTCCTTCCTTGAAAAGAAACAGGAGAAATACAAGAAATCCAAGGGTTGTCCCTTCTAATTCTCAGAATTTTTCCGATGTTCTTGATGAGTTGAAGGAAGTAAGAAAGGAGATTAGTGAAATAAAGGCTTGCGTTTTAAGATCTTTAGAAATTCAGAAGGCCCTGGTTCGACATCATCATCCAAGGAGGTTTATTGGTATTGACTCCTTCCTTGAAGAACCTTATATTCCAATGGATGTTGATGAAAAGGAGTTCGGGAATGATAAGGAATTTCTCAAAGACATTGTTGCCTAGTATGTCTTCTTTTTGGTTTAGTTGGAAGAATAACTATTGCTTGGAATAGCAATGATTGTGATTACACATAGCTATTGTTTTCATCTTATTTTTTTAGGTCTATTGGTTTAAATTCTAAAAAATATTTGGAGGATGATGTTTTGTAGTATTTAATATTTATGATTTGTTATATTGCAATTTGTTATGGGATATTGGTGTATACCTCTGTGAACTATGTTTGTCCCATACTTTGTCAAAAATAAAGTCGTTCGTGTTCGGTATTCACGTACTGGTAAAAGAATAAATGGTCTTTTGACAAATACAAAAGTTAAGCCTATATTGTCAAATATTTCGATGGAACATAGGTTAAAATCTTTTGTTTTCAAGGATTATGTCTAGAAATTGTCGTTATGCAAATAATGATTGAAGATAGAACGAATCCTTGTATATTCTGCAGTATTGATCATCCCTGATCCATATTTTTATGTATTACTGTGAGGCTCCGTAATGTATCTTATTTTGAGCATTATACAACCAAGTTGATTTTCTTAGCTTAGTTGTTGTTCCGTGAGATATGTTATGTCGAGCATATTGAACTAAATTAATCATCTTGTTTGGTTATTTAGTTATTGCTCCGTAAGTTTTCTTATGTCGAGCAAAACAAATGACAGTTAAACTGATTACTTTTTTGATTAGTTTGGTTGTATATTCCAATTAGATTAATTATGGGTTTTCTTGTAATTAATCTAGTTGAGTATTTTCATGTCTCCATAAGTTCTCTTATGTTGAGCACAATCAATTGAATTGATCACCTCTTGTGTTTAGTTTGATTGCTTATTCTGATTAAATTAACCATGGGTTTTCTTGTGATTAATTTGATTGAGTTGTTGGATATATAAAATCATTCTTATGGTTTTTGGTGTCCAATAAAAATCCTTCTTTTCTTTTGAAATTAAGGTCGCTCTTGTTGTTCTTTCGGGAATGACATCAAACGGGGGAGAGTTTTTTTGAACTTGTGCTTAATGGTCATATCTTGAGGGGTGTGCAGCTGTGGAATTTTAGAGGGGTTATCTTGTATCTGTAAACTCCTTGATGAATGCATTTAGCTTCGGCTTTATGATTGCATCTAAATTAGTTGGTATGTATTTTTTTCCTTTTGTCATGAAATGTCTCTCTCGGAAATTTCATTATGATCTCGTTCTTGTACCTTTGCCAATTTTATTGACAAAAAGGGGAAGAATTAATATGTAGTTCATTCTACAAATACATATGGTTTTCGGATCATTCTGTAAGGGGGAGTGGTTTCCATGTGAGATGGAGTATCGACTAAGGGGGAGTGATACATATCACCATAGTATTATTGTTGAAGTTGTGATACAATTGAACTTTGACGATGTGTAATAATACTATGACACTGTATAACAATGATCGAGAACTATGTTTTCTCATTGTTATAGCTACGGATCTTCAACAGCGGTGATGCTAAACTTACAGCCTTTGGGATCATTGGAGTACTTGGAAGTGACGAAGATTTCGAGGAATGTTGAAGATTAGACATGTGGAATAGGATCTACTAAAGTTTCTTTACCTTTTTTTGTATTCCATATGTATTGATAGTTTTGTCACTAAAATTGACAAAGGGGGAGATTGTTAAAGCATTGCTCGGTCGAACTCGCATGCGTTGCTATCCCAAGCATGTTTGTTAATGTTAGTGATCAAAACTATAAGTCTTGATTTCTAGTCTGTTAAAGCCAAGTCCCGGACTAGGATAGAAAGTGTAGTTGAGCTCAAGGACTTCATGACGATTCATCATACAAGTAGAAGAACTACTCAAAGAACCGGTAGAACTTCTCGACAAAAAGGTACGTGAAGACTTGAACTTATCTATCACTCAAAAGTATATCTACTGTATCTCCTACTCTTTGAGACAAGAAGTTGTATGCTATATACATAGACTTGAATTATACACATTTGGTATTTCGAGCCGAGTATACCTCGCCTATCTATATCTCGAAATATGTGTTGGTAAGATTTTCGCTTCAATCAAGTTTATCTTTACCATGTGACGAAAGTCATGATATGCTTCAATCATCTTGAAAATTGCTTTGACGAGAAATGGTGTAACAACTGTATAACGTCCTCTAAGAATGTTTCAATGATTGAAATCAGAGTTTCGATTACATAACCAATGGTGGACATAAGCATTGTTGTGGAAACACATTTATGTATAAGTCCTATTCCTTGAACCAAAGTTTGCGAACTTTGTTGATCAAGAGAACCGGAAGAATGGCGTGAGCCAAGTCCGCGAACTACCGAAGTTCTCAAACCCGAGAATTTCTGCTGGATTTGACAAACTACTTGCGTGAAGCTAAGTCCATGAACTCAGTCCGCGAACCCAGTCCACGAACTGGCGAAGTTCTCATACCCTAAAATTTCTGTTGGATTTTGTAAACTCTGCCTGGTAACTTAAGTCCGCGAACCTAGTCCGCGAACTTGAGAAGGTTATATATCTGAAGATGATTTCTGAACTTAAACTTAAAAAGACTAAGGAATGCAGTTTGAAAACCGTGGCTATAAAAGTTCATGAACTGATTCAAGTGAATCAAATCATCTTTGCTTCAATTGTGTCTTCTGTAGTACATAAGATTTCCTTGCAATTGAACAACTCTCTAACTAGTTCATTTGAAGTCATTTGAACTAGTTGTGGTGAAGAAGAACATGGTTTATATAAAATGCTCATATGGCTAACCTTTTGGTTAACTATTGTTGAACCAACAAGTGCATACGTTTGGGTACGGTTAAGAAACCTAGAAGCGTGCATTATCAAGTGTGTGTAACAAGCTAAGTTTTCGATCTAACAGTTCAGAAATATTAGCTTGAATCTAAATCAGGTTTTCATCTAACGGCGAATATTGAATGCTTTGTTACTAAGCTAACATTGATTGCAAACACTGATTTGAAAGACTATATAAAGGAGACATCTATTATTGTGCAAAACTAATCCCCACACCTTACATGTGATACTAGTTTGCGTGCTAGAGTCGTTTCTCCTTTAACCTTTGGTTTTCTTCTTCTAAACCCAGGTTAACGACTTAAAGACTTCATTGGGACTGTGAAGCCAGGTCGATACTACTTTTATCGTAGTTGTGTGATCTGATCTTGCATCTTCTATCGTACGAGTACAATCAGATTGATTGGCTTGAGATTGATATCTCCAATAGGCAAGATATAAAAAGTAGTCACAAACATCTTCGTCTCATTGCTTGTGATTCCGCAACATCTTGTTTCGCTACCATACAATTAAGATTTTTGTGAGGTGATTGATAAATCTAGGTTGTTCTTCGGGAGTATAAGACCGGATTATCAATTGGTTCTTGTTCACCTTGATTATTATCAAAAGACGGAACAAAACCTTTAGGGTTTATTTGTGGGAGACAGATTGATCCTTTGATAGACTTGTCTGTGTGAGACATATTTGTTTATTGTCAGAGCCTGCGATTTTGGGTCGTAGCAACTCTTAGTTGTGGGTGAGATCAGCTAAGGGAATCAAGTGCGCAGTATCCTGCTGGGATCAGAGGCGTAAGGAGTACAACTGTACTTTGGATCAGTGAGAGACTGATTGGGGTTCAACTTCAGTCCAGTCCGAAGTTAGATTGGAGTAGGATAGTGTCTGTAGCAGCTTAATACAGTGTGTGTTCAATCTGGACTAGGTCCCGGGGTTTTTCCGCATTTGCGGTTTTCTCGTTAAAAAAATTTCTGGTGTCTGTGTTATTTCAATTTCCCACATTATATTGTTTTATCTTTATAATTGAAATAATACAGGTTGTGCGTTAGATCATCAATTAGAGTAATCTAACCTTTGGTTGTTGATCGTCATTGATTGATCCTTGGATATTGGTCTTTGGTACCATCCAAGTTATTCCTTGCATTTGATTATAACTCACAGTTCCTGCTTGAGTAAATCAAATCAAGAAGAGAGATATAAACTCGTTTATATACTTTTAATTGATTGAGTCTTGTTGATTCTCTTAAAAGTATATTCGAGTTTGTACATACATATTTATAAGAGAAATATTGGGTGGTGTTGTTAGACACCCGCTTTTTCAATGTTCATACATACGATGAGAATGTGAGAAAGTCGTGCAATCAGTTAGAGGAGTTAGAAAAGTAGTGGATGGAAAATAAACCAAGTCTCCACACGATGAGCAACTGGTTTTAACACGATTTCCACTTCCCCACTCTTGGACTCCAGCAATTGTCACACTTCATGGAATCAAGGTGTTTACAATTCTAGCAATATAAATAAGTCTCTGAATCATGATTGAAAACAAGACAATCTCTGGTCGAATAGACAACAAGGGGTTAAGAACTCAACATTCGAGCAATTACTCTCAACGGAGAAAAATTAAATCAATCAGAACTTATCTTATTTCTTCATGTAGAATACACAACACACCTACCATCTTCGATCACCATTGATCTCAAGCATTTCTCGGCTTCCCTCCTGCAGATCGACCCATCCTCTCTTGTGACCGAATTGACTCTGGAACGGCCATTGTCTTGGTTTAGGCCGGAGTCCTACAGATTGATATCTCTAACTTAAAGAACTCCCTTCTTGCAGTGCATCTATGTGAGATTAAGCATTTCGTTCGGTTCAAGGAGTCTCCTCCATACGGTCGTCTCCCCAATTCCGTAAAAACCAGCAAATTGTTTTTCCCCATCTATAACTACCTACTCCTACATTACATAATTCATCTCCATTTGGAGTCCTTTTTCGAAAGACACCAGACTATCAGTTTTTCAAAGTGTTCGGTTGTGCATGCTACCCCTATTTATGTCCTTATAATAAACACAAGATGTATTATAAATCAATTAGGTGTATATTTTTGGGCTACAGTTCGCGGCATCATGGTTACAAGTGTTATGAACCAACTCAAAGACGTATGTTTATTGCTCGACATGTTGTATTTGATGAGTCTCTTTTCCCCTTTGCAGGTCAGGTGATTGCTCCACCTACACAACTTACAACAACACATATATATCTCCTCACATTGGTTGTACCTGATACTCTCACATAGCCCCCACCATTTTCGAAACTTCTGCTGAAAATACACCATTGATGTCTTCTCCTGAAACTTCGAGTGCTCCTGTCCAAGAAGTGTCGATCATAAATGAAGCCATACTAGTTTCGACACATACAGCTGGGGACGAGACTCAACTGGAAGTGGTTAAAACACACACACCTGGTCCAGAACCTCCAGTAACTTCTATTTCCCTTCTCACTAATACTACCACTACACAAGGGATGCATACTCGCTCCAAATCAGGGATCTTCAAGAAGAAAGTATTGTTTGCAAACCATTATCTGTTAGCTTTATCCAGTGAGGTTTAAAAAAATGATTTTATTCCTACATGTGCTTCTCAAGCTCCCAAGCATCCGAAATGGAGATACCCTATGACGGATGAATTTAACGCTCATATTCAACACGATACATGGTTTATGGTACCTCGCCTTCCATCCATGAATGTGCTTCGAAGCAAATGGGTATTTACAATAAAACAACATGCATATGGAACAATTGCTCGTCATAAAGCTAGACTTGTCGCGGAGGGGTTTAATCAGCAATATGGGGTTGACTATACAACCACATTCAGTCCCTTAGTGAAGTTTACTACTTTGCGTACCATTATTGCTCTTGTTGTGTCTCAAGGATGGATTATTCGACAACTTGATATTAATAATGCGTTTTTTAACGGAGTTCTCGACGAGGAAGTTTATATGAGTCAGCCACCAGGTTTCGTCGATTCTTCTCATCCTACACATGTCTGTAAACTAAGGAAGTCCATTTATGGGTTAAAACAGTCGTCGCGGGCATGGTACACTCGACTGAGTCAATTTTTACTTACCATTGGTTTCCAGGGATCTAGAACTGATCCTTCTTTGTTCATTTACAAAAATGGTAAGGTGGTTGTTTATCTTCTAGTATATGTGGATGATATATTAGCTACCGACAGCAATTCAGGTGTCATTTCCGTATGATTTCCTTGATTGGGGGAGAATTCACACTCAAAGACTTGGGTGTTTTCAGTTATTTTCTTGGACTTGAGGCTACCACAAACTCAAAGGGTTTAGTTTTATCTCAACAAAATTATATTGCCGACCTTCTTACAAGAACGAATATGCAAAACACCAATCCTATTTCTTCTCCTATTGCAGCCAACACTCGCCTAACTAAGCACTCAGGAGAACCTTTTCAAGATACTTTTATGTATCGCAGCACAGTGGGGGATCTTTAATACTTGACGCTAACACGTCCAGACATAGCTTTTGTGGTAAACAAAGCATGTCAGTTCATACACGGTCCAACCACGGAGCATTGGGCTTTCGTAAAGAGAATATTACGGTATTTAAAGCATACACTTAATTTCGGGTTGCAGTTTTACAACAATTATCCTCCAATGTTATCAATCTTCACAGATGCAGATTGGGGAGGTTTGCTAGATGATCGGAAATCAGCAGGTGGTTATGCTATTTACTACGACAATAATCTTATCTCATTTATCTCCAATAAGCAGCCTACAGTTTCTAGATCGAGTACGAGTCTGAATACCGAGCTATTGCAACTGCAATATATGAAATGGTTTGGCTCCGTTCCTTGTTTCGTGAGCTCAGAATTCCTCTAGCTTGTTCTCCTATTCTATGGTGCGATAACATAGGTGCGACATATTTGACTGCCAATCCAGTATTTCATACCCGCAGTAGACATGTTGAAATTGATTTTCACTTTGTGGGGGACAGTGTTTCTAAGAAAGAACTTATTGTCAGAATCATATCGTCACAAGGCCAGATTGCCGACATCCTAATCAAGGGTCTTTCTACTCCACAATTTATACTATTATGAGACAAGATCAAACTTGTTGACACGGACATTTGATTGAGAGGGAGTGTCAGAGATATTGTGTCGACACCTAGATATATTGTGTCGACACCTACGGCTGGAAGAGTTTCGGGAGAAAAGGAAAGCTAACCAAGATAAGGAAACAAGTACTGTCATAATCAATTAGGATTTTCTTGTTTCTGTATTTATGTAAATCGTATAGATAGAGAATATTGTACAATCAATACTCTCATATATCACAGCAATATAAATAGAGAAGTTCTTTCTCTCCCAGAACTATCCAAGGGATAACAATCACATTTGTTTCTTTACCTTGATAGATAACTCTTATAATATGAATATCGCAAGTAGTACATAATCAACCTAGATAGTTTAAGTCATAATTGATTGACATAAAACCAAGAATTGTTCTTGTTGAATTCATATCTTGAAAGACAAGTTTCGTACTTATTAGAATTCAGATCTTATACAATTATGATACAGACTAGATTGATTTTGGATACTGATTTTTCAGATCATTCAAGAACTCTTCTACACAATCAGGTATGCAAACCTTTGATCTATACATATTTATTGTGGAATAAAAAGATAAAAACTCTATATAAATATGATTCAAGGGGCTTTGCGTTGATTTACTTGTGATTGTATTAGGTTTTTTCCACACAGGTTGTTGAATGAAAAAGTTGGTGGTGTACTTGGTATCCTCCCCATTTCACAAAACTTTGCACCAACCATATTATTATTTTCTAAGAAGATCAATAATATAATTTGTTTGAGAAAAAAAAAAACCAGAATAATACAATTTAATTTCATGACGAAGAAAGTAATGCAATTGACCCAAATCTATAACAAGAAAGTGATTACCCAATTCTTGAATGAAATGATCTATCCAATGAAAATGATGCCATCTGAAAAAGCGGGGGTATAACAACCACACCCAATGTTTCGCTTAGCAATCTGTATGGACTAACTCCAATATACTTTCAAGAAAATCAACTAGACTCAATCTTAATAAAGTATATCAAAGAGTTATATCTCTCTTTCTCGATTCAATTCTTACTCGAGCAAATAGAAATCTGCGAGTCTAATTGAATACAAGAGAAATCACTTGAACGGTACCAAAGACCAATGTTCAAGTATCAATTAATGTAAATCAACAACCAAAGATTGGATATTCTAATTGATTGATTCAAACGCACAACCTGTGATATTTCAATTATATAACAAAATATAATACGGAAAAGAAATAAAACAGACACCAGAAGTTTTGTCAACGAGGAAACTGCAAATGCAGAAAAACCCCGGGACCTAGTCCAGATTGAAAATACATTGTATTAAGCCGCTACAGACACTAGCCTACTATAAACTAACTTTGGTATGGACTGTGGTTGAACCCCAATCAACTCACACTGATCCAAGGTACAGTTATGCTCCTACGTATCTGATCCCAGCAGGATGCTACGTACTTGATTCCCTTAGATGATCTCACCCACAACTAAGAGTTGCTATGACCCAAAGTCGAAGACTTTAATAAACAAATTTGTATCACACGGAAAAGTCTACGGTAATAGATAAGTCTGTTTCCCACAAAAATACCTACGAGTTTTCTTCCGTCTTTTGATAAATCAAGGTGAACATGAACCAATTGATAAACCAGACTTATATTCCCGAAGAACAACTAGGTATTATCAATCACCGCACAATAATTTTAATCGACGCGGTGAAAGAAGATATTGTGGAATCACAAACGATAAGTCGAAAATGTTTGTGACTACTTTTATATCTTGCCTATCGGAGATATCAATCTCAATCCAATCGTTACGATTGTATTCAACATGGTAGAATAACCAAGATCAGATCACACAACTACAATAAAGTAGTATAGGTCTAGCTTCACAATCCCAATGAAGTCTTCAAGTCGTTAACCTACAGGGTCTCGGTAGAAACCTAAGGTTAAAGGAGAATCAACTCTAGCTTATACAACTAGTATCGCACAAGAGGCGAGGGGACTAGGTTTCCCAGTTGCTAGAGTTCTCCCTTATATAGTCTTTCAAATCAGGGTTTGCAATCAATGTTAGCTTAGTAACAAAGCGTTCAGTATTCACCATTAGACGAAAACCTGATTAGATTCAAGCTAACATTTTTCAACTGTTAGATCGAAAACTTAGCTTGTTACACACAAATGAAATGCACGTTTTAGGTTTGTGTAACCGTACCCAAATATGTACATTTTTTGGTTCCACAGTAGTTAAACCAAATGGTTAGCCATATGAGCACTTTCATATCAACCATGTTCTTCTTCACCATAACTAGTTCAAATGACTCAAATGAACTAGTTAGAGAGTTATTCAATTTCTTAGATCTTATAGAAGTATACAAGACACAATAGAAGCAAAAAACGATTTGATTCACTCGAATCGATTCATGAACTTTATAGCCACGGTTTGCAAACTTGCATTCCTTAGTTAATATAAGTATAATTTCACGAATAATTGTTTTTAGAAATAACCAACTTAAGTACGCGGACTGAGTTCGCGGACTTAAGTACCCAGAATAAGTTTGTAAACAATTCACGAACTCCAGCAGATTTTCTCGGGACGAAAACCTTCGACAGTTCGCGGACTGGGTTCGCGGATTCTATTCCGGTTTTCCTGATCAACAAAGTACACATACTTTGGTTCAAGGAATAAGGACTTATACATGTATGTTTTGCCACACAATGCTTATGTCCAACATTGATTATATAATATAAACTCTCATTTCAATCATTGAAACATTCTTAGAGGACGTTATATAGTTGTTATTCACAAACTATTTTTCGTCAAAGCCATTGATTGAAACATAACATGACTTTCGGCACTAGGTAAAGATAAACTTGGCCAAAGCGAAAACTTATCAACACATATTTCGATAAATAGATAAGCGAGATAAATTTGGCTCGAAATAGCAAATGTGTATAATCAACGTCTATATAGCAAAACGACTTTTGTCTCAAGATAGGAGATAGAGTAGATTGACTTTTGAGTGATATATAAGTTCAAGTCTCCATATACCTTTTAGTCGATGAAATTCCACCAGTTCCTTGAGTAGCTCTTCGTCTTATATGATGATCGTCATGGAGTTATTGAGCTTAACTACACTTAATATCCTATTCTGAGACTTAGCTATAGTAGACTATAAATCAAGACCTATAGTTATCATCACTAACATTGACAAACATGCTTGAGATAACAACACATGCGAGTTCGACCGAGCAGTGCTCTAACAATCTCCCTCTTTGTCAATTTTAGTGACAAAACTATCAATACATATGGAACACAAAAATAGATAAATAAAATTTTGTAGCTCTTCTTCCACATGCCTAATCTTCAACATTACTCGAAATCTTCATCACTTCCAAGTACTCCAATGATTCCAAAGGTCGTAAGTTTAGCATCATCGTTGTTGAAAATCCGTAGCCATAACAATGAGAAAACAAGAATTCTCAATCATTGTTATACAGTGTCATAGTATTATTTCACAACATCAAAGTTCAATTGTATCACAACTTCGACAACAATACTATGGTGATATGTATCACTCCCCCTTAGTCAATACTCCATCTCACATGGAATCCACTCCCCCTTACATAATGATCCGAAAACCATATGTATTTGTAGTGTGAATTTCACATTAATTCTCCCCCTTTTTGTCAATAAAATTGGCAAAGGTACGAAAACTGGATCTTAATGAAAATTTCCATATAGACATTTCATGACCAAAAGTAAGCACATATCAACTTATTTAGATGCAATCATAAAGCCGAAGCTAAATGCTTTCATTAAGGAGTTTATAAAGATACAAGATAACTCTTATAATATTTTATAGTCGCACTCCCCACAAAGATTTGGCAATAAAGCACAATTTCAATTAAGAACTCTCCCCCATAAAATGTCATTCCTAAAAGAATGGTAGGTTGGCAAACCTACAATAAAATACTGCAAATGCACAGTGTCTAACTAGCAGAACAATGGCAAGTACAGGTCGTTCCCACGAGGAGTGTGAAATACTACTACTGATTAATATCAAAACTAACTAATCTACAAGATGATATTTGAACGATTTTCATAAATTTGGAACAAAATGAAATAATAATAATTCTAACAGTAAACAAAATGGAAGCGGGTTATTAGGATTTTCGGTTTCCACCAATTAGTTATGCAAATTCTACTAGTCATTAAAAATATATTCCATGCATTTTCAAATATTGTTTCTCCGTTGTAATTTTCTTCGCTTCATGGGTAGTGATTCTAAAGCATTACCTATCAATCCTAAAGCATATCACGTCTAAGAACTTAACCAAAGCACGTCATATCAATTGAAAAGCATAAATAATCAAGAAAATCACATGAACAATAAAATACCAAGCCATATGAAGAAAAACTACTAGTCATTCAAATCATTATTGAGCATATAAATGTAGAGTTTACACAATTAAATTGGTTTCTACCTAAACCCTAACATGACTCTAGCTAGACATGGCTTTCTCAAAAGCCATAAACATATTAAAATCAAACTCTAGCTAATGAAAATGAAGAATCGAAAACAAACAAAACTTCAAAACCCTTCTCTACTTACGGCCCTGTGGCCGGGCTCCCCTCTCAAATAGTCGACACCCCTTCTTATAACCTTCCCTTTCTTTTATTTCATTAATCAAAGAATCAAAATAAATTATTCTATGAAAATATCTTGCATGCAAGTTGATGTCGTCATCAGCATCTTTCCCCAAATAGTATTGCCACCTCGTTCTTCCAATGAAATAATAATCTCTCCTTATTTCCAAAATCTCCCAAATGAAGAAAGAGTTACTTTATTTCCAAAATAATCTCACATGTAAATATTCCTCAATTAATTCTTCACATGGAAAATAAATTATCTTTCCCGGTGGAATATATTTGTAATAAAGTAAGAAAGATAAAATACTCGCATTTTCAGTTTGCATGTGCCAACCCCACTTTGATTTCAATTTATTTGCTGCGTTTGTGCCTCGCATATGAAACAATTTTATGCTGCTGATATATATGGAGATACCGGGCCAGCTACATTTTGTCATTTTTTTCATTGTGGCTGCTGATATATGGAAATACCATGCCAACCTCATTTCATCATTGTGGTTGCTGATATATGGAAATACCAGGCCAACCCCATTTCATAATTGTGGTTGCTGATACATGGAAACACCAGGCCAACCCGGTTGCTGATACATGGAAATGTCATGCCAGCATAATAAGTGCTGCTGATATATAGTATTACCAGGCTAGCATAATTGATCATTGTGGTTGCTGATACATGGAAATACCAGGCCAACTACATTTCATCATTGTGGTTGTTGATATATGGAAGTACCATGCCAACCACATTTTTCCATTTCGTCGCAAACACCATTAAGTCTCACATTTTGTTGTTTATTCGTTGGATGATCGAATTCACTTGTACTTTCTACAAAAGCACTAAAATAGTATTAGTAACTAAAATATTGTATCATTGCTAATATAAATATGGGTATAAAATGTATCATATACATGTTTATCAAAGAACAACAAGAGCGACCTTAATTTCAAGAGAAAAGAAGAATTTCTTTGGACATAACAAATCACATACAGATATGAATTTGAATCCAAATATACTCAATTAAATTAACCACAAGAGAAACCACAAAATACACAACTAAATTACCACAAGAGTGTGATCAATTTCATTGGTCATGCTCAACATAAGTGACCTTACGGAGCCTCACAGTATACACATAAAATATGGATCAGGGAAGATCAATACTACGGAATAGATAAGGATTCATCCTATTTTCCATCACCATTTGCATAATGACATATAATAGATATAATCTTTGTAAACAAAAGTTCATCCTATCTTCCATCAATATTTGCATAATGACATAATAGGCCTTAAACTTTTGTGATGTCAAAAGCTCATTCATTCTTTTATCAATACATGATGTATGAAAGACTTAACTTTTGAAACTGCTCATCTGCACTCCTTATGGATTAACACATTTAACACTTTTAATTGAAGAAAAAGAATCATTCAAAGCTAAGGTGCCATTAAAGTTATTACAAGAAAAAGTATTAACTTGAGTTCATCATAGGGAGATTAAAGAGGTACCAGTAAATAAACACAACAAGAAGTTCATCAAAACACAAAGAGAAAAAACAAATATTAGTTAATCATCTCATATCCCTAGCAATTTCATAAAATTTCTCTGCCAGTTCAGGATAGGTTGTCTGAGCATAGTCCAGCTGCTCTTTCAAGACTTCATTTTCATGTTGGAGACGAAGGAGTTCAGAGTTGGAAGCTGTTGGAGATCTGTACATCTTTTCAATACTTTTCATGGTTAAGACTTTTGGTCCTCGAAGATTAGTTCCAACAGCAACAATGCCAAATTGACTGCATATCCTTGAAATAAGACAAGGAAATCCAGGAGTCTTTCTTGAAATCTATCTGACACTTATCATATGACGTATAATGAGGCCACAGAAATCAATATTTCTGCCTTCAACGGCATAATAAACCAATTTTGTAAGAGGCTTGGTCCATGGTTGTCTGTCAAGTGTGTTAGGCATCAGGTTAGCTACTGGTAATTTTCCGGAAGCTTTGAGGAACAATGCAGCATCATGTGCATCAATCTTACCTTCACTCCAGGAAACATCCCTTGCAAGAAATAAATTTGAGAGCACATTTGGAGAAGGTCTCAGGTGCTTAGGAGAAGGTAAAAGAAAGTCACCAACATGAGTCAGGTCCAGGAGATGAGCAATAACTTGACGATCCACAACAATTACTTTTCCTTCAACAAGAGTCTTGAAGGTACAGTTTACACAATCAGGCTCGTGCAAGTTATCATAAAAATGGGTTGTCAGTTCCATATAGGCAGTACCCATGGGACGGTGAATGATTCCCCAATCATGATTCTCAAAGAATCTAGGAAGACATTAAATAATAGGCTTCTTGGTACTATACTCCACATAGTATTCACGAGCCTTAGTGTTCATGAACCTAATTCGCAAACTTGGATCATAAAAGGATTCATCACGATTTTGGGTACCCGAACTCTCTCCACGATTAGCTCTCTTCCTAGAAAACATTCTTGGTAAAGTATGTGAACGAGAAGTTTGAGAAACTTACTTGGTTCGTGAACTGATATTAATGGTAAAGTACCGAAACTGCAAGATGGAGAAGAACGGACACCAACCCCTGAAGTAGTTTTCATTATGATTCTAAAGAGCCCATGAATACTTAATGAGATTGAACAAGGAGGTTTATGAGAATCGAGAGAAGTAGAGCTGTTGTTTTTCTTTTTCGTACACGAGCTGAAGAAGAAGAAGAAGAAGAAGAAGAAGAGGGCGTGGTGAATGAAGAGAATCCTTTCTCTTTTTAAGTTTCAAGGAACCATTCTAACACATTTAGAAACGAGATTTGTTCGTGAAGCGGTTCTAGGTTCGAAGTATGCGAACCACACATGTGCAAATGAGGGACTCGTTTGGTACAAACAAAGAGCACAAACTCAACAAATATTTGCTTTGAGTAAATCTTGCACATCATAACACCAAGAGAGAGTTTCTTTCTAGCAGCTCTTACATCTTGCAGTATTGGAGAAACTACAATGAATTGTTTCTATAGTTTTTTCAGCGAACATCCAGAGAGCACAATAAGAATTGCGTTTCTGATTTCTTATTTTCAACCTTATGAGAAACAATTTTTGCAGATAATTTAGTATTACAAAGGGAAATTATTTTGGTGGAAAGAGACATCCTTGCTTCTTTGATGAAGGCAATACCATCATTTTGATAGAAGGTGTAAGGAATTGATTAATGAAACAATTCATTCTTTGAGGTGATGTACTCAGATATCTGAGATTTAAACTCCTCTTGTAACTCGTTCAGTTTTTTAAAACTGGTTGGATCACACAGAGGAGGAGTATTACACTCACTGACTAGCAAATCAATATCAACCTCAACATGAATGTTATTCATCATAACTTGATTTAGTTTGTCAAGAGACTCTTGTTCATTCTGGAGAAAATCAACATCAGAAGATAGATTTTCAAGTTTCTTTTCAAGCCCTGAAAACACTTCAAGGGATTTTAAACCTGACTGAGGTTTAGAAAGAATATATTCTACGGGTTTAATTATATCATTCATAGAAGACGATTCTGCAATCCCTGGATCTGGTGGTGCATTTATTGAGATAGAATTCGTGTCCATATAGTCAGATCGCTACAAACGCAGAATTATAAGTTCTTTAATGTGTTTGCCTGCTATGATACCAATTGAAAAGGCGGGGGTATAACAACCACACCCAATATTTCGCTTAACAATCTGTATGGACTAACTCCAATATACTTTCAAGAGAATCAACTAGACTCAATCTTAATAAATTATATCAAAGAGTTATATCTCTCTTTCTAGATTCAATTATTACTCAAGCAAATAGAAATCTGCGAGTATAATTGAATACATGAGAAATCACTTGAACAGTACCAAAGACCAATGTTCAAGTATCAATCAATGTAAATCAACAACCAAAGGTTGGATATTATAATTGATTGATTAAAACACACAACCTGTGATATTTCAATTATATAACAAAATATAATGCGGAAAAGAAATAACACAGACACCAGAAATTTTGTTAACGAGGAAACCGAAAATGCAGAAAAACCCCGGGACTTAGTCCAGATTGAACACACACTGTATTAAGCCGCTACAGACACTAGCCTACTACAAACTAACTTCGGTCTAGACTGTAGTTGAACCCCGATCAATCTCACACTGATCCAAGGTACAGTTATGCTCCTACGTCTCTGATCCCAGCAGGATGCTACGTACTTGATTCCCTTAGCTGTTCACACCCACAACTAATAGTTGCTACGACCCAAAGTCGGAGACTTTAATAAACAAATCTGTATCACACAGAAAAGTCTACGATAATATATAAGTCTGTCTCCCATAAAAATACCTACGAGTTTTGTTCCGTCTTTTGATAAATCAAGGTGAACAGGAACCAATTGATAAACCAGACTTATATTCCCGAAGAACAGCTCAGTATTATCAATAACCTCACAATAATCTTAATCGACGCGGAGAAAGAAGATATTGTGGAATCACAAACGATGAGACGAAGATGTTTGTGATTACTTTTATATCTTGCCTATCGGAGATATCAATCTCAATCCAATCGTTATGATTGTACTCAACACGATAGAATCAGCAAGATAAGATCACACAAATACAAGAAAATAGTATCGGTCTGGCTTCACAATCCCAATGAAGTCTTCAAGTCGTTAACCTACATGGTCTCGGTATAAACCTAAGGTTAAAGGAGAGTCGACTCTAGCTTATACAACTATTATTACACAGGAGGTGTGGGGATCAGGTTTCCCAGTTGCTAGAGTTCTCCCTTATATAGTCTTTCAAATCAGGGTTTGCAATCAATGTTAGCTTAGTAACAAAGCATTCAATATTCACCATTAGATGAAAAACTGATTAGATTCGATCTAATATCTTCCAACCGTTAGATCGAAAACTTAGCTTGTTACACACAAATGAAATGCACGTTTTAGGTTTGTGTAACCGTACCCAAACATGTACATTTGTTGGTTCAACAATAGTTAACCAAATGGTTAGCCATATGAGCACTTTCATATCAACCATATTCTTCTTCACCAAAACTAGTTCAAATGACTCAAATGAACTAGTTAGAGAGTTGTTCAATTGCTTAGATCTTATAGAAGTATACAAGACACAATAGAAGCAAAAACGATTTGATTCACTCGAATCGATTCATGAACTTTATAGCCACGGTTTGAAAACTTGCATTCCTTAGTTAATATAAGTATAAGTTCACGAATAATCGTTTTTAGAAATAACCAACTTAAGTACGCGGATTGAGTTCGCGGACTTAAGTACCCAGAATAAGTTTGTAAACAATTCACGAACTCCAGCAGATTTTCTCGGGACGAGAACCTCCGACAGTTCGCGGACTCTGTTCCGGTTTTCCTGATCAACAAAGTACGCGTACTTTGGTTCAAGGAATAAGGACTTATACATGTATGTGTTGTCACACAATGCTTATATCCAACATTGGTTATATAATATAAACTCTCATTTCAATCATTGAAACATTCTTAGAGGACGTTATATAGTTGTTATTCACAAACTATTTTTCGTCAAAGCCATTTTCAAGTGATTGAAACATAACATGACTTTCGTCACTAGGTAAAGATAAACTTGGCCACAACGAAAGCTTACTAACGTATATTTCGAGAAATAGATAAGCGAGATAAACTCGGCTCGAAATAGCAAATGTGTATAATCAAAGTCTATATAGCAAAACGACTTTTGTCTCAAGATAGGAGATAGAGTAAATAGACTTTTGAGTTATAGATATGTTCAAGTCTCCACATACCTTTTAGTGGATGAAGTTCCACAAGTTCCTTGAGTAGTTCTTCGTCTTATATGATGATCGCCATGGAGTTCGTGAGCTCAACTACATTTTCTATCCTAGTACGAGACTTAGCTATAGTATACTAGAAATCAAGACTTATACTTTTAATCACTAACATTGACAAACATTCTTGAGATATCAACGCATGCGAGTTCGACCGAGCAGTGCTCTAACAACATCCACATAGACAAGCATGACCGTGATTTTGGTACCAACCTTCTGAACAAAGAGTGAAGTCTCTGCCAAAGAAGTAACAAAACCTAGAGATAAAATCACATCAGCAAGTTTAGAATACCAGGCTCTAGGAGCCTGTTTCAAACCAATTGCCTTCTTAAGCTTGCAAACTTAAGTTATATTGCCAGGGTCTTCAAAACCTGGTGGATGAGACATATAAACCTCCTCATCCATATCTCCATGTAAGAAAGCATTCGCTATGTCAAGTTGAGTAAGTTTACAATCAAAGTTGACAACAAAAGATAAGATCAATCTGATAGTAGTTGGCTTGGCAACTGGCTAAAAGTTTTTGCATAATCAATGATAAATTGCTGGTGAAATCCCTTGGTAACTAGGCTGGAATTGTAATTGTAAAGAGAGCCATATGCATTGTACTTGATCCTGAAAACCCTTTACAACTTACAGTATTGTGTATAGGATCGGTAGGAATACACTCCCAAGTACCAGCATAAGCTAAAACCGTATAGTCATTCACTAAAGCAGTTCTCCACTATGGAATTTTGAGTGATTGAGAAACACAAGTAGGTACAAGTTGAGATATGTCACAAAGTAAAACTGAAGGTAGCTTATGTAAGGAGGTGAACAAGGGTTTACTTTTAAAGATGCCACTCTTTCCCCTTGTAACCATAGTGGGAGTATTCTGAGTGATAAAAGAAGTAGATAGAGGACAGAGTAGGTGGATCTAATGATTGAAATTCACTTGGAAATGGGAGGTGAGATGGAGCTGTACAGATGGAGGTAGAAAAATCCAAATGAAAACTATCACTAGGAGAAAAATCAACTAAGGAAGAAAAATTAATATCTAGAAAAACTCAAATAAACGAAAGAAAATAGATGAAGTAACGTGAAAATAAAATTGAAGTAGAACTGGAGTAAATGAGAGAAATTAGATGTAAAATTGATGAAAATTGAAAAATATTCGAAAGAAAAAAGGAAAATTAGGTCATGAGAAACAAAAAGAAAATAATATCTGAAAGATTGCAAAGATAATACGCAACAACAATCACTTTAAACAAAGCAAATGAAGAAGAAACAAAATGAAAAAACTGGAAGACTGGTGGCAGGAGAACTATACCAGTCGATGATACAATGGTGACTTTGGAATAGAAGAAAAGATAATAATCCACTTTAATGCAGAAGATAGACGCTATGTCTATTTATACAATAGATTTAATAGAACAATAACCACACACATGTGCGTAACACATGAACATAATACAAAAACTATCAAATAACTAAAGATACGCAAATATAGCTAGGTTGAGGGATAGCCCCAGGACATGAATTATCTATGAAACCCGTTTTACTACATGTTGGGGGTCTGTAATTTTTGTTGCACTCTACATAACTCCTGGTGAATGCTCGTGCACCAATCACAATTCATTTCTGTTATTTGATTTATTATCAATTTAAAATTTAAACTGGTAAATGTAATAAAACAACAATGCTTGTCCATTGTTATTCCCAATATTGGTGGTATACTTACTTCAGTATCTGCGAACCTGATCATCGCGATAAAATGATTGCTTTTCCAGTCGTGTACAACTACAAAGACGATAATCGGACTCCTAGTCAGGTAAATAATAGCCAAAATGTTGCTACTTTTCAGAAAATGCAATAATTGTGTAGAACAAGTGAAAACATAAAGCTCATGTCATATTTTCAATTCACAAGTACCGTGAAGATACAAACCAGAAAATGATACAATTTATTTGTAAGCTGATTGATTTTTAAGGTTCTGTTACTGGGCATTGAAACTATGGAAAAAGCCATCTTCTTCGGCTACAAGGAAAAAGAGTAAAAGCAATCAACGCCTTTCCAAGCTCGCTAATTTCTCAGGATGATTGTATAGAGTCGATAACGAATCCTGAACCTTAGGAAGAAGCTAGATATTTGATCCAAACCCCTGAGAGTGACTCTGATTACTTTAGTTGGTTCCAAAATATTTGCAAGCCAAATATTGTTATGTAAGCACGAAATTCGGGTAATATGGATTTCTAGCATATGTAAGATGCCTCCTAGTAATCTTCCTTCCCTACCTCCACTATTGACGAGAGAAAAATATATGTACCCTAGTAGTCAAATGGGTTTGTTGTAACTTATGCCTCAACTATCCTGGGATGTCAAGATTTTATATCCTTCAGGAGATATTATTACTATTTAAATTAGTTATGAAGGTCTACATCAGATTTATCCATATTAAAGGGTGATAGATACAAGGGAACAATATCAGAACGAGTTGCATTATATAAGGCATTTTTACGATGGATTCAGAAATTTCACTCGGAGCAGATGCATATTCATAGGGAAAGCATGTTGTTTGAAATGCCCCCAACAAGTTCAAATTAAGATGGCAAGTATTTAAGTATTGGAGGCATAGGTCCACATCGTGCTGAATAGGAATAAGTTATGATGGCACGGGTTCAAGCCCCGATGATAGCACTCAAAGAAGTCGTGGAAGTCGTCATTCTACTCGAAATTTGGTGGAAGACACTGAGATAGCACCAGGTGATGGAGGAGGGGTTGACATGATGAATATCCAGACTCCTGGTAGTTTCTTGAAAATGCCCCCAAGGTCAGGTACACACTCCTGGTGGTGGCTTGAACATTGATGTATTTAGGCAATATACTCTTTATACCCAAACTGCATCAGCTTTTCAGCCATTTCAACTAAATACTCAGCCAACTCAACCAACTATTGTACCATTTCAAGGTTTTGGAGTTGATTTTGATGCTACTCAACCACCATCTCAGACTCAAACCAGTGAGTATTCTGCTATGCTGGATCCAGAAAACTTAGAAGCGCTTATCTTTGGAGGTCATGGAAATTAGTAGTATAATGGATGTAATTCCTTTTAGATCAATTAATGTAATTGTACTTTTGTTTGATTAATGAATGTCTACTTTTAGAAGTAATATGCAAATACAAAACGATTTTTATGTTTCATAAATTTCACATTGAATTTCTATTCTTTATACCCCAACTGCATCAGCTTTTAAGCCATTTCAACCAAATACTCAGCCAATTCAACCAACTATTGGACCATTTAAAGGTTTTGGAGATGATTCTAATGCCACTCAACCACCATATCAGACTCTAACTGGTGAGTATTCTGCTATGTTGGATCCAGAAAACCTAGAAGCGCTAATATTTGGAGGTCAGGGAAATCAGTATTATGATAGATGTAATTCCTTTTAGATCATTTAATGTAATTGCACTTATGTTTGATTAATGAGTATCTACTTTTAGAATTAATATGCAGATACAAACCGGTTTTTATGTTTCATTAAATTTCACATTGAAAAGGGATTGTATTTGTGCAACACTATAAGGATGCGAAAACGAATGAAGAAACAAAAAGGTTTTCCGTACACTTTTTGGCATTCCCCAAGTGATCTATTTAGCACACTGTGATTCGCTTCACCATCCATTCTTTCATGGTGTAATCATATGGTTAAAGCTACTACATTTGCATCACATCTTTGTTAATCATAAAAAATGACCTGGTAGCTCATGTTCATCATGATTTCTAGGATTCATTGTTTCTTCTGTAAATTCACGATTTCTAGGATTCGTTGTTTTTCTGTAAATTCATGAAGTATGGTTTCCTAAAAGGCGCATTATGGTCGTACACTACTCATATTATCTTGTTTAAAATAAACATAATTCGTATAAATGCATTCATCTTCGGCTATGGTAAATTTTGCACCACGAATTGGTGCCATTAGCCAGATTGAGAAGCCATATTAGCAGATGTGAGTAAAAATTGAGAAGAATAAAAAGTATGTGAGTTGAAATGAAACTGGAAATGAAATTGGGTATTTATAAGGTGATGGAATTATGTGTGTTGGATGAAATACACTGATGTAGTCTACACCGGAAAGCCGAGTCTAGAACGCTAGCTATTAAGACTTGACCGTTCGGTGTAGTTTCTACTGAACGGTCGAGACTTTATCGCTATATAAAACTACATCTTGCCTGACTAAGTAGCATACTTACCACTTAACCAGTCCAGTTTGCTACTTTACCATGCCTATAATAGATGCAAAAATGGCAAACTAGGCAATTTGCCAGGCCCACATGAATCGGCCTAACCCTTGTCATTGTTGAAGCACATTAACAAGGAACTATTTTTTGGGACCATGGTTCTTTTTGTGGGGACCATTTTAGTAAGACATTTAGAAGTAAGCCGAAGCCACTCCTTATCCAAATATTTATATTAATACCTAAATTATCCTTTTTATTATTTTAATTATTAATTTTTTCTATTTTTTAGAATTTACATTTTTTTAGTTTTTAACATACATTTTTAATTTATTCCTTTTACCTTTCCTGTTATTTTAATTTGATTATTTTTTTTTTACTTTTTTAAACCATTTAAAAAAATGTTTGTATTTTTCTTAATTTTTTTTTCTTTAATTAGGTTTGGCATAGAAAATTTCAAAAAAAAAAATTAAAAATTAAAAAAAGGAGCTCATAAAAAAGAATACCAAAAGAAAAGGTTAGAAAAAAATATATAATTTTTTTAAAGAAAGTAAATATTTATTTAATTAAAGAGTAACTTAGTCATTATGAAATTTTAGGACACCCCTTAAAACTATAGGGAGGATGGCCTAATCAAATCATGATCCTCCCATAAAAAAACCTTCTTAACAACAGTCAGAAAAATCTTGAGTAACACAAATCACATCGGAAGTCCAAATAATTCATTTAACTGGATTTTTTTTGGCTGGATTCTTTTTCCTTTTATGTAGCCGATTTTTTCTCATGATGTTTGGAATATGTCGACTATCCTACCCTGCAAATGAGTTAACCACATACCAACAGTTCTTGAGGGAGAATGTGTAATGTGGTTAACCCGCTACTATGTTGCCCATATCTGACTCCAAATATTTTATTTTGTGAGTAGTTATTTCTTTTTACGGATGGTACTGTGCTCCATAGGTTACTCACACCGTCTTTGTCGGCAGCAAAAACCGAAACAAGCACAATTGCAAGAGTACGAAATGGTATCAACAAAGTAGTACAAAAGACAAGCCGAATTGAGATCGGGGACAATTCTTTGGTTAGGGATTTGAGTGTATACATTTAGGCTGGTACAAACCGTACAATTGTACAAGCAGGCTTGTCAAATCAGTTTGGCATTTTCAAAGAATCCCAAACATGAGTATGGCTCACCAAAATAAGTACTGTATCATTTGATATATTGACAACTTTACATGAGTGCGATTCAAGACATAAAATACAACGTACATAACCTTTTCACTTATACATTATTTTTGAATCGTCTCAATCACTCTCAGTTATACGAGTATACGGCTTGTCTTTAGTTTCATGGCTATATGTAACCTTCGTCTTTGTCTGTCTATACGGCTCATAATGTTGGAGCTCGTGTTAGCTAGGCCGCAAGTTAGTGGTGTAGGTGTAAATAATCCACAGGGTTAGGTGGCGAGATCCCAGGTTAAGTTGCACCAAGAAACGAAGGAAGAAAAGCACTGAATAAGTCAAGCGGGCACAAATAAAGAGAAATCACGAGGGCCGAGCGTGACAACCATTTAGCTGTAGGATATGACAAGTCTCCCATCACCTGACAAAGCTGACAAAAGACCAGAAGACATTCGGTCAAACTAAGAAAGAAAGTCAAGACGAAGCGGCGAGAAGGGAGAAGGCAACCTCGGACTAAATAACATTAAAGGATCGGCCTCGGATGCAAAACTGTCGGGAGCCCCTACTGTATCGTCCCAGTCGATAGATCGGAGGAACATCAAGGTAGGCCCGAGGAGGAACAGCGAGATAGATGCACCATGATTTACACTGTAACTTCGTCGTATCCCTGCCTTGGCCTGTAAATATAAGGGCATCTAGAGAGTGAGAGGCAGGTTATAAAGGAGAGAAAGTTCACACTTAGAGAGAAAAGAAGTCATTATTGTGAGAGTTCATCACTTGTAACCAAACTTGAAGTAATATTAATCACTCCTTTCACCCCGTGGACGTAGGTAATCATGCCGAACCACGTATATCTTTGTGTTCATGTTTGTTCATGCATCTTCACTTTGGTTTAGTTTAGTAGTTTCATCGTTGGATGTAGTGTGCGATTTTATGCTACTAAATTCTGGCGGCGACTAAGGGGACCGTCTAACATATTCGGATACCTTGATTTCATCCACCAAATGAGATAATCTAAAGCTCCTAAGAACACCTTGAGTGCTAGTTGATGTTAAGAGATAAACTCTATTGGTGTGACTCTTTTCATTTTGTTCGTTCTTCTCGTTTGGACAACAAAGTTAGATTTTTGTTTATAAAGTTTGGGCATTAAGAAAGGTTTTCAGTTAGTTTGCGTCTGGGTAGCAAAGGCGACAGGAAGATCTCCAAGAGCTCCCAAATAACGCCATCGACGTTTGGTAGTAGCCACGGTGAGATTCTGTAGATAAATCGGCTAGATGTGTTAGTCAGCGAGTAAAATAGCGTTTTTATAATAAGTTTTCTCCGTCTTCTTTACTCATCTTTCGCCATCGGATTTAAGCATCTAGAGAACTTCTAAAAAAACTCCCATGTAAGATCCTTGATGTTTGGTTGAAGTCACCAGAAGTTCCATGTCGGCGTCTTGAAAGCCTTAGATCTTACAAAACCCACCTCGACAGGTCGACTCTAGATCGATGGGTTGGATCGGAGAGTGAGAACACAAATATTGTATGTAGTCATCACTATCCGCCGGAATAAACCCAAGGAAGTCAGGGCAAGTCATCCCTGAATTTTTCTGAGGAATAATACACGTTGTTGAAAATTAGAGGCTGAAGTGTGACATCACAAGAGTACAAATTCAAGGATTTTCACTCGGAAAGTACCAGTCTTTAATGATTTGGAGTGTAGGGAATGTAGGACAAATAGTGATTAATGCACAGCCGAAGTACCGAAAGTGACATAGCACGGTACTCGTCAAAAGCTGTACTTAGAGTCGAAAAGTGTTGAATTGGTGAGGTCAGCCGGACAAAATAGGGGGTGTCGTACACAAACCCAGTTTTAGTGTCAGGTCCTTTCTTCTGAGTTCGTACATCCCATAAAACTTTTCGAAAACAGGTCAAAGTAAGGAGTTATTTGTTTTTGGTGACGTAGGTAGGGACGATACTCGGGCAAAGGGTGCGTCCGATCCAATGGATAGCACTTCAGGGACGGGAAGAACCTTAAGGAACCGCACAGTTACCAGCAGTGGCATGCAAGGAGGGTAACGGAACCAGGACATGGAAATGGCCGACAACCTCTCCACGAGGAATCTCGAGCACCAGCAGGAGGGATGCCAACCGTGGACGAGGAAGTCAACTTGGGACGAGATGATGACCCCTCTCCGTTAGAGCAAATCAACCCAACACAAGGAGGACCCGAGCAGATAGACGGGCTGACTGCATCAGACACTGAGGACGATGAGGAGGCGTTGATCATGCGGTCCCAGAGGCGAAGAGCTAGACGACGAGCCTAATATCAAGAGGCCCTAGATCGTGAGCAGGAGCGACCCAGGCATGTACAGTTGGGCAGACGAAATGACACTAGAGGTGTTCCCCTTGTGTTTCCACTCCCACCTCCACCGCTAACAGAAGTGGCGCCCCCAGCTCATCTGAACTATCAAAATGGGCACTCTAGTCACGAGAGCACCGATCCAACATTGTTAGCCATTTTAGAAAATCAGAGGAGGCAGGAAGCGAACTCAAGGGGACTGCAGCAGATAAATCAGGCGCTAGAGTGTGAAAACTACCAGTTACATAATCAAAGGTCTAGATCCAGAGGATCGTCCAGTCGGGGCGCGTCGAGCAACCAGGGACGATCGGGTCAACCCCCGATATATCCCGCAGCAGGGCCGACAGGAGGAGGATATGTTCCGCCTGAGAGTTCGTATACAGAAGAGGAAGAGCACGAGGAGAGAGGAATGACGAGGAACACAACGGAGGATAAGCTCAAAGAATTAGAAGAAAAAATCAAGAAGCTAACAGGAAGCAATGAGGACGACAAGCTCGCTGAAGTAATAAGCGAAGCCGAGAAGACTCCTTTCACCCGAGAATTGGAGCAAGCGGCATTTCCACCAAAGTGCACGCTTCCTGCATTCCCATCAAGATTCGACAGAACAGGAGACGCGGTCGAACACGTCAAAATGTACACTATGTTGCTACTTTAGTGGAAGGGAAGTGACGTGGTCATGCGCAAATTTTTTCCGGCGAGCCTAGAAGGCGAGGCGAGGAACTGGTTATATGCACTCCCAGCAGGGTCAATCAATACTTATGATGTCTTAGTCGAAACCTTCCTTGAGAATTACATGAACAACAGCAAAGCTCGACCCAGAGTCAATAGATTGTTCACTCTAGCCCGAAGATTCCAGGAACCTCTGAGAAATTTGACAGATCGATGGAGAAAATTATGCACGGAAATAGGCAAAGTACCATTCGACCAACAGATATTCGGATTCGAAAATGCATTAGGGAAATCAGACTCGATCTGGATAGCCATGTTCACTGAAAGCCTCAAACCTTGAAAGAAATGAGGAGAATGCAGGAACATTACATAGCCTTGGAGGATATACAGGAGGAATCAAAGGATCGAGGAGTGCAGGAGGCGAGTGCAGCGGCTCGGACGACCACAAGTGAGACCCCCAGGCGACCCGATAAATAGCCAGGACCACCACCGAGAGGAGATGGAAAGAAAGAGTGGGTCGAGAAAGGAAAAAGGCCCTGACACGAGGCAAGGGCCTACACTCCTTTAAATGCTCCACTAGAAGAAATC